>NC_073744.1:198028808-198772558 GCF_029784135.1 Toxorhynchites rutilus septentrionalis
TCTGCTGCTACTGTTGCTGCTATGGGGGAGATGGGGCAGGGGGGACAGGGCACAGCCAACTCTCAGCGGTTGCTGGAAATCCAAGGCTAACATTTCTTCTGATTTGATTGTTGTGCCCATTGGAATGGCGAATGTTGCTCTGGAGATAAGTGCCAAACATTCGATGGAATCATTGAGCGAGCGAGGTTTTATTGCGGTTTTTAATAGGCTCCGCTCAGAATTGCGTATTTTTTTTCCGAAATTTGTTGGCCATTGATGATTTGATAGTTATCCAAACGGTCGCAAACGTTTATCTCACAAAAAACGTTCTATTCATTTTTGTAAAGGGCCTGACCGGTTAAGGGGTAAAAAGTGCCCCCAAACCAAGTATGGCAAATATTGTAAAGGATATTAAATAACAACAACATCACAACATCAGAAGCTTCGAGATAAAAATTTGACAAAAATACTGAATGTGCATCTCACTACGGTGTATCAAGAGAAATTATCAAAAAAAAAATAAATACGCGGTACAAAAAGAATTTATATATTTTCTGGAATTTCGAAATTTTGGTAAAAAATATAACTTGGAGACCCTGCTCTAATTGTTATTTAAAAGCGTTCGTATGTTTCTTTTTTTTCTACATGTGGTGTAATTTTTTCCTGAATTTTGAAGAGCATTGCGTGACACAAAAATAATTTTCTTCATCGTCTGCATTATTATTTTTATTTTCTTGAAATCGTTTATTTTATTGTATTCGTGGTTTTCAATTGTAAGATTAAAAAAAAAAAAGAATGATAACAATTTGGGTTTTCAAGTGTTCTTCTGATTAATCCGAATGATCTTTCCACAAGGACGTAATTTTTTCTCACAGAGGTCTATCGTACTACTGACTCCTATGAATTTGGTAAATCATCTGAATCGAATGTAAGATATTAAGATACGAGAAAAAAAAATCTTTGTGCAGCACAGCGCTCTAAATATACCGATAAAATTTAGACATATGAAAAACAAAATTTAAATAAATATTAGAGCAGTACGAGGTCTCTAAATTCAAAATAAATTACAAATGCCCAAAGGCCAACACATTATTTGTTTTCGCGCAACCCTCTTAAAAATTACGCTACATGAGGAAAAAATAACACAAATGAGCGCATTTAAATAAAAATTAGAGCAAAAGTGGGTCTCGAAGTAATTTTGACGTAGAACTACGTCTTTCATTAAGGGTGCCAAAGCAGAAAACAGGTCACGTTTTTATGAAATAAAGTTAACGTTAATAACTATTTTTGCCGCGAACGGATTTTGGCGATTTACATACTAAACGAATCGGAAATACCGTAAGATTTGTTTAATATGCTATACATTAGAATCCCCTGGTTCGTAAATGGTTAAATTTCATGAAAACTTTAAGCGTTTCCATTTTCCCATAAATTTGTTCTGTCCATTTGTGTGCTTTCCCGAACAGAGCTGTCAATAACGAGCAACTTATCGACGACCAACGGAGGGGAAATCGTAGGATTTAAAGTCTCCGTGAACGAAGGAAAAGTAGAAGAATGAAGAGGAACACTTGCCTAGAGTATAAACAGTGGATCTCGCTGAGGCTAACTTTCATTCGGCATCGGACTGTTGAGCAATCCAGTTCACTTTGCTTTCGTTGCGCTTCGATCTAAGATTGGACCCCACCAGTGGATTTTTCGAAATTCCTGGGAAAAAATATATATATACAGTCAACTCTCCCTTACTCGATGTTCTGTAACTCGATATTTTCCCTAACTCGACGAATTTCATGGCACCTTTGATTTTATATGCATTCTTCTCTCCCTAACTCGATACCTCCCTTACTCGATGCCTCTCTTACTCGATGGGCTTTGTTTCATTTTTCCATGGATTTTTACCTCGCTAACTCGATTGATTTTCGCGTACTTGTTTTTGCGCGTTTCTAGCTGTCATTTCAATTGCTCTTGAAAGTGAAGACGAAGTGTTCGTATTATCAAGGATTTTTTTTTCAAGTATGGAAAACCGGGGAAAACCTTTCAAGCGAACGATTAAAACGCTAACCATAGCGCAACGTTTGAGCATCATCGAGCAGGTCGAAAAGTATGGGCGAAAGGTGTCTGAAGTTGCAAAAGATTTCAGTATTGCACAAAGTACGGTGTCAACACGATTCAAGCAAAAGGAAAAATGGCATCGGATGAGAAAATTGAATGTGGACAAAAAGCGTATAAGGTGGGTTGGGAACGAGAAGCTGGAACGGTCAATGAAAATTGTTGTCAATCAAGCCAGAGAGAATAATTTACCTCTCTCAGGTTCTATTCTTCGGGAGAAGGCTTGCGAATTTGCCCAGAAACTGGGAATTCCCAATTTTAAAGGAAGTTCTGGATGGCTAAGTAAATTTTTAAAACGGCAAAAGATGACATTTCGGAAGCTATGTGGCGAGAGTGCCAGTGTAGATCTCAGTGTAACGGACAACTGGATTTCGCAAACCCTACCCAGTGTAATCGCCGAGTATGATGCACGTGATATCTACAATGCAGACGAAACAGGACTTTTCTACAAATGTTTGCCAGACAAAACATTTGCATTTCGATCAGAAACTTGCCACGGAGGAAAATATTCGAAACAACGTCTGACAGTCATGTGTGCAACCAACATGGACGGAAGCGATAAACTACCATTGCTGGTCATTGGAAAGAGTAAAAACCCACGGTGTTTCAAAAAGAAGAAATCATTACCAGTGATATACGAGAGTAAGACCAAGGCCTGGATGACCTCTATTCTTTTTGAGAAATGGATTATGCAACTTGACGAAAGATTTTCCAAAGAAAATAGAATGGTATTGATTCGGGAATTATGTGTAATGGGAATGTATCATACTTATATCTCTTTCTCCTCAAAGGTGGTCATGTTCGTTGATAATTGTACAGCGCACCCAAAATCTCTCCAACCAAAGCTTAAATCGATAAATTTGCAGTTTTTTCCACCAAACTCTACTTCAGTAGTTCAGCCGCTGGACTTGGGCATAATCAAGAACCTGAAACAGTACTATCGCCATGGATTAGTAAAACGAAGACTGCTAGAAATGGAGGATACAACGGTATTTTTTTCCTTTTTACATTCATGTTATTCAGCACTCATACTGTATTCAAATATACTCTAGGACCCTTCAGATATATCGGTATTGGATGCAATTGAATTACTTTCACGCTCTTGGATAAACAAGGTTAAATCTGAGACTGTTCAAAATTGCTTCAGGAAAGCCGGATTTTCCATAAATGATGATGATGATATTCCGCTGGCAGAATTAATGCGTCGTGAGCTTGCTGCTGTCGACAGTGCAGTACCATTCGATTGTTCATCGTCATTTGATGAATATTGCGAAATGGATCAAAACGTGATTTGCTGTGATCTAATGACTGATACCGATATACAGGAAAGTGCTGAAGAAGCTGAAAAAAACGTTGAAAATAGTAGTCCTATGGAGTAAGAGGAGGTTCAGGAAGTTTCAGCTGATTGTTTTGAAATTACACCTTCGAACGTTAAATCGAACCTAAAGAATATGTCCGAAATATTGCAATCAACTGAAAATGTTCCCGTGAAACTATTTGAACATTTCTTTGCGATTGAACAGTTCCTGCGTGATCGTTACAATTTAGTTTGAATTACATACATAATTAATATTTTCTTTGTTAACCTAGTTCCTTTTCCATTTCCAATTCCATTTTACAATAAAATTGGCCTACTAAACAAACATCCTATGTATTTTAAATTTATATTAAAATTTGAGAAAAGAATGTATAATAGTACATGCGCATTAGTACATATAGGGTAAATGTACTAATGCACAAAAACAAATCAATTATAGTAATATCCTGTATACGCAATGGTACCAATTATAGTAAACCCCATGTACCATAATTGGTTTATTCCTAATTGGGTCATATTTTTAAGCCCTAATATTGGGACACTTACCCTAACATCATATATTTGCAATTTGTGGTATAAAAAAAATATGAAAAAATGTTCTTGTTTAATCCAATGTTGAATTATTGTTCATGATTAAAAGGAGTTTAAATTCATACAAAGGGCGATAAATCGGTATACCCAATTACTGAAGAACATCAATCTGTAGCACAAAAAAGGCCATAAAACATACGCACAAATAGCCAGAAGAATACCGAATAGCCGCATTTGAATATCCTTAGATTGCCTTTTTGCCAGTATTCAATAGCGCGTAGAAATTCCCACTGCTTAATTGTCCACATCAATAAGAGCTTGCATTCTATTATATTTTAGGCCTGTTCTGCTGAGAGCCACTGGTCAATAAGTATCACTGTAAAGCACTGTAAAGCACACTCGTAATAAATCCATCGAACGTTACGCATCTCTCGTTTTTTATTTTGCAAAGGTTCCGCATCCATTGTCGCGTATTAAACCGCTCGCCGAACAGTGTCGATATTATTTTCATTTGTCGTGTCGAAACATGGTCCTTCGAGCCGGATACGCGTAATAACGTAGTTTTCTATCGATCAGTGAACAAAAACTTTTTCGAAGACGTGTATTATAAAGTGTCAAATATTCGTCTTGTTCACTCGACGTGACAAAATCCGCGTTCTCTGCGCCCCGCTGAGTGTCGAGAAATATAAGTGCTTCGGTAGAGTGGTTTAAACAATTTTATACACACGGGACATCCGTGAAACTATATAAAAAAATGTGTATCATTACAAACATATTGTGAGTTAATGAATAAACCAGAAAACCAGTGATCGCGAGTAGCATTATTTCGCGAACTTGTGTCGAATACTCACTCGTAGACTACGCGTTAACTCATTACTGTGGTGAAAAATCGCAGAGCAAAAATTATAGTGGAAAAAGAAAGAAATATTGGTAATACTGATTACCTTTGTGGAGTGAGAATAAATCCCGTCGGCATAAAACGCCTTGCGCTGGTATCCCCATCGCTGATAATTGTCACCACTCATCGCTGTCGTCGCTTCTATCTTCTGTGCCGCAACGAAACAACGCACGCTAAAATCAGGTGGGTTCGTTCCAAATTTATTTAAAACGTAAGAACTGAATTCCGACGAATCTTTCTCCGATTCGAGCGCAATGCTCTCTGAAGAGCCCAAAGCGAGCAATGGTGCTGCTATTGCCCAAAGGCGGGCGGATAATATCGAAAGGTCGTTTCACAAAATTGGTGAATTCGTCAAAAATTTCAATTCGGAGAGAGATTCAGGACAGGTTTTGGTGAGGTTGGCTCGGTTGGAACAACTTTTTGTCGAATATCGAGAAGTAATTTTGGAGTTACAGCTTCTATCTAAATCAGAGGAAGACTATGATAACTTACTCGATGAAATGGAGGAGCAGTACTTCGTTTACAAATCCATACTAACTACATATTCACCAACACAAGCAGGGCTGAGCACGATAAAAGGGAAAGAAGCATCTTTTAACCACATGAAATACCCGGATCTCAAGTTACCTGATTATGGCGGTAAGCTTGAAGATTGGCAATCTTTTCACGATTCATTCCATACTGCGGTTCACTCAAGTAGTGAATTGAACGAAATTCAAAAATTTCAATATTTGAAAGGTTGTTTGAGGGGTGATGCCCTCCGAGTGATTGATTCAATTGCAGTTTCCTCGGAAAATTATTCCTTAGCTTGGAAAATTCTGAACAGTCGTTACGACAACAAGAGAATGCTAATAAAGTGTCACTTGAAAGCATTGTTTGACACACCCGCGATTCGTCGGGAGTCTCCCGAGTCCTTGCTTAGTTTAGTTGATAGCTTCGAACGCAACGTCTCAATTCTCAAGCGTCTTGGTGAACCGGCCGATCGTTGGAGCTCAATTCTCGTTTATCATTTGAGCCTCCGATTAGACAATCATACCCTACGTGAATGGGAACATTTCTCATCAAGAGATAGAGGAAACTCGGACAACGCACCGAATGATGGGATGCCATCATATGTCGATATGATCAAATTTTTACAAGATCACGCCCGCGTGCTCCAATCACTTTCTCCACAATTCAACGTTCATCATCAATCTCGATTTGTGGAAACAAATCCTAAGCCTAAGAAAACAACTCTCCACGTAGCAGAAACAACATCGTCAACCCATCACAGGTGTCAGTGCTGTGATCAAGCTCATTTTCTCGGGAACTGCAGTAAATTCATTAAACTATCGCCTCAGCAACGTTTAGATCTCGTGAAAATGCATCGTCTGTGCTTAAATTGTTTGAAAACAACAGCACATAGTTGCCAAAATTGTCCATCAGGAACCTGTCGAAAGTGCAACCGCAAACATAACACACTGCTCCATTTACCGCCGCTTGTACCTGTAGTAGATCAACTGATTACACCAAATAATTATCGAAAAAATCAATCGTTTCAAATTCCAACCAGCCAAACCGAACCTGGTCCTTCTCGATTATCGCACTCATCGCCATTAAACACTCTCACCTTTCGCGCTGATCAAATTCCGTCAGCTCATCTCGCAAATTCATCGTCAGATTTGGAACCTACCTCAAACCCACCTGATGCGTTAACAACACACGTGGAATCCCACAACAAAACAGTTCTTTTATGGACAGCTTCAGTCGACTTCAAAAATCAGAACGGAACGCGTTTTCAAGCGCGAATACTTCTCGACAGTGGATCGCAGTGCAATTTTATAACAGAAGCATTGCGGTACAAACTCAATCTCGATCGTATTCACACAACCACAGACGTGGCAGGAATTGGTTCTACAATCGCAAAAGTGAATTACTCTGCAACAGCGGTTATCTCGTCTCGTTTCTCGGCTTTTAAAAAGCGGCTCTCGTTCCTCGTATTACCATCAATAACTAGAATGCTGCCTTCGAGCTCCGTGGATGTCACTGAGTGGAACATTCCTGTTCAAATTCGTCTAGCTGATCCTACATTCAACGTGCCCGGTCCCATCGATGCCATCGTAGGAAATGAATGTTTTGCAGATCTCCTACGTTATGGCAAAATCAGTCTCGGAAGCAATCTTCCTATACTCCAAAAAACAGTATTTGGGTGGATCGTTTCGGGCAAATGCACAGAAGTGCTTCAACGTGTGCCTCATCATTCGTTTCATTTAAGTCGTCTCGATAACCTAGATTTCTTAGTACGGAAAATGTGGGAATTAGAATCCTGTTCTTCTAATGACAACTGGTCTCCGATGGAACGTGAGTGTGAACGCCACTTCCAGGAAAACATTTCACGCAATTCTCATGGCAGGTATGTCGTGAAATTACCGAAGAAAATCGAATTGATCTCACAGATTCGAGACAATCGAATCACCGCTCAACGCCGTTTTTTATCGATAGAACGCAAGTTCGAATCGAATGAGGAACTTAAACGTCAATATCATGATTTCATTGAAGAATATATAGCGATGGGACATATGAGAGAGGTGTCATCCACGGAAATAATACAATCACCACAATATTTCTTGCCGCATCACGCAATTTTGCGGCCCGAAAGTTCTACAACAAAATTACGCGTCGTTTTTGACGCGTCATCAAAATCCCAATCCGGAATCTCGCTGAATGACGTGCTTCTAAGTGGTCCGACAATCCAGGATTCGCTGATTTCCATAATTATGCGTTATCGTATGCACGCGTTCGTAGTTAGCGCTGATATTGCCAAGATGTACAGGCAGATATTGGTTCATCCGACGGATCAACCGTTGCAGAGAATTTATTGGCGTGACACACGAGATTCTCCGCTCCGAATTTACCAACTTCAAACTCTCACTTATGGGACAAATAGCGCCTCATTTCTCGCCACGAGAGTCCTACAGCAACTTTCACATGATGAAGGGGCAAAGTTTCCCCTTGCTGTTCCCGTACACCAGAAAGATTTTTATATGGACGACATGCTCACCGGCTCCCACGATATCAGTAAATTGAAAGAAATCTGCACCCAAGTAGTTGGCGTTCTTGAAACAGCGGGACTTCCGCTTCGGAAATTCTCATCGAATTCTCAGGAAATATTGAACATGTTTCCCGATCAACTTAAAGAAACTAAAACTCTATTAGAATTCGATACACAATCTCAAATAAAAACTTTGGGACTTCTTTGGGAACCACACACTGACGTGATCAAATATAAAGTGCCAAGGTGGGCTCCAATTCAATCGTACACGAAACGATCTATTTTGTCTCAAATGTCCAGCTTATTTGACCCACTTGGTATGCTCGGTCCAGTAATTGTCAAGGCTAAGATGTTCATCCAAATGTTATGGAAAGAAGAGTTCTCTTGGGATCAGCCTCTGCCCAATGTTTATTGTGAAATTTGGAAAGAGTATCAATTACAAATGCCAGAATTGAATAAAATTTGTATACCACGCTTCGTCCTCCCGTTTGAAAAGACCAAAATTGTCGAACTGCATGGTTTCTGCGATGCATCGGAGCAAGCATACGGTGCTTGTTTGTACATCCGTTCCCTTGATTCGAATGGGATCGGAACAGTTCGCCTACTTGCAGCAAAGTCACGAATAGCACCACTGGAAGTAAAATCTATCCCTCGGCTCTAGCTTTGCGCCGCACTTCTCCTCGTACAACTTTTGCAAACAGTAACGAGCAGTATCGGTCATAAGGAAGGTAAAATATTCTTGTGGACAGACTCAACCGTCGCCCTATATTGGATCGCCGGCACTCCATCGACGTGGAAAACTTTTGTGGCGAATAGGGTGGCCGAAATCCAGCGGCTTGCGATAAATGCTATTTGGAGACACGTGCCAAGTCTCGAAAATCCCGCGGACCTCATCTCGAGAGGTGTCAATGCATCGTCTCTCGTCAATAACTTATTGTGGTGGAATGGCCCCGATTGGCTGGCGTCAAAGGATCAGCCGTGGCCTGATAACATCACACTATCCTCTTGCCATACGTTGTCGGAAGAATGTGTCGAAATCCGTAAAACCGCTTTACACATTACAACTACGAGCTGTGATATCTTCGAACGTTATTCCTCCTACACGAAACTACTACGTGTAGCATCTCTCTGTCGACGTTTCGCTAAAAATTCAACTCCAGGTTGTACACCTCGGTTTGGCCCAATATCGTCCACAGAAGTTCACCAAACATTGCTGGCGCTCGTGCGAATAGTGCAACAGGAGCACTTCGCTGTCGAAATAGATAGACTTGCGAAAGCAAAGCAAATTCCTCGTTCATCTCGCCTCCGCTTTCTCAATCCGGAGCTCAGGGATGGTCTCATCCGAGTCGGTGGCCGGCTAAAATATGCGGCGGTTCCAGAAAATCATAAAAATCCGCTTGTCCTGCCAGAAAATCACCAATTAACGTTGCTTATCGCCAATGCAGTACATCGAAGAACTTTACACAGCGGTCCTCAACTCCTGTTAGCAGTTATGCGCCACGAATTTTGGCCGCTTAATGGCAGAAACTTAGCAAGAAAGGTGGTGCATAATTGCGTTATATGCACGAAGGCTAAACCTCGCAACATGGAGCAACTTATGGGTCAGCTACCGTCGGAAAGAATTAACCGCGCTTATCCATTTCAACACGTCGGGGTGGATTTTGCAGGCCCAGTGTATATCAAACCATCCAATCGCAAGGGCGCTCCAGTCAAGGCATATGTGGCAGTCTTCGTATGCCTCACCGTCAAAGCAACACACCTTGAACTGGTCACCGATCTCACTTCTGCCGCATTCATTGCGGCCCTACGTCGATTCATTGCACGCCGTGGGCTTCCAAGCGCAATATATTGTGACAACGCTACTAATTTCACAGCCGCTCAAAGGGAGCTCAAGGAACTTCGCCAGTTGTTATTGTCGCAACATCATAAGAACGCCATACATCTCGAAGCAGCTAGTCTGAAAATTGAATTTCACTTCATCCCTCCCCGCGCACCAACTTTCGGTGGCCTCTGGGAAGCGTGTGTGAAATCATTCAAACACCACATGAGAAGAATCGTCGGCAACAGCCTACTGTCCGTAGAAGCGTTCACAACAGTTTTGGCACAAATCGAAGCCTGCCTAAATTCTCGACCGATAACCCCACTGTCGCCCGACCCGAGAGACCTACAGGCATTAACCCCAGGACATTTCCTTATTGGACGTCCTCTGCTGGCTGTGCCTGAGCCAGATCTCGCTGAAATACCCGAGAACCGGCTAGATTTATGGCAGAAGATCCAATCGATGGTACAGCACTTTTGGAAGCGATGGCAAAATGAATATTTGTCCACTTTGCAATCACGTTACAAATGGACGACATCAAATCAAAATCTTCTTGTTGGTGCCATCGTGCTAATCCGCGAAGAAAATCTACCTGTAGGAAAATGGTCTATGGGAAGAGTAGTGGAAATCCATCCAGGCGAAGACGGTCTCGTTCGAGTCGCTACAGTCAAACTACCGAACAATCAGAAGCCGATGAAGCGGCCTATCACCAAGCTATGCCTTCTCCCGATTCAGGTGGATGCAGCTGTCATCGAAGGAAGTTCGTCGCCTTCCCGTTGTGATGGTGAAAATTGAAAATTTAAATTTAAGAGAAGAATTTTGAAAAATAGTTTTTCAAGGTGGCCGGTATGTTTAATCCAATGTTGAATTATTGTTCATGATTAAAAGGAGTTTAAATTCATACAAAGGGCGATAAATCGGTATACCCAATTACTGAAGAACATCAATCTGTAGCACAAAAAAGGCCATAAAACATACGCACAAATAGCCAGAAGAATACCGAATAGCCGCATTTGAATATCCTTAGATTGCCTTTTTGCCAGTATTCAATAGCGCGTAGAAATTCCCACTGCTTAATTGTCCACATCAATAAGAGCTTGCATTCTATTATATTTTAGGCCTGTTCTGCTGAGAGCCACTGGTCAATAAGTATCACTGTAAAGCACTGTAAAGCACACTCGTAATAAATCCATCGAACGTTACGCATCTCTCGTTTTTTATTTTGCAAAGGTTCCGCATCCATTGTCGCGTATTAAACCGCTCGCCGAACAGTGTCGATATTATTTTCATTTGTCGTGTCGAAACAGTTCTGTATCTCGATACCTCCCTAACTCGATGATCCCTTGGATATCTAGTTAGGGAGAGTTGACTGTATATATATATATATATATATATATATATATATATATATATATATATATATATATATATATATATATATATATATATATAAACTACTACTATATATATATACTATATATATATATAAAAAAAAACTACTCGACTACGTTCCTCGACGTTTACTACTATAATGCCCTTTATTCAAATTGTTGAAGCCTTTTTATAACTTCCCTAATCTTGTTTACTAAACTAAGCATACAACGGTCTCGCTGCGCATTCCATCGATAGTTGGGTAGCTGGCGGAATATGACACCTTGTTGACGGAATATCTGATTGTGCGTTATTCGTTGATAGTTGAACGGCTGGCTGGCTGGCTGGCCGCGTTGCTGACGGGATGTTTATTCGTGGGAGGTTTGATGCTGCTGATGAAGCGAGATACACGCTTGGGGCGGTTGGCGTTGGTTTCCAAGTTGGGTTTGCAGTTTCGTCGTTAACTACTCCATCCCCAAGAGAAGCACGTCCCGTGCGTCTTATAAAAAATGTTGCTATCGCGTTGCGTCTTCTGTACATTGTAACAAGGATGATTATCATGGTTAAGGCAAACATTGCTCCAATCGATGAAAAATTGTGTATTTTCAGCGAATCCAAATGCTTTCTGTTTTCAATGTGCATTTCATGTAAGTATGAAGTGTTGTAGTATTTTTCTAATGAGGTTTCTTCTATTTGATTTATTTCGAGAGGTGAAATAATCGGGTGGTTGAAGTGCAATTCTAGATTTTCGAATAGCCTGTCCTGAATAATTACAGAGCAATTTTGAAATATGATAAGGTAGTTGCCTTTGAGTTCTTTTCGGTTTATACCACAAGTACTGCTCATCACAACGTTTTCTAGCGTAGCTTTGACTACTAATGTTCCATAAGTCAGAAGTTTATATTCTGTTGTGGGTGGTGTTTCTTTGAAGGGGCATTTCCCACTTCGTCCTCGAACTAAAGGTGCAACACACAAGTCGTTGGTAATATTCAACAATTGGTTTCGTTTATAAATATGGATTTTGGCTATTTGTTCAAACTCTGCTAAGACTGCCATTGTTTCGTTGGAATGCACTAGAACTGTTTGGTGATCAATATTGACGGTTTTATTTAAGATTGGGAGTTCTTCGATAATCATTCTTTCGTAAATTATGGGTGATACCCTTGGGATGTCGATGCTAATGATGAGATGGCGTCCATGGTAAAGCACAGTTATCGAGAGGTAGTTGTATGCATCTTCTAAACTGTCTAACTTAACATTTGCTTGTTTTAATTGTTCGGCTACAATTTTAAGTTCATTGATTGTTAATAACTGTCTGGTTACAATATTTAATTTGGCAAGTGCTATCGTATTTTCTATTGTTCTTAGTGTTTGTAACACCATGTCTAACTGAAAAAGTATGGAAATTTTAGTGTTTTCTGTAATTACATATCCTTTTTGTGTATTCAATTTTAATATGACATTTTCATGCTGTTTTATTACATTTGTCAATGTTTGTATACGATTTTTGAATTCTTGGTTCATTACAATCTGTTTATTATTTTGTTCCATTAGTTTGTCTTCAGATCTTTTAATAGCATCTATGTTTGAATTAATGTGTCGTAAATCTTCAGCGTCTAAATTGCCTGTAACAAATTTTAAAACACTGCCTAATGTTTCGATTGATCTTTTGTTTCTTTGAATGTTTGGGAGAAGGGCTTTGTATGTATTATTAATTTCCTTAAACTTGATATAAATAAGCCTAGAAAAATCACCTGTTGAACTATTAACCTTCAGTATTAAATTTTCCAGTATTTCAATTGTGACTCCTAATTCTTGCAAATCTACTGTGTGAAGTAGTCTATTGTATCCTTCTTGAATTCTGCCCTCTCCCGCGCTTAAAGTTAGCGCTCCAGGATTATTTGTGATATCGTGTAATTGGATAAATTTATTGTGGGAAAAGGGAAGGAACAGTAGGATAACGATTAATGAAACGTCCATCCTGAAAATAGAAAAAGATATTAGTTCATATTCTTTTAATATTCTCTTTATGAATTTCCCGTCCAGACCTATCGATAATTACTCTTCCTTTGTCCTCAATAGTTTTGGTCAGGTGATATTTTTCTTTAGTTTTTCCTTTAATTCCTTGAATCAGTTTATAAACTGTTTTATTTTCTTCTATGGGAGGTTGTATTTCTCTACCTTTATTATGGTAGGTTAGATTTTTATTTTGCGTTCTTTCATTCGCCAAAATAACCTCATCATAGAATTTGTTCTTTTCTTCTAGCATTAAATCAATGTCGAGAGGCCGTTCGTGTCCATCTTTCAAACCGTAAAATATTTCTCTAGGTTTCAATCTTGTAGCTGAATGTATTGTATTGTTGTAAAGAGTACAAGCTATTAGGAAAATTTCTTTATTGTTTAGATTTGTGTATTGAGGTTTAATGCATCGAAAGATTTCAGCTATGGTTGAGTGAAACCTTTCGACCAGTCCGTTGCTTTCACTATGATTCGCGGGCACGAAATGCATCTGGACATTCAAATTACTAGCTAATCCTCTAATTTCTGCCGAACGTAAAGCCGGTTCATTATCACTTACTATCAATCCAGGTGTACCATATGTGGAGAATAATTTGAGCAAGGCTTTCCTTATATCTGTAATTGTTCTTGATTTTATAGGAATTAATGTTCCAAACCTGGAAAATTTGTCATTTGCTGATAAGAATATAAAGGCGCATTGGTGCTGTGATTTTGCATTTGTCAATATTAACGTACTTGGGATCGATGTAATTTTTATTGGCTCCCGTATCGATAAGGAACCGTAGGGGACCTTTTGTTGTTTCAAGTACGATATATGGGATGAAATTATTTATGTTGGTGGCCGTGAATATTCGACCGTCTGAAAATTCAAATCATCAGTTTCGTTATCGTCTTGTTGTTCAGCTATCGGCTCGTTCGTCATTTCTGCAGTATCATCAGTTTGATTTTGTTGTGACCCTGGCATATTTTCTTCTTCTGTATGTTCGTAATAATATTGCTGCTGATCATATTCATGATCATTGAACTCGAGTGGATAATTTTTATTTTCAGCGTTTTCTTCTGGAATTTGGTAATTCGGCCTGTTTATATAATTTACTCGCCGCGATCTTATCGATGGATCAACTTCCATAGGTATTGGCCTTGGTTGTGGTATATGTCTTGGAGCAAATGCATTTTTGTTTACAAATTGATTTTGGGGAAATTGAAGTGTGTTCTGGGGTTTTTGAATGTTAAATGGATTGGGTTTGTATTGGAAATTTTGCTGCTGTGGTCGCGGTGTGTATTGTTGGAAGGGGTTATGGTTTTGTCTCGGGGGAAATTGTGGGAACGGTTTTCTGTATTGGATTGGATATGAAGGGAAAGATTTTGCATTATGGTTTGGTGGATATTGTGAATTAGGTTTCGAGGGAATTGGTGGAGGTTGAGGTTTAGGAGTATATTTCCCAAAATGATAATTCTTTTCTTCTAAGCATAGCCGTAAAGCTTCTTTCATATTTCGGGGAGCTTGCGCACGTATAATTGGACCTAATGGATCTTTCAAGCCTGACAAAAAGACTTTCAAACCCATTTGTTGGTAAAATAAATTTTTGGCAGTTTTTACTTGCACGTTCAGTTCGTTTATATTCAGCAAATTTACTAACAATGATACAATGTGAGATATTTTCCCATAAAAATCATCAACTGATCCAATTTGACTGATTCCAAAGAGATCTCTAGTAAGAGAAATTTCATCTCTTCGGTCGCTGTAATGAGTAATTAAATTCGATTTAATTTCTCTCCATTCTAAATTTGTGCCGTATAGTTCTAAAACGTTATCGGCATCACCGACAATTTTTGATCTAAAGGGTGTGTCACATCAAATTGCATCACGGAAAAAACGCTGTAGAAATTTAATTTTTAGGAATTATATCTTCAGCTTTGGTTTTATAATCAGATAAGAGTGTATAGATCACGTTGGCCATGCTTCACTGTCAATTTTTCGTAAATTTGGAAAAATGTTGTCGAACGAAAAAGAGCGTCGTGAATTAATCCTGTGCACTCATTTCGAGAATCCGGAGTTGTCACATCGGGACATCGGTAAGATGCTGGGAATCGTCCAATCCACGGTCAGTAGAGTACTAAAACGATACTTCGAGAACCTAACCATCGACCGGAAGGTGAAGAACGGCAAAAATGTATGCTCCGTCAGTGAAAAAGATCACAAGCGCGTAGTTAAGCAGTTTAGACGTGATTCGAGAAGTTCGGTCCGGGATGTCGCCAATAAGCAGAATTTGTCAAGTTCATTCGTCCAGCGGACCAAGCAGCGGGAGGGCCTGCGTACATACAAGGTTCAGAAGGCTCCTAACCGCGACGAAAGGCAAAACATGGTGGGGAAGACGCGAGCCCGGAAGCTGTACACCGAAATGCTGACGAAGCCGCATTGCCTGGTAATGGACGACGAAACCTACGTCAAAGCGGATTTTCGTCAGCTGCTGGACCTGTTGTTCTTCTCCGCAGAGGACAAATTCAGCGTTCCGGAGGAGATTCGCAAGCAGAAACTATCCAAGTTTGCCAAAAAGTACATGGTGTGGCAAGCGATCTGCTCTTGCGGAAAGCGGAGCGCCCCCTTCGTGATGACCGGCACGGTAAACGGGCAGGTTTACCTTAAGGAGTGCCTACAGAAGCGCTTACTACCACTATTGAAGCAGCACGAGGGCCCGACCATCTTCTGGCCGGATCTCGCTTCGTGCCACTATTCAAAGGACGTGTTGGAGTGGTACGAAGCCAACGGGGTCACCTTCGTGCCAAAGGAAATGAACCCGCCCAACGCGCCGGAGCTTCGCCCAATAGAGAAATATTGGGCGATTATGAAGCAGGCCCTCCGGAAGAACCCAAAAGTTGTCAAATCGGAGGCGGACTTCAAGAGAAAATGGATTTCTGTTAAAAAAAACTACAACCTGACGTTGTACAGAACCTTATGGACGGGGTAAAGAGGAAGGTGCGAGCATACGGGCTTGGGCTCAAAGTATGAATAAAAAGAAAATGCCAAAAGTTGTTTAATAGTTTTTATTTTACTGTCTAAAATTTTCAAAAGGATCGATCTACTGGGCGAATTTCTACAGCGTTTTTTCCGTGATGCAATTTGATGTGACACACCCTTTAATGGCTTGGGTCCAAATAGTGTGCATATTTGTTCCTCGCACAGAATCAATTATTGGGATGAGATTTTCGATTGATCGTATGAAGGAGTGAAGTTTTACGGGATTGCCGTCAAAAGACGGTAGGTCCCGGAGAATTTGCGGTGTTTGTAGGGATTTGAGGACACTTTCAATTTGTTGTCCTCTAATTACATTGTTTGCTGCTGCTGCCTGGGCGGCGGCGGCTTCGTTCGCGGCTTGCGCTGCTTGT
This sequence comes from Toxorhynchites rutilus septentrionalis, assembly GCF_029784135.1. Taxonomy (NCBI): domain Eukaryota; kingdom Metazoa; phylum Arthropoda; class Insecta; order Diptera; family Culicidae; genus Toxorhynchites; species Toxorhynchites rutilus. The sequence goes on from NC_073744.1 coordinate 198,045,268, forward strand.
TCAGCTTGTTCTGCTTGCGCTGCGTTAACAGCTTCGGCAGCGCCTTGCGCTTCAACTCTTAATTGATGAATTAATTCATCTCGATTTGCCAACTCTTGTTGCAAATCGGCAACTTGTTGGTGAAGATGGCTCATTTTAATTATTTTTAATTTTTCCTTAGCACTAGAACACAATCAATAATTTTTTTTCTCGCTTTGTATAATTTGAATATGTATTTTGACACTTGTTAACAACGCTTAATCACTTTTTTCATTAATTTTTTTTATTTTTAATATTTTCACAGTTGATTTTGTGTTAGTTTTCTAAAAAATGGGAAAAGCTTACCTGATTTCCGATGTTCGCTCGGATCCAAGAGCTCCAGTACACTTATATTGCTGTTTCAATGTCCGTTTTGGAAATACACTTCACTTCGGGGTTCACTAAAGTTATCTTTCGGTTCGCGGATTTTTCTCGGTAACGAATTCAAGTCCACGATATTCACTCGCGGGCGCTCGATTGTGATTCGAAAACACGAGATTAATCCGCACGACTGCGCCAATCAAGACCTTCGATGGCCTTTCGGGGTTTTTAAAAAAACTACTCGACTACGTTCCTCGACGTTTACTACTATAATGCTCTTTATTCAAATTGTTGAAGCCTTTTTATAACTTCCCTAATCTTGTTTACTAAACTAAGCATACAACGGTCTCGCTGCGCATTCCATCGATAGTTGGGTAGCTGGCGGAATATGACACCTTGTTGACGGAATATCTGATTGTGCGTTATTCGTTGATAGTTGAACGGCTGGCTGGCTGGCTGGCCGCGTTGCTGACGGGATGTTTATTCGTTGGAGGTTTGATGCTGCTGATGAAGCGAGATACACGCTTGGGGCGGTTGGCGTTTGTTTCCAAGTTGGGTTTGCAGTTTCGTCGTTAACTTATATATATATATATATATATATATATATATATATATATATATATATATATATATATATATATATATATATATATATATATATATATCCTAGCTTCGGCTGGACATATACTAAAATTGGAACGATACAGAGAAGATTTATATATATATGAATAGCCCTTTAAAATTTCTAAATTTCCAAAAAGTCGTCCATACATCGGAAGATGGGCACTTTTACAGGGAAAAAGTTTTTCGAGCAACAACTTTTTCATGTTTTCTTTAAAAAAATACAACTTATCCTTATTTTGCCCAAAGTCAAGATAGCGACATAGTGTATTCCAACATCAGTTTTTCGAACAACAACTGTTTTATGGTTTTCTTTGAAACAAATGCTATTAATGTTCAATTCATTACATTTTTATGTATTAATTATCGCGTTTTAAATGCTCTGCTACCTATTCTCTATTTAGAAACATGTCAAGAACATGTCAAACGGTCAATCGTGAGAATTTACACACAAAAATGTTACGAGCAAAACATTATTTTTTTCGGGAGTCTTCATACAAAAATGACTTACATTCCAAAAACTATAAAATGTAGAAAGTTGATGTCTTCGACAAAAGTTTATATTTTAACAAGATCTAAAATTTTGTCGAATACATTATATCGCTATCTTGACTTTATACAAAATTAGGATAAGTTGCATTTTTTTCAAAGAAAATAGGAAAAAAGTTGTTGTTCGAAAATCTTTTTCCCTGTAAAAGTACCCATCTTCCGATGTATGGACGACTTGTTGGAAATTATAAGGACTATATATAAATATATATTTTTTTTTGGGAATTAAAAAAAATACATTTTTGAGAAAAAATATTTTGAAATTTTTAAATAATTTTTTGTCAGCGAAATTTTTTTCCAAAAAATGTCATCCTTTGACAAGAATTTTGTAGGTATCATAGTTTTTATGTTAGAAATTTTTGTAAAAAATAAAAAAAAAATTGTCTTTTTCCAAAAAGCCTTTTTGAATTTCGTGATTCGGAATACCGCTCCTGAACAATTGCATTTGGTCAAATTAATTTGTTAGGTGACTAATCCGGAAGAAGTGACTAATTATCCAAAAAGGAATTCCTGAATTTCTTTTAAAAATAGTACAATAAAAAAGTTTATGAAAAAAAACGAGTTTTTGAAATTTGTTGAAACAAAAGATTCTGGTTTAGGCGAAACGAAGTTCACCGATTCGTTGTTTATAAATCACAGACTCATCAACAGTACTAACAAACACGAACAAAAATATAACCATTCAACACCAACACACACACACACACACACATACACATACACGATTGGGCAGCCTTCCTAAACGTTTGAATCCTGCTCTGACCACAATTTAATCCCTATTTATTAGAGAATAATTCCCAACAGCAATAATATCGCCATTGCAGTGGGATAAAATGGGGCAAAGCACACAAATAAATAGTGCACCGATTATCGCAACAAGCTCCACAACGATTGCAACTGGGCTCTCCAGTTCAAACAACCAACCAGTGATCCTCCCAATGGGACATTAAACCTGTTCCAAGGAATACATTTACCACCCTCGGGGGTGGAAGGGGAGGGGGGCGTACAGCATTGTGTGGTTAACTTGTTTTTATTGTTTTTATTTTTTCCTGTGTGCCATTTCTGAACTGAATCCCGATACTCATCTATGAGAAACCAGTGTGGAAACGTAAGATCTCCATGATCGGTGCAGTAATTTTTGCGTGCAATGAAGCACCAACCACCGAAACGGATTAGGCCGGATCGGGCGCAAAGATTCCACCACGTGGGGCTTCATTTGTGCCATTCGAACCATTGATTCCAAGTTTTCTATTCCGATGCTAGGAAAAAGAGAGAGGGTTCCAAATTTAATATTCCAAGCCAAGAGCCCAAAGCGCTGATTGAAACGCAAATAGTCTGCGCCGGGAAACCTTCGTCACGCCCGATCCAGTGTAAAAAAATCATCCAAAGAGATAATTGAATTACCGTCGTTGTCTCGTCGCTCGATTCGTACGCCCCCACTCATAGGTAAACTTCCCGTATTTCAAAGTCACAATGAAAAGCGGGGATCATAAATGGCGATAAATCTATTTGTGCAGTCTAGTCGGCAGCCGAATTGAATTTTGATCTCGCCACCGAGCGAACCAGAAGTGAGAGGAGCGGTGGAGGGTGGTAGGATTGCTAATAAAGTTTTGGAAGATTCGTCCAGGCTTCCGGAACCCGGAGGGAAAGGATTTTAACATCAATTACATCGTCTTGACAAGGGTTACGTTTGCGGCCCAATTCGTGGCTCCAGCACACTGATTGCAAAATTGATTTTTGCCAGCCATTTCGGCACGCATCCGCGTGGCCAAGCAAAGAAAAGGGAAATTTGAAGTTTGGTCGATATCCTTCCCCACTACCACCACCACCACCCCGGTAGTAAATGTAAAGGGTGTGTCACATCAAATTGCATCACAGAAAAAACGCAGTAGAAATTTAATTTTTAGGAATTATATCTTCAGCTTTCGCTTATAATCAGATAATGTGTGTATAGATCACGTTGGCCATGCTTCACTGTAAATTTTTCGTAAATTTGGAAAAATGTCGTCGAACGAAAAAGAGCGTCGTGAATTAATCCTGTGCACTCATTTCGAGAATCCGGAGTTGTCACATCGGGACATCGGTAAGATGCTGGGAATCGTCCAATCCACGGTCAGCAGAGTACTAAAACGATACTTCGAGAACCTAACCATCGACCGGAAGGTGAAGAACGGCAAAAATGGATGCTCCGTCAGTGAAAAAGATCACAAGCGTGTAGTTAAGCAGTTTAGACGTGATCCGAGAAGTTCGGTCCGGGATGTCGCCAATAAGCTGAATTTGTCAAGTTCATTCGTCCAGCGGACCAAGCAGCGGGAGGGCCTGCGTACATACAAGGTTCAGAAGGCCTAACCGCGACGAAAGGCAAAACATGGTGGGAAAGACGCGAGCCCGGAAGCTGTACACCGAAATGCTGACGAAGCCGCATTGCCTGGTAATGGACGACGAAACCTACGTCAAAGCGGACTTTCGTCAGCTGCCGGGCCTGTTGTTCTTCTCTGCAGAGGACAAATTCAGCGTTCCGGAGGAGATTCGCAAGCAGAAACTATCCAAGTTTGCCAAAAAGTACATGGTGTGGCAAGCGATCTTCTCTTGCGGAAAGCGGAGCGCCCCCTTCGTGATGACCAGCACGGTAAACGGGCAGGTTTACCTTAAGGAGTGCCTACAGAAGCGCTTACTACCACTATTGAAGCAGCACGAGGGCCCGACCATCTTCTGGCCGGATTTCGCTTCGTGCCACTATTCAAAGGACGTGTTGGAGTGGTACGAAGCCAACGGGGTCACCTTCGTGCCAAAGGAAATGAACCCGCCCAACGCGCCGGAGCTTCGCCCAATAGAGAAATATTGGGCGATTATGAAGCAGGCCCTCCGGAAGAACCCAAAAGTTGTCAAATCGGAGGCGAACTTCAAGAGGAAATGGATTTCTGTTCAAAAAAAACTACAACCTGACGTTGTACAGAACCTTATGGACGGGGTAAAGAGGAAGGTGCGAGCATACGGGCTTGGGCTCAAAGTATGAATAAAAAGAAAATGCCAAAAGTTGTTTAATAGTTTTTATTTTACTGTCTAAAATTTTCAAAAGGATCGATCTACTGGGCGAATTTCTACAGCGTTTTTTCCGTGATGCAATTTGATGTGACACACCCTTTATCCTATCGAACCTAAACCTACATAAAACATTGTTGTTGTCTATCATGCGGAGTAATCGATTAACGAATTATGCGGGCGCTATCACGAGGTATATTATGCGCAGAGTATGCAAATTTCGCCCCCAATAACAGTAGTGGGATAGAGCCAATCAGGCTTCTCTTCTGTGAGAACGGAGAACTCCCCGGTGGGGCCAATCATTCGGCTGGCCGCAATTTATCGGGCGATCATTGAGACGCTTCCGTTCGACGCTATTGTTATTTATGCACTACCAACTGTGTGTGGGGGTGTGTTCACTACCGACAATGGTTGGGCTGTGGGTGTATTCCGCATATGATCGTATAGTGAAGTATATAGTGACTTGAAATCGGAAGCATAATAATGCATGAGTATCATCTTTTACACACGCGATACTCTGAATCGAATGGGGTGTTATAACGAGAAATATGCAACCGAGAATAGTTGCTCCATTGTTTCTGAACGCTATCGCAGAGCTGACGCCAATAGAGGGGAGTAAATTTGTGCAACGATTAAAATATTATTGACGTAGAACTACGAAATTATTCAATCTGATACGCTTTTTTATCACTTGGGAGATTATATCAGAATGAAGCAAAATTTTAGATAGAGTTAGCACTTTAGTACAAATTTGCGATGGCCCTTATAATTTAGTGTTCACAGTTTGCGTGGTTTCGTCTATGAACACGGGAGCAGAGAAACAACTGACGAAGACTGTGTTTCCTTCGTTTGAAACTTTCAAATTCATCTCTAGCCTTGAGCTAGAGACAAATGAAATTTTAACTTAAAGGCCTCTTTAAAAGAAGCAAACAAACAATCTTGTCTTGGAAAAGGCAATTTAGAAGATCAAAACTAACTCTCTTGTCTTAATGGTTAATGTTGCCGTTCACCGGCAACAGTTGATTCGTCTTCCTAAGCTCGAAGCCGCCGGACGGTTTTATATCGTTATCGTCCATCGTTGAAGTGATACCGTTATTTTCGTGGCTGGTGAAGTGAGTGTTGGACACTAACGGGATTCCCTGTGAATTCATTGAAGCAGACACAACAAGCGAGAGGAAGAAACCCTGCACGCGAGCGCTGTGTGCTGGTGTGTTATCGCCGTAGCACCGTCTTCGACATCATCACCGCGTGGTGCGATACACGGGTTCAGCTGTACCGAACGATCAACACGCAGCACCGTTATAAATAATCCGCACTGGTGTGCATAATAAGTATACTGAAATTAATAGGTTAAGGTTAATTATAAAAAAAACATTGCAAAAATTAAAAGAAAGTGTACATCTGCCATTCTAAATGGCAGAAGGGGAAGAAAGCGTTGACATGGATATCGAATCCACTGTCTCCCCCTCCCCAGCTACGGGTGCTGGGAAGTCGCTTAAACGCGTTCCCCTCTCAGAAGATGTCTCTTCACAGGAAGAGTTAACTCACCTCAACAAGCCTCCCTCAAGAAAATTTGCAAACCTTTCCTCTTCACCCCCTCATTCTCCCGCTCCCGTTTCCGCTCAACTCCCGAACTTGCCTCCCAGCCCTACTGATCCCGCTCCCGCTCAACAATCGACCTCGACCTCCCCCTCAGTTGCTTCCTCTCCTCGTGTCAAGGTCTATCCAGAAGATTCACCTGGAGCTGGCCCATGGGTTGTTTTTTTCCGGCCCAAACCGAACGGAAAATCCATCAATGTCATTCAGGTTTCGAAAGATCTGGCAAGATATTATTCCTCCGTGGTCGAAATCTCTAAGGTTAGACCGAACAAACTGCGTGTTGTCGTGAGTGATCGGAAACACGCAAATGCAGTTGTGATCGACGAGAGATTCTCCCTGGAGTATCGTGTCTACGTGCCGTCCCATGACGTAGAAATCTCGGGGGTGATAACTGAAACGGGTCTGACGTGTGAAATGATAAAGGAAGGAGTTGGTAAATTTAAAAGACTCCCGTTGGTGGGCGTTAAAATTTTGGACAGCCGCCAACTAGGGAAAGTATCCCAAGAAAAGGGAAAAACTAAATTCACGCCGTCAGACTCGTTTCGAGTAACTTTTGCTGGTTCCGCTCTCCCTGACTACGTCATGGTGGGCAAATTGAGATTGCCTGTGCGACTCTTCGTGCCAAAGCCCATGACTTGCCAAAAATGCAAGTCAGTTGGTCACACTTCAGATTATTGTGCCAACAAGGAGCGCTGTGCAACTTGCGGAGAGCAACATGAGGGGAAATCCTGCAGTGCGACTGAGCATAAATGTCCATATTGCGGGGGATCCCCACACGAGCTCTCAGTTTGTGAAAATTACAAGAGTCGCTGGGAGAAACAGAAGCGCTCTTTGAAGGAACGCTCGATACGAACTTTTGCGGATATTTTAAAGGGCGCTTCTCCACTGGCCCAACAACAACAACCAATCATCACACAAAATGTCTTCGCCACGTTGCCCGTTGACGAAATGGAAGCGGACACAGCTAACGGGGGCACACCGTTCATTTTCAAAGGGAATCCCCGGCGCAAAAATGTGACCACTCCCAAAGTTCAAGGACAAGCCCCTCCGGTTAACCCTCCTGTTAGCATGCCTAAAAAATCGAGTGCAGCGGACAAGCAAAATCAGGTTCCTCCTGACTTCCGTGGGAATAGTTCACCTTCGAACGACCCAGCACTCGAGGGGACATCAAAAACCCCAAATGTCCCTATTTTTCCGTCCAGTTCAACTTCCCAATCGGGATTTATAAAGTTGTCTGACCTTTTGGATCAAATCTTCAAGTGTTTTAATGTTTCCGACTCCATCAGAACCATTGTCATTTCAATGCTTCCAGTATTAAAGACAATTTTGCAACAATTGATGCAAACATGGCCCCTCCTTGCAATGATTATCTCTCTTGATGTCTAATTCAAATAGAGAGGTCGGAGATGTTACTGTTTTACAGTGGAATTGTAGTTTTATCCCTAAATTTGATGCATTCAAATGTTTAATTCATAACTTCAATTGTGACGTTTTTGCTCTGTCCGAAACTTGGCTTTCTTCGCGAGATGATATCTCTTTCCACGATTTTAATATTATACGCTTGGACCGTGTTGACAGATACGGAGGGGTGCTATTGGGGATCAATAAGTGCCACTCATTTTTTAGAATTGACCTTCCACCTATCGGGGGGGGGATCGAAGCTGTTGCTTGTCATGCAAACATCAGAGGCAAAGACCTCTGTATTGTCAGCTTGTATTGGCCTCCGAGAGCTGCGGTTAGCCGCAAGCAACTTGTTGACATGTGCTCACTCCTTCCTGAGCCACGATTGATCTTGGGAGACTTCAACTCTCACGGAACTGCCTGGGGGGAACAGTACGACGACAATCGTTCATCGTTGATATATGACCTTTGTAACAGCTTCAATATGACCGTTTTGAACACTGGGGAAACAACACGTGTTCCTAAACCTCCTGCTAACCCAAGTGCTCTTGACCTCTCGCTTTGCTCGAATTCACTATCGTTAGATTGCAAGTGGAATATAATCCAGGACCCCAACGGTAGTGATCACTTGCCAATCAAAATTTCCATCACCATTGGGTCGAATTCTTCTGAATCTATAAACATGGCATATGACCTCACAAGACACATTGACTGGAAAAAATATGCGGACGCGATTGCTCTAGCCATCAATTCCAGAGATGGTTTGCCTCCATTGGAGGAGTATAACTTCCTTTCTCGTTTGATCTATGACAGCGCGGTTCGCGCTCAAACGAAACCCATCCCAGGTTCCACCATTTCCCGAAGGCCTCCCAATCTATGGTGGGATAGCCAATGTTCCAAGCTTTATGTAGAAAAATCGAATGCATTTAAAGATTTTCGGAAACGTGGAACCCCTGAAAATTTTCAAACGTATTTAGCCCTTGAAGATCAATTTAAAAACTTAATCAAAGGGAAAAAACGTGCTTATTGGCGAAATTTCGTGGGAGGTTTGTCACGAGAAACGTCAATGAAAAAATTATGGAAAGTGGCTCGAAACATGAGAAATCGCTCTTCAACGAATGAAAGCGAAGAATATTCACATCGATGGATTTTTAATTTTGCACGGAAGGTTTGTCCTGATTCCGCTCCTGTGCAAAAAATTGTTCGAGATATACCACAAGGTAGGTGCGATCTTGATTCCGAGTTTTCGATGGTAGAATTCTCTCTTGCTCTGCTCTCATGTAACAATTCTGCTCCGGGATCGGATAGAATTAAGTTCAACTTGCTGAAAAACCTCCCTGATGTGGCGAAACATCGCTTGTTGAATTTATTCAATCGGTTTCTGGAGCATAATATTGTTCCAGATGATTGGAGACAAGTACGAGTTATAGCTATTCAAAAACCTGGAAAACCCGCGTCCGACTTCAATTCGTACCGCCCAATAGCAATGCTGTCTTGTATACGGAAATTGTTGGAGAAAATGATCTTGTTTCGCCTTGATCGATGGGTTGAAACGAATGGCCTACTCTCAGATACACAATATGGGTTCCGCAGGGGCAAGGGGACGAATGATTGTCTTGCGTTGCTTTCTTCAGAAATTCAAATGGCTTATGCCGAAAAAAAAACAAATGGCTTCAGTATTCTTGGACATAAAGGGGGCCTTCGATTCTGTTTCAATAGAGGTTTTGTCAGACAAATTACACTCTCGGGGTCTGCCGCCTCTGTTGAATAATATGTTATATAACTTGCTTTGTGAGAAACAGTTGAATTTTTTTCACGGGGATTCGACAGTAAATCGGGTCTCCTACATGGGCCTCCCCCAGGGCTCATGTTTAAGCCCCCTTTTGTACAACTTCTATGTAAGCGACATCGACAATTGCCTTACACAAAATTGCAGCCTAAGACAACTTGCAGATGATGGAGTGGTGTCTGTCGTAGGATCAAACGAATCCGACCTGCAAGGACCCTTACAAGATACTTTGAACAATTTTTCAACCTGGGCCATTGGGCTAGGGATCGAATTCTCCACGGAGAAAACAGAGATGGTGGTTTTTTCTAGGAAGCATAGACCAGCAAAACCAAAGCTTCAACTTTTGGGTAAACCGATCACTCATGCTATGTCATTCAAGTATCTTGGGGTCTGGTTCGACTCCAAATGTACTTGGGGGGCCCATATTAGGTATCTGAGTAAAAAATGCCAACAAAGAATAAACTTTCTCCGTACAATTACCGGCACATGGTGGGGAGCCCATCCCGAAGATCTTATAATGTTGTATCGAACAACTATTCTCTCAGTGATGGAGTATGGCAGTTTCTGTTTTCAATCAGCTGCCAAAACACATCTCATTAAACTCGAGCGAATTCAGTATCTTTGTCTCCGTATTGCGTTGGGATGTATGCCCTCAACGCATACCATGAGTCTCGAGGTTTTAGCAGGCCTACTCCCACTAAAAGATCGCTTCAATTTATTATCTCTTCGGTTCCTCATCCGGTGTAAGGTTATGAACCCATTGGTGATCGGAAATTTTGAGCAGCTTATCGAGCTAAATTTTCATTCAGGATTCATGAGCTCATATCATGAATTCATCTCCATGCAGGTTGATCCTTCTTCGTATATTCCCAACCGTGTTTGTTTTCCTGACTACATCAATTCCTCTGTACATTTTATCTGTCCATGAAGCAAGATATCCATGAATATTCAGATTATCAACGATCGAGGATCGCTCCAACGATCTTCGATGCAAAGTATGGGGATATCAATTGTGATAATATGTACTTTACTGATGGGTCCTCTATGAATGAGTCCACAGGATTTGGAGTGTTCAACGAAATTTTTAGCACCTCCCACAGTCTTCAGAATCCTTGCTCTGTGTATATTGCTGAATTGGCAGCAATACATTGGGCGCTGGACAGCGTCGCCTCACGACCTGTTGAACACTATTACATTGTAACGGATAGTCTTAGCTCTGTCGAAGCTATCCGTTCAGTGAGGCCGGAAAAGCACTCGCCGTACTTCCATGAGAGAATACGAGAAATTTTGAGTGCTTTATCCAGACGCTGTTATGTCATTACCTTTGTCTGGGTCCCTTCTCATTGCTCAATTCCGGGTAATGAGAGGGCTGACTCATTAGCAAAAGTAGGTGCGATTGAAGGCGACATTTACCAGCGTCAAATCGCCTTCAATGAATTTTTTTCTTTAGTCCGTAAAAATACTATCGCTAACTGGCAACGTAAGTGGAACGAAGATGAATTGGGTCGGTGGCTTCACTCGATTATCCCTAAGGTTAGCCTCAAACCATGGTTCAAAAGTCTGGACTTAAGTCGGGACTTTATTCGCACCTTCTCTCGACTCATGTCCAATCACTGTTCGTTAGACGCGCTACTCTTTCGTTTTAATCTTGCCGATGGCAATATCTGTGCTTGTGGCCGAGGTTACCACGACATCGAACACGTTGTTTGGTCGTGTGAGGTGTATCTTGTTGCCAGATCGAATTTAGAAAACTCTCTTCGGGCTAGAGGAAGGCAGCCCATGGTGCCGGTGAGAGACGTGTTGGCTCGGTTAGACCTTGATTACATGTCCCAAATATATGTCTTCCTAAAAGCTATCGATCTTCGTGTGTGATTGTCCTTATATCCTTATATTCTCCTTTTCCTTTTCCTTCGCGAGAAATCAAATCCCTTCTTACTAACAATAGAATAAGGTGAAATGTAAATACATGTTAGATATAAGATAGGCTTAAGAATTGAGTATGATGAATGTGAGTGCGAATGTGAGTGTGAACATTGTCAACATATCCTTATATCCCATCCTTTTCCTGAAAAAAAATGTCACCCTTCTAAACTCGAGCAAACCGCGAGTAAACGGTTCTCTACTTCATTAACATTAGAATTAATAAAAAATGTTTATGTATACTTGTAACTATACAGAAAGGAGTTTGGCTCCTTTAAACTTATGTAACTGAGCCTGTAAAAATAAACGATTTAATAAAAAAAAAAACCGGCAACAGTCATCGCGTTGGTGTTACTCGCAGCTAGTGATCCCCGATAATCGTTCGATTAATAGATTAATCGAATACTTCCTAGAGAAATCTATTATTAATCGAACGAATACTGCGCAACCAATAATCGAAGCGAACGAATAATTTACATCGATTAATCGATCCAAACCCAGAGAAAAAAAACATACGGCTGCTGCAGTTTTATCCTGAAATTTTATCATTATCTTTGACGCTCCCCTAAAATCGCAAATGAAGCTCAATGCAGTCAACGCGAATTGAGCTTCGTTTACGAATTCAGGGGAGCGTAGAAGATAATAATCGATTTTCTGGCGGAATGAACACTTTTGACGTAGAACTACGTCTTTCATTAAGGGTGCCAAATCAGAAAACAGGCAACGTTTTTATGAAATAAAGTTAACGTTAATAACTATTTTTGCCGCGAACGGATTTTGGCGATTCACATACTAAACATTAGAATCCCCTGGTTTGTAGATGGTTAAAATTCATGAAAACTTGAGGCGTTTCCATTTTCCCATACATTTGTTCTGTCCATTTGTGTGCTTTCCCGAACAGACCTGTCAATAACTTATCAACGACCAACGGAGGGGAAATCGTAGGATTCAAAGTCCCCATGAACAAAGTGCTCCCTTGGCCGAGTGGTTAGCGTCATAACTAAAATGCCGGGTGTTCGGGTTCGATTCCCGTTCTGGTCGGGGGAATTTTTCGTCAAAGAAATTTCCTCCGACTTGCACTGTGATCACGCGTATTCTAGAACTTGCCACTCAGAATGCATTCAAGGCGTGTTATTTGGCATAGAAATCTCAACTAAGTACTAATAAAAATGACGCAAGTAATACTACGTTGAGACGGCGAAGTTCCTCTAGGAACGTTAGTGCCATTAAAGAAGAAGAAGAATGAACAAAGGAAAAGTAGAAGAATGAAAGGGAATACTTGCCTAGAGTATAAACAGTGGATCTCGCTGAGGCAAACTTTCATTCGGCATCGGACTGTTGAGCAATCCAGTTCACTTTGCTTTCGCTGCGCTTCGATCTAAGATTGGACTTCACCAGTGGTAATCCAACTTGGATATCGTCGTTTGGTTTTTTTGTTCGTTTTTCGCGTTATTCGTATTGTGTGCTTTTCTTTCCGCGTCATAAATTGGACGTTTCGCGTAGTGTATGATGAGCAAGAAGAAGAGGAAGGCAGGCACGAGCCCTGCAAAAAACGAACGCATTGCCAGGGGCAATAATATTTCGAGGCAAGCGTCATCCAATGATGCACGCGATGCTGGTGCAGTGAAAAGCGTGACACCGCATCGCACAACAGCGAAGTAGGCGATTTCGGCGTGTCGGCGGCCGCTCTTGACAAACTCATCAGCGAATTCGCATCGATGGGTTTACAGCAGAGTACAAGCTGTGTGGCATGATTCAGTCTGTTCCCAAGCAGTTAACATTGTTTGTTTTCCGTCATCATAAGGTCGTGCGTCAAAAAAATATTTGGGGAATACCAAGCATCTTGAATGTCTTACTGGAATGTTCTAAGTTATTTGGGTTCGCGTGCCAGTTGCAAAACTGCCTTCAGCTAGGATTGCATTAGCGCTATGAAGCATTACTACTGTTTTCGAGGTTGTTATTAACAAAAAGAGTTTATTTCGCTTGCTTAGTCACCGAGAAAGTAAATGTCGTTCTGGAATTTTGTATGTGGTTTCGCTTGCCAGTAGCAAAACATCCTCCACTAAGGGTGACAGCTGCGCTTCTCTCGAGCATGAGAAAGTAATGCAACTTTTTCGAGGCCAATAATATTAACAGAAAGCCAATAATATTAACAGAGAAAAAAGCAAAATGATGAGAAGTGTTTATATTCTTTGTAGTTTCAAGCCACCAACGTATGGCTTTGTATGCATACCATTGCGAACGCTTGTTTGGCGCTTGGTTTACGTTGTACGAACGATGCCTAGAGGTGCGATTCCTTTAAGCCAATACTAAATAACATGTAGCATGATATTTGATACTTACAAGTGTTGTCATTGTTGTTGTTTCCATGCGGTGCCAAAGATATATTGATGTAGTTATGAGATGTGGAATAATGGTGCTGGTGCAACATGTATAGAATCGAGTCTAGCCGAGTCTATGTCAATTGCGAAAAAGGCCAAAAAAAAGCGTTCGAGGTAAATTTTTGTTGCATTGACATGAAAAAAATTGCGATTTACGATCAGCTAGTGTATTGTTTTGCGAGGGCAAGAATGAATCATCAATCAATTATTGTCAACTGATTCTACAATGAAAAAACCATTTCAGAGATTATTCTACTAAGCAGTTGTTTCTAAAATTTCACAGCATTATAGAATAATATCCGAAGGTATGAATAAGCGACTTATATAGAATAACAGCGTAGTTCTCCGTCAAAAATGCGGTTGTATCTTGGACACAACCTCCTATAATTTTTTATTTCCGGGTTTGAAGTTATGCTACATTTGTATCGATAACATTCTTTAACTGGACAGTTTATTTCATTATAAATGTGCATGGTTATGCTTTTAGGCCAAAAAAACAACAAACAGGCATTTTCTCAACATAACTGGTTTTGGTGATGACGTCACCTATACAAAAATGGGCAGTATACCTATTCGACAGTTTAAGCTCATCGTGACTCTTACCGGATTGTGACAATTTAATTTATCCATTCGAAATTTTTCCGAAGGGTCTCACAGCCAGCTGGAAAAGGGCTTTCTGAAATCAAGGTGGAATGTGCTAAATCTAGGGTAGAATTCCTAGATTTAGCACATTCCACCTGGACTCACCAGACTCATCGGACTCCCAAGCTTAACTTTTGCAACAGTTGCTTTCACTTGTGATCTAATATTCTTCCTGTTTCGTTTTGTGAAACAGTCCAGGAATTTCACAACATGGCAGAAATTCAATTAGACAGTTCGAATGCAAATGTTGAATCTGCTCTCTGCTTTCTAATGAACGCTCCGTTTGAAAAAGAGAAAAATCAATTTAACGAACTACGCTACAATTTCGTTATCACCTGAAGCGCATTAGAAGCGAGCGTAACCAACCGTTCGGGCCACCTCGAAGAATCGTTAAAGCAATCGTCTACACCTCACCACCCCCGTCCAGTCGTCTGGTGGGCTGGAGGACGGACTGCTCGAAGCACTCCATGCCAGCCAGCCGGCACTCACCGGAGTGCTCGTAATTTACGTTTTCACGCTTTTCCAAGTGTAAGCAAATACCGCTCCGCTGGAAATGTGAAACGTGGCGACAAGGAACGGAACGAAGCGAACGGTTCCACAGCTTGAAACCTGCAAACATCATTCACGTTTCGTACTGTGGCCTGGCCTGGTGTCCGGACCCGGGCTGGAATGGTTCGTCGGCGCTCCTCATCCGCCCACACAAAACCCAACGCGAAACGGCTGATTATTGCACACTTCTTTTTTTTTTGTTTCACTCTTCACCGTTCGCCGGGCAAACGGAAACCCAATTCCGGCCGTGCCGTCGGGAAAAACGTTTGTTTGCAAGGCGAGGTGAATAATGCTATTTTTCGAGAGAGGAAAACTCCCCGCGTGATTCGCTTCATTCTGATAAGCGCGTCTCGGGAAGCTCAAAGCTCACCGCATCGCTAAGCTGGTAACGACAGGCGTGAAACTCGTCAAACAAGAAAAGCATACCTTCCGTAATCTGGCACGAATCCTTTGTTTTCTCCGATAAGTTGTGCTCTTTGTTCTTGTTCGCTCGTTGGTTGGCTCTGAGCTGGGATGACCTATTCCCGAAGCCCATGTGAGCCATTTTCTCGAAACTTCTTCGGTCGAAGAAACGAGAGCAGCAACTTGTGCGAAACTTTCCTGTGGGATGAAGCCAAAGGCAGTGGACGAAGTGCCGGTTCGACCGGGGTAACCTGTCAGAGGGGAAAATAAGGATGGATTGTTGAGATTTTGATACCAGCTGCTAGCGTTTTTTTTTTCATCTCAAAGCTGCTTTGTTTTTTCCTCGGAAAAGTTTACTCACGGCCTGGGAATATAAACAGTTCTGGTGTTTCTGTTCTGTAATCCCACCGTGGTTGGTTGGTGTTGCTCTTTTTAGGGCTGGAAATGTTCTGGGACACGTGCTTCGGATGCTGGCAGAAGGATAATAGGGTTTTACGCGCGCGCTTTTCGACGAAGATGTATACGATTTAATGCCGACTCCGGTCATTAGTGGTGAAGACTGTTTGTCTCCACCGAGAGACTTCGCTTGTCACGCGCTTTGGAGCTCAAGGTTAACCCAATGTTAGGGGACAGGACACATTCGAGCTGGAACTAAGAAACGCAGCGTGCGAACAGGAAACGGCATATTGATATTGATTTGTTTCACCCCCCTCTTGGGGGGAAACTGAAGGGAGCACGATGGTTGCCTATCAGGATGAATGATGAGGTTAATTTCTTGATCCCATTCTCCATTCCACCACACCCTCTTTCGCTCGTTTTCTTCTTCCCAAGATTTTGTTTTATGATTGTTATCCTGTCGGCAATTGGGGCGGGATAGAAATTATTACCTCGAACGATGTATTTAATAAATTTGGTTTCGAAGATTTATCGTTACGAGCGTATGAGAATTGACATTGGGAGCCATAGTTCTTTTATGTCATCATACAAAGGAATCATATTGGCGATGATGCAGACTTTTTTTTTTCAATAGATGGCGAATTTTTCCTGAACCTTTAAATATTTGACTAAGCCCGGGAAAAAAAGTGAAAACGCCATTATGGCCCCAAATTTAAAGCCGCCCCCAGACTTCAACACTGTGCCACTGTCGTCGCGAATTAGGTAGGGTAGAAGATCAACTCAATGTCCTGGAAATATAGGTAATGAAGATGGTGGAGTGTGTGGGAAATCTATCTATATATAAAAATGTCTGGACATGGTAAAGGAGGAAAAGTGAAGGGAAAGGCAAAATCCCGCTCGAACCGTGTTGATCTGGAGTTCCCCGCAAGGGTAGCTAGGCCGAGCGCGTTAGTATCAGTGCACCAGTTCACCTAGTTGGCGTTATATAGTTTCGCCGGCCAAGTGATCGAGTTAGCTGGCAAAGCTGCTCGCGACGATAAGAAAATCCGCATTTGGAACAGAACACATTCGGTTCGGTGGACATCAAGACAACAGGCAGTTGCAGCGAGTGGCAAACGCAATCGCAAACGGCATCAGGTAGCAGAAGAAAAAAGTTTGTTCTTTATACAAACTGCTTTGGTGGCAAATCCAGAACAAGGCGGCATCGAGGGCGTTCGAAATGGTTTTTTTCAAAACCACGAGTACTAAGTTTTCTAAATTGGAACCATTCCATAAAACAAGGCGCTTTTCAGGGCCATTAAACCTTCCAAAAAAGAGTTTAGGAAATACAGTTCAATGCTTTCTAAAACATTATCCAAAATAATAATAAAACACAAATTGTTTTTTTTTTCATAATTTGTTTGCCAGGATATGACGAGTATGTGAATTTGGCAGTTGTTCTTAGCTTATTGATAGTTGGGGACTTTCCTGATTATTCAATTTTCACCAATTCTTAAATTGTTTCCAGATTGAAAGTACAGTAATCTACAATTAGTTCGACATTTAGCTAATTGGACGGACATGTAATGTGACTTATTTAGTTGGACATTTTTGTAAACATAGAGATCCAAATTATGATCCCACATTGAAAGTCGACACTGTACCACTGTCATCGCAAATGTTCAATTACAGGTTAAAATTACCTCCAATCCGGCACTGAGTGGTGGTAATGCGACGTGCCATTGAATGTAATTTACTGTAAAATATGTCACAAGCTGGATGGGAAGAAATTTTCCAACTGTGAAAGCTGTGGCGAGTGACAACAAATCGCTAAACAGGAAGGTTTAGCCGAACAAGATGGGAATATCGAGTGATAAAAAAACACAACACCAAAGGTTCTTTTCAGAACCATTAACATATTCATAAAGAGTAAACAGTAAACTAATCCATTTTTCAGGTAGATAGGTAGGTATTCACGTAGGTGAAGAAAATAAAACAATATATTTAAAATATATATTTAACAAAAGCTGTCCCCTTTGCATAGTCCTACGTCACTTCGGTTATGTCCCCGACATTACCCACCCGTCTTTTTTTGTAAATTTTTTGCAACTACCGAATTGTTTGGCTTATGTGTAAGCAACAATATCTGTATAAACATGTACCAAAAATATATATATAAAGAAGTCATGTTGTTCAATAGATATTTCGCGTAAAGAAAAATGTTATATACCCGACATGAACCACTCGATAATATCCAATATCACAATCTCCGATAGTAACGAAAGCTCAATTTATTCCATGCATAAATTTACCCAATAACATCTCCCGCTCCCATTTTTGGCAAGAAAAAGGAACCTTTTTGGAAGCAGCTTCTCTGCTTCAAAGGTTTGTACACAATTCATGAGTTTATCCATAATAACGTCGGTGTTCCAATTCGAAGCGTGTTTTTTGACGTAGGATTACGTCTTTCGGGAACATATTGGGGTACAAATTGAAAATCGAAAATCGAGCACATCGTGAAAATTGTCTAATTTCAAACGCTTATTGCTCAGTCATTTCATGATGGATTGATGAAATTTTTACGTCATTCAATTTTGGCACTTCATAACAATTTTTTATATTGAATAAAATAATATATGTCATGAAACTAACTATCGAACAATTGGAAAATCTAAGCCTCTGTCCTAACGGAAATATCCACTTCTAATTGGTCGAAATTGACGACACATGCGGCGGTTCCCTAACACAGACTTCAAAACCAAGCTTCCTGGGGGAAATCGGCATTGCTAATACATGAAAGTAGGGGGAACTTTTGTTCCTACCGAAATGTGTTCCCTAACAGAGACATCTAAACCAAGCTGCCTGGGGGAAATCGACATTACAAATACATGAAAGTAGGGAGAACTTTTGTTCCCACCGAAATGTGTTCCCTAGCAGAGACATCAAAACCAAGGTGTCCGAGGAAAATCGGCATTGCAAATATATGCAAGTCGGGGGCATTTTTATATTGCAAGTAGGGTGAGTGATACGATTAATTCTAGCAAATAAAATTTAAATTGGGAACTTTAATGGTGGTTGCCTAGTGAAATTTCATATCAATGACCGATCGTGTATTGTGAAAAATTTAGCACAAGTGTAATTGTAAAATTGTATACGGTAGCAGTTGTGTTAAAAGTGATTTTATATATGAAACGATTTATTTCAATTTCCATAAATAAAAATCAAGGTGTCTCGAGCGGGAACGGAAACGGGTCGTTTGGCGTGAGCTGTCTGTTTTGTTGTGTTTATTTTCACCCAAGGAAAGTTCATGCGGCGAGAAAAAAATGGAAAAGTTAAGAAATACTCGGAAAAGTGATTTCCCATATGCTCTACATATAGTATTAGGCGTTGTTAGTCCAAATAACGTTCGCATTGGGTTGAATAAACACTCAGAAAGCAAAAAATATAAAACAAAATTACCTTTTCCATTTCAAACATGTTTTCTCTATATTAAAGTAACATGTTTTTACTGATGAGAAAAGTTGATAATTGTGTTCGGTATTGGTAATTATATTATATTACATTGGTGAGTTTTTTTTTTCTTTATTTTATTCATACATAACACAGGAGGCATCTCGTTCAGGATCACAGAGGGCGGTTTTCATCATATCTCATTCCATTCCTCGGCATCTTCTATCTGATACCATCCAACGACTGTTTATCATACTTCTGTCATAATCACTCGGTGAACACTGGTGGAGTGAACAAACAATACCCAACAACCAAACAAAATTGCCTTTTTCAGGGCCACCAAATCTTTACCAATGAGTTTAACGATGTAATTCTTCAAACATATCCAAAATCACTAGATAGCTTAACGGAATCCTACGTCAACTATGCGGTCGTGTCTCGGACACAACCCTCCTGTAACTTTTATCGTGCCATTTTCAATTACAAACTCTGCACAGAGCATAATTCATTTGATTGAAAGACAGCACCGAATCTTCGAGCAAATGATCGTCCCTTTTCCGGTGCTGGAAACGGCAAATATCGATATAACATGACAAGACAAAAGAGATCTGCGTTCGTCCTTGAACACACTAAATGACAACGGGTAGCTCCGTTTATTTAATCATTTTATCGCATTCGAACCCGCGCCGAAATGCTCCACCCTGTCTGAGAAGACATGAAGCGATAAAAAATTATCGCTGACAAACGCAGCAGCACTCAAATCGGGCTTCTGTTCCCACCCATCTACCCCAGCTACCTCCGAGGAAACAACGATGACAACTCTTTTCGACGACAGAGGCCACAAACCACCACGACTGCCGTCCTGCCGACTGTCGGAAGGAACAACGGAATCTGGTCCATCATCGGTTCACTCGCCTCCTTCTCTAAAAATGTGGTCTTTTGTTTGGAAGGAGGAGAAAACGAA
This sequence comes from Toxorhynchites rutilus septentrionalis, assembly GCF_029784135.1. Classification (NCBI taxonomy): domain Eukaryota; kingdom Metazoa; phylum Arthropoda; class Insecta; order Diptera; family Culicidae; genus Toxorhynchites; species Toxorhynchites rutilus. The sequence goes on from NC_073744.1 coordinate 198,065,291, forward strand.
AAGTTCTTTTGAAAGATTCTTCTCCGAAAGTGGCTCACAAGAAGACCAAACTTGCCTTTATTACGTACCATAAACTCTCGGTCTCGAAGCGAATAGTTTTTTTTCGTTCCTTTTTTTTTTTGTTGGAAAGTTATGTCCCATAAATTGGGACGATATGTTCTTCCATTTGTCGGACGCAACGTGGATGCTGTGGAAAACTTTTCTTTGTGGCGACTAAGCTACACAAGTTTCTACGTTCGTGACGGGTCAAAATGTGGGTTTTGCTACTCTGAAGAAGCAGTGGCATCGCATCGTTCTGAAGTTCTATCCGATTGTCAAACCATAAGCACTTCGAATGATTATACTCAAAAATACCCGGCAAAATTCGACAGCGAAACTTCAAAGCAAAATCGGCTATTGCGCCAATATTCTGCACAAGAATAATGACCCCCTTAATTTGCCCTTCTCAAAGTTCGCGTGAGCGCGCCGAAGACGGTTCGCAGAAATCTTCTCGCGAACGAACCAGCAAATATCCCACCAGAGCTACGCGGTAATTAGAGATGATCGATGGGAGTTGATGGCGCCGGTTTCGCTGGCGAATAATTGGACCGGAAATTACGATGGGTTAGCTAGCCACCCATTCCGCTGGACCGTAATATACAGAGATGGGAAGATAAGAGACGTTGCGATGAGTATCGTTGGCCTCCGGCTCCCGGAATGGCAAATCTTCTTAAAGACGGCGAGTTTATTACGTTGAACATTCAAGAAGGTGGCGGTGGCGCGAACGGAATCAGTCGGAACGGACAAAGGCCGTTCCTTTAGAAAGAAAAACCTGCCTTTCCCCCGGTCTTGTTTATTTTTAACCCAGATTTAGTTCACAGAGAATTCAAATATTCATACTTTCATTCATAATAAATGCTTTGTCTCATTTGCTAACCATGTTTTTTTTTTCCTTTCCTTGTTCACAGATGCCCGGCATTGTGGTATTCCGTCGGCGCTGGTCCGTCGGTTCCGACGATCTCGTCGTACCAGGACTGTTCCTCTTCATCATCCACCTGATATGGTAAGTGCTTTGTGGCCCAGTCGGGGGGACAGAGCGCTTCCCTCCATTTACAACTGCTACTCACTCATGAGGATTCCATCTTGATAATTCATGTCGCATATATGTATGCTTGAATTGATGATGGGATATCAGGGGAGAAACTAGTTGGTCGATACTGGCCAACAAAGGGAATACCACCCCCCTCCCCATCCGAGAAACGAGACAAGCATATTGGCAACGAGGGGATATTGAATTGCTGCCATTGAATTGATTTGTTTCCGCGCGAAAGCCGGATATGGTTTCGGGGGAACGAACATATGTTTTCGTCCGGATGGAATACACCGTTGATGGCGTCCAAAAATAACCATCGGTGGGAGTTCAACCGTCGTTTGTTGTTTCCTTCATTTCGTTCCGAGACCCTTTTGTTCGGTTGATGGAACAGTTAGCAGGTGTTTGGAAACTGCGAACGGAAAATGTTTTGACCTTTTTTTCCAACATCTCTTTAGAATCGCTGCATCTAAAATTAACCGTATTGTATACGCACATAAGATTTAATTTTGATGGATTTGAACTGTATTTTATTCACAGGCAAAAAATCTTATCTTCTGATAATTATGGAAATCGATCTATTTCATACGATTGCAGATTCCAGACTAACTAATTCTGTCGCTTCTATCCTCTGTAGAACCTGGCTTGAGTAATTGTTCGCCTATTGTTACAAATATTACAACTTTCTCTCTTATCTAGACTGGATTTAGATCAAGAGCAGAACGATCGGTTATGGTATGACAATGGAAAAGCTTTCATCTCAAGCTAAGCATGAGAGATAACGGCGATAAGCTTTAAAATGTAGGGTGGTTCATGAAGTTCCCTTTTTGGCGTGAACACGTATAATTATACAACTTTCAAAACTTTAGTTGTATGTTGTGTTTGTGTAATAGTTAGTTCTCAGACACTCATGTGTTATTATGGAATACCTATGTTCATACAAACAATTATCAGTGATAGAGATTGAAATAGAGTTTCCGCTGGCATCAAGAAACGTCGGACTGTGCTATTAATAACATTACTATGAATAATTCATACATCCTGTACGGTTCAACTGAACAAATAAACAAACAAATGGAATTCTCTTACGTTGAAAAGGTGATAGTGTTGTGTAGTTTATCGGTAACAAAAGCATGTACACAATTCAATCCAGCTCTGTTAAAGCTGCATAAACATAAACCTCATCTTCATCCTCCTTTCCCTCTCTTCTTGTTTTATTTTTTTTCTAACTATCCTTCTTTTTTTTCTTCTTTTCCTTCTTTTTATCCTTTTCTTCTTTTCATTCTTTTTCTTATTTTGACGTAGGACTACGTCTTTCATTTCTGTACCGGGGTGTAATTTCAAAGTTTCGAAAACTAGAGAGTGACGCGGGAGTGCAAGGTTTTGCACGTTAATACCTCTTTACCGGCTGAATGGAGCGGTATAATAATCACTTCACCCGAAAGATAAAATGTGAACGAGTTATATGATTGTCACCTATATTGGTCCAAAGAATCGTTTCAATAGCTTGAAAATTGCTTTGAAAGCAAGCTATTGAAATCATCATTGCTCATTGATGATGATTGGTGATCGCAATGTGTTCCCGAACACGGACGCAAAATCTAGCCACCTGGAGAAATCGTCATAGCGAATACATGCAAGCTGAGGCTTCTTTTGCTCGCTTACATTAGTGTTGGGGAAACCACAGCGGACACATGCAAGGCGTGAGTACTTTTACTCGCATCAGTTTCTGTTCTACTTTCGCATGGAACAATCATGAAAAATTGTTTGCGTGTGAATGCGTTCAAGCGAACGAATATTCGCATTAACGCTTTCGACTTGGTGTTCCCGTGATGCAATTCAATGGACGAATTTACGCAAAGCTAAATCAGCTAAATTCTGATAAATTCTGATTTTTCTAAAAAAAATGAATGTCAAAAAAACAAAACATCATCATTTTACTCGCTGCGCCATCTGGTAATCTATAAATCTATAAATCTATAAAACTAACGTAAATTCGTCAATAGCATCAGTTTCTGTTCTGCTTTCGCTTTTCAAAATATCATTCATTAATTCATTTAGAATTGATTTAGATGCAATTTAAAATTAATGACTGTCGAGACAACGGTAGTCCTACGTTTACCTTGCGGTTATATCACAGATGTATTTATTTATTTATTTATTTATTTTGTGTTCAGTCTTCGATGGACTCGTACAGACTAATCATAACTTAAGCTAATAATTTAAGTCTACATATAAAACATTGTCGGGTGATATGAAAATCGAATTGATCACAAACAACACTAAAGGCCATTCGCTATTCAACTCTTGACGAGTAAAGTTCAGTGTCGGTATTGTGCGTTGCCACTTTTGCTATTGTGCTATTGGTACGAGTGAAGGTCATTGCTGTCCGCTTTCGACCTGACCTTTTGTGAAGTGGAACGAAGGAACAAAGGAAGCAGCGCTCTTGCAGCGAGCCGGATTGCGGCTGTTGAACTGATTCGGCATAACGGGATCGCCATCGCGTGACTGTCGCAAACGGGATTGATCATCACGTGGCTGCGTAAGCTATTCTTGCGCTATTGTGTTGTCTCCGTAGCGCGTAGCCTCTGTCTCTCCCTGATTAGGGCAGTAGAGCGCATTATTGGAACAACTTATATATTAAGGTACACATATTTATTATTAATATTATTATTCAATTCATTTGTTCATTGTTTGATATTATTATCAAGATTATAAAGATTATTGTTAAAATCAATAATAATTTAGAAATAAGACAGAAATTTTTGTAAAATGGAGAATAGTGGAGGATCTCCAGAGATGGAGATCTCCGATAATGAATCTCATATAAGATCTGGGAAAAAACATAAACGAGTCCCTCATAAGGAAGATAATTCTTCTGGGGACGAATCCGCTCATCCTACCAAGCCCCCCTCTAAGAAAATTGCAAGCCTCCCTTCTCAATCCACTGTTACTTCCACTCCCCCTCTCCCATCATCGATTTCGCTTCCCCCTTCTGATGCTTCCGATCCAACCCAATCCTCGTCCTCGTCCTCATCCTCATCCTCGTCCTCGTCCTCGTCTTCCCCCTCTGTTGTCTCCGCTCCACGGGTCAGAGTTTATCCAGAAGATGCACCTGGAACTGGCCCTTGGGTTGTTTTCCTTCGGCCAAAACCGAAAGGAAAAAACCTTAACGTGATTCAGATCATGAAAGATCTGGCCAGATACACTTCTGTATCTGAAATTCGCAGGGTTAGACCGAACAAATTGCGGGTTGTCGTGAATGAACGGAAACACGCAAACGAGATTGTTGCTGACCAACACTTCACTCTCGAATATAGAACATTTATACCCTTCCATAACGTAGAAATTGAGGGGGTGATAACTGAAACGGGTCTGACGAGCGAACAAATAAAAGCAGAAGGAAAAGGCAAGTTCAAGAAGCTCCCCTCAATGGAAGTGAAAATCTTGGACTGTCGCCAACTCGGGAAACTTTCCCATGATGGGGACCAAACTAAATTTACGCCGTCCGACTCGTTTCGAGTCACCTTTGCTGGTGCCGCCCTCCCTGACTACGTTATGGTGGACAAATTGAGACTACCTGTGCGACTCTTCGTGCCAAAGCCCATGACTTGCAACAAATGCAAGTCAGTTGGTCACACTTCGGATTATTGTGCCAACAAGGAGCGCTGTGCCACTTGCGGAGAGCAACATGAGGGGAAATCCTGCAGTGCGACTGAGCATAAATGTCCATATTGCGGGGGATCCCCACACGAGCTCTCAGTTTGTGAAAATTACAAGAGTCGCTGGGAGAAACAGAAGCGCTCTTTGAAGGAACGCTCGAAACGCACTTTTGCGGATATTTTAAAGGGCGCTTCTCCACTGGCCCAACAACAACAACCAATCAACACACAAAATGTCTTCGCCACGTTGCCCGTTGACGAAATAGAAGCGGACACAGCTAACGGGGGCACACCGTTCATTTTCCAAGGGAATCCCCGGCGCAAAAATGTGACCACTCCCAAAGTTCAAGGACAAGCCCCTCCGGTTAACCCCCCTGTTAGCATGCCTAAAAAATCGAGTGCAGCGGACAAGCAAAATCAAGTTCCTCCTGGTTTCCGTGGGAATAATTCACCTTCGAATGGCCCAGCACTCGAGGGGACATCAAAAACCCCAACTGTCCCTGTTATTCCGTCCAGTTCAACTTCCCAATCGGGATTTATAAAGTTGTCTGACCTTTTGGACCAAATCTTCAAGTGTTTTAATGTTTCTGACTCCATCAGAACCCTTGTCATCTCAATGCTTCCAGTATTAAAGACAATTTTGCAACAATTGATGCAAACATGGCCCCTCCTTGCAATGATTATCTCTCTTGATGTCTAATTCAAATAGAGAGGTCGGAGATATCACTGTTTTACAGTGGAATTGTCGTAGTCTTATCCCTAAATTTGATGCATTCAAATGTTTAATTCATAACTTCAATTGTGATGTTTTTGCTCTGTTCGAAACTTGGCTTTCTTCGCGAGATGATATCTCTTTCCACGATTTTAATATTATACGCTTGGACCGTGATGATAGATACGGAGGGGTGCTTTTGGGGATCAATAAGTGCCACTCATTTTTTAGAATTGACCTTCCACCTATTGGAGGGATCGAAGCTGTTGCTTGTCATGCAAACATCAGAGGAAAAGACCTCTGTATTGTCAGCTTGTATTGGCCTCCGAGAGCTGCGGTTAGCCGCAAGCAACTTGTTGACATGTGCTCACTCCTTCCTGAGCCACGATTGATCTTGGGAGACTTCAACTCTCACGGAACTGCCTGGGGGGAACAGTACGACGACAATCGTTCACTGTTGATATATGATCTTTGTAACAGCTTCAATATGACACTTTTGAACACTGGGGAAACAACACGTGTACCTAAACCTCCTGCTAACCCAAGTGCTCTTGACCTCTCGCTTTGCTCGAATTCACTATCGTTAGATTGCGAGTGGAATGTAATCCAGGACCCCAACGGTAGTGATCACTTGCCAATCAAAATTTCCATCACCATTGGGTCGAATTCTTCTGAATCTATGACCTCACAAGACACATTGACTGGAAAAAATATGCGGACGCAATTGCTCTAGCCATCAATTCCAGAGATGGTTTGCCTCCATTGGAGGAGTATAACTTCCTTTCTCGTTTGATCTATGACAGCGCGGTTCGCGCTCAAACGAAACCCATTCCAGGTTCCACCATTTCCCGAAGGCCTCCCAATCTATGGTGGGATAGCCAATGTTCCAAGCTTTCTGTAGAAAAATCGAATGCATTTAAAGCTTTTCGGAAACGTGGAACCCCTGAAAATTTTCAAACGTATTTAGCCCTTGAAAATCAATTTAAAAACTTAATCAAAGGGAAAAAACGTGCTTATTGGCGAAATTTCGTGGGAGGTTTGTCACGAGAAACGTCAATGAAAAAATTATGGAAAGTGGCTCGAAACATGAGAAATCGCTCTTCAACGAATGAAAGCGAAGAATATTCACATCGATGGATTTTTAATTTTGCACGGAAGGTTTGTCCTGATTCCGCTCCTGTGCAAAAAATTGTTCGAGATATACCACAAGGTAGGTGCGATCTTGATTTCGAGTTTTCGATGGTAGAATTCTCTCTTGCTCTGCTTTCATGTAACAATTCTGCTCCGGGATCGGATAGAATTAAGTTCAACTTGCTGAAAAACCTCCCTGATGTGGCGAAACATCGCTTGTTGAATTTATTCAATCGGTTTCTGGAGAATAATATTGTTCCAGATGATTGGAGACAAGTACGAGTTATAGCTATTCAAAAACTTGGAAAACCCGCGTCCGACTTCAATTCGTACCGCCCAATAGCAATGCTGTCTTGTATACGGAAATTGTTGGAGAAAATGATCTTGTTTCGCCTTGATCGATGGGTTGAAACGAATGGCCTACTCTCAGATACACAATATGGGTTCCGCAGGGGCAAGGGGACGAATGATTGTCTTGCGTTGCTTTCTCCAGAAATTCAAATGGCTTACGCCGAAAAAAAACAAATGGCTTCAGTATTCTTGGACATAAAGGGGGCCTTTGATTCAGTTTCAATAGAGGTCCTGTCAGACAAATTACACTCTCGGGGTCTGCCGCCTCTATTGAATAATATGTTATATAACTTGCTTTGTGAGAAACAGTTGAACTTTTCTCACGGGGATTCGACAGTAAATCGGGTCTCCTACATGGGCCTCCCCCAGGGCTCATGTTTAAGCCCCCTTTTGTACAACTTCTATGTAAGCGACATCGACAATTGCCTTACACAAAATTGCAGCCTACGACAACTTGCAGATGATGGAGTGGTGTCTGTCGTAGGATCAAACGAATCCGACCTGCAAGGACCCTTACAAGATACTTTGAACAATTTTTCAACCTGGGCCATTGGGCTAGGGATCGAATTCTCCACGGAGAAAACAGAGATGGTGGTTTTTTCTAGGAAGCATAGACCAGCAAAACCAAAGCTTCAACTTTTGGGTAAACCGATCACTCATGCTATGTCATTCAAGTATCTTGGGGTCTGGTTCGACTCCAAATGTACTTGGGGGGCCCATATTAGGTATCTGAGTAAAAAATGCCAACAAAGAATAAACTTTCTCCGTACAATTACCGGCACCTGGTGGGGAGCCCACCCAGAAGATCTTATAATGTTGTATCGAACAACTATTCTCTCAGTGATGGAGTATGGCAGTTTCTGTTTTCAATCAGCTGCCAAAACACACCTCATTAAACTCGAGCGAATTCAGTATCTTTGTCTCCGTATTGTGTTGAGATGTATGCCCTCAACGCATACCATGAGTCTCGAGGTTTTGGCAGGCCTACTCCCACTAAAAGATCGCTTCAATTTATTATCTCTTCGGTTCTTCATCCGGTGTAAGGTCATGAACCCATTGGTGATCGGAAATATTGAGCAGCTGATCGAGCTAAATTTTCACTCTGGATTCATGAGTTCATATCATGAATTCGTCTCCATGCAGGTTGATCCTTCTTCGTATATTCCCAACCGTGTTTGTTTCCCTGACTACATCAATTCCTCTGTGCATTTTGATCTGTCCATGAAGCAAGATATCCATGGATATTCAGATTACCAACGATCGAGGATCGCTCCAACGATCGAGGATCGCTCCAACGATCTTCGATGAAAAGTATGGGCGTGTCAATTGTGATAATATGTACTTTACTGATGGGTCCTCTATGAATGAGTCCACAGGATTTGGAGTGTTCAACGTATTTTTTAGCACCTCACACAGTCTTCAGAATCCTTGCTCAGTGTATATTGCTGAATTGCCAGCGATACACTGGGCGCTGGACAGCGTCGCCTCACGACCTGTTGAACACTATTACATTGTAACGGATAGTCTTAGCTCTGTCGAAGCTATCCGTTCAGTGAGGCCGGAAAAGCACTCGCCGTACTTCCTTGAGAGAATACGAGAAATTTTGAGTGCTTTAACCAGACGCTGTTATGTCATTACCTTTGTCTGGGTCCCTTCACATTGCTCCATTCCGGGTAATGAGAGGGCTGACTCATTAGCAAAGGTAGGTGCAATTGAAGGCGATATTTATCAGCGTCAAATCGCCTTCAATGAATTTTATTCTTTAGTCCGTAAAAATACCATCGCAAACTGGCAACGTAAATGGAATGAAGATGAATTGGGCCGGTGGTTTCACTCGATTATCCCAAAGGTTAGCCTCAAACCGTGGTTCAAAAGTCTGGATTTGATTCGGGACTTTATTCGCACCTTCTCCCGACTCATGTCCAATCACTGTTCGTTAGACGCGTTACTCTTTCGTTTCAATCTGGCCGGTAGCAATCTCTGCATTTGTGGCCGAGGTTACCACGACATCGAACACGTTGTTTGGTCGTGCGAGGTGTATCTGGTCGCCAGAACGAATTTAGAAAACTCCCTTCGGGCCCGAGGAAGACAGCCCAATGTGCCGGTGAGAGATGTGTTGGCTCGGTTAGACCTTGATTACATGTCCCATATATATGTTTTCCTCAAAGCTATAGATCTTCGTGTGTGATTGTCCCTACATCCTTATACCCTCCTTTCCTTCCTTTGCGGGTAATTCGTCCCCTTGCTATAAATAGTAGAATAAGTTGAAATGTAAATACACTATAGATATACGAATAGATTTATAAATTGAGTGTTCATCAACATTGTTACAATTTCCTTATATCCCATCCTTCTCCTAAAAATATGTCACCCTCCTAAACTCGAGTAAGGACCGTATCGTTAATTATGGGTACGCTCAAAACACAGCTTTATTTCAAATATTGCATTTATTTTTCAGTTCTGATATCAAAATATTGTATCTTATGAATGAAAGAAAGGAGTAACAGTAAAAAATAATCAAGATTCTGATTTTCGCGCCAATGATCGCACCTGCTTCTTGATGTCCCTCATTAGGTTCTGGACAACCGTCTCATCGACTTGTTTGCTCACATTTATCCAATCCTTTTTGAACTGCTCAAGGTCATCGGCTGCCTTGTCCTTCTTCCGCAGTCGTCCCTTCATCAAAGCCCAAAATTTTTCAATAGGTCTTATTTGCGGACAATTTGGAGGATTCATCTCCTTTTCCACAAAATCGACATTATTCTCGCGATACCAATCCAAGGTCAAACGTGCATAGTGGCATGATGCCAAATCAGGCCAAAATAGTGTCGGACCAGTGTGCTTTCGGATGAGCGGTAACACACGCTTTTGGAGACATTCTTTCCGGTAAATTTCACCATTCATATTCCCGAGAGTGAAGAAAGGAGATGATTTCATGCCACATTGACAAACAGCTTGCCAAACCAGCACTTTCTTACCGAATTTTTCGCAAAAAATTGACTTCTCCGCGTTCGGGACATCTGTTCCTTGCTTTACAGTGTAAAACTGTGCCCCAGGAAGAGTTTTGTAGTCCAGTTTGACGTAGGTTTCATCATCCATGACGATGCACAGTTCGCGTTTGCTTAAAATCCCATCGTAAAGCTTACGGGCACGGGTTTTCACGGAACTTGCCTGAATTTGGCTGCGTTTGGGACATTTTTGCTTTCTATATGCCTTCAGTGAGTTACGTTCTTTGGCACGTTGAACCATACCGATTGATGTTCCACACTTTTTTGCGCAATCCCGTATCGATAATTCCTTTTTTCTTTCAAATTGCCTGCAAATCTTTTTATCCAAGTTTGGCTTGGATGGCCCAGGTTTTCTGCCGCGACCGGGTAGATCCTTCAATGTATTATACATACCAAATCGCTTGATAGCGTTTTGGACCGCATGGACGCTTACTCCTTCCGCCTTCGCCAATTTTCTCATTGATATTCCTGTTTCGGAGCAGTATCTGGTCACAATGGATTTTCGTTTTTCTTCTGTTAGCCCTCTCATGATTGCACTTTTAGGAAAAAACGATCTTTTAACAATGCTAACTGAACGCTAACTGTGTCAACAACAGGAGAAAAATAAACAGCTGTCAAAACAAGCTATAGTCTTTTTCAGACGGAGACTCTAAGGCGTACCCATAAATAACGATACGGTCCTTACACCGCGAGTAATCGGTTTTCCACCTTACTAACCATAGATGTAAGAAAATTGTTTATATATATAGTTTTAAAATTATATTTAAGAATTCGGCTCCTTTAAACTTAAGTAACTGAGCCTGTAAAAATAAACGAATTAAAAAAAAAAACACTAAAGGCCTTAAGACAGGAACAGAAAGAGCTGTTGAATCCATAATTAGTCCTGTGTCTAGGAATGGCGATCAAAGCAGAGTGTCGCAGCTGTCGCGGGGGTACGGTAAATGATATTTCTTGTAGAAGATCAGGACAGTCAATGTTATTCGTCAGGACGTCAAATATGAAGAGCCGCTGTAGTCTCAACCTTCTTACCGACAGGAGCTCAAGATTGATCAGACGGCAACGATCTTGGTAATCAGGAAGGTTTAAGGGATCATTCCATGGCAGGTTCCGAAGTGCGAATCGTAAAAACAGCTTTTGGATACGCTCGATTCGTATTATCTGGTACGCGTGGTAAGGTGCCCAAACCGGAACAGCGTATTCTAAGATGCTACGTACTAATGCGCAAAAAAGCGATTTGAGTGCATACACATCAGTTAGCTGAGCAGCATTACGGCGAATAAAACCAAGCACGGAGAAGGCTTTTGCCGTAGTAATGGAAACGTGCTCGTGAGATCGAAGTTTACAATCCATTATCACTCCCAAGTCGCGAATAGACTGTACGCGTTCCACAGAAGCACTGTCGATCCGATATTGGTGTGAGGATGAAGATCGACTGCGGCTAAAAGTGATCACTTTGCATTTGTTTATGTTCACACTCATACCATTCTCGTTGCACCAGTTCAGGACGATGTTGATGTCGGTTTGCAACAAAAAAGAGTCAATTGGAGATGCGATGACACGAAAAATGTTGAGGTCATCGGCAAAAAGCAGCTTTTCGGAGGATATACGAAGACAGACATCGTTGATGAAGTGGACAAATATCAAAGGGTCCAGCACACTCCCTTGCGGTACGCCAGACGGTATGTTGAATGTGCTGGATCGTGATGAGTTGAGCTGTACAAATGCCTTTCGATCCGTTAGATACGACAATAGCCAGTCCGCAATCCAAGTCGGAAAACCTATGTGTTGCAATTTATGCACTGCGTAAGCGTGTGGTACCGTGTCGAAGGCTTTCGAAAAGTCGATATAAACAGAGTCTACTTGATTTCGCCGTTCGATCTCACGAAACAGAAATTTGGAGTAGCACATTAAGTTGGACACAGTGGAACGATGTGGTATGAATCCGTGTTGATGATCTGAGATAAACGGCAGTGTTGCGTTTAGTATGACGTTATGCATCAGAGATTCAAAAACCTTTCCCAAGCAACTGAGAATCGAAATTCCACGATAGTTGACGACATTGTACAAACTGCCAGATTTGTGAACTGGAATCATAGAAGCGGTTTTCCATAAACTCGGGAAGCATCTCTGTTCAATTGAGCTGTTGAATAGCATCGTCAAAGGAACCGCCAACGATGCCGCACATTTTTAACTAACAACGGCGGCAGAGCATCCACCCCGGCTCCTTTTGAAGCATCCAGTTTAACCAGTGCACCGAGTACTTCTTCGTTGGAAAAGCTGAAGATCGGAAGGTGGATATTATGAGTTGGTACGTTGTTGAAACATCCCGGCCGAGGTACAGGTGAAGTAGAACAAAACACACTTTGGAAGAAGTCAGAAAAAAGATTGGCGGCTTCGTCAGCTGTACTGGCTGTGGAGTCATTGTAGACCACATTGATTGGCACGAGGTTGGTAGCCTTTTGTCCTTTAACGTACCTCCAGAACATCGATGGGTTTTGTTTCAAGTTAGATTCCAGTCTGCGTATATATTGTTGATAACTGGAAGTGTGTAATTCGTTGTATGATGATTCAATTTGACGCAACCAGTCTCTATTCACATCTGATCTGAGAGCAAAGAATCGTTTACGTGCTTTCCTTAGTCGGTTACGCAAGTTGCGCAGCTCAGCTGTCCACCAAGGTTTCCTACTAACGCTGCTTAAGTTACGACGACGGCGCGGGACATTTGAGCGAATAATTTCGTTAAGTTTGTCGTAGAACAGAAAAACATTTGCGTCAACAGACCGTTTGTTAAGAAAATGCTGCCAGTCGACGGACGAAAACGCGACGTTCAGCGAATCAAAATTGCATCGCCTGAAGTCCATGTCGTTCTCATTCGAAGCTGGGAAGATTTGGTGGCAAGTGACCGAGCTTTGTAAGTCCACGAGCAGGATGAATGGAGGGTGATGTGCGTCAATGGGCAGCAGTGGTAGTGGTGGCTGAAATACCTCAGTGATATCCGGAGAACTCGTGAAGGCTAAATCCAGAAGTCTGTTGTTCGAATTGACATGCGGCTTGGGCTCGAAGTATGAATAAAAAGAAAATGCCAAAAGTTGTTTAATAGTTTTTATTTTACTGTCTAAAATTTTCAAAAGGATCGGTCTACTGGTCGAATTTCTACAGAGTTTTTTCCGTGATGCAATTTGATGTGACACACCCTTTATTATAATTAAAGACTTCTAATTCCCAAACATTTTATTTGCTCATCTACCCGTGCCGAAAAAAGAGCAACATCGAATCGGAGACGACCAGCAACGGCTCGGAAGATTGAATTGTGAAAGACCTGGCAGATAGCCGCGAGTTTCGTGCTGAAAAATCAGCTTGTTATTACTATTGCTTACCCAAAAAAAAATTTTTGGGAGTTCTCTCGATCTTTCCGAATAACTGATCTCGTGGAGACCTTGGTGGTCTTGAAGTGTTCTATTAGACCAGCGTTGCTTGCCCCGGTTCGGGAATTGTTCTTGGAACCATTCTTAACGAGAAGAATCGGGAACCTTCAGTCGTTCGTTCTAAACTTCGATTTTGTCCCACCGGGGGGAGGTTGAAGAACCGTGTTGCTAAGGGGATTCAAGTGGATCTCCCTCCTACCGCTGGTTCTCGACAAGAGAGGGTGTAGGCATGTTTTTCAGTTCTTTCTTCGTTTTATCAACGCATATCGAACGTATGTACATCATCTTGAAGCTACAACTTTCAGGTATTAGAATATTTTACGTATATATTTTTATATCTTGATGTGTGTAGGTGTAGTGGGCAACGTTTTTCTCTGTTTTTTTTCAGAGATTTTCTGGACTAACACAATAACACAATCAATTCCTTTTCAGTTTTCACGACAAAATTGTTGAAATAGATCTTACGCTTCAGGTTTGCCCAGAAATTCTCGATGGGACGCAGCTGGGGGACGTTGGGCGGGTTCGCCGACTTGGGTACCACATCGATATTCAGCTACTCCATCTCCTCTAACGATCGCTTCGAGAGCGGGCCGATGCCAGATCCGGCCAGAACACCGCGTCTTAACCCTTATGGTATTTCTTGATGAACGACGCAACTTCCGGCAGGTACTTCGTATTATAAACTTCCCCGTTCACGTCCATTCCGGAGCTAAAGAAGAGCGGCTTTGACATCCCCTTCTCGCTGATTGTCAGCCAAACCAGCTCCTTCTTGGGGAACTTGGTGTGTGAAATAAACTTCACTTCGGAGCTCACTTCGGAGCTTCACTTCACCAATCGTTGCCATGCAGAGTGAGATAGGTCTCGTTGTCCATCATCACCGCCACGTCGCGATTCGCCGGAAAAATCGACTTGACCATCTTATTCAGCCGCTGCCGATGCGTCATTGCCTGCAGCTCCGAGACCAGTGGACGGAACTTACGCTTCCTGACATGTATGTCCATGTTCGCCAGGTACTTTTTCACTGTTTTGACGGTTGCATCGACCTCCCAGCCAAGCGCACGCAGCAATGTAGCCATTTTTCCCTCGATCTTCTTCTTCAGCATCCTTTGGAGCTTCGTGTCGCTCAGGGTCGTCGGCCGTCCGGAACCGGGCTTTCTTTCAATGCTCTGATTGTTGTCCAATAGTGCCAAGATGTTGTAGATGCTTTGAACGCGCACGCCTCTGAACGGAGTAGCCTCACTGTTTTCGCCATCACGGTTAGAGTGCGACTGATAGAGCTGTCATTTTTTCCTGCTGACTCATGGGTTACTATGATTGATGCTGCATGCGTAGTTTCGTCAGTGAGTGTGAAGGTAAACCCATGAAAAATCAACAGTTTTTGTCAATTTTTTTCAATGCAAACGTTATGTATCGGTGCCAGCAAAATTTGCCGGCAAACATTATAACATACGGCGATATTTGCAGAATTACAGTGGATTTTGTAAAGCACTATAAAAATCCTGTTTTTGGCACTTCTTTGAAATCGATGCAACAAATTTGAATAATTTTTTTTTCGTCAAAGTAACAAATTATCCTAAAGGGTGTGTCACATCAAATTGCATCACGGAAAAAAAGCTGTAGAAATTTCATTTTAAGAAGTTATATCTTCAGCTTTCGCTTATGATCAGATAAGAGTGTATAGATCACGTTGGCCATGCTTCACTGTTAATTTTTTGTAAATTTGGAAAAATGTCGTCGAACGAAAATGAGCGTCGTGAATTAATCCTGTGCACTCATTTCGAGAATCCGGAGTTGTCACATCGGGACATCGGTAAGATGCTGGGAATCGTCCAATCCACGGTCAGCAGAGTACTAAAACGATACTTCGAAAACCTAACCATCGACCGGAAGGTGAAGAACGGCAAAAATGGATGCTCCGTCAGTGAAAAAGATCACAAGCGCGTAGTTAAACAGTTTAGACGTGATCCGAGAAGTTCGGTCCGAGATGTCGCCAATAAGCTGAACTTGTCAAGTTCATTCGTCCAGCGGACCAAGCAGCGGGAGGGCCTGCGTACATACAAGGTTCAGAAGGCTCCTAGCCGCGACGAAAGGCAAAACATGGTGGGGAAGACGCGAGCCCGGAAGCTGTACACAGAAATGCTGACGAAGCCGCATTGCCTGGTAATGGACGACGAAACCTACGTCAAAGCGGACTTTCGTCAGCTGCCGGGCCTGTTGTTCTTCTCCGCAGAGGACAAATTCAGCGTTCCGGAGGAGATTCGCAAGCAGAAACTATCCAAGTTTGCCAAAAAGTACATGGTGTGGCAAGCGATCTGCTCTTGCGGAGAGCGGAGCGCCCCCTGCGTGATGACCGGCACGGTAAACGGGCAGGTTTACTTTAAGGAGTGCCTACAGAAGCGCTTACTACCACTATTGAAGCAGCACGAGGGCCCGACCATCTTCTGGCCGGATCTCGCTTCGTGCCACTATTCAAAGGACGTGTTGGAGTGGTACGAAGCCAACGGGGTCACCTTCGTGCCAAAGGAAATGAACCCGCCCAACGCGCCGGAGCTTCGCCCAATAGAGAAATATTGGGCGATTATGAAGCAGGCCCTCCGGAAGAACCCAAAAGTTGTCAAATCGGAGGCGGACTTCAAGAGAAAATGAATTTCTGTTCAAAAAAAAACTACAACCTGACGTTGTACAGAACCTTATGGACGGGGTAAAGAGGAAGGTGCGAGCATACGGGCTTGGGCTCGAAGTATGAATAAAAAGAAAATGCCAAAAGTTGTTTAATAGTTTTTATTTTACTGTCTAAAATTTTCAAAAGGATCGGTCTACTGGGCGAATTTGTACAGCGTTTTTTCCGTGATGCAATTTGATGTGACACACCCTTTAGTGCAGAATTTATTCGAATTTTCAAAACGGCCTTTTGATTTGCGGTGTTAATTGAAGAATTCGTGTTCAAAGACGAAGGAATAATTTTTCATTTCAACTGAAATATATCTGTATGGGAAGGTCCTACAGGAATATTCTAGAAACCAGATGAAAGCTGATGAGGTTGATTGGAATTGCTGTTGACTTAGTAGGCAAAAAATTGTGTTAGTCCAGAAAATCTCTGAAAAAAACAGAGAAAAATGTTGCCCACTACACCTACACACATCAGGATATAAAAATATATACTGAAAATATTCTAATACCTGAAAGTTGTAGCTTCAAGATGATGTACATACTTTCAATATGCGTTGATTTTTCACGAAATAACAGCATGTCATAAATTACCTAAAATCTCCGACTTAGCATTCTGTTCGTCTAATTTTTGTTGAGTGTATATTGACTTCCCATTATTCAAAAGTCACAGGAAGGTTGTGTCCGAGACACGACCGCATAGTTGACGTAGGATTCCCTTAGGCTATCTGTTGATTTTTGATATATTTGACGAATTACATCGTTAAACTCTTTGATAAAGATTTGGTGGCAATTTTGTTTGGTTGTTGGGTATTGTTTGTTCACTCCACCAGTGTTTACCGAGTTATGATGACAGAAGTATGGTAAACAGTCGTTGGATGGTACGTATCAGATAGAAGATGCCGAAGTGGAATGAGATATGATGAAAGCCGCCCTCTGTGACCCTAGATGGGATGCCTCCTGTGTTATGTATGGATGAAATAAAAAAAAAAAAATCACCAATGTAATATAAGATAATTACCAATACCGAACACAATTATCAATTTTTCTCATCAGTAAAAACATGTTATTTTAATATGGAAAAAACATATTTGAAATGGAGAAGATAATTTTGTTTTATAATTTTATAATTGTTTTATAATTTTATAATTGTTTTATATTTTAAAATTGTTTTATAAGTGTTGAAATAAATCGTTCCATATATCAAATCATTTTTAACACAACTGCTACCATATACAATTTTACAATTACACTTGTGCTTAAAATTCACAATACACGATCGATCATTGATATGAAATTTCACGAAGCAACCAACTTTAATGTTCCAAATTTAAATTTCACTCACCCTACTTGCAGTATAAAAATGCGCCCGGCTTGCATATAGTGATCCCCGATATTCGCTCGATTAATCGGTTAATTGAATACCTCCTATAGAAATCCATTATTAATCGAACGCATACTGCACAACCAATAATCGAAGCGAACGAATAATTTACGTCGATTAATCGATCTAAACCCAGAGAGAAAAATTTCGTACGGCCGCTGCAGTTTTTTCCTGAAAATCAATCATTATCTTTGATGCTCCCCTAAGTTCGTAAACGATGCTCAATGCCGTTAACGCGAATTAAGCTTCGTTTACGACTTGAGGGGAGCGTAAAAGATAATAATTGATTTTCAGGCGGAATGAACACTTTTTTGATTCCATATGGCTTTCTAGAAAATGAAAAATATTAGTCTAACTAATTATTTCTCTCAGTGTAACGAATAATCGTATCGAATAACAAACTGCTGAAAACTATTCGATTAGCTGATGAACGATTAATTTCAAAATCGGGGATCACTACTTGCATATATTTGCAATGTCGATTTCCCTCGGGCACATTGGTTTTGATGTCTCTGTTGGGGAACACATTTCGGTGGGAACAAAAGTTCCCCCTACTTTCATGTATTTGCAATGCCGATTTCCCCCAGGCAGCTTGGTTTTGATGTCTATTTTAGGGAACCGCCGCATGTGTCGTCAATTTCAACCAATTAGAAGTGAATATTTCCGTTAGGATAGGAGCTGAGATTTTACAATTGTTCGATAGTTAGTTTCATGACATATATTATTTTATTCAATATAAAAAATTGTTATGGAGTGCCGAAATCGATTGACGCAAAAATATCATCAATCCATCATGAAATGACTGAGCAATAAGCGTTTGAAATTGGACAATTTTCACGATGTAATCGATTTTTTATTTTCAATTTGTACCCCAATATGTTCCCGAAAGGCGTAATCCTACGTCAAAAAATGCAAACCCTTACTATCCGTTACGACGAGTGTTGGTTTCTAGTTTAATCAAGACAACTTTTCTTGCATCTTCTCTTTGGTTGCTTTAATTCCCCGCTCGAACTGCTTCATGAAGCACAACTCTCATTATCCACATCGGCAGGCGGAGCAAAAGCAAAAGAGCAATCCCGCAACAGTCTCACGTCCCGGCAGTAATCTCGAATGCGAATATCGAATGGCCACATTTCAGTTTCGCATCGTCTTCCTCTCTCTCGCGGGGTATCATCACCATCTCTGGGTGCGAGGCCCAATACAAGATATAAGAGGTACGGATGAAGATGAAAATGAAGTGCTAACGAGGCGAATAACGATCCCATCCCGACTATTGGCGAGAAGGATAGAAGCAACAGCAACAGAAACCAAACCATGAAAAACAACAACAAAAAACGCACGCAACCATCGCTTCATTATCTCGTCGAATCCCATCCTCTAAACAGTAAGTACCAGTTTGCAACAGATTCTACCAATCTGGTTGGTTGTTTCAAGAGGGTGGGCAATGCGTGGGGGCGCCTGGTGCGGTATACGATGGAGCCGCGAGGTGTATTGCCATTTTCTTCTCATCTGCAACCAATTGCGGGGATGCAATGGCGCACCTCCAAAGCACAAAAAATCTTGGAATAGGAGGTGTGCTTTAATGCGCTGCCGGAATTTGAAAAAGGCAGTTTAAACGTCTCGAATGAACAGCCCGGAAAAGGAAGGGGAAATCATTGCAAATCAGATTACGTCGAGTCGAGCTTTGCTGCCAGCGTCTCTCATCTCTTGTCTGCGACTCAAACGCCGCCGTGGCGTTAGAAGGCCAAACAATATTATTTGCCCTCCCAAGGCTATGCCTCACATCGGATCGCATATATTTGTGGAGCCACCACCAGCGGCAGCAGCAGACTGACACGAGAAAGTGAGAGACAGAGCAGGGAGAAATCCATTTTACGATGCCAAGGATAAGCAAAATATTTGCCCTCCTTTTTCACGCCGAAAACGCCGCTTTTCAAGTTGATGATCTTTCATAACAGCATCCCTTCTCGGGAGTGTGCGTTCAAAAGGCGGCCATATCCACTCTCAAGGGCACGGACGCGACAAAGTCGCTCCCTTGTGTGACGCCATCAAGTAAATATTCTTCGTCAACTTAGTTTTTCTAGAATCCTGAAAGTGTGGAAAAAATGCTAATTTTCCTCGGGTCCTCTGTGTGATGATCGAATCGAACTTCATCCCAAGTTAAATATGACTTCCCAACAATGAAACCAGGAAAAAATATCATCCTCCAAACCAACCTCTGGAAAAAGGGTTAATTTTCAATTTAACTTTCATGTATTCATGGCCGGGGTTTGTCCGTTTTGGGCTTTGTGACGGACTCTTGCTATCACCATCACAATTGCTGGGACGAGTTGGACCGAATACTTTATTATTCAAATTAGGTCCGGGACGTGTCCAGTGAGCATGAAGGGCGGGAAGGTAGCAAAGCACATTTTGTGAGGTTATTTTTGCCCACCGCATGGCGGTTATTCTGTGTGGCAATGAAACAAATGGACCCCATCACGTCCATATGTAACGAACGCGGCTGTGGCAATCATTACACCAATCGGTGCCGGCTTCTTATAATCAATAAATTGGGGGACCAAGCTGACGCAATAATACATGCCAAAACGTATGTTTGCACTGGTGGTCACGCCCCCTCAAGGGGGCTAAAAGCCACAGGCACGGAATTCAACCCGAGCAGGTGGGATTAACGACGTAACGTTTCGTGTGTCGACCCTCTCTACATCGTAAATGCCATTCGACCTAAATTATGCAGTGCACGTAAAAGGCCACTAACCCCACCGCCGAGTGCCACTGCATGCCACTTTACCGAATGAATCCAGAAAGGCGCGTTACACCGTAAACAGTCCTATTGCTTGATTTAGATCTTTCGGAGCCAGATGACATAATCCATTGAATGGCAATTGACGGAAGACTAAGCATCCAATTAACCAAGATGCCAGATGCAAAAAGAATGGGTCGCTGCAAACTCACTCAATCACTCGATCGATCTCCACTCCAAGAGTTTAACTTTGACATTTATTGCATTCGCCGTTCGTCATCCAACTCTTGAGTGCCACCAAGCATTGCAAATGCAACGAGCAACAGTTTGACCGCATCCGTTTAAGATGTTTTACATTGATGGGATGCTCGGATGCTAGTGTGGTTTTGTGTCTGTGGTAATTGCTCTCTTGTTGCAACAAATGCGGCGAGCGGACGAGCGTTTGATGTATCGGAGAGGGTTGTCATACCAGCATCCAGTATCGAGTACATCATGCTGCTCTGCGGTTATCCGGGAAGGTGATAAGTTGTAGTTTGTGTTCCAATATGGCAATGATAATGAGATGCTGACCCTGCTTGAGCAGGTTTCCCGGTGTCGGAGAAACCTGAAACGGGAAATACTTTTCATTAGTAAATTATGTTAAGTAATTAGTGAAGTTTGGAAACAGAATAGAACATATTTTTGACGTAGAACTACGTCTTTCAGGAAGGGTGTAAAATCAGAAAACAGGTCACGTTCTTATGAAATAAAGTTAATGTTAATAACTATTTTCACTGTGAACGAATTCACATGATTTGGATAACAATCGAATCGGAAATTCTCTAAGATTTGTTTGATATGCTATACATTACAATTCGCTAATCTCTAAACGGTTTAAATTCATGAAAACTGGAAGGACATTTGTTTTGCCGATTTGTATGCTAACACTACCCGCATTTCGAATGCTTATAACTCGAACATTCCTTAACAGATCGGAACGATGTTTGCATTAATTGATAGGAATAATTCTACGCATTTATCACAATTAGTATAACATTATTTTTCATGAGATGAACAATTGAATAACTGTAAAATTTCAAGCGTTATTTAAATGCCCTGACTGTCAAGTTTTGATAGGCCCGATTTACGGTTTCCCCAACACAGACTTCAAAATCGATGTATCCGTGGAAATCCGCTCTGCAAATATAAAGGGTGTGTCACATCAAATTGCATCACGGAAAAAACGCTGTAGAAATTCGCTCAGTAGACCGATCCTTTTGAAAATTTTAGGCAGTAAAATAAAAACTATTAAACAACTTTTGGCATTTTCTTTTTATTCATACTTCGAGCCCAAGCCCGTATGCTCGCACCTTCCTCTTTACCCCGTCCATAAGGTTCTGTACAACGTCAGGTTGTAGTTTTTTTTGAACAGAAATTCATTTTCTCTTGAAGTCCGCCTCCGATTTGACAACTTTTGGGTTCTTCCGGAGGGCCTGCTTCATAATCGCCCAATATTTCTCTATTGGGCGAAGCTCCGGCGCGTTGGGCGGGTTCATTTCCTTTGGCACGAAGGTGACCCCGCTGGCTTCGTACCACTCCAACACGTCCTTTGAATAGTGGCACGAAGCGAGATCCGGCCAGAAGATGGTCGGCCCCTCGTGCTGCTTCAATAGTGGTAGTAAGCGCTTCTGTAGGCACTCCTTAAGGTAAACCTGCCCGTTTACCGTGCCGGTCATCACGAAGGGGGCGCTCCGCTTTCCGCAAGAGCAGATCGCTTGCCACACCATGTACTTTTTGGCAAACTTGGATAGTTTCTGCTTGCGAATCTCCTCCGGAACGCTGAATTTGTCCTCTGCGGAGAAGAACAACAGGCCCGGCAGCTGACGAAAGTCCGCTTTGACGTAGGTTTCGTCGTCCATTACCAGGCAATGCGGCTTCGTCAGCATTTCGGTGTACAGCTTCCGGGCTCGCGTCTTCCCCACCATGTTTTGCCTTTCGTCGCGGTTAGGAGCCTTCTGAACCTTGTATGTACGCAGGCCCTCCCGCTGCTTGGTCCGCTGGACGAATGAACTTGACAAATTCAGCTTATTGGCGACATCCCGGACCGAACTTCTCGGATCACGTCTAAACTGATTAACTACGCGCTTGTGATTTTTTTCACTGACGGAGCATCCATTTTTGCCGTTCTTCACCTTCCGGTCGATGGTTAGGTTCTCGAAGTATCGTTTTAGTACTCTACTGACCGTGGATTGGACGATTCCCAGCATCTTACCGATGTCCCGATGTGACAACTCCGGATTCTCGAAATGAGTGCGCAGGATTGATTCACGACGCTCTTTTTCGTTCGGCGACATTTTTCCAAATTTACGAAAAATTGACAGTGAAGCATGGCCAACGTGATCTATACACTCTTATCTGATTATAAGCTGAAGATATAATTCCTAAAAATTAAATTTCTACAGCGTTTTTTCCGTGATGCAATTTGATGTGACACACCCTTTAATGACTGAGATGAAATTTCAAGCGGGTATTTTTGTGATTCGAAAAATTTGTTGTTGTCTTGAATTATAGAGACTTTAGTTTATTGGTCTCTATCAATAGCTTGCTTTAAAGAATATAACTCGCAGACATTTTATCCTTTCGAATGAAGCGATTATCATGACCATTCGTACAGTCGACAAAGAGGTGTTAAGGCTCAGAATCTTGTGCCTCCAACGTATCGTTCTCATTTCACTTCCGGTAGCCTCCGGAAGAGGCTTTCTGTCAAAACTTTTGACGACCAGTCAAAAATATTACAAAAAATAAAAATAAAATGGGCAACCATGTCGGTTAAATGGGCTCCAACTCCCCCAAACCTTGGCGGTGGGTTCAGATGGCAGACTAAAAAAACACAACTTTTGATTACAGTCTACCGTTGGGGTGGTATCGCAAAGAAAGGGTTGACAACCGCACGAAGGATACCTAACGACGAATCGAAACTGCTTGTGTCGTATGTGTTTTTTGCGTACGGAGGGATTGCCTTTTTGTGGTTTATCCCAAAGAACAAAGGCTCGCGCCCCTTCCTGATACCGCAATAGGAAGAGGCAACAAGCCCCCAGCAGCAGCTGCAGCCAGCAAAAATTAACGAGAACGGAAATCCCTTTTTCATCAACTGTTCACTTTTTTTGCTGTTGATGTTGTTGCACATCGCTCGTCTTCTTCGTCGGGCGTCGGAAAGATTCCTGACATCGCACGACATTCTCGCCCCGGGCCCCGGCAATGTGGCAGCAGCGCACGACGGCAAAGCTAAGCTAAGCTCCGCTCGCTGCTCCGGTGCTCCTGCTACTCCCGGTGGACTTCCCTCTCGTCCGGAAACGACGCCACTCAGTCCTGTGTGCGGCGCACAAGAGGCTCAGCCCACAGATTGGCTTGCCGTGTGTATGTGGCGGTGGAGGTGGGAGTGGGCGACGAAGTTTGTGTTTTATTTTCATACCCAACAAACTGAGCGGAAACGGATAAACCAGGCAGAGAAAGCTTCGGCTGGTTGTTTGTGTGCGCTTTATTAAATTTAATAACATTTCCGTTCCGCACTCGTCAATCCGTAACACGATTCCCAGTTGATGGCGTTCCAGCTCTTCGGGCGTTGGCAGCATTGGAGAATCCGCTAATCAGGATGACAGAAGCACCGGAATTGGACAAATCGCTTGAGAAATTGCTTCGCAAGCACACGATAAGCGCCAATCGCACGCACGAGTGGTTTTTCATTTCCATTCAGGTTTGGTGCTGGTGCCCTGTTCCCTGGTGGAAATTGTGACGCCGACAAATATTTGGTTGGCGTGACACATAATTAATGGTTTCAAATATTCACTGCAGCATTTTGACGTTGATCTGAGCACTGTCGGAGGAAAGGAGAACGGAGGTGTGGCGAAATGATGCGTTCAATGAATTAGTCTGAAGTTTTTAAATCGATGTACAGGAAAAAAATAAAGTACGTACATGTGATATTTCCAAATTTCCTTAATTCTGGTAGAATCTAAGGCAGATGAATATTCGAAGTGTTCTAATGATAGACAGTACTGGAGATACTTGCGGAATATGTTGGATGAAGCAACATGAGAACGATACATAAACTTAAAAGACCATTTTTTGGGAAATTTTATTTTGATCCAAAATAGACCACACATTTTCTATTGGATTTAGGTCCGGGCTTCGTGGTGGCCATTCCAACAGCATAATACGTAACACACGGAAGTGCGCAGTGGTTTTGTGGGTGTCATGCTTAGGATCGTTGTCTTGTTGAAAATGGAACTTCTTCTATAAGTCAACTTTTCGCGGCGACTCTTTACGGGTGGGTTTAGACTAGTGATATATTCATGTAAAGAAATATGATGAGATTCATAGAAATCGCATCAACTGTTTACACTAGCGTGAACTTCTATAATTAATATATTCATATTTTCGGTGAATTTATTCGCCTGAAGTAGAACTGCATCCAACTTTAGTGATTTCTCACCAGTGAGAAATTCACAAGCGTTTACATATGCTGAATTTATTCAAGTTATATATACCTCGAATAAGTGTATCATATTTATTCTCACCCGTTTACACCTATAAAGGGTGTGTCACATCAAATTGCATCACGGAAAAAACGCTGTAGAAATTCGCCCAGTAGACCGATCCTTTTGAAAATTTTAGACAGTAAAGTAAAAACTATTAAACAACTTTTGACATTTTCTTTTTATTCATACTTCGAGCCCAAGCCCGTACGCATGCACCTTCCTCTTTACCCCGTCCATAAAGTTCTGTACAACGTCAGGTTGTAGTTTTTTTTGAACAGAAATCCATTTTCTCTTGAAGTCCGCCTCCTATTTGACAACTTTTGGGTTCTTCCGGAGGGCCTGCTTCATAATCGCCCAAAATTTCTCTATTGGGCGAAGCTCCGGCGCGTTGGGCGGGTTCATTTCCTTTGGCACGAAGGTGACCCCGTTGGCTTCGTACCACTCCAACACGTCCTTTGAATAGTGGCACGAAGCGAGATCCGGCCAGAAGATGGTCGGGCCCTCGTGCTGCTTCAATAGTGGTAGTAAGCGCTTCTGTAGGCACTCCTTAAGGTAAACCTGCCCGTTTACCGTGCCGGTCATCACGAAGGGGGCGCTCCGCTTTCCGCAAGAGCAGATCGCTTGCCACACCATGTCCTTTTCGGCAAACTTGGATAGTTTCTGCTTGCGAATCTCCTCCGGAACGCTGAATTTGTCCTCTGCGGAGAAGAACAACAGGCCCGGCAGCTGACGAAAGTCCACTTTGACGTAGGTTTCGTCGTCCATTACCAGGCAATGCGGCTTCGTCAGCATTTCGGTGTACAGCTTCCAGGCTCGCGTCTTCCCCACCATGTTTTGCCTTTCGTCGCGGCTAGGAGCCTTCTGAACCTTGTATGTACGCAGGCCCTCCCGCTGCTTGGTCCGCTGGACGAATGAACTTGACAAGTTCAGCTTATTGGCGACATCTCGGACCGAACTTCTCGGATCACGTCTAAACTGCTTAACTACGCGCTTGTGATCTTTTTCACTGACGGAGCATCCATTTTTGCCGTTCTTCACCTTCCGGTCGATGGTTAGGTTCTCGAAGTATCGTTTTAGTACTCTGCTGACCGTGGATTGGACGACTCCCAGCATCTTACCGATGTCCCGATGTGACAACTCCGGATTCTCGAAATGAGTGCACAGGATTAATTCACGACGCTCTTTTTCGTTCGACGACATTTTTCCAAATTTACAAAAAATTGACAGTGAAGCATGGCCAACGTGATCTATACACTCTTATCTGATTATAAGCGAAAGCTGAAGATATAATTCCTAAAACTTAAAATTCTACAGCGTTTTTTCCGTGATGCAATTTGATGTGACACACCCTTTATTCACGTGAATAAATCCATCTATAGCTATAGATCTCCCTAATGTAAACCCGCCATAAGATTTAGAAACGAGCGAAGTATTGACATTGATACAAAGCAATTTTCATTGAATGTTAACTGTCCTAAATTCCTCCGCAAATACGATTTGTAGACTACTCCTTTTAGCCATCCAAGAAACCAGTGTATCATAAACATGATTTAGTCTATCTGAATGTTGCAGGTTTACGTACACATTTTGGCGAAATCGAGTTGCTATTATTTAACAAAAAACCGAAAATACTGGTTATCGTTGAGACACACCTAACAGAAATATCTGATCTGAATGGATTTTATGTGTTGAATTGCTTGTCCAGATCTGCGCATACTGGAGGCGTATCTGTGTGCATTTCGAACTCGTTGAGATTTCAACAAATATCTAACGATATAGGTTGTGATAGTTGGTTTCTAGCTGTAGTTCATAGCTCTGATATGTCTGGAGTCTACCATTTGATCAGAAAATACCGGGCATTTTTATATAAAACTAACCACAGTAAAATTTCAGGCAAATTTATTTTATCTCCTTCAAAATATGATCAGTCTGTAGCAACACACATGTACCAAAGCTTGACCCAGTCTTTCAGGCATCCCTGGTTTTCTAAGATTTGTTTGATATGCTATACATTACAATCTTATAGTCTGTATATAGTTTAAATTGATGAACATTGGAAGCATTCCAATTTCCCCATACATTTGTTCTGTCCATTTGTGTGCTTTCCAGAACAGAGCTGTCAATAACCTCTCGATTTTTTTCCTCAACATATTTTGACGCAGGATTACGTCTTTCGGGAACATATTGAGGTACAAATTGAAAATTGAAAATCGATTACATCGTGAAAATTGTCCAATTTCAAACGCTTATTGCTCAGTCATTTCATGATGGATTGATGAAATTTTAGCGTCAATCGATTTCGGCACTCCATAACATTTTTTTATATTGAAGAAAATAATATATGTCATGACACTAACTATCGAACAATTGAAAAATGCCATCCACTATCCTAACGGAAACACCCACTTCTGATTGGTCGAAATTGACGACACATGCGGCGGGTCCCTAACAGAGACATCAAAACCAAGCTGCCTGGGGGAAATCGACATTGCAAATACATTAAAGTAGGGGAAGCTTCTGTTCCTAAAATTGTATATGGTAGCAGTTGTGTTAAAAATGACTTGATATATGAAACGATTTATTTTAATTTCCTACCAAAAACCAAGGTGTGTTCCCACTCGAGAACGGGTCGTTTGGTTTAAGTTGTCTGTTTTGTTGTGTTCATTTTCACCCAAGGGAAGTTTATATGGCGAGAAAAATTGGAAAAGTGAAGAAATGTTCGAAAAAATGATTTCCCATGTCCTCTACATGTAGTATTAGGTTGGAACACTCAGAAATTAAAAATTATAAAAAAAAACCTTTTCCATTTCAAATATGATTAATCTATATTAAAGTAACATGTTTTTACTGATGAGAAAAAATGATAATTGTGTTCGGTATTGGTAATTATCTTATATTACATTGGTGAGTTTTTTTTTCTTTATTTCGTACATACATATCACAGGAGGCATCTCGTCTAGGATCACAGAGGGTGGTTTTCATCATATCTCGTTCCACTCCGGTATCTTTTATCTGATACGCACCATCCAACGACTGTTTACTATCCTTCTGCCATCATCACTCGGTAAACACTGGTGGAGTTAACATACAATACCCAACAACCAAACAAACCGGCCCTTTTCATTATCAAACGGCCCTTTCAATCAATATCAAAGAGTTTAACGATGTAATTCTTCAAACATATCCAAAATCAACAGATAGTCTAACGGAATCCTACGTCAACTATGTGGTCGTGTCTCGGACACAACCCTCCTGTGACTTTTTAGAAAAGATACAGGAAGTTCAACCTTAAGATAGTGGGAGCGTATTTTTTTTGTCCAATACTGTAGTTCAGTGATTAAAGTTACTTATAAGACCGCACTCGAAAAACATGCAACAGACAAAAATGGTCACCAAAAATTCACCAGACGAAAGTATTGACCTTCTTGGCCACGTCCCGAATCGGGAGGTTCGGATTGCGATTGGAGTAATCCCTCACCTTCCTTGCCTTCACGAGGTCGATCGTCTTCGCTTTTCTTCTGCTGCCAGTTCGCCGCTGAGTCGTCTAGGTCTCCTCGAACGATTTTACCACACGGGACATAGTCGAATGGTCGTGTTTCATAATCCACCTGTGAGACTGGCCTGGGTTTTCCACGATCGCGCCCATAATTCTCTGTCGAAGCACTTCTAGCTTGGAAGCAATCTCGATAACCACTTGACAGATTTTGACGAAATTTTGCACGTATAAGCAATACACTTTGAACAAGTTTTGCCTGAAAATTTCATAATTTTTTACCCATACAACAAAAAGATATATACAAAAGAAAGTTTTCTCGCGTACAATCTTTAAGTGAATACGTTTAATACGTATTTTTTCCGGATTGATTGAGGTTTTTGTATAATCGGAGCACTTTATTGTAAATTATCTTGCAGCGACCTCATAAAACAGACGGGTTTTGTGTACTAAAAATTATCACTAGACTTGAGCCTAAATAAATACATCTTTATTGCACGATCGTGTTAGTTAGTTGTATAACAGGGTCGGGTCGATCCAGACTAAATAAATATATTCCTCATACAAGATCCTGTTTGCGGATCGTGTGATTCAGTTTTCAGTTTTCCGATAGGGTTTTTGTTTATGCTTTGGTGTTACGATAGCGGCGAACTTATCGAACCTAAGTTCGATTTGTTTATTATATTCTGAAGAAGTAATAGATTGAAAAAAAACATGTATATATATATTCTAGGAATAGAAAGTAAAGGAGTCAGTTGTTATTAAGACGCAGGAGGAACGGTCGCGTTTTTCATCAAAGAAGAAATTCAAAATGCGTCAGACCGCTCGGGCGGCTGTTCAGTTTTTTTTTCCAAAAATATCTAAACCATCATCTACCGTTTTCCCTTTCATTACAGGCTGACAGTTCTCGCGGTGGTAACGGGTGTGTTCCAGTACGACCGCTCTGTACGATGCATAGAGCTGTTGTGGTATTTTCAAATCGGTTACCTCACAATACTAAGTTGTAAGTAACACCACCCCCAAATGTAACCTCAATCGCGTTCAACCGGTTTCTTGCTTTACAGTGTGCGTCCTACTTGAACTTGCCATCTGCGTAGTCTCCATGCGAGGTAGCATATTGGACACCGGACCCCGCGCATCGATGCCCTATCTGCTGTACGGTCGGGTCCTGGTGATGCTGGTCGATCTAACCTGGCTGATCTTGGGTGTGGTCTGGATGCGGGATCACTACTTCGAGTGTCCGATCCAGGAACCCAAGGAAACCATGCTGGCCGTGATCGTGTGCAATCTGCTGGTGATCTTCAGCATGATCACCACCATCTGGTGCACGTTCGATCCGGCCGGCCGGTCTTGGGTCAAGATGAAGAAGTACCAGCGATCGATGCGGGAATCGGAGTCACGGTTCAACTACAAACGCAGCGGCAGCCGGAGTCGGAACTGGCGCCAGCGAAAGGTTATACGGGCGTACCAGGATAGCTGGGACCATCGGTGTCGGTTGCTGTTTTGCTGTATGGGCAACAGTGACCGAAGCAGGAACTCGTTCACCGATATCGCTCGGTTGCTGAGTGATTTTTTCCGCGATCTGGACGTGGTGCCGTCGGATGTGGTGGCGGGATTGGTGCTGTTGAGAAAGTTCCAGAAGCTGGAACGGGATGCGATTGTGAGTCAGGTGAGTTCAGCGTGAATTAACGTTTGCATTTAAGAAATGTACTTTTTTTCGGATGCTGATATAATAAAACTAAAACAGAAAATTGAGTTTGATTAATTTCACATGGAAGGTAATTATATTAGCTTACCTACAAAAAACATTCTACGCCCTTTCGAGCGGCCTTCAAGCAGTTAGCCGCAACATTCGCCATGGCGGACGAAAACATGCGTGTATGCATGTTTTTGAGTTCTTTCTTCGTTTCATTTATCAATTCATTCTCAGTTTTCGTGACAAAATTGTTGGAGTAGATCTTACGCTTCAGGTTTGCCCAGAAATTCTCGATTGGACACAGCTGGGGGAAGTTGGGCGAGTTCACCGACTTGGGTACCATATCGATATTCAGTCGCTCCATATCCTCTGAAGAGTTGTGGACCGACGCCAGATCCGGACAGAACATCGCGTCTTCGCCCTTATGGTATTTCTTGATTAACGACGCAACTTCCGGCAGGCACTTCGTTCTATAAATTTCCCCATTCACGGCCAGTCCGGAGCTAAAGAAGAGCGGCTTTGACATCCCTTTCTCGCTGACTGTCAGGCACATCAGCACCTTCTTGGGGAACTTGGTGTGTGAAACAAACTTCACTTCGGAGCTCACTTCCTCCGTGGGGGAAATTAAATACGAAGTGCCCTGCCAGTGTTGCCATCCAGGGTGAGATAGATCTCGTCGTTCATCACCACCGCCACGTCGCGATTCGCCAGGAAAATCGACATGACCATCTAATTCAGCCGCTGCCGCTGCGTCATTGCCTGCAGCTCCGATACCAGTGGACGGGACTTCCGCTTCCTGACATGTATGTCCATGTTCGCCAGGTACTTTTTCACTGTTTGGCCGGTTGCATCGACCTCAAGCCAATCGCACGCAGCGATGTAGCCACTTTTTCCTCGATCTTCCACTTTGGCATCCTCTGAAGCTTCTTGTCGCTCAGAGTCGTCGGCCGTCCGGAATCGGGCTTTTTTTTCGATGCTCTGATTGTTGTGCAAAAGTGCCAAGATGTTGTAGATGCCGGAACGGGCGTATCCGGCGTCCACAAAGTGCCGCACGATGTCCATTTTTGACGCGGCGGGATATCGTTCTTTGAACGCGCACACTTCTGAACGGAGTAGCTTTACTGTTTTTGCCATCACGGTTAGAGTTCGAATGGTAGAATTTGTCTTTTTTTTCTGCTGACTCATGGGTTACTATGATTGATGCTGCATGGGTTGTTCCGTCAGTGCGTGTGTAGGAAAACCCATGAAAAATAGGCAATTTTTGTCCATTTTTTTAATGCAAACGTTAGGTGTGATAAGAAGTGGTTATTAAGATTTTTTATTTACAGCGAAAAAATGGTACCTATGAGTTTTTATCCGGGGTACCGGTTACTGCCAATACTCAGTTCCTGGCGTTGAACGATTCCAAGGATTACGACCATTTTCAAGTGAGTTCCATAGAAACCCATTAACTCAATCGGTAGTACTAACGTGAGTTTTTCTTCAGGCCGTCATCCGCTACATGTACTTTGCGCAGGGTGCCTACGGTTGGCCCATATTTCTGGTGACACACTCACTAACCGGGACGTGTCAGCTCGGCTCCGAGCTGACATGTTGTCTGTCCTGTTGCCGGCGAAAGACCGGTGTCGATGTGGTGGAAGACAATTGTTGCTTTTGCAACTATGCTGCCCTCAAGAAGATGCTCCAAGTGGGAGAGGTGAGTGGAGCTTGGGTTCGAACGCGTTGTTTGAAAATGATTGATTGAATGTTTGGAACAGGTGGAGGTTGTGTACGCAACGTATCACGTAGATATCGGCGAGACGCCGTTCTTCGTCGCTGTGGACTACAACTACAGTAAGGTCGTCGTCAGTATACGGGGGACGCTCAGCATGAAGGATGTGCTGACAGATCTGAACGCGGAAGGTGAGTGCCTTCCGTTGAATCCTCCCCGAGAGGATTGGCTTGGGCACAAGGGAATGGTCCAGGCGGCGATCTACATCAAGAAAAAACTCGAAGAAGAGAATCTCATTCAGAGGGCACTCGCTCACAACCCAGCTCGAGGGACGCAGGACTTCGGACTGGTGCTGGTTGGACACTCGCTAGGCGCCGGAACGGCCGCAATCTTAGCGATTCTGATGAAGCAAGAGTACGAAGATTTGCACTGCTACAGCTACTCGCCACCAGGGGGATTGTTAAGGTAAAATCGGATTTTGTGGTTCTTGAAAAAAAAATCTCATTATTTTCGTTTATTTTCGACAGCATGCCCGCGGTGGAATACAGCAAGTCGTTCATAACGTCCGTAGTAGTCGGCAAAGACGTGGTTCCCCGGATTGGTCTGCACCAGATGGAGGCACTGCGAGCGGATCTCATCAATGCAATCCAGCGGAGCATAGATCCCAAGTGGAAGACGATCGCCTGTTCGGTCATTTGCTGTTGCTGTGGGCCCGA
Source organism: Toxorhynchites rutilus septentrionalis (assembly GCF_029784135.1). Classification (NCBI taxonomy): domain Eukaryota; kingdom Metazoa; phylum Arthropoda; class Insecta; order Diptera; family Culicidae; genus Toxorhynchites; species Toxorhynchites rutilus. The sequence goes on from NC_073744.1 coordinate 198,097,576, forward strand.
GCCCACCTCTGTGACGATGATGTCCACTAAAATGGAAAACGTCCAACGGTACGAACAGGATCGTAATAGTGCCCGCCAAAGTACCGTTCATCCGACAGACAACTCAATCGCCCTCACACTGCACCACCCACTCTACCCACCCGGACGGATAATTCACATCGTGCGACACCATCCCAGCCAGGAGGAGTAAGTACAACTATGCTGACTATGCATCAACACTCACACATACACACATATACCGAGCTGCAATCTTAATTTATTTCCTACTGCTCGAACCGGAGGAACTTTCACGCCCGTTCGGGGCACAAACCAGCATGACCTTTACACAGCACAGCACGACACTCACACTCACTCATCACCATCAAGCGAGCAGCATAGCAAGAAAAACACATTTCCTGCACAATATAGCAAATCCTTTCCGCCCCAGAATTGGCACACTTCCGTCGGCCCTTTTCCTTATCCCCAACTGCGATAACTATAACGCAATCGAAAGGAAACACAAATCGCTTTCCCTTTTTTTTTTTGCTCTCTTCCACACGGCGAGTGAGATAATTGACAAACCGGCAGACGATAGGTAGATAGATGATCCTTCCGTTACTCGAGCAGAACCCGTGAAGCGGAGGGGGGTAGGGGGGAAACTATGCCGATGCCGGCAAACTATCCCATCCTATTGCGATTCCAATGAAATTGGTCACAATATTCAATTACTTCTTCAAAATAGACCGACAAGCTTGAGAGTATGTTCAGAGGTAGGAGAGACAACTCTCGATGCTTTTACACGGAAATGGTTCGAGTGTTTACAAGGACACATACTCACACTCCAAGCCGCTTCAAGCGCAGTTACACTGAAGACTCGCTCTGCTCTTCGATCAACACCGTGCCAACATCTCGAGGGTTATTGTCACTAGTGTTATTGTTGTTGGCACCAAATTGGGTCAGAGCTCTGGCGCAGTAAGAAACAAAAGGGCTCTCGCAAGAGGGGAAGCATTTCTTTGTGGTGTTTCGCTAAAAAATGGTGATGATTTTTCACTGATACAGATCAAAAGGTTTCACGGAAAAACTTTCGCCTGTTGTAATCACTTCTGCGGGAGAACAAACTTTTCGATGACGCGATTTCAAAATGGGATGCGTTTTAATGTTAACGAGGATTTAATTACATCAAGAGATGGCGGATTGAGTAGATTAATGGCAAATCCGATGCCTACTAGGATGATTATTAAAGGATGAAATTTCAATTCCCAAAATCTATGCTTACTATGATTTGTATTGTTCTCCCTGCAGCCAACATCTATCCTTTTTCAAATAATTCGCAGTGGCCCAAAAAATAGAACCACATTTTTTCTCAATGGAAATGGTCCCTCCTTTAGTAGATTCCCGACCAGGTTCAAAATATTTTATTCGAAGTAGGGGAAAAGGGGGGAACTTGGGCCACCTAAGCAAATCGCCTAATATTTCCAAACCCATACGGTCTAAATAAAAAATACCACATTGTATACTGAGCTACACTTGTTTTCTCTAAATCAATGATGTTCAATCATTATATCAAACTTTAAACTACCAAATATATCATAAAATAAAATAGATGATTTTTGGACAATTTCCAAACCCATACGGTCTAAATAAAAAATACCACATTGTATACTGAGCTACACTTGTTTTCTCTAAATCAATGATGTTCAATCATTATATCAAACTTTAAACTACCAAATATATCATAAAATAAAATAGATGATTTTTGGACAATTTGATGCGGGGTGATTTGGGCCATCTGTGGGGTGATTTCGTCCATTGTGTGTTTCATCGAAAAAACCATGCTTATGTTTATGTAAAGTATTTTGGAATAATGTTACAATCAGTAACAGTGTTCTGGGATCGATACCAGGTGTCTTGGCCAGATTCCAGACCAGAAAAATTGGATTGAGACCATCTCGAATTCTGCATGGATTTTTTCACTGTTGCTCGAGCATTTTCAAACACTTTCGATCAGAGATCGAAATTCTCGCTCGGCTGCGCGATAAATATTCATTCAATCAATCTAGTTTTCGATGAACTGTGTATTGTTGATATTTTCGTCTCTTCCTTTTCACCGAAAATTATTTTTCAGAAAGAAAGATATGTCGAAAATCTCTATCTCGGAAGTTCAACGAGAATGCTTTTTCGTCTCTCATTTGGTACTGAAAATATGGAGCGAAAAATCAAAGCTAACTTTACCAACATTAGTCTGTTAGAGCTGCGTCCAAACGATCTGCATTTGGACAGCATGTGAATTGTACAAATATTAATCCATCTCATGTTCACTTCACGATGAAACCCAATATTGCCGCATGTTTTCAGCTGTACTGAAGAAGTGAAAAACCATTATCGGCATCAAGGAGTCACTGAAAACGAGATCAGTTTTCGGCAATCATAACTCACCGTGCTCCCGTGGCCGAGTGGTTAGCGTCATAACTAACATGCCGGGTGTTCGGGTTCGATTCCCGTTCTGGTCGGGGGAATTTTTCGTCAAAGAAATTTCCTCCGACTTGCACTGTGATCACGCGTATTCTAGAGCTTGCCATTCAGAATGCATTCAAGGCGTGTTATTTGGCATAGAAATCTCAACTAAGTACTAATAAAAAATGACGCAAGTAATACGCTGAGACGGCGAAGTTCCTCTAGGAACGTTAGTGCCATTGAAGAAGAAGAAGAAGAAGAACTCACCAAAAAATAAAAATCGGCTCTGCGTTTCTCGCGAGAAACGAAGTGAGCGTATAATATTCTCTCGCCTCCTATATTTTCAGCTATGTTTCTCTGTGGGTGAAAATGGATGTTTTTCGTCTCAAATCGGCGAGCATTTCGATCTCTGCTTTCGACGCTTGGTCAAAGAAAATCCGTTCTCGATGGCCTGCGTTGCTCTTTCAAGTTCCTCCTTCTTCCAACGTTGTCTGCCCATCCTCTTTTTGTAATTCAGCGGCATCTGGAATCAATAAAACCAAAGAAAAACCTCGAATCTGTAGGATCAATTCACCCCACAAAAGCGTGTCCATGTCACCCCACACAACCTGCAAAAATTAAAATGCAATTAATTTCATTTATTGTTATCAAACTTACAGTTTCGCTGCATCAAATTGTTCCTCTTCTGTAGACGAACAGAACATTACTGCACAATACACGAAAAGTTTGTTTAATCAGCGGGAAAAACCTTAAAACCACGATCGGAAAATTAACATTTTTTGACAATCAAAGTGCTTGCTGTGTTCATGCTACCGTTTCCTTCCACCAGTCGAACCTTCCAGCTGTTAGTTACGTACGGTTCACTAATAAAAGAAGATGACATTTTAAAAAATCCAAGTTAAGCCGTACTTTTGAGAGATAATAGGGTGGTCCAAATCACCCCGGATGTCCAACTCACCCCGTGTTACCCTAATGGTTATTGGAATCTGCATTAAGTTTTTGAATGTCATTGTTAAAGAATCGTTTTATGTGTAGCGTTGCCTGAACGGTCTTGGCTTTCTTTCATACAACTAAAACTCGACCAATCCTGTTAGCGTGCTACTCTCGACTGTTTTATTTTTCCGAAATTAATTCTACAAGCTAATTCTTCTACCTTCGAATTTCTGGGGAGGCGCTTGGAGTTACCCTGCTATATCTGCCGATAAATAATTATGCGCCGAGTAATCAAAAAATGTCCCGTGTATGTTGCACTGCCACGAACCGAGTGGAAATTTGAGATTTGTTTCACTCGCACAAAAATAACAAAATTGATGTCAGTAAAAAAAATGTAGACTCGGTAACAACATAAGTTGAACAAAAATGTAATTAAGGTGAAGGTGGAAGCTAGCCATTGTAGTAGTATAGGTAAACCCACGTGTAAAAATGGGGTAATAGTATTTGTGAGAGAAGAGCAAAGCACATGTAAATAGATCAATTCACTTATCAGACTGTGTGGCGCTTCATTGACACGAGTCTTTGAATACATTTGAAAAAAATAACAATTCAATACTGAAGATAAATGCATGAACGATATGTTCCGATGAACGATTGCAAACATAAATATATATGGAAGGTGCCTTTGAATATGAAGTAAAATTCTGATTATACGCGAGCGTAACATGAGCAAATTTATAACACATGCGAATTGGGGCTCTTTTGATATTAACAAGTTCTTCCGCATAGTATCGATGCTGATAATTCCTCAATTTTTTTCCTTCGTTGGTCGTATTGTTTTCACATTTTCACGTTGGAGAGCCTTAACCCTTCTCTTCGTTGGCCGAGACATTTAGATTGAATGAAATACTTTTCCGTTTATTGTTTTTGAAAGAATAGGGAGCCATGGCAGTGTTCCGAGCTCTGCAATACAATTTTCTTACCCTATGTTAAAGTTGCTAAAACTTACATTATATACCCATTAAACGTAAAAATAATGATTGTATTGATATCAACACAATTTTATCCTATTGATTTTCATAACATGAACCGCTATAACTCAGGAATAACATTTTATTGAGTGGTTTTGATAGCTGTTTCGATGATGTTGTCTGGCATCAGTGTCGAAAAAATAACGATGCTTTCACCAATACAAACAAAACCATTGCCGAAGATTGAAAAATGAAAATTTAACTTCCAGAGCACTTGCTCGAGTTTTCCGACGTTTTTCACTATACAGTGCGACAGCAGGTGAAAATTTAATATCTTGTGAGTAATCGATTAGAGTTTGGTTGATATTACTTCATGGGAAGTGTGCGAAAACGATCATTTTCTTCACACTGTTTCGCAAAATTATTGATTTTAGGGCGAGGGGTGAGGGAGGAAGATGAAGGAAATGAGCGCCATTGTGGCAGCCATTTGTGGCTAGCTTCCACCTTCACCTTAAAGAAGTGTTCGATTTCCGACAAGGGTGATGCACTTTTGGAACTTGACGACAAAGCGCAAGTGTGCTTTAATGAAATATGAAGAATGGTTTGGCGAGGTATTCTCCAAGCATCTCTACATACATATATGGAGGAATTAGGGTCGCTTCATATGGAACGAGAAAAGGAGCGTTGAAGTCGAAGCCTAATTATTTTGAAATTGTAACAACCGAGAATTTTTTGGTAAATTGCTAGACTTTTCTATTACAGGAAAATCCAAGAGACCAGAAAGAAAATTTACTCTCTTTTGGTCAACTTCAGCGACCATTTTATTCCACAGTCGCTTCATGTCTGCAGTATTCCGAGTCACATTGGTTCCCTTCGCTTGATTTTCGCTCGACAATTGCTCACCATTTTTCAATTAGGCGGAATTGAGAGAATTGAGGTTTTTTTTTCAATGTAATCGACCCCGTTGTCACGGTACCACTGAAGCACCTTGCAAATGTAGTGGCAGCTTACTAAATCTACCCAAACCTTCACCGGACTTTTGTGAGCCTTAAAAAATTATAGGAGGTTGTGTTCAAGACACGACCGCATTGTTGACGTTGAACTACGCTGTGGTTTAATTGAAGTCGCTTGTTTATAACTGCGGATATTATTTTATAATGCTACGAAAATTTGAAAATAACCGTTCTACCAGTTTGGTCGCCCTGAAATGTTTTTCTTATTGTAGAATCATTTGACGATAAGCGCAGCTGTCATCCTTAGTGGAGAAAGTTTTGCTACTGGCAAGCGAAACTAAACCACATACGCAATTCCAGAACGGCATAAAAAAATTAGGCGATTGTTGCATCGTTACAGGGCCAATGCACACGGGAGTAGATACAAATGGGGTTCCAGCATAGCGAAGATGCACTTTTTTTGTCGTACGGGTTATGAAGCAGGCACGTACGCACACAAATATCCATATTTGTACACTTATCTCCGTATTGCGCTCTTCTCAACAGAAGCCCTTTCTGTTAATAGTGCCAGTCTAGATTAGCTTAGCTGTCATCCTTTGTGGAGAGTTTTCCTACCGTCCAAATCACCGACAAAATTCCAGAACATTTATTTTCTTGGTGAGCTGACGATAGCGTAGCTTCATGATTCCCCACACAATTGTGTAGCTCAGATCCTTAATGCAGTTTGATGCAATGTCAGCGTCAGTTTGATGCAATAATTGCAATGACAGAGACATCAACGAGTGAGTTATTTGGTCGCGTCCATAGCTCAATCCGAAACGAAGACATGTGATGACACAAAACAAGAAAGAACAAGCGATATTCATTCCTTTGAATACAGAACGATACTGAAAGTTTGCCTTCCTTCCTTGCTTGAGACTTTAAACTTTTTCAGTTCATTCGGCTCTAACCTTCAAAAAGGTTACTTAGATGGTTGGAAAACTTTAGTTTATCTATCATATTACTCCTCCATCCCCATTACCTTGGGGAAGGCATTCGATCCCTCGCCGTCCAGCTCGCCCAGCAACGATGTTGTTCAGTCGATTTCCTCACGAAGAATGAAAGTTTGCCTCAGCGAGATCCACTGTTTATACTCTAGGCAAGTATTCCCCTTCGTTCTTCTTCTTTTTCTTTGTTCACGGAGACTTTAAGGCCGTTTTATATTATCAGGCACGTCGCGTAAACGGCACGTAACGACACCGGCAGACAAATACATGATGTATTCATATCATCAGGCATAGCAACTTCTCTGTACGGACCGGCAGCGCAGACGGAGCGGAGAAATGCTACTGGTGATTGAACCGATGTCGTACCTGTGGGGTCGCTATTCCGCCGCTGGCAAATCGCCCGAGTTTCGCGGAGCCACACAGCGCACGTCCAACCTGTGGGACTGCTGACGAATGAACTGACGAGCAAGGGAGATGAAAGGCCTCGTTCGGTTCTATGCTAACTGGTGCATTGGTGTGAGTGTAAGCACATCAAGTGACAACTTACGTGCGCACAGCTGAACTGATGGTAGACCCTCATCGGGTTGTCTTGCCTATGCCCCACAGTACCGAAGAGCGACGAACGCACCCACACCACGAACTTCGACGTTGGGTTTGTATGTATGGTGCTACTCGCCCATGTAGTTCGTGCCCGGCACCGGCAAAATATTCTTTTCGAGAATTCCTTCATGCATTTGTCTGAAGCGTGCTGTGTATGCCCGGAGCCGTTCCGCTATATATACGCATACACATTTGAAACTCACGCAATAATATTTGTCTTGCATGAAACGTGCCGTGCCGGTTACGCTACGTGCCTGATAATATAATATTACCTTTACTCTTACGATTTCCCCTCCGTTGCTCGTCGATTAGTCGCTTCTTTTTGACACCTCTTCTCAGGAAAACTCACAAACGGACAGAACAAATGTATGAGGAAATGGGAATGCTTCAAATTTTCATTAATGTAAACCATTTACAGACTATGGGATAGTAATGTATAGCATATCAAACAAATCTTAGAGAATTTCCGATTCATTTGGTACGTAAATCGCCAAAATTCTTTCGCGGCAAAAATAGTTATTAACGTTAACTTTACTTCATAAAAACGTAACCTGTTTTCTGATTTGGCACCCTTAATGAAAGACGTAGTTCTACGTCAAAAACGGAAGGAGACGCTCCTGCAGACGCTCTTCCCTATACACTTTTAAGTTCATTGTCTTGAGAACAGTGGTTTTCAGTGGTTTATCAGTGAAACGAACTTAAATTTGCTTGGAACATCTTCTCTGGGAGTGGTCTTATAGAACTTCAGGCCTGGGAGCTGTCCAAAATCCATCTTCACGTGCGTTTCGTCATTCACCAGTATGCATCCTTGGTACTTCGTCAAAATCTTTTTGTAGAACTTTTGCGCCTATCGTTTGGGTACCAACTTTTGCTCCAGCGTCTCGTTTGGTTGCTTGCAGACACGCAAATTATTGATGTACTTTCACGGAAACGTTTCAGCACATCATCATACACTGTCGGTTCAGCTACTTTCAGCGATTTCGCGGTTCTAGTACCTGATCACACCGGATTTTTCATGTGTCTTAAATCAAATTTCTTCTATTGGCTTCTATCCTGCACAAATTTTTCAAAACAAAACGGTCCAATGTTGAATTTTTACCGTCGAAAGATACAGTGTTCCAAACAATTTGCTGTCAATCGTTTTCAGATACGCCTACTAAAGGGTGTGTCACATCAAATTGCATCACGGAAAAAACGCTGTAGAAATTCGCCCAGTAGACCGATCCTTTTGAAAATTTTAGACAGTAAAATAAAAACTATTAAACAACTTTTGGCATTTTCTTTTTATTCATACTTCGAGCCCAAGCCCGTATGCTCGCACCTTCCTCTTTACCCCGTCCATAAGGTTCTGTACAACGTCAGGTTGTAATTTTTTTTGAACAGAAATCCATTTTCTCTTGAAGTCCGCCTCCGATTTGACAACTTTTGGGTTCTTCCGAAGAGCCTGCTTCATAATCGCCCTATATTTCTCTATTGGGCGAAGCTCCGGCGCGTTGGGCGGGTTCATTTCCTTTGGCACGAAGGTGACCCCGTTGGCTTCGTACCACTCCAACACGTCCTTTGAATAGTGGCACGAAGCGAGATCCGGCCAGAAGATGGTCGGGCCCTCGTGCTGCTTCAATAGTGGTAGTAAGCGCTTCTGTAGGCACTCCTTAAGGTAAACCTGCCCGTTTACCGTGCCGGTCATCACGAAGGGGGCGCTCCGCTTTCCGCAAGAGCAGATCGCTTGCCACACCATGTACTTTTTGGCAAACTTGGATAGTTTCTGCTTGCGAATCTCCTCCGGAACGCTGAATTTGTCCTCTGCGGAGAAGAACAACAGGCCCGGCAGCTGACGAAAGTCCGCTTTGACGTAGGTTTCGTCGTCCATTACCAGGCAATGCGGCTTCGTCAGCATTTCGGTGTACAGCTTCCGGGCTCGCGTCCTCCCCACCATGTTTTGCCTTTCGTCGCGGTTAGGAGCCTTCTGAACCTTGTATGTAAGCAGGCCCTCCCGCTGCTTGGTCTGCTGGACGAATGAACTTGACAAGTTCAGCTTATTGGCGACATCCCGGACCGAACTTCTCGGATCACGTCTAAACTGCTTAACTACGCGCTTGTGATCTTTTTCACTGACGGAGCATCCATTTTTGCCGTTCTTCACCTTCCGGTCGATGGTTAGGTTCTCGAAGTATCGTTTTAGTACTCTGCTGACCCTGGATTGGACGATTCCCAGCATCTTACCGATGTCCCGATGTGACAACTCCGGATTCTCGAAATGAGTGCACAGGATTAATTCACGACGCTCTTTTTCGTTCGACGACATTTTTCCAAATTTACGAAAAATTGACAGTGAAGCATGGCCAACGTGATCTATACTACTCTTATCTGATTATAAGCGAAAGCTGAAGATATAATTCCTAAAAATTAAATTTCTACAGCGTTTTTTCCGTGATGCAATTTGATGTGACACACCCTTTAGAACCGCTGCTATAAAATGAATAGTAAATCCGGATTCTAAATGTTAAATTAAGATCTAGATTATCATGGCCGATTTCTCAAGAATCTTTGTTCATTATTGTTTTCCTCGAACAATTTGCTCAAAAACGATGTGTAGTTCAATTGAAGCAAGTCAATGTGAATAGTGAATAGTCATTTTCGATACGTATTTCTTTATTTACGTGGACAAGTACAATAAGAGGCCAATCGTGATGACTTCTGTAGTTTCTACATTCTGTCAAATATATACTGGGAATTTTTCAATACAATGTCTTCAATACACCCAAAGCACCAGAAATAAAGATTTTTCGTGTGCTGGAGGATCAAATGCGCAAATATTGAGCTGTTTTAAAGTTTGCTATAATGTTTGTATGTATGGGAGCATAAATCTCTTTTTTCTTTTCTCATTTCTTTTGGGATCGTACCAAAAAAAAAGACCATACAATGTCAATGAGGATCGAACCAAGGGCAGCTGGAATGCAAAGCTGTTTCACACGACCACGTTATCCACATAGCTGCTAGTGCTGTTGTATAAAAGTGTGATAATATTACACCTCATTATAAAATCAAGTTGAAAAGTGTTTCCTAAGAGTAAAAAGAAGAACATAAACTGAATATAAGTCTTTCTCGGTCTAGGCCGTGAATGTGGCAAAGTACGTAAAAGTTTTATTGCGAGCTTATTTGCAATGTGTATCTTGTTTCGCTCGCTCATATTATCTTATGTAGCAATACCATATATATTATACAAATGCTATACAAGTATTTGGGAGTAGTACTTTTTCCGTTATTTTTGGGCACATTGAATGTAATAAATCGAGATGCCAAAACATATGCTAAAAATTAATTTTGTCAACAGGGGTCTCACAAAGTGGTAAAATGTGTTGGAAATAGGAAATAGGAAATATAAAAAAAGTCACCCGGGGCCATATCTGGAGATTACGGAGCTCGTTCGATTACATTCGTGCTATTTGTGATCGAAAATTCGTTCACAATGATCGATCGATGAACTGGTGCATTATCGTGACGTAAAATCCAAGTGTAATCCTTCAACAAATTTCGTCGTTTGCGACGAATTTTCTCTCTCAAACGCTTCAAAATGCCGTTTGGCCCTCCGGAAGGAATTCCGAATGGACAACATCATATCAAAAATTATCGTATCATATATATTCACTTGTTTTTAATGACGTCGTAAACCAAACTAAATGACAGATCGCGCTCGAAGTTAACATGAAGACCCCTGACCGTGTACCGTGTAAAAATGAAAAAAGTTCAGCGTGAAGATTTAAAATTACAAATTTCCGGTATATATTTGAGAGAAGGTGTAACTTCTGAAAATATCATCAACATGTGACGAGAAACGGGAAATACCTTCGTTATTCATGAGCTGGGTCATGACGATAGAATCAAATTGGTTGTGAAAAAAAATCCCATCGAAATGTCAAAAGATGTCCAATAATCAGGAGGGGAAAAAAGTGTTTCTTTTCTTATAATAATCCACTGCGTAGAGAAAGTATTGTTATGAAAGTCAAAAATAATCGGATCAAAAAAAATGAATGAACTACATTTTTTCATCAATTATGGCTAGCGTTTGAAATCATCAAAGCACAACTGACGTTTTGGTAGCTTCTGAAATATCTGTATTATTGACTACTAAACTTAATTGTAATTTTACTTCTCGCCAAATGTCAGATTTTATTATTCTGAATACTAGAATTATATTATTTGAACTTTTTTCTTTCATTGAAACAACTACAAAATAGGAATTACCCACTTGACATCATTTATTCCAATTCTAGCTAGGTCACAAAAGCTAAATAAACAAAGCCCGAGTCACGAAAACGCATGCTTCTTTTATAGGAAAAACGTTTGACAGCATGAGAAAAATAGACATGGGGAAAAAGTTGCAAAAAAAAATGTTTTTCAAGCAAAATGCACTTGAAAAATAGATTCCATTGAGTCTGCATGACCCAGCTCGTTAGTGACCATGGAGTTCAATGCTACGTGGAGCAATTTGACAACATTTGATAGTTCGATCCATTCGGTGATACATAAATGACAATGATTCTGGATGTACCCTTACAAAAAATCAGTCAAATTGCTCATCTGATAAAGAAAATTATAGTTTTGGGTAACTTCCATCGTATGTACGAGTCATGGCTATTAAATTACGAGACAGGTTACGAAAAAGGGTTATATTTTAAAAATTACGGTACAACGATATGCTCCCCTTCAGTATACTCCCCTTGGCTCCTCACACACCTTTCCAAACGTTTTTTTTTTCCATTGTTCGAAGCAGTGCTAAAACTCTTCTTTTGTGATGGCGTTCAAAGCCATGTGGCTTTTTCCTTTGCCTCTTCTACGGACTGAAATCGGGTACCTTTCAACACGGATTCGATCTTGGGGAATAGAAAAAAGTCACATGTTTATGGCAGACACTTCAAGCTACCGAACGCACTATTCGTTTTTCGCCAGGCGCGCAGTCTCGTACAATGATTTGGCGTGGAATTGCTTTATTGTTTTATCGGAGAGGATGAGGAATACGGGTGGAAAACTGTTCGTCCGTCTCATAGATCTGCTGAAAGATGTTCGAGGACTTGCAGACAGTTCGAAGACCATTTCCGGAAACAGAATCCAGCAGTTTGAAGCAAATCAACGCCGGTTTGTAGGTCGTCCATGTAAAAATGCACGATCTTGGATGCTTGGATGCGATTTCTCGTAAATTATAAGGTTCGCAAGGGCCCTGACTCGCCAGAGGATTTGAGTAGACAAACAAAAAAGTGAGAATTTCCGGTACAACTTTTCAATATCCAACACATTTATGTACCGAAAGACCAGAAACAGCAGGTAACCTATAATACTCCTCGATGATGTCCGAATGCGCGTTCTTCAGTGCCGGATTAGCGTGTGGGCGCCGCTGCAAGAAATCGTTGAGTGGCAATTTCCTTGGAATGATTGTTTAAAGCTAAGATACAACATGTCCTGATTTAACGTTTGCATAATAAATGGACTGTTTTCGGATGGCGATAGTAAAACCAAACAGATAATTGAGTTTGATAAATTTCCCATGAAAGGTAATTATATTAGCTTACTTGCAAAAAATTCTACGCCCTTGCGAGTTCTTTGAGTTTGAGTTCTATCTTCGTTTTATTTATCAAGTCCTTCTCAGTTTTCGCGACAAAATTGTAGGAGTAGATCTTACGCTACATGTTTGCTCAGAAATTCTCGATGGGACGCAGCTGGGGAACGTTGGATGGGTTCGCTGACTTGGATATTACATCGATATTCAGCCGCACCATCTCCTCTAACGATTGCTTCGAGTAGTCGCCGACGCCAGATCCGGCCAGAACACCGCGTCTTCACCGTTATGGTATTTCTTAATGAACGACGCAAGTCCGGAGCTAAGGAAGAGCGGCTTCGACATCCCTTTCTCGATGATTGTCAGCCCCAGCTGCATCTCTTGGGGAACTTGGTGTGTGAAACAAACTTCACTTCGGGGCTCACTTCCTTCGTGGGGGAAGTAAAATACAAAGTGCCCTGCCAGTCGTTGCCATCCAGGGTGAGATAAGTCTCGGCGTCCATCACCACCGCCACGTCGCGATTCGCCGGGAAAATCGACTTGACCATCTTATTCAGCCGCTGCCGCTGCGTCATTGCCTGCAGCTCTGAGACCAGTGGACGGGACTTCCGCTTCCTGACATGCATGTCCATGTTCGCCAGGCACTTTTCCACTGTTTGGCCGGTTGCATTTTTCCCTCGATCTGCCTCTTAGGCATCCTTTGGAGATTCTTGTCGCTCAGGGTCGTTGGCCGTCCGGAACCGGGCTTTCTTTTGATGCTTTGATTGTTGTACAATAGTGCCAAGATGTTTTAGACGCTGGAACTGGCGTATCCGGCGTCCACAAAGTGCCGCACGATGTCCGTTTTTGACGCGGCGAAGTACCGAGCGCGCACACTTCTGAACTAAGTAACTTCACATTTTTCGCCATCACGGTTAGAGTTCGACTGATTCGATTGATTCATAGGTTACTATGATTGATGTTGCATGTGTAGTTTCGTCAGTGCGTTTGAAGGTCAGCCCATGAAAAATCGGCAATTTTTGTTTTGTTTATTTTTATAATGCAAACGTTATCCCGAGTAGTCGTTTCTCTTACGGTGCTGCTAGACTGACACAATTTCAATTCCCAAAAGCGCACCAACTGCTCTTCAAGCGAACTGAAACTACTGACGTGGAACGAACTACGTGCGAGCCCACACAAAATATCCGTTGCTATCGTAAGATTTTTTAACAGGAAGTTCCAAGACAAAATCCCCTGATCCATCACCCATAGTTAGGACAATGACTCAATGAGTCATATCTTAGAGTCTCTCGTTTGTCGTGTATGAATAGAGGCAAAGGGGGTTTCCACAGAAGACACCTACTTTCTACGCGGCATCATACCATCAATGCGGGTGCGGACTGCCTCGAGGGCTCAGGGCGATAATCCGCGTTGAGATTATATTAGGCTGTCAAAAAAGTCATTTGTTCATAAAATTAGTTACAAACATCTGTTTTAAGTCAAATATGCGCCGTTTTGTTCGATGACTTGTTCCCAACGAGATGCCAACTTCATAATACCCCTGTTATAGAAGCTCGCTTCCTTATTGGCAAAAAACTCGGATAGCCAATTTTCACAGGCCTCTTTTGTGGCTAACTTCTGACTACCTAGCTCGTTCGCCATGGACAAAAACAGGTGGTAGTCACTTGGTGCAAGGTCCGGACTATACGGCGGATGCAAAAGAACCTTCCATCCGAGCTCCCGGAGCTTCTGGCGCGTCACCAAAGAAGTGTGTGGCCTGACGTTGTCCTGGTGGAAGACAATGCGGCCTCTGTTTATCAATGATGGCCTCTTCTCCATGAGTGCTACCTTCAAGCGGTCCAGTTGTTGGCAGTACAGGTCCGAATTGAGCGTTTGGCCATAGGGAAGCAGCTCATAATAGATTATTCCTTGACAATCCCACCAAACACACAGCAGAACCTTCCTGGCCGTTAATGAGGACTTGGCCACCGTCTGAGCCGCTTCAGCGGGCTTCGACCACGACCGTTTGCGTTTCACGTTGTCGTAAGTGACCCACTTTTCATCGCCAGTCACTATCCGCTTCAGAAACGGGTCGATTTTGTTGCGATTCACATGCGTCGATACGGTCAAAGATGTTTTTTTTGCGTCAACGTGTGTGGCACCGAGCTTCTTTGTGAATCCAAGCTTCTTCAAATGGTTAATAACGGTTTGATGATTTATCCCCAGCTCTTGGCCGATGCTACGGCTGCTACTATGCCGGTCTTTCTCGGCCAATTCAGCGATTTTGTCGCAATGTTCGACGACAGGCCTTCCGGAGCGTGGCGCATCTTCGACGACCTCTACACCAGAACGAAAACGTTGAAACCATCGTTGTGCGGTGGAAATGGAAACTGTATCGGGTCAATAAACTGCACAAATTTTATTGGCAGCTTGAGATGCATTTTTGCCTTTGTCATAGTAGTACTGTAAAATAGGTCGAACTTTCTCTTTATTTTGCTCCATATTTGCGACACTATAACTCACGAACGACTTAACCGAACAAAACACTGTCAAGGACTATAAATACCTTTCCAGCTAGGTAGTGCGGACTGAATCAAAACGGCTGTCAAAAAAGATCCAATTGAAATGTCAAAAGAGATCCAACGATCAGGAGTGTTATTTTTCTTATGATAATCAACACTATAAAAGAGGTATTGTTGTCAAGGGCAAAAATAAGTAAAATTATAAAATGAACGAACTACATTTTTCCGTCAACTGTTTAATTAACCATTGCATCTTTGAAAGAGCATCTCAGCCTTTCACTGAGCAACACATTTTTAATGTCCCCTCTCTTTGTCATAACGTTTTTCCGAACGTAATAAAAACAAACAAAGTCAGAGTCACGTAAATGTTTACTCCTGCGATTTGGAAATATTCGATAAAAAGTGGAAGGAAGAGCTGCCAGATGATTTTAAAAAAAAAGTCTGTAAAAACATGTAAATGTCTGTTAAAAATGTGGAAAAGTCTGTAAAAGTGTGCAGATCTATAGAAATGTCTTTTAACGTTAATTTTCACATATTCATTAATACTTTGTACATCACGATGCATGTAAGATTGTATAAGATTGTATATACAGCCATTCCATGCCAAACTAATATAGTGGTTCTCAGATCTTCGTCAAAAGTGGTAATTTTGTTCTTTATCGCAAAACATTAAACTCGTATTTTTTAAATTTGTCATTAGGGTGCCCATTTCCATTTTAGGGTGATCCCAAAAATCATTTTTTTCCACTTTTTCCCAAATGACTTTTTTCAAAAATTTATAACTTTCGAACCACTCAACCGATTCAGATGATCGACATATCAAATTTAAGCCAATGAGCTTTAATTGAGAAATATTTAACTTACATAAAATATGGATCCTATTTTTAATATGGATTGAAAGCTGAGAATTTTTTACACAAAATATCTTGATATCAGAGATGCTATTTTTTCGTTTTTGAAATATGATTTTTCAAAACTAATCGATGGTTCGAAAAACAATTATTCCCCATTTTTCCCACTACAAAAAGTCATAACTTTCAAACTATTGGACCGATTCATATCATCGACATATCAAATTGAAGCTTACGAGTTATTTTTCTTTGAAAAAATATTACTTTTGCGAAAAAAATTGATTTTTTTTTGTAATTATTGATTTAGTTAGTTTTTCATAGTTTTCTCGGTTAAAGATAGGAGCGCTATTTTTTTTAATATTTTTTATTGAAAGTTGAGGATTATTTACCTAACATATCCCGATATCAGGGATGCTATAATTATCGTTTTTAAGTTAGAATTTTGTAAATTTAACATGTTTTAAGTCTTCGATCAATATTCATATGTGACTAAACTAGACCTATGCTACTAGAATCCAATCTTCCCGCAAGTGTGAATTTTGCTTATTGGCTTTAATTTAATATGTCGATCATCTAAATCGGTTCAGTAGTTCAAATGTTATGATTTTTTGCAGAAAGTTATTTTTGGACAAATGGGGAAAAATGATTTTTTTTAAAAATCATATCTAAAAAACGAAAAAATAGCAACCCTGATATCGAGATATGTTGTGTAAAAAATCCTCAGCTTTCAAGAAAAAATATAAAAAACAGGTTATATCTATGGTATAACCGCAAGGGTGACGTAGGACTATCGTTGATTTAGAGATCATTTGTTTGAAGTTGAATCTGAATTCATTCTGAATGAATGAATATTTGGGGGACTTCGAAAACGAGAGCGTTACGTTGGAGGCACAAGGTTTTATGCATCCAATATTGAATACGGAAATATCCTACTGATGGGGAAGAATAATCTTCAGAAGCTATCCTGTTAATTGCGATTGATTGAAAAATCACAAAACCTAATGTTTTTGGTCACAGTGTTACATGGACAGAAAACATTAAAATAAACTTTTTCACATGAATGTAATTTTAAATTTCCAGAGGAACTGGCAGATTATTTTCAGTAACAATTAGATATTTCCACATTTTCCTCGATACTGGAAGCCCACCAATGGTTTATGCTAACTCGATAACCATCTGTTAATAGCACTTGATTGAAACATATTTGGTCACAGTGTTACATGGATAGAAAACATTCAAATAAACTCTTTCACATGAATGTATTTTTAAATTCCCAGAGGAACTGGTAGATTATTTTCCGGATCTTTCTCGATGTTGAATGGCATCCAAACGGAAAGAATTCCGCGCGTGTATGTGTGTGTGTGCGTAGCGGTTGCTTCGAGATCTTCCCGGGGAACCGTTTGCGGCATCACTCTCCTCCTGATGGATTCCCTTCTGGCCTAAGGTGCACAAACAGGCTCTTGGTGACACCGTTCATCCGCGCTTTCATGATAAACGAAGAGCTTCACCACAACAGCGACAACATGCTCCAATCGCTGTTCAATCATAACTGAGTGGGTTTACGAGCGGCGCTCGCTTATATACCGATTGGTGATTTCAATAGCCTGTTTTGAAGGCAATTTTAAGACTATTGAAACAAGTTTTTGGATCAGAAAGTAACAAGTATAGAACGCGTAGACATTTTATCTTTCGAGTGAAGTGTTTATCATCCCATTTCGTTCAGTTGTTTAGGAGTTATTAACGCTCAAAATCTCGGTCTCTGGCGTAACGCTTTCGTTTTCGAAACTATGTTTTTACACCCCGGTATAGAAATGAAAGACGTAGTCCTACGTCAAAAATATAGCGCCCTCTAGTCGAAAGTCATGAAAAAATAAAAAAACGACTACAATCAATAATTTACTAAAATATAATTTTTTTTATATTACTAAAATATAATTATTTTTTTCGCAAGTTAAATATTTTTTAATAAAAGGCTAGGTCAATTTTATATGTCGATCATCTAAATCGATTCAGTGATTCAAAAGTTATTAATTTTCATTTGTCATTTTGGGGAAAAAGTGGAAAAAAAATATTTTTCGGACCACTTAATAACTTATGTGCTGTAAGGTGTTTAAATGTTTCAACGATCTATACATACATACATAAACATACAACCACATACATACGCGTTGTTAATTTTTATAGAAAACAGTATTTCACCGTTGATATATTGGACATCCACCAAGGCTTGCGGTCTTGTCGTTGATGAAATTTATAAGAAAATGCAGTGTATATTTTCCATCCGCCATGCAAGGCTATACAAGTTTTAGATCACCACACGGCCATGAACCATGTCTGTCGTAACAATATCGAACAGTAACCCATATTTCGTCATAAGCAGACCCGAAAGCAAATGTAAGTTGTTAAAAATAGAATGAAATTTTTTATTCGATGTTGTTTAAATACTTAGAAGACATAGTCCTGACCCTAACTTAACTATTTTTCAATAAATCTCCTTGCATTTCAGCAAAACAATCTTATCTAGAACAGAAAATATTTATCAGAGACAATTTTCGTTCAAGATTTTTCCTTACCTGCAGAGAATGCAATTTTTCATTAATTGTGAATAACCGTATCCTCTCTTTCGTCTGCAATGATGTCAAGGCAAAAGTTCATACACACCAGATGGGCCAACCAGAAGGACTGCCGGGCCGCAGGTTGAGTATCGCTGGTCTAACGTCATGTGTATTGATATATACTAAATATAATAACTTTTCTGTATTAAAACTATGGAAAAATGTCATATGGTGAGTCAAATATTTTTGATGTGATGAATAGATGTGATGAATGTTTTACAGATATGTCTGTAAATTTACAAACATATTTGTAAATCTGGCATCTCTGGTGGTCTGAGAATTTATTGCAAGAAATCGCTTGAAAACATGCATGAATTTGCTTGAGAATGAAGTGGATTGAGTCCGCACCACTTAGCTTTCCAGCAAGCTATAGAATGACTCGATACAATGAATACAACTAGAACTACGCGCTTACAACGACACCTCGCGGAAATACCGCAGGACTTTTTTGATAGCCTAATATATCACACAAACACCTTCAAGCCGTAGCATGGGAAATTCAGATAATTTATGGAATTATACAAGATCGAAATCGAATGAAGCAATATCGAAGCCAAGATAAACGATTTAATCGTTTGTTTTAAAGAAAAAACTATAAAAACAAATTGAACGAATCTTTGTTGTATCGATAAATAATGGACAGTTCATAATACCAAATGCACTGAGATGCATTTAAGCGATTGTGTTACAACAGTGCAACACTCAAGAATAAAATGGAAATCAAACAGAGCTCAATAATGCAGTATCATCAGCTTCATCATGTAGATGAAAGCATCTCAAAGGTTTCCCCCACGTTTGGTGCTCTGCTAATACTCTTGATTTATTATGTGAACTGCTGTGACCTCCCAATAGCGTCTCCTTTTTTATGCTGGAAGCCATCTATTACTCTTGTCGTGCTGCCACAGTTCAGCTCTTCACTGTCGCCGTGTTCCATCATCCTGTCTCAAAAATATGCCTCCCTCGAATATTTATTCCGCCACAAGGTATATATAACCACTAAAGGAGAGCCCACTCCAATCCCTGGCCTAATTCCCCACATACACCACACTTTTTCCAGCAGCTGACTCCCGTTATATATTTTGAAATTTAATTCCACTCTATCGCTTATTCCTCTCCTCTTACATCGTTACATCGTCCACTTGCCACATATCGCCACTCTCGAATGAATCGCTTTGGCCCCGCGGCCATTAGACACAAGTACGAGAGGGGTTGGAGGTACGCTAGCGAACGCCAAACTTTGACCGAAAAAAAAAGATCCCACACCCCCACCCTTGCAGTAGAACTCATTGCGAGTGATAATCGTATTCATTCCAAGTGTGTTCTTTTTTTCTCCGTGCCTCCTTTTACTGTGTGCTATAATTGACCCTCCTCTCCCCGTGTGTGTGTGTGTGTGTGTCTGTCATTGGCGAACCCCCCCACAACCGGTTTACAAGTGTTGCCAGAGCTCTCGTACAGATGGCAGCGCATTGTATCGGCGAAATGAGACGACGATCGAAATTTAAAATCCATAAAAATGTTCTCCTTCCTCTTTTGATTTTTTTACAGTAGTAATGTTGCTTTTTTAGTGCCTATTTTCATGTATTGTGTCAGTAGCAATTTCGTAGATTGTGTTTTTACTCAAGCGTCATAGAATGATAAAAAAAACCAGCAATTCATCAACAGCAACGGGGGGGTCATCGTGTAGATCAATAGTTTGGATAAACGGTTTCTGAGAAGAGTCCAAAAAAAATGAGGATAAATATGAAGAACGGAACGAACGAACAATTTCGCCGGTCATTTAACATGGAATTTTTTTTTTCTCTGTCAATTGGATATGTTTTTTGTTAGTAACACACAATCATCGAGTTACATTGGCACGGAGGATAACAGAATGGAACTCGAGGGAATTGGTTGATTGAACGTCGAGCAAATGGATTTCTGTTACTGGGGAAGTTTGGCGATGCGGCACTTTTACAATTAAATTGATTCGTAACGTATTGTTTGTGGTGGGGGGGATGGACCGTGTTTGCACATTAAATTACATCTCGATTTTGGTGGAATGTCCTGTGTGTACCAAGGTTACGTCCTGTGTTCCACGGAATGACAAATACGTTATGTACTATGAGTTAGGGTGCTCATACGCTGTTTGACCGAAGCCAAATGTTTGACTCTTTTTGACAGATAAAATTTGGTCGACGTGTACTGATCAAATATATGCTACACAAAACACAACAAGCAAATATTCAATTTTTGGATACCTCGAATACTTTTTTAGTCTGTTCTTCGGACCTGTCGGTACATGGTTAGGTTACCTTGAATATTTCAGTCGATTTTATCCATGTTCGGTGTTTGACATTTGTGAGGTGCGTGAAAGACACAACGTCCTATCCCTCGCAGTTGACTGTTTAACAGTGATGTTGATATTGGTTCCCGGAATAAATCGCCACAGAAAACGACTGCAACAGAAACCACCGCTTATAAAATGTGTAGTAGGCTATAAATATTGTGGCGCGGTATTGTATTTCAAAACAAGAATTAACCGGGCAAACGTATCGCCCCAGGCAAACGTAACGCCCCGGGCAGACGTATACCGTCCGACGCTCGCTAGAGCTCGGTCGGACATTGCTAAAGGATCGTATCCTATGTTTCAAACTAACCGGGCAATCAGTGGATCCCAGGTTTGCGTGCGAGACACCGCCGCTTCCGACGGCGGGTCGGCGGTGGACTCGGATTGCGTCATCTTGGCGGCATGGGCCGCCTCGATTCCTTATCCTCGCCAAATGGGGACTTCGTCCCCATTACATTGTCCTCAGAATAAATTTCGAAAAACGAGAACAAGAGAATAAATTTATAATAGAAATGTGAGGCACATGATGTTTTTCCCGCGCCGAATATTTCTAGCCTACTACACTTTTTCTAAGCGGTTGTTTCTGTTGCAGTTGTTTACTGTGGCGATTTATTCCGGTCACCGTTGATATTATATACTGGCAACACTAGTTAGCCATACATTGGGCATCATTTCCTCTCACAACAGACAACTGTCGAGCCGGTAAGTCATACTCAATATTTATTCCCTGTGTCGGGTGATTTCACTGTAGGTTTATACCGACTACATTGAGGAACCTGTACAGTAAATATATGAATGCTTCATATATTTGGATTGGTTGGATTCACATGCAGGCTAAAAAGGGTCCTTTTCAGGATCACAAAATTATCTTCAATCTAAAGAGTTTATTGTTTTGTTATCACTCGATATCCCCATCTTGTTCGGCTAAACCTTTCTGTTTAGCGATTGCATTTGCCACTCGCCACAGCTTTCACAGTTGGAAAATTTCTTCCCATCCAGCTTGTGACATATTTTACAGTAAATTACATTCAATGGCACGTCGCATTACCACCACTCAGTATCGGATTGGAGGTAATTTTAACCTGTAATTGAACATTTGCGATGACAGTGGTACAGTGTCAACTTTCAATGTGGGGTCATAATTTGGACCCCGAACTCTATGTTTACAAAAATGTCCAACTAAATATGTCGCATTACATGTCCGTCCAATTAGCTAAATGTCGAGATAAGTGTGAATTACTGTACTTTCAATCTAGAAGCAATTTAAGAATTGGTGAAAATCAATAAGCTCAGAACAACTACCAAATTCACATACTCATCATACCCTGACAAACAAATTATGAAAAAATCAATTTGTGATTTATTATTATTTTGGATATTGTTTTAGAAAGCATTGAACTGTATTTCCTAAACTCTTTTTTGGAAGGTTTAATGGCCCTGAAAAGCGCCTTGTTTTATGGAATGGTTCCAATTTAGAAAACTTAGTACTCGTGGTTTTGAAAAAAAACCATTTTCGAACGCCCTCGATGCCGCCTTGTTCTGGATTTGCCACCAAAGCAGTTTGTATAAAGAACAAACTTTTTTCTTCTGCTACCTGATGCCGTTTTGCGATTGCGTTTGCCACTCGCCACTCGCTGCAACTGCCTGTTGTCTTGATGTCCACCGAACCGAATGTGTTCTGTTCCGAATGCGGGTTTTCTTATCGTCGCGAGCAGCTTTGCCAGCTAACTCGATCACTTCGGCGGCCGAAACTATATAACGCCGGCTAGGTGGACTGGTGCACTGGTACTAACGCGCTCGGCCTAGCTACCCTTGCGGGGAACTCCAGATCAACACGGTTCGAGCGGGATTTTGCCTTTCCCTTCACTTTTCCTCCTTTACCATGTCCAGACATGGCTGCTTGGGTTGGTTTGTTGATGTGTTGTGATGCGAACCGATGTGGTGTACGGTTTGAATGAGAATGATAGTTACGGAAGGAAGGAAGGTCTTGAATTATAGAGACTTTAAACTTTTGCAGTTCATTCGTCTCTAGCCTTGAGAAAGGCCCTTTGAAAACTCTACTCTACTCTATTACTCTACTCCAGCGCTACCACCTCCGCCCTCTTGCCTTGAGAAAGGCACTCGATCCCTCGCCGTCCAGCTCGTCCAGCAACGATGTTGTCCAGTCGGTGTCCACACAAAGAATGATCGTTACGGCAGCGGAGCGTGGATTTTTAAGCTGACTGGCTGGCTCGAGAATTACGCATGTGTGAGACTGCGACCAATGTTTCGTTCATTTTTTTCTTTTTCCTTTCCAATCGTGCTTCATTCTATTTCGCTGCTGCTCTGGTTGCCCGTTTTGGTCGGTACGATTTGAGGAGCACAAAATGGACCAATCAAAAATGGGCACATAGTGCATTTTGACAATGCTTGATATTTCACAATTATTCAATTATTTATCTCAAGAAAAATGAAATGTTATTCGTTATGATAGATGCGTAGATATATTTCCTATCAATTGATGCAAAAACCTTTGCGATCTATTGAGAAATGCTCGAGTTATAAGCGTTCCAAATCTTGCATTTTTTCCTACTTGTTCAGTGCCTAGATTTCCATTTCACCCCCTATATCTTCCGGTTAGACGTAGTCCTACGTCAAAAGTAAAATAACATAAAAAGAATAAGAGAGAAGGGAGATGTGAGGTGCGTGAAAGACACAACGTTCTATCCCTCGCAGTTGACTGTATAACAGTGATGTTGATATTATATACTGGCAACACTAGTTAGCCATGCATTGGGCATCATTTCCTCTCACAACAGACAACTGTCGAGCCGGTAAGTCATATTCAATATTTATTCCCTGTGTCGGGTGATTTCACTGTAGGTTTATACCGACTACATTGAGGAATCTGTACAGTAAATATATGAATGCTTCACATTTATTGCCAGTATATAATATCAACATCACTGTTATACAGTCAACTGCGAGGGATAGGACGTTGTGTCTTTCACGCACCTCACAACATTGTTTAACACTGTTGAATATTTAAGAGTGGCAAACAAAATAGTGTTTGTACAAATATCAAATCAAACTTTATCTGTCAAAATATATCAAATATTTGACCTCCGGGCAAACAGTGTACGGCCACCTTTACTGAAGTCCTACTACGAATGTCGTGGAGGGGTGGAGTAATATTAACAAACCCGATAACGTTCGCTTCAATGAAAATAAGGATGGAATAAGGGATTTGGAACGCGTTCGGCGGTCAACGATTCGATAATACTGAAGGTATTCGTGACGCAGTTACATCGTACTTCAAAAAGTTGGACGCTACGCACTTCGCGCTCGGAATAGAAAAACTCGTGCCACGCTATGAAAAATACCTCGAACATTACGGCGATTATGTAGAAAAATAAAAAATAAAACGTAGATTACGAAACTCCTTGTTTTTTGTCCTAACTTTATTTTTCCGCGATTTCTGAGACACTGAAACTTATTTTTTGAACAACCCTCGTATAAAACAACCTAGAATTGCATCCGCGAGGTCACAACGTAACTAATAAGATGCTGTCCCAAGACTTGCGGGTGTAGTTGGGTTATGTTCCTCCACTATAGACTCATGTGTCACCATTTGACCGAAGGATCCATCATAGGCACCTTACACGATCATAATTATTGACAATAAGTGTCTTCAATATCGTGATAGCTAGGCTTTGAACATCCGATCTAACCTCAATCAATATTTCGCCACCTTACACGGTCGACATTCGAGTTTGGGATCCTAAAGGCTGATTTAGACGATGCCAGTCAGCGCTCTAGTTGAGGTATCCAGTGAACAGAGAACAGACACTCTGTTCAAGTTACTTTTACCAGTATCGAACAATTAATTGGCCTCTAACTTGAACAGAGTGTCTGTTCTCTGTTCACTGGATACTTCAACTAGAGCGCTGACTGGCATCGTCTAAATCAGCCTTAACTATTCTCCATCAGATTGGAAGGCTCAAATGCAATTTTCAATTGGTAAAATTTGAATGAAAATATCTGTTTGGTATTATTTAATTACTTGAAGCATGTAGTCACAACCCTGACTTAACCTATTTCCTCTGAATTTTCCGATATTCCTACTAAAACTTAATATAGTATAACGTCAATTTCAGACACAATTTTTGTATGGGATTTTCTCACCACTTGCAGGAAAAAAAAGTAATTTGCATTCCCATAGAATACTAATTTGATTCGGAAAAGTTAATTTTTTTTTTTATCCAAAATATATATTTTTATTAAGGCTCATATGGCGTCAACCTGACGGGGCCGGGAGTTCAATATTTCGACAATGTTTGCCTTATAACTATGTTAGTAATATGTAACCGATTACTCGCGGTTGGCTCGAGGTTAGTATTACAAGTGTTTTCGTAATTGTGATGTTGCTGTCTCCAATGCTCTGTACCTGTGCCCAACACGGGATACTTCCTTTTGGGATGCAGCTGACCATTAATCAGCAACGCCCCCTAGTCTGTACCCCATATCTAGCGTGGTGCGTCTTCTCGACTCGAGGAATCCAGGATAGAATGGTCAGTAGCCGGCGCAAACATCAGCTCGTGTAGAGTTGTCATGAGCGGTACAACCTTTGGCTCTTGTTGAATGATCAGTGGACAGCACAACCTTTGGCCCGTGTATCTGTAAAGAGTGTGTGTATGTATTGCCGCGACTAAGTAAAAGTTTATCGTTTGGATAGGAGGGATATGAAACGGGGACACAACGAAGGAAACATCATTAAACGTTGACTTCGGCGTTAGTATAGATCAGTACAGATGAAGCAGAAGATCAGGATCACGGCTACCTAAGATATCCCGAACGGGGATATCCGATTGTCTGCCTTTTGCTCTCAGTGCTCTAGAGAGCTGAGAGCGAGCAGCATGGAACCGGATACACGACCAGACAACATGCTCGATGTCGTGGTAGCCATCGCCACAATCACAAAGATTGTTTGCTGCGAGCCCAATGCGATAGAGATGCGCGTTTAGGTTGTAGTGATTGGACATAAGCCGAGATATCACGCGAATGAAATCACGACCTACATTCAATTCCTTAAACCAAGCTTTCGTCGAAACCTTAGGGATAATCGTGTGTAACCAACGACCGAACTCATCTTCACTCCACATGCGCTGCCAACTAACGAGTGTGTCCTGACGAGGAATGTGAAAAAATTCGTTATAAGCAATTTGCCATTCAAAAAGTGTGCCTTCTGAAGCGCCCACCT
This sequence comes from Toxorhynchites rutilus septentrionalis, assembly GCF_029784135.1. Lineage (NCBI taxonomy): Eukaryota > Metazoa > Arthropoda > Insecta > Diptera > Culicidae > Toxorhynchites > Toxorhynchites rutilus. Next base: position 198,123,538 of record NC_073744.1, read on the forward strand.
TAGCTAGCGAGTCCGCTTTCTCATTCCCCGGAATCGAGCAATGAGAGGGAACCCATGCTAAGGTAATCTTGAATAATTTTTCGACCAAAACACTCAATAGATGTCTTATTCTTGTTAGGAAATAAGATGAGCGTTTATCAACTTTCATTGAGCGGATTGCCTCTATTGAGCTGAGACTGTCTGAAAAAATAAAATAATGGTCGATGGGCAATGTTTCAATGATCCCTAGTGCGTAGTATATCGCACCCAGTTCAGCGACATACACGGAACAAGGATCTTTGAGTTTGAAAGAGGCACTGGAATTTTCATTGAAGATGCCGAAGCCAGTGGACCCGTTTATGCATGAACCGTCAGTAAAGAACATTTTATCAGATCTAACTTTCCCATATTCTGCCGAAAATATCGGCGGAATAGAATCGGAGCGTAGATGATCTGGGATTCCATGGGACCATGGGAAGTTAATTGTCATTCATGATTTACACTTTCAAATTCGTTTTTCCTTCTCAAAAACACACAATAATAGTTGCTTCACAAATACAGGCTGTTCAGTTTCAGATATCCCAGTTTTTTTTTAGTTTGCCAAAATATATGCAAGTAATATTATCTGCAAGCGAATGTTTTTATCTTACTATAAATAAAATCGCTAAAAAATAAAGCGCGGTCGTCGTGAACAGTCGTAAACGGTCGTATTCTCGACGTAAACACAAATAGAGTGAGAGAGTGAGCAGCTGCGTTGTGTTTTTTGTGTGAGAGAGTGTGCGCGTCTGCGTGCGTGTATGTGTTTGAGTATAGTAGAGAGTTGAGAGAGTACAGAGTACAGAGTACAAAGAGTAGAGAGTAGAGAGTAGAGAGTAGAGAGTAGAAAGTAGAGAGTAGAGAGTAGAGAGTAGAGAGTAGCGAGTAGCGAGTAGCGAGTAGAGAGTAGAGAGTAGAGAGTAGAGAATAGAGAGAGCAGAGAGCAAAGAGAGTAGAGAGTAGAGAGAGTAGAGGATAGGAAGCAGGTAGTTGATAGTAGAGAGTAGACAGAGCAGAGAGAGTAGAGAGTAGCGAGAGGAGAGAGTAGAGAGTAGAGAGTAGAGAGTAGAGAGAGTAGAGAGTAGAGAGAGAGTAGACAGAGCAAGGAGAGTAGAGAGAGCAGAGAATAGAAAGAGTAGAGAGTTGAGAGAGTACAGAGTAGAGAGTAGAGAGAGTAGAGAGAGTGGAGAGTAGAGAGTAGAGAGTAGAGAGAGTAGAGAGTAGAAAGAGAAGAGAGAGTAGGGAGAGTAGAGAGTAGAAAGTTGAGAGTAGAGAGTAAAAAGCAGAGAGTGGAGAGTAGAGAATTTAAAGTGAAAAGCAGAGAGTAGAGAGAAGAGGGAACAAAGTATAGAGTAGATAGTAGGAAATGAAAAGTAAAGAGTTGAAAGTTAAAGTAAAATTGAAAGAGCAACAATTGATCGCAGAGAAAGAGTAGAAGTTTTAGACATAGAAACATTTGGACTGAAAAAGAAACATTGAATAAATGAAAAGAAAAAAAGTTACGAGAGTCTGTTCGAGTGCAACAGCAATGCTATTCCAATGACTTTGCGGTAAACTTATTGAAACATGAAATTGGGCCGCTAGTTCTAAAAATAAGACTATGACAGTAGAACTCCGATTATTCGGGTGATCCGCCGTGCGGACTATTCACGACTGCGAGTTCCATAGTAAAGCAATAGGCCTTTCCGGAATTTGTTAGTGAGTGGAAGGCCTATGCTCTTTTGCTTTGGTCATGGCTTTTACATTATTTAGCCACTGGTGTACACGACCTTATAGATGGATAGCTTAATGATTTCTGTATTGATAAAACATAGTTTTTAAAATCTTTTTCCGCGTTTGCACTTCTTTCTGGTCCTTTAATGGGCCATCCGCGATTTTCGTTATTCAATGAGTTTGCCCGACTATTATACAAATAATCTTGATTCTACTGTACCTTGAATTAACACATGATCTTTTTCCGCCTGTGATTTTCCCAGATCTTCTCATTCTCCAAATTACGTGAAGAAACACACAACTTAGACTAAAGTGGCTGGCCTGCTTGCTAGCGCAAAAATTTGACCGAGTCCAACATTAAAAGTTCCTAAAACGTTGTTAAGTTTCATCCACTCTCTCACCATCACATCGTCAGTTTACTTTGAGGTTTTGATTCATATCGTGAAAAGTACCGTATTTTGCCATTAAAAGTATCAGTTTTCGTCGGCTGTGTTCATCTGTCACATCACATTGACAATAATATTGACCCTGTAAGGTCCGCTTCAGGGTTGGCCAAAATACACTTCAAATCTAAATGACGTGCTTTCGACGAAACAGTGGAACTGATTCCGAATCAGAACACTTCATAATGTGGCGCTGGAGTACTAAACTTAATAATTTTGTGTTTAAACTTTTATGTCTATTCTCGGTTGTAGTAGAACTACTAACGAGTGTATCGAAAAGTAGTTTTAAACTTTCAAACATCAAAATAAAACTGAAAACATTCAGAAAGTGTTTACAAAAGTGAATTTTATTAGAGAATGTTAAGTTTACATAGCAATGAAATGAAAAAAAGCAAGCTTATTGTTGATTTCTGAAAAATGATCAAACCTTAGATTTGACTCCACTCATCTAATTCTGCACAGTAGTCATTGTGCACTTTCTGGACGCTGCAGACCAATTCTTCTTGAACTCTGACATATTTTAGACACATTCCTTCTTGAGCTTGGCCTTGACAATTGCCCAGTAACGTTCAATTGGCCGCAGCTGGGAACAGTTAGGTGGGTTGAGGTCTTTTTGACGAACATGATGTTGTTTTCCGGAAACCATTGTAGAGTGGATTTAGCATAATGTGCCGATGCCAAATCCGGCCAGAATAGAGGAGGAACCTCGAGCATTCTATAAAGTGCAAGCAATCTCTTCTTCAAGTATTCTTCCACATAAATTTGAGCATTTATAGTTCCTTTTGTGAAACAAGTTGACGATCGCATGCCACACGTGCAAATGGCTTGCCAAACGAGCACTTTTTTGCCGAATTTTTCCATCGCAACAGTCGTATCCGCTAATGGTACACTCACATTTGGTTTAAAATTGAGATCCCGGCAGCGTTCTGGAATCTTCTTTGACGTATGTTTTGTCATCCATGAGAATGAGAATGTTCAAAATACGCTCATATAGCTTTCGAGCTCGTGTTTTAGCGCGATCTTGCTGCTCCGGTGTTTGTTTGGCCACTTTTTGTTTTTATAGATCTTTAAGCCATTTCTCTGTTTAATCCGCTGAATCATCCCAACACTGGTTTTGAACTTCTTGGCGTCACGAATCTGTTCTTCTGAATATAATTTATCAATGTTCGGTCCAACTCTGGATTACTTGGTCCGAGTTTTCGTCCACTTCTGCTGAGATCCTCGAAAGAACACTCATTACCGAACTTTGCGACGATTCGTTTAACACTTTCTGGACAAACTTTGAGTTTTTGTGGTATGTAACATCCTGTTCGGTGCACCAATTGTGCAGAATTTTCTTTTTAGTTTCCAAATCAATCCGCGACAGGAGGTCTCTGATTACACTAAAGCAAATTACCAATCAATTAGGTGTAAGCTTAACTATATCAACTGGCAGGATTTATTTAGAAGTGTGGAAAACATTGAAGTAGCAGTGACGACTTTTTACTCGATGATCAATGAAATTATAGAGCAGGAGATACCAACAAGACGAAAAAGGAGAAATATTAACACAAAATATCCGATTTGGTTTAATCAAAGCATAAAGAATCTAAAAAATAAAAAAAACAGAAGGCACATAAATTTTATAAGAAATACAAATCTGACGCTAATCTCCAAAAATATCTGAACATTTGCGAACAGCTCAACTCAACTGTTAGAAGCGCTTTTGAAGATTACAGCTTAAAAACAGAGTCGGACATAAAATCTAACCCGAAAAGTTTCTTTAATTACAAAAAAACAAAATTAAAAAGCAATGGTTTTCCATCACGCATGCACCCTGACGATACCGTGGGGAATGACCCAGAAAAAATTAGCAACCTCTTTGCAACATTTTTTCAAGAAGTTTATATTGTAACAGCTGAGGAGGACCGAGATCGTGACTTCTTTGCATTTCTTCCAGAGTTTCCATGTGAGTCAGAAAACTAACTTACATTGAAATTTTCGACGCATTAAATAAGCTCGATGTCTCGAAAGGGCCGGGTCCTGACGGAATTCCACCGGGTTTTATAAAAAAATTGGCATCTGAATTAACTCATCCACTTTTATGGCTTTTCAATGCGTCATTGGAATCAGAAAGATTCCCAAAAATATGGAAAAACTCTTTTCTTGTACCAATATTCAAATCCGGTAATAGATCCGATGTAAGAAATTATCTTGGAGTAGCAATTATTTCTTGCATTCCAAAACTCTTTGAAGCCATAATAAACCAAAAACTTTTTCAACAACTAAAGACACGAATTTTGAATAAGCAACACGGTTTTTTCAAAGGACGATCAACAACAACAAATTTGCTGGAATTTGTCACATTCACTTTGAATGCAATGGATAATGGTAATCAAGTTGAAGCTCTATACACTGACTTTAGTAAGGCTTTCGATCGTGTTGATATACCCTTACTCCTTCTTAAACTTCAAAAAATAGGGATAGAAGTCAAGCTATTGAAATGGCTAGAATCATATTTGACTGACCGCACCCAAATGGTAAGATTTAATGGGGAAATTTCAAAACCAATATTTGTTACATCCGGAGTTCCTCAAGGCTCTCATTTGGGACCACTTTTGTTCTTTTCGTCGTCTTTTAAATTAAACGAATAAATTATCCAGCCAGCTCTCTTTAGATTTTCAGTTTTAAGTAAGTAGTTTTAAGTAGTATTGAGAATGTGTCGGTCTACAATTTAGATTGACGACAATAAAATAAAATAAAATTAAAAAAAATTCGAAAACAACTTTATGACCACGACTAAATTACTTGTATTTCGATTTTTGCATGTATACAAAACGTGCTCTGTTACACGACAAAAAAAAATTCATCCGTTTGTGTGTAATAACGTGTTAAATGTTCAAGACTACTTTTCGATACACTCCTTGGTAGAACCACCTAAGTTGTTCCACTATTAGCTGTAGATCAGTCTCTGAATATTTAGCGTTTACTAAGTTTTAGTTTCCGATAGTAGTGTTAATCGATTTATATTATACTTACGAATGTTATATTATTACATTTATTTCCCGCAATCCGTCAGCGAGTCAATACATTGAACTACACATAATCGTCTTCCTTCTCTCTCTCTCTCGTTCTATTTGGCCGCCTCTGCGCACATCTGCGCACAGCAGACAGATGCTGAAGAAGCACGAACCCGTCTACCAGGCAATTTGGGCGAACAACACCGACTTCGACGAGGTGCTCATCTCCCCCGTGATGGTCCAGGACCACATGCCGGACAAAGTGCTGGCTGCGCTCAACAAGGTAAGACTGCCGGAACACGAATCCTCCCTAGCTGCCGCTGCGGCTGCCCGGAACGTGGATCTGTCCACCTGTCCACTGTTGTGTTGTCGAGCTTGACGTGTTGTTGTATTGTTTCCTGCTAGCCGCCATTGTGTACACTTGCTCTGTAGAACACGCCTACTTAGTTGTTGTACGTAGTTTAGAATATTTTATGTGTTGTTTTAGTACAAGTATTTAAGTAAATTACCGCTTATGTTCTGACTTAAATTTCCGAGACTATGAATGTTTTGTGTTTAGTTTGGTAAATACAATAAACATTTTATTAGGAAAAAAAAGTAACAATTATTATTCATTTATTGTCTTAACGGATAATTGCAATTCAAACAGTGTTAAAAATAATTCAAATAATATCGTTCCCATTAATATCACCCAGAACAGAATCGTGATTTTATTCACTAAACGAAACGTATATTTCTTTTCACTCTCGCGAATTGTGATCCGATAGCGGATCCAATAACCTAAGCCTCAGTCGATTGATTGAAAGTATAACTATGCAAAGTGAGTTTAGCTTTAACGGGTTTGCAGCCGTAATTGGTTACATCCACACTGGCCAACACGAGTGGTTGCAGCAGTGGGTGCGCATCCAAATTCACCCCGAGCTGCTTCGCTTCCAGTCGCAGGCAATGCTCCAAATCTGCTTCCGTCAGTGCTCGCAGCGGAATCCGTTCGATGCCTATGTTCAATTCTGCAAATTTGTTCTCATCCCGTGCCACTGTTCCTTGGAACACGAACAGCGTCGTCAGCTGTACGCCATCTTTGGCCGCTACAAACTGGAGCCGCTCGTCAATCTTGTTAGCCACCGGAATGTCATCGATCTCGAGCTGTTCAACTATCAGCAAATTATGGCCACATTTGAATTCCACCTCTTTTCCATCTCGGATCGAGTGTAAAAACTGTTGAAAATTGTAAAATAAATCTCCCGGCCGTATGTGGGTTAGAAACCGATGCACATTCAGATGCCATTGCCAGCTTTCCGCAATCAGTTCCGCTGCCAGACTCTTGCCAACACCGGTGGGACCAATCAGCGCCAGCGAAGAATATTCACGGTTCCGATTTTGGTAGACGAAATGCTCTATGCGAGAAACTGCCTGCTTTTGTCCTACCAAATTGTTTTGCAATGCTCGGCTTACGTTGGAGAGGTTCAGCTCTTGGGTGCAGTAATTCTCGACTCCGTAGAACAGCAGCTGATATTGTTTTCGGTATCCTTTGTAAACATCCTGTCGCAGATCTTCACTGGTAAGAACACCAAACAGCGTTGCCACCACTAACACGACAATCGAACAGATCAGCAGGGTGCGTGGCTGGAGCAATTCATGCATCAATCCTCCGTTTATGCCCCCGTTTGCGCGTCCATTGATTTCCTGGCCCAATTTCCTAATCGTTTTTCTCACCTTGCCATTGTTCAGTTTTCGCTTTTTTTCGCCCACAACCTGCTCGAGGGGTGTCTCCTCGGGTAGCTGAATCGGTCCCGAAGTGTCTACGTCCATCGGTTGGATCTGGGGCGATGGAATCGGTGGGGCCGGCAGGGCAAAGCTGAACTCGTATTGTTTCCGTTCCGGACTGTTGTAACCGTTGGTGAATGCAAACATTCGACCGCCCGGTGGCTCTTCGTCGTCGGACTGCAAACAATTTTGAGTATCAGCATAGATAATGGAGAGTACACCTGATACTTACCATTTTTGTGTTACTGTATTCGTTCTTATGAAGCAAACAAAAATCGAAATCAATCGTTGCGATACTTTTTCACATGGTTTCAAACGGCTGCCTTGTTGTGTGTGAAGTTAGCCCCAGGTCCGCAATCATCCGATGCAATCAGAACTGTCAAGAAGTATTTTTCGAGGGGTGCTACGACGGATGCGAAAATAAGATTGTAATTGTTCGGAATATTGAGGAATACTAAAGGTGGCCGTACATTGTTCGTCCGGAGGTCATATATTTGACATTTTTTGACATAAGAAGTTAGGATTGAAATTCGTACAAACACTATTTTGCTTACCACTTTCCAATTATCAACCGAGGCAAATAATATCAAGCATCGAGATTGAACAGCGTAATCAAATGGCCTCCATCTATATCGATTTTTCGAAAGGAATCGCACGCTACGGAGTGCAGAAATCGCAACACATTGGTCTCCCGACTTGGATTGCGGAGTGGCTAATGTCTCATCTAACAGATCAGGTGAGCTCGTTGCGATCCAGTACTTTCAACAAACCATTAACAGACCACAGGGTAGTGTTCTGGGTCCTTTTATATTTATCCTTTCATTTATATTTATCCTTTCATTCAACTTTTTTCTTTGATCATGGTAGACATACAAGTGTGCTTTGTGCTGTGATTGTTGAAAAAAAATTTACGTGTGAAATACTGTTGTGTGCAGCGAAAGAATATTTCGATCGCGTGCCCGTTGTGTATTTTTATCAGGCTAAGTAGAGGAACAGCTGGCACATCAGCTGATTCTTGTTTATTTCAATTTTTCTCGTTCGCCCCAGCGTGCTACTTTTATCATATAGCAGCTGTGGCGGTATTGTTTTTACTTCTCTTTTCTGTATGGTTTTCGCTGTGTTGTGTAATAGCGTTCCGCTTTAATCTGTATTGCAATTGGCAATGGAATGTTCTCTGTGTAAATTGGGGATTGTAATAAGCGATTTGCCGGTTTGCTGTATCGGAAAGTGTTGAAATGGTTTTCGGAATGGCTCAAGAAATAAACTTTACGATTGAAGAGAGAACACGTGTTTATTAGACATATATATATATTTTGGAATGAATAAAATGCGAAGGTTAAACTGACAGCTACAGTACACACCACAGTAGCGGCGGTTGCATTAGAGGCAACTGTGCTGCCAGAGGTTGTTCTTTAACACCCCTGCTCAACCGCTGCAGCTCGCCATACCGATTGCACTTCGATGCTTTTGAAAAACTGCCGCAGGTAGACCTTTTGTCATCATATCTGCTTGCTGATCCGAAGATGGTAGGTATTGAAGGTTGATTCGACCTTGTTTAACCAAATCCCGTAAGAAGTGGAATTTTACATCCACATGTTTCAATCGTCCGAAATTTTTCGCGTTCTCGGTAATCCGCATCGCCGACTGATTTTCCTCATAGAACGTTGTCGCCTTCTTCGGTTCATGCCACAGGTCCCGTAGCAAACGTATCAACCACATTTCATGACATGCTGCTGTACACAATGCAGTAAGTTCCGCTTCCGTTGACGACAAGGTCACTATCTGTTGTTTACGGGTTATCCATCCGACCGTTGCTCCAAACACTTTGAAGATACAGCCACTGACGGAGCGTCTATCGAACTGATCGTTGGCCCAATCAGCGTCACAATATACATCCACTGCTGGTACATCTTTCGGTCTGCGGTATACCAAGCCCATAGTGACGGTTCCTTTGATGTACCGTAGAACCCTTCTTAAATGCACCCAGTGAATTTCATTTGGGCAACTCTGAAACTGGCTCAGAAAGTTCACAGCAGCTGCCAAATCAGGTCTCGTTGTCATTGCTGCATAAGTTAAACAACCTACTAATTCTCGATACGGCTTAGTAATCCTTTCCTCTTCAGCTCCTTTTAGCAACTTCAACCTATGTTCCAAAGGGGTTGAGATCGGCTTACACTCGGTCATCTCGAATCTTTTGACGTAGGACTACGTCTTTCATTTCTATACCGGGGTGTAAAATCAAAGTTTCGAAACCGAAAGCGTTACGCCGGAGACCGAGATTTTCAGCGTTAATAGCTCCTGAACAACTGAACGAAATGATATGATAAACACTTCATTCGAAAGATAAAATGTCTACGCGTTATATAGTTGTTACTTTTTTATCCAAAAACTTGTTTCAATAGCCTTAAATTTGTTCTCGAAACAGGCTATTGAAATCACCAATCGGTATATAAGCGAGCGCCGCTCGGAAATCCACTCAGTTCTAATTGAACAGCGATTGGAGCATGTTGTCGCTGTTGTGGTGAAGCTCTTCGTTTATCATGAAAGCGCGCGGATGAACGGTGTCACCAAGAGCCTGTTTGTGCACCTTAGGCCAGAAGGGAATCCATCAGAAGGAGAGTGATGCCACAAACGGTTCCCCGGGAAGACATCGCTACACACACACATACACGCGCGGAATTCTTTCCGTTTGGATGCCATTCAGCATCGAGAAAGTTCCGGAAAGATCTAATCATTTCTGGAAAATAATCTGCCAGTTCCTCTGAGAATTTAAAAATACATTCATGTGAAAGAGTTTATTTTAATGTTTTCTAACCATGTAACACAGCGATCAAATTCATTTGATTTTGTAATTTTTCAACCAAGTGTAATTAGCAGGAAAGCTTCTGAAGATTATTCTTCCCCATCAGTAGGATATTTCCGTATCCAATATTGTATGCGCACGCAATCGATTATTGCTCAGTCGCCGAAAGTTTCGAGCTCAGAGAGTTCATTCGCCTCTAGTTTGCCTTCCAAATTTCCATCGTAAACCATACCTTCTCTCGATTGAATCATACACAAAAATCATACTTAAGCGATACCCTGGTGGTGATACGCATTCATTTTTCGTGAGGACATCGACAAGATAACATCGCCAACCAGCCTAACGTGCTGGACGAGGTGGACGGTGAAGGATCGACACATACACGCGCAGAATTCTTTCCGTTTGGATGACATTCAGCATCGAGAAAGTTTCGGAAAGATCTAATCATTTCTGGAAAATAATCTGCCAGTTCCTCTGGGAATTTCAAAATACTTTCATGTGAAAGAGTTTATTTTAATGTTTTCTATCCATGTAACACTGTGACCAAATATTTTTCAATCAAGTACTATTAACAGGTGGTTATCGAGTTAGTATTAACCACTGGTGGGCTTCCAGTATCGAGGAATATGTGGAAATATCTAATCGTTGCTGGAAAATAATCAGCCAGTTCCCCTTGGAATTGAAAATTACATTCAAGCGAAAGAGTTTATTTTAATGTTTTCTATCCATAAAATATCCATATAATACATTTGGTTTTGTGATTTGTCAATCAAGTGCAGTTAGCAGAAAAGCTTCTGGAGATTATTCTTCAGAACAAGGTTTTTCGTATCCTATATTGGATGCATAAAACCTTGTGCCTCCAACGTAACGCTCTCGTTTTCGAAGTCCCCCAAATATTCATTTATTCATTCATCCAGAATGGATTTTGATTCAACTTCAAACAAATGATCTCTAAATCAACGATAGTCCTACGTCACCCTTGCGGTTATACCATAGATATAACCCACTTCCTGTTTTTTTAAAACATCTTCATGATATTGCTGCTGGATTATTCTCATGACTCCAGCTTCCAGATCGTAGTCGATTCGCATCCCCAGAAAACATTTGATGACACCGATGTCAGTCATTTCAAATTCTCGGGATAAGAGATTCTTAACCATGTTGACTGCCTTGGGCGATCCCGCTATCAAAACATCATCAACGTACAGAACGATGATCAACTTCTCAGATCCAATCGCGCGGATATACAGGCATTGGTCATTTTCGCTTCTTCGAAATTTCAGCCGTTTCTCGACGAAAGTGTGGAACCGCTCATTCCACGCACGTGAAGCCTGTTTCAACCCATAGATGGGCTTTTCTAGACGATACACCAAACCCTCTCCTTGCTCAAAACCCTCCGGCTGCACCATGTAAATTTCTTCCGTCAGCGATCCGTTCAGAAAGGCGGTCTTCACGTCCATTTGATGAACGACCAACTTCTCCTGGTTCGCTAGAGCTAACACTGTGCGCAGGGTATCCAGCTTTGCAACTGGAGAATACGTTTCACTGTAGTCCAATCCATATCTTTGGCTGAATCCTCGAGCCACCAAACGTGCCTTGTATCGGTCTGGTGCTCCATCCAGGCCGCGTTTCACCTTAAAGACCCACTTGTTGGTAATCGGGGTACGGTTTCCCGGTAGTTTCGCCAACTTCCAGGTTCCGTTCTTCTGTAAAGAATCCATTTCTTCACGGATGGCAACCTCCCACAGGTTCCAATCAGGTCGATTTCGTGCTTCAGCTAGGCTGCTAGGAAGATTTTCGACGTAGCTAGTTGCATTTAGCGCGTATGCAGCATAATCCATATCATAATCTGCATGCCATAATGGTACATTTCGATTCCGCTGCAGTCTACCGGAATTATCACTATTCGGCTCTTCCTGTTGTGATGATCTGCATTCATGATTTTCTGCCACCTGTCGTCGGCCAGAATCCTGCCTACCGTCATCATCACAGAAACTGTCGAACTCTTCATTCGACTCGTCATCGGAGATCGGGATTTCTTGCTGCTCAATACTCCTATTATCCTTTACACAATTCTTCGGAATAGAGAAAACATCACTTGGCGAAACTGGGTCAATCTTTGATTTCATCTCCTTAACTTCAAGAAAATCAACATCGCGAGCGTGAATTATTTTGCCAACTCTCGGGTTCCATACGCGATAACCGTTGTTAGCGTACCCCAAGAAAGTTCCCTTCCATGCCTTCACATCCATCTTGCTTCGCTGTTCCTTCGGGACATGAACATACACACTACATCCAAATATACGAAGTTTACTCACATCTGGTTTGCAGCCCTCCCATAATTCAAACGGTGTAACATCCGACGCAATTGCTGACGATGGACTACGATTCAGCAGATACGCAGCGGTTTGGATCGCCTGACCCCTAAACCGCTTATCCGCCTTAGAATCCTCCAGCATGGAACGGGCCTTCTCCACTAGAGATCGGTTGAGCCGCTCACTCACTCCATTCTGTTCAGGCGTGTGAGGAACAGTCCACTCAACATGAATGCTCTTGGACTTACAAAATCGATCAAACTGTTTACTTTTGTATTCACCGCCGTTATCGCAACGCAAACGATGAATTTTATGCTCGAACTTCGCCGACACTAACGCCTCATACGTTTGGAAGCACTCAAAAACCTCGTCCTTCGATGTGATCAGGAATACTACTGCGAAATGACTCCAGTCATCGGTGAAAGTAACAAAATACTTTACCCCTGAAACTCCAACTGGTGTAACCGGACCGCACACATCCGAGTGTATCAGTTCAAGCACACGTGACGAACGCTTTCCGTCACGCACCGCGAAAGGCTTCCAAGTTTGCTTGCCCACGATACACGACTCGCACACTACCATGTTCTTGGTATTAGTCGCACTGTTCACTTTCAAACCGGTAACCGTCTCATCACGTATTAGTTTTTCGAGACTTCTCGCATTTAAATGCCCGAACCGACGGTGCCACAATTCCAGACTATCCAGAATCCGTCCACACGTAAGCAATGATTTATTTGCACTTTCTTTACCAACGAAGAAGTTCAAACCGTATAAACGACCGACACGCGAGTCAGTGGCGACCACTTCCGATCCACGCAAGATTTGCACTTTTCCTTTTTCGTAGATCACTTTCATTCCCGCATCGTCTACTCTCATCACCGAAAACAAATTGCACCTTAAATCTGGCACATACAAAACGTCCTTCACTGTGCACTCGATTTGCTTTCCGTTGACTTCAGAGAGAACTCGAACCGTTCCGGAATGTTTCGCCACAATGCACTGCTCATTCTTCGCGATCGCTATTTCAATAGGCGGATCCAACACTTTCAGATCATCGAACAGCGACCTGTCATTCACTAGGTGATCCGAACACCCAGAGTCGATGAAACATTTCACTTTTCGCGATACACACTGTACATCCGATCCCCTGCTGAAACCGACAAAACAGACGCCATCTTGCTCTGCAAAATGTGCTTTCGATTTTTCGTTTCTGTTCCCATCCTTTTTCTTCACAGGGCAATCTGACAACTTGTGTCCCTCCTGCTTACACCCGAAACACTTCATCTTCTTTATTTTCGGCTGTTTCTTTGAGCCAGAAAAGGCAGCATCAACACTCGCAGCGGGGGAGCACAATTCAACACCTTTTCGCTTGGTTTCTTCATCAAGCAACCTGCACTTAACAAATTCTAGCGACTAGTTTTCTTCCGGCATTGTCTCAATAGCTGTGACCACGGTGGCATACGAATTGCCAAGAGTAAGCAGTAGGTGGCAGATTACATCAATCTCCTCCAACACTGCGTCTGTCGCTCGGTACTCGCGCACTAATTTGTCGAACCGGGGAAAATGTTGCAGTGTACCACTCTCAAAACGCATTGTAAGCATCTGTCGCTTTAGATGCATTCTGCTCGCGATACTGCGTCGCTCGAACACACGACGTAATGCATCCCAAATGTCCTTCGGAGCTGGTTTATCCTGGATATATTCCAGCTGCGAATCATGTACACGCGACACTAGTAACAATTTACACTTGCGATCCATTTTCTTTCTTTTCTCACGAGCCACTTCTTTCGTTTTCTTCACGGCTTCATTATCACCAGCCGCTTCCTGCAGCTCTGGTACATCTGCGGCAAAAGTTTGCACACACTCCACGAGCTCGTGCTCCTCCAGGAGTATCAGCATACGTAACTTCCATGCCGCGAAATTTGTGCCGTCGAATAGTGGCAGAAAAACACGATCAACTCTTTCTTCTTCCATTCTAAATCACTTCACTTCAATCACGTTAATTACCCGACGCGTTTACTGGGCCCATAACCTGAAATGGTTTTCGGAATGGCTCAAGAAATAAACTTTACGATTGAAGAGAGAACACGTGTTTATTAGACATATATATATTTTGGAATGAATAAAATGCGAAGGTTAAACTGACAGCTACAGTACACACCACAGTAGCGGCGGTTGCATTAGAGACAACTGTGCTGCCAGAGGTTGTTCTTTAACAAAACATTCCAACAAAATGAAATCGATACTTTCTGTGTTCCGTTGCTGATAGATTAATAGTGACGTGTTTTCGGGAACCCATTTCTGTGGATCCTTCTTTGCAGCTGTATCTCCCATTGAATCCTGAAAAAAATATAGGGTCTTGGTATCACTGGCTTACTTAGAGTTACAGTTGGATAGCAATGATATGTAATATGTTCTTACTATTTCGGAAGATTGCTCGATTCCCTCAGTATTTTCATAGCCGTCTCTATTATATACTGACTCCAAGAACTCCAAATCACAGAATTCAACGTCCTCACCAGGAAACTCGTTTAAAGCGCCATCCATCTTCTGTAAAATTAACAAAATTTTTATCACAAAAAAAATTTCACCTAAATTATTGTAATTCAACCGTAAAATTCAATTTCAAACCTGTTTTACTGTAAACTATTTCGCCAGTTCAATTCATCCGGGGTTTGTTTTGATTTGTGTTTTGACATTTGAAAGAAAGTTAAAGGGGTGATCAGTGAGGTTTTTCCATGAATTGAATCGCCCCTCTTAAAAAGCGAATCTAACAGTCAAGTAAATTCACAATATGAAAACGAAAAAAAAAACTATTTTTAGTGAGTCAAAACGTGGTCACGTTTCGCTGGAATGGGTCTAAAGCCGGGTTCAGACGGTGTGAGTAAGCATACGAGTCGGTCTAGCCAGTTACTGCAGTACAGCTACTCACACCGTGTGAACACATCATGCCAGTTAGTGTCATGTGTTATCCGGCGTGCGAGCTACTTCAAAGTTTTTTGAATTCACTCGCACTCGCATCTCTCAAAACGTCAAAAACAGAATTTAGCGTTCGAGTCAGGGATGCCAAATGTAAAGACATGTCTCTATTTTTAAGATATTCGAAAATATGCGAAGGTATTTATAGACTTAAAAATTATTGGAAAATAAAAAAAAACCCTCATAGTTTCTAAACGAAATCCTTGTTATTTTGATATGCACGCTGGCCGGGGACGCTTTCTTTTTGAGATAGTTTTCTTGAGAATCTCTAATATAGAATCACTATCAGGCACAATTTTCATTCAAAATTCACTCACAACTTGCAAAGAAAGCATTGTTCTAAAAAACAGAATACATATTCGATTTTAAAAAGTACATTTTCATTCAAATCTACCATCATTTTTATTTCACAAATTGGTACACGAAGCTGCTGGCTGGGCGAACTAAATAAAATTTAAAAAAAACTTTTAGGTTGTCATTTTTAGCATCACATACTTCCGGAATTATCTTAGCTTTCGAGATTTTAAAAAAATATCGCCAACAATCTGAACGATATTCCAGAAGCAAGGCACATCAATGTCGTTTTTTAATTTCACTCTTGCAGGTATAGCATCCCTCATGAGTGTATCTTGGCGTTGTATTTTTGGACCAATAAAATCCAACAGTGTTTCCACTAATTCAGGTGTTTTTCTCAACACTGCTCTGTACTCCAGAGGATCATCATCGTAGAGTTCCTTCAATATTGTTTTTGTTGCTCCTTTTCCTTGCATCCAATGCCTGGCCCAAATCCTTTTGCCTTTCTGCTTTTTCGGATAGTACCTTCAGTTCGAAGAAACTCAGCACAAAGTATTTTTATACACGGTCAGCGTGTATTTCGCGACAAAATTGTGCAACTAAATAAAATAAATGCAACTGAAAACCTGAGACGAATACGGATCGAATTCGGATCAATCATCTGTCAAATTCGGACCTGATTGCTGTTTCTGACTATTTGATGGACATTTGAAAAATCATCTGGCACCCCTGGTAAGCCAATGCTGCAGTATCTAGTTTCGCGTCAGTAGCTCACACTGTGTGAACGGACAAGGCGAGTCAACCAATTGTCAAGCGAGTTCACCGGGTCAGTAGCTGCTCATTCTCAAGTCAGCTACTAGCAACGTATAAATGAGCCTTAATCTTCTTTACACTCCTATACTGGCACATTGGTCTCAGACCGAGAAATCAACCGTTCATTTCTCAAAAAACATCAACAGCTTCCTCATTCGTCATTCGTTATCGTTTAGGGTATCGCATGTGTTGGTACGAAATATGTATAAATTGATGTTAGTGGTGTCGAGTATTCTTATTTGATTCTTACTTTATTTTAGTCCGTTTTGTGAACGGATTCAAATTTCATTATTCGTGTTTGAGTATCAAAAATTAACTCTGTTCTGAGGAGGCTGAATATGACTATTAAAACTGAATGAGGAAAACAAATTTTCCGGAGTTATTTTTATTTAATTATACCCTCTTCTTCAAATAAATGCAAATAAAACCAAAAAAAAAAAAATACACAATAGGAATGGTTCCCGGAATAAATCGCCACAGAAAACGACTGCAACAGAAACCACCGCTTATAAAATGTGTAGTAGGCTATAAATATTGTGGCGCGGTATTGTATTTCAAAACAAGAATTAACCGGGCAAACGTATCGCCCCAGGCAAACGTAACGCCCCGGGCAGACGTATACCGTCCGACGCTCGCTAGAGCTCGGTCGGACATTGCTAAAGGATCGTATCCTATGTTTCAAACTAACCGGGCAATCAGTGGATCCCAGGTTTGCGTGCGAGACACCGCCGCTTCCGACGGCGGGTCGGCGGTGGACTCGGATTGCGTCATCTTGGCGGCATGGGCCGCCTCGATTCCTTATCCTCGCCAAATGGGGACTTCGTCCCCATTACATTGTCCTCAGAATAAATTTCGAAAAACGAGAACAAGAGAATAAATTTATAATAGAAATGTGAGGCACATGATGTTTTTCCCGCGCCAAATATTTCTAGCCTACTACACTTTTTCTAAGCGGTTGTTTCTGTTGCAGTTGTTTACTGTGGCGATTTATTCCGGTCACCAATAGGAATATTACAGAGAAGTTCAACTTTCGGCCTCTGACAGCATGCGCGAGTATACGAGTTATGATTTTGCACACAAGTCTGGAAGGTAGAAAAATGATGAATTTGCGTGATTTTTTTTTTCGAATGTTACGGTGGGTTTAGACTAGTGATATATTCATGTGAAGAAGTATGATGAGCTTTATAGAAATCGCATCAACCGTTTACATTAGCGCGAATTTGTATAATGAATAAGTTAATATTTTCGGTGAATTTATTTACCTGAGGTAGAACTGCCTCCAACTTTATACATATGCGTGAATTTATTCTATTCATAGTAGTTATATATACCTCGAAAAAGTGTATCATATATTAGGTTGGGGAAAAAGTTATCCACTATTTTCTCGATAGCTGGCTTCAGTGATCAATATCTCGCGTAATATCGATCATACAATTTCAGATATAGACTCGTTGTAAAGGTGACATTTCACACTAAAAAAATTATCTTTCGCTGTTTTTTGTTTGTTCCATTCAGTTGTGAGTTAAAGGGGTTAACAATGAAGGTCAACAAAGAAAAAATCCGATACATTTTACATTTTTATTTTTATAAATGCAAAACGCAAGCCAGGCCGCTGAAATTGCGATTGGTGTGTATGATGTCGATACTGAAACAGTAAAATACGTGCAACTCAATCTATTTAAAATTAAAAATTTTTTTTTATTTTTTTCTATTTTTTTATATATATTTTAGTACAATATACTAAATTGAGATCTTTACTGTTAACAAAATGACCGTTTGAAACTAGCGATTGACCAGAAACGTTGAAAACTGACTAACAGAAGAGGTTTTCTTTTCCATCAGGACAACGCAAGGCCACAGATTTCCGGGAGCTTGATTGGAGTGTTTTTATGCATTCACCATATAGTCCGGACCCAGAACCAAGCGATTACCACCTTTTCCTCGCATTGCAAAATTTTCAGAGTAATAAAAAATTTGGATGAAGAGAAGATTGTAAAAATCTATTGCTAGAGTTTATCGCCAATAAGAACCTTGACCCCTATGATAGAGACACTATGGAGCTACCTTTAGAATGGTAACACATTTTGCTACAAAACGGTGCATATTTGACCCAAATTGGACAATCCCAAGCCTATTAAAAATAGAATTGAATTTCACCCAAAAATAATGGATTACTTTTTCCCCAACCTAATGTACTCTTACCCGTTTTCATCTATTTTCGCGTGAAAAATCCCCCACACAAATTTGAATGAAAATATTCCCATCATGTTATTTAGTTATTTGGAACACGTATTTTGGACTTTTATTTAACAATTTGTGTTTATATTTCCAACATTATTACTGAAACTTTTCATTATAATATAAAGTTGTTTTCAAAAACAATTTTCGTATGAAACTTTTTCACCACCTGCAAAAAAAAAAGTACTTCTTCAAAACGACGACGGACCCCTCATACATCGTAAGCCAATAGATTTGAGCCAAAACTCTTTGTTATTGTTATTGTGAATTTAAAGAACTAGAGATGGGCAAAACAGTTTACTTTGATGAACGGTTCAGTTACTAATCGTTCATCGAAGTGAATCAGTTCTTTCGAACCGTTCTTTCGCTCTTTTGTTCAAGGTATTACGAACAACATAGAATGTAGCTGGAACCCAACATGAATAGACAACTATTAATTGATATAGTTGGATTGGATAGTGTACGTATGGGATTTATATCTTTGAAATTTAGTGGGGAAAGATAAGCTGCTTCTTCTTTAAAAGTCGCAAACTGTATGTGACAATTTGTTTATCGACCGACAAAAATATATGTAATAATTTGATGCGTTCCATGTAAGATCATATTTCATAATGTTCATTCAGAGCAAAAAATTATAGGAGGTTGTGTCCAAGATACGACCGCATTGTTGACGTAGAACTACGCTGTTATTTTATATAAGTCGCTTATTTATACCTTCGGATATTATTCTATAATGCTGTGAAATTTTAGAAACAACTGCTTAGTAGAATAATCTCTGAAATGATTTTTTCATTGTAGAATCAGTTGACGATAATTGATTGATGATTCTGTAACCGTTGGTTCCAAGCGCCATTTGAGCTCCACCCAAATCCAGAAAACAGGAAATAATTTACATTGAGTCCTAATTGCCGGTTACTTGTGAGTATTCAACCCTTTTACAAATGGTTTGAGTCCTGGGTAAGCAATACCCACCGCGTTAAACTGTCCAGTTGACCTACCGTCATCAAACGGGGTTCCAACTGGGCAGAGAAAAAGAAATCGATTGTTTCCCCACACAAAAAGCTGGAAAAGAAAAAGCTCGGTAAATGACCAGTGCCGGCAAACGACTTAAAACATTTGAGAAAGTTAGAAGTGCGCGCCGGAACAAATCAAATTTTAAATTTTGAAGCTAGTGATAAGAAGTGGTGAAGGATTACTGATAGATGAAATAGTAGGTTAATGGAAATATGAAAGTGGAAAAAGTTAGTAACATTTGGTTTTGTTTCACAGTAAATTATACAAGAGAAACAAAGATCAGAGGAAAAAAGAAAGAGAAGGAAAAAAGAAGCAAAAAAAAAGGTATCTTGTGGTTTGGTGTCTCTTTAAACCTAGCTCGTATCTTAATACGCTGGACAGGTCCGTCCAGCGGGCCTTTTATTTATGCGGTTTATTTCGTAGCTGTTTAGCTGCGGCAGTCATCGGCTACCAGAGGCACACGCGGACCCCACCATCTTTGTCCTGTTCGTCTACAGTATCCGCCATTGCGGGGAAACGCTGGCGAAAACCTGCAGATGGTGTAACATCTGTAGTCTGTTCACAAGACAGCTGCACCGTTAAACCCATACCCCTAGGGATACACTGAGAGCCCACACCACAGTTACCGCAAGTATCATGCATGATCGAATGTGACGTCACGTATAAAATAAATTAAAGAAAGATAGGAAATAATGAGGAAATAGTAAAAACAGGAAGAGAAAGAGTGGGGTGGAAGAATAAAATAAATTTAAGGTTGTATAGTCTGAGAAAAAACTATAATTATTTTCCTCCACTACGACTATCCCGTGAACCTTGTCGTCCTCCGGACTCAAAAGGAGTCGCCAGCCCTCGTCCTCATTTAGTTGGAAGTAGGTGTGCTGACACTGCATAGCCTTTGAGCGAGAGCGGCTTGTGGGCTTAGCAGGTGGCTTCTTTGGTGCGTGAGGTGGTCTGGCAGTGCGAGACGATAGAGGAGAGCTCCTATTTGTGAGAGGTGAAAGTATTTACCAGCAACCGGCTAATGAATAAGCGACCCTGAGAACCCTATCCCAAATCCTAAGAGTTACAATTCATTCTTGCCCTCGCAAAACAATACACTAGCTGATCGTATGTCAAAATTTATGTCATGTCAATGCATTGAAAATTTACCTCGAACGCTATTCCGGTGACCTTTTTCGCAATTGACATATACTCAGCTACAGTCGATTATATACATGTTGCACCAGAACCATTATTCCACATCTCATAACTACATCAATATATCTTTGGCACAGCATGAAAACAACAACAATGACAACACTTGCAAGTATCAAATATCAATCTACATGTTATTAAATATTACCTCAAAGGAATCGCACCTCTTGGCATCGTTCGTACAACGTAAACCAAGCGCCAAACAAGCGTTCGCCATAGTATGCACACAGAGCCATACATTGGTGGCTTGAAACTACTAGGAATATAAACACTTCTCATCATTTTGCGCTATTCTCAAAAGAAACGCTTCTGTTAGTATTACTGACCTCGAAAAAATTTGCATTACTTTCTCATGCTCGAGAGAAGCGCAGCTGTCACCCTTAGTGGATGAAGTTTTGTTACTGGCAAGCGAAACCTAATCACATACAAAATTCCAGAACGACATTTACTTTATTGGTGACTAAACAAACGAAATAATCTCTTTTTGTTAATAACAACCTCGAAAACAATAACAATGCTTCATTATGATCAATATTAGCGCAAATGCAATCCTAGTTGAAGACAGTTTTGCGACTGGCACGCGAACCCAAATAACTTATGATATTCCAGTAAGACATTCAAGACTTGGTATTCCCGAAATATTTTTTTTTGACGCACAACCTTAACGCCTGCTTCGCCATAACGTCAGTTTAATGCATTATTGCATTCTCAAAGGCACCAACGAAGCCCTTATGATGACGGTAAACAAAATGTTAACTGCTTGGAAAAAGACTGAACTATGCCACACAGCATGTACTCTGTTGTAATACCCATCGATGGGAATTCGCTGATGAGTTTGTCAAGAGCGACCGCCTTCACCACCAGCGGGGGGAGCTTGATTTTGGTTGCTGCCTGGGTAACGGCGTTTACATTTTCGACCGACGCGCCGAAATCGCCTACTTCGCTGTAGTTCGATGCGGTGTCACACTCGCGAAGGCTCGGTTCAGTGCGAGCGCTTTTCACTGCACCAACATCGCGTGCATCATTAGATGACGCTTGCCTCGAAATTCGGCAATGCGTTCGTTTTTTGCAGGGCTCGAGCCTGCCTTCCTCTTCTTCTTGCTCATCACACACTACGCGAAGCGTCCCATTTATGACGCGGAAAGAAAAACACACGATACGAATAACGCGAAAAACGAACACAAAAAACCAAACGACGATATCCAAGTTGGATTACCACTGGTGGGGTCCAATCTTAGATCGAAGCGCAGCGAAAGCAAAGTGAACTGGATTGCTCTACAGTCCGATGCCGAATGAAAGTTTTCCTCAGCGAGATCCACTGTTTATACTCTAGGCAACTATTCCCCATCATTTTTCTACTTTTACTTTGTTCACGGAGACTTTGAATCCTACAATTTCCCCTCCGTTGGTCGTCGATAAGTTGCTCGTTATAGACAGCTCTGTTCGGGAAAGCACACAGATGGACAGAACAAATGTATGGGAAGATGGAAACGCTTAAAGTTTTCATGAATTTTAACCATTTACAAACCAGGGGATTCTCATGTATAGAATATTAAACAAATCTTACGGAATTTCCGATTCGTTTAGTATGCAAACCGGCAAAATCTGTTCGCGGCAAAAATAATTATTAACGTTAACTTTATTTCATAAAAACGTGACCTGTTTTCTGATTTGGCACCCTTAATGAAAGACGTAGTTCTTCGTCAAAAATCAGCAGCGATTTTCACTAACAATCAATCATACGAACAATCACGATAACACATACACGCAATATGCCAAACAATGGATTGAAAGCAACGAAAAAACTTTTTTCTCAACTTGACCACACTATAAGATTTTATGTTTACCTAATGAATCGCCCCAGCTTCCCCCAGACTTTTTTCTGATAATCAGAAAGTATATGAATGTTACGCAGAATTGAAAGAATACATGGAATTACAAATATATAGTTTTGCCTTTAAAATTACGTTAATCTAATTTAATTTTTAACCCAAAATTGAGTATACATTAACAAAATAAACCCTGCATTACATGCATTTTGCTCATAATTGACAATATCGTTTTATTTTTCTTACCAGCGTTATATCGATCCATTCCGTCCAGCACAAATCAGTTAAACTCCACTCGTTCATTCGCAAACACTTCGTTCTCAAATAATTCGTTCCCAAACAGTTCATTCTCAATCAGTTCTTTCTCAAACAATTCTTTCCCATACAGTTCACTCTCAATCAGTTCGCTCTCAAACACTTCACTCGCAAACCGTTCGCTCGCAATCAGTTCGTGGGAAGAACTACCATCCTTTGGAAAAGAACGACCGTTCGTTCACTCGTACTCGTACCTTTCGTTTTGAAAACTGGATTGATATAAAGTTGAGCTGAAAATCACTTATAGAACTAAATACAAAATATTTATTAAATATTGTTATTTGATTATTATAACGCTAGCCGATTACCGCAGACTTTTGCATCAGAATGTAGGCCATCACGTTAAATATGAATGTTGAAAAGAGATGCCCAGCAAACATTCAATCGCATAACAAGCGTATATATAACATCATATGCCCTAAAATTTGGTTGTCATATAATGCGCCTAACTGGCATATGCATGCAAAAGTGGAGGCCATATACATACATGGCAAATGCTTACCGAATTTGTTTGGATGAATATGCAACTTTGACCGGCTATAATAGCGACTTTTGCCATACTCATATACGATTTATTACAGACATAGGAAAAAAAACAAATGGCGCAAAATATTTTCGTGAAATGTTTATTATAGCCTCACGAATCGCCACTTTTTGATATGAGTATTTATGTTTGTAGAAATAATAATTGTTTGATTGACTTGTTTTGGGAGTGGAGTATGAATGTTTGAAATGGCACAGATTGATGTTTGGTGAAAACTGCTCCGATGTGGGTTGGAACTCCGGTCGTCTGGATTATCATCCACCAGCTATCTCGCGCGGCTATCTGAAATTTAATTCAACAGCGGTTAAAACTTTCGAGTGCATCAGCATTTCATTGACATTTCAATATGATGTAATATGTTCTTTATTAGGATCTAATATGATTCACTGTTTCAGGATTTTCTTCAGCATGCAACACTATTCACTACAGTACTGAATCGATTTAAATTATACGCTTATACGACACACAAACTGCATCGGCGTAATATTGCCGCATATGATGCGGCTTAAATATATTTTACGACAATGTGCATCATAAAATTGATGTTTGTTATACCGAATTGCGACTTAATTTAATAATGGTATTTAAAATCGAGTTTTTACATTTAATGCGATTTCAACTATACACGATACATACTTTGATTGATATTATATGCGATTATGATTTATGCGGATTTCTTGTAAGACTTGGCACGTGCAAAATTATACGATTTAATGTTTGCTGGGTGCTTCCGTGGGAATAGTTCACCTTCGAACGACCCAGCACTCGAGGGAACATCAAAAACCCCAACTGTCTCTATTTTTTCGTCCAGTTCAACTTCCCAATCGGGATTTATAAAGTTGTCTGACCTTCTGGATCAAATCTTCAAGTGTTTTAATGTTTCCGACTCCATCAGAACCATTGTCATCTCAATGCTTCCAGTATTAAAGACAATTTTGCAACAATTGATGCAAACATGGCCCCTCCTTGCAATGATTATCTCTCTTGATGTCTAATTTAAATAGAGAGGTCGGAGATATCACTGTTTTACAGTGGAATTGTCGTAGTCTCATCCCTAAATTGGATACATTCAAATTTTTAATTCATAAATTCAATTGTGATGTTTTTGCTCTGTCCGAAACTTGGCTTTCTTCGCGAGATGATCTCTCTTTCCATGATTTCAATATTATACGCTTGGACCGTGATGACAGATACGGAGGGGTGCTATTGGGGATCAATAAGTGCCACTCATTTTTTCGAATTGACCTTCCACCTATTGGAGGGATTGAAACTGTTGCTTGTCATGCAAACATCAGAGGAAAAGACCTCTGTATTGTCAGCTTGTATTGGCCTCCGAGAGCTGCGGTTAGCCGCAAGCAACTTGTTGACATGTGCTCACTCCTTCCTGAGCCACGATTGATCTTGGGAGACTTCAACTCTCACGGAACTGCCTGGGGGGAACAGTACGACGACAATCGTTCATCGTTGATATATGACCTTTGTAACAGCTTCAATATGACCGTTTTGAATACTGGGGAAACAACACGTGTACCTAAACCTCCTGCTAACCCAAGTGCTCTTGACCTCTCGCTTTGCTCGAATTCACTATCGTTAGATTGCAAGTGGAATGTAATCCAGGATCCCAACGGTAGTGACCACTTGCCAATCAAAATTTCCATCACCATTGGGTCGAATTCTTCTGAATCTATAAACATGGCATATGACCTCACAAGACACATTGACTGGAAAAAATATGCGGACGCGATTGCTCTAGCCATCAATTCCAGAGATGGTTTACCTCCATTGGAGGAGTATAACTTCCTTTCTCGTTTGATCTATGACAGCGCGGTTCGCGCTCAAACGAAACCCATCCCAGGCTCCACTATTCGTCGAAGGCCTCCCAATCCATGGTGGGATAGCCAATGTTCCAAGCTTTATCAGGATAAATCGAACGCATTCAAAGCTTTTCGGAAACGTGGAACCCCTGAAAATTTTCAATCGTATTTGGACCTTGAAAATCAATTTAAAAACTTGATCAAAGGGAAAAAACGTGCTTATTGGCGAAATTTCGTGGGAGGTTTGTCACGAGAAACGTCAATGAAAAAATTATGGAAAGTGGCTCGAAACATGAGAAATCGCTCTTCAACGAATGAAAGCGAAGAATATTCACATCGATGGATTTTTAATTTTGCACGGAAGGTTTGTCCTGATTCCGCTCCTGTGCAAAAAATTGTTCGAGATATACCACAAGATAGGTGCGATCTTGATTCCGAGTTTTCGATGGTAGAATTCTCTCTTGCTCTCCTTTCATGTAACAATTCTGCTCCGGGATCGGATAGAATTAAGTTCAACTTGCTGAAAAATCTCCCTGATGTGGCGAAACATCGCTTGTTGAATTTATTCAATCGGTTTCTGGAACATAATATTGTTCCAGATGATTGGAGACAAGTACGAGTTATAGCTATTCAAAAACCCGGAAAACCTGCGTCCGACTTCAATTCGTACCGCCCAATAGCAATGCTGTCTTGTATACGGAAATTGTTGGAGAAAATGATCTTGTTTCGCCTTGATCGATGGGTAGAAACGAATGGCCTACTCTCAGATACACAATATGGGTTCCGCAGGGGCAAGGGGACGAATGATTGTCTTGCGTTGCTTTCTTCAGAAATTCAAATGGCTTACGCCGAAAAAAAACAAATGGCTTCAGTATTCTTGGACATAAAGGGGGCCTTTGATGCAGTTTCGATAGAGGTCCTGTCAGACAAATTATACTCTCGGGGTCTGCCGCCTCTATTGAATAATATGTTATATAACTTGCTTTGTGAGAAACATTTGAATTTTTCTCACGGGGATTCGACAGTAAGTCGGGTCTCCTACATGGGACTCCCCCAGGGCTCATGTTTAAGCCCCCTTTTGTACAACTTCTATGTAAGCGACATCGACAATTGCCTTACACAAAATTGCAGCCTAAGACAACTTGCAGATGATGGAGTGGTGTCTGTCGTAGGATCAAACGAACCCGACCTGCAAGGACCCTTACAAGATACTTTGAACAATTTTTCAACCTGGGCCATTGGGCTAGGGATCGAATTCTCCACGGAGAAAACAGAGATGGTGGTTTTTTCTAGGAAGCATAGACCAGCAAAACCAAAGCTTCAACTTTTGGGTAAACCGATCACTCATGCTATGTCATTCAAGTATCTTGGGGTCTGGTTCGACTCCAAATGTACTTGGGGGGCCCATTTTTTATATCTGAGTAAAAAATGTCAACAAAGAATAAACTTTCTCCGTACAATTACCGGCACCTGGTGGGGAGCCCACCCCGAAGATCTTATAATGTTGTATCGAACAACTATTCTCTCAGTGATGGAGTATGGCAGTTTCTGTTTTCAATCAGCTGCCAAAACACACCTCATTAAACTCGAGCGAATTCAGTATCTTTGTCTCCGTATTGCGTTGGGATGTATGCCCTCAACGCATACCATGAGTCTCGAGGTTTTGGCAGGCGTACTCCCACTAAAAGATCGCTTCAATTTATTATCTCTTCGGTTCCTCATCCGGTGTAAGGTTATGAACCCATTGGTGATCGGAAATTTTGAGCAGCTGATCGAGCTAAATTTTCATTCTGGATTCATGAGCTCATATCATGAAATCGTCTCCATGCAGGTTGATCCTTCTTCGTATATTCCCAACCGTGTTTGTTTTCCTGACTACATCATTTCCTCTGTGCATTTTGATCTGTCCATGAAGCAGGATATCCATGGAATTCCAGATTATCATCGATCGGGGATCGTTCCTACGATTTTCGAAGCAAAGTATGGGCGTGTCAATTGTGATAATATGTACTTTACTGATGGGTCCTCTATGAATGAGTCCACAGGATTTGGAGTGTTCAACAATTTTTTTAGCACCTCACACAGTCTTCAGTATCCTTGCTCAGTGTATATTGCTGAATTGGCAGCAATACACTGGGCGCTGGACAGCGTCGCCTCACGACCTGTTGAACACTATTACATTGTAACGGATAGTCTTAGCTCTGTCGAAGCTATCCGTTCAGTGAGGCCGGAAAAGCACTCGCCGTACTTCCTTGAGAGAATACGAGAAATTTTGAGTGCTTTATCCAGACGCTGTTATGTCATTACCTTTGTCTGGGTCCCTTCACATTGCTCAATTCCGGGTAATGAGAGGGCTGACTCATTAGCAAAGGTAGGTGCAATTGAAGGCGAAATTTATCAGCGTCAAATCGCCTTCAATGAATTTTATTCTTTAGTTCGTAAAAATACCATCGTTAACTGGCAACGCAAATGGAACGAAGATGAATTGGGCCGGTGGCTCCACTCAATTATCCCTAAGGTTAGCCTCAATCCGTGGTTCAAAAGTCTGGACTTGAGTCGGGACTTTATTCGCACCTTCTCCCGACTCATGTCCAATCACTGTTCGTTAGACGCGCTGCTTTTTCGTTTTAATCTTGCCGACAGCAATCTCTGCGGTTGTGGCCATGGTTACCACGACATCGAACACGTTGTTTGGTCGTGCGAGTTGTATCTTGTCGCCAGATCGAATTTAGAAAACTCCCTTCGGGCTGGAGGAAAGCAGTCCAATGTGCCGGTGAGAGATGTGTTGGCTCGGTTAGACCTTGATTACATGTCCCAAATATATGTTTTCCTTAAAGCTATCGATCTTCGAGTGTGATTGTTCATACATCCTTTTCCCCTCCTTTTCGTCCTTCGCGAGCTATCGGTTCCCTTCCTACTAACATTAGAATAAGTTAAATTGTAAACACATATTAAATGTAAGGATAGTTTTAAGAATTGAGTGTGAAGTGTCAGTGTGAATGAGAATGTGAATGTGAATGTGAATGTGAATGTGAATGTGAGTGCGAGTGTAAACACACATCTCCTTACATCCCATCCTTTTCCTAATGAAAATGTGTCACCCTTCTAAACTCGAGTCGACCGCGAGTAATCGGTTTCCTATTTCATTAACCATAGAATTAAGGAAACAACATGTTGATATATGCTAGTTGAAATATAGTTAAGAGTTTGGCTCCATTAAACTTATGTAACTGAGCCTGTAAAAATAATCGGATTAATAAAAAAAAAAAAATGTTTGCTGGGTGATTCTCATTTAAACAGATTCAAGGGCTAAATGAATATAATAGGTGAGATGGGAAGAAACATTATTAACATGAAGCCGTACCTTTTATGGGAACATAATTCTAAAAATTCTGTAAATTCTGTATGAAACCCAAACAATCTATAATCTGTATCTACAGATTCTTGGTTTCAAAAAGTCTAAAAAATCTGTAGAAATACAGATTATTCTGTTGATATGGTAACCCTGATCACCAGTGAAAACTCCTGTTCTGAAGCTTAAATCATTTAGAATCCGGAATCACTGTGCATTTTACAGCAACGGGCGTAGTAGGCGTAGTCTGAAATCTTTTGACAGTAAATTGTTTGGAAAATCTGTGTCATTCGACGGTAAAAAAATTCACATTCATCCGTTTTGTTTCGAAAAAGCTGTGCAGGGTGGAAGCCAAGAGAAAAAAAAATTGATTTTGACTTCCACATGAAGAATTCGGCGTGATCAGGTACTAAATCGACCGTGTATAATGTGTTGAAACGTTTCCGTGAACTTACAACTGTTCGGATGGATCAGAGGGCGCGTAGTAGGGGAACTTACGATCGGAAGCAGAGATTGGAGGTATTGAGAACAATTAAGATAAATCCTGAACTCCTGGACTACGACATCACCAATAACA
The DNA here is from genome assembly GCF_029784135.1 of Toxorhynchites rutilus septentrionalis. Taxonomy (NCBI): domain Eukaryota; kingdom Metazoa; phylum Arthropoda; class Insecta; order Diptera; family Culicidae; genus Toxorhynchites; species Toxorhynchites rutilus. Next base: position 198,152,553 of record NC_073744.1, read on the forward strand.
CAACTGTAACCAAAGCACCATCCGGAGAATCCGTATGCGAGAAAGTTATCGTAATTTCCGTTCCTGTGAGTAACCAAACAAGACGCACAAGCAAAATTTGGTGACCAAAAGACGCCCTCGAAGAATACTAATTGTACAACATGGTTTTGATGAAGTACAAAGATGCTGATGGATGACGAAACGTACGTGAAGATCAATTTTGGACAGCTCCCAGGCCAGAAATTCTAGAAGGCCACTGCCATAGGAGACATCCCCAGCAAGTTTAAGTGCATTTCCGCTGATAAATTTGCCAGGATGTTCTTGGTTTAGCAAAAGATTTGGGGACCGAAAAGCAAGGTTCTCGTCACAAACAAGACAATGGAAATGTATAGTAAAGTAAAGAGTGTCTGCGGGAACGTCTCCTTTCGTTTAACAAGGCTCACAAAAGCCCCCTGAAGTATTGATCAGATTTGTGTCGAGATCATGGAATAAAATAGCCGCTGAATAATTTGTTCAATTACTTTTTTTAAGAAGAAACAATAAATTATCTACATTTTGATAAAGAAACATTTTTTGTGCCTTTAACCTATCCCGAGATACAACTGGTTTTGTGATTTAAGGTTCCGAATGAATCAAGCTTCAATTATTCAACACTACGTCGAGACAGTGAAATCCCTCTAGGAGTATTAATGGCATCTAACATGAAGAATGCTTGAAAGCGGTCGTCTTGTAACGAAGATGTCATACAGGGTGTTATTCTTCAATTTAAGCTCCTCCAACAGGCTTCATGAGTTTGTTATACGAACAAATGAACACTATCAGAAAACAAAACCGACATTGTCATTAGCAACATACTTTTGTACATACTATTATACTATTATTATTGATCTGTTTGTGCATGTTTAAATTTATTGCGTTGGGCTCTTTATTTTCCAAAGTAGCTTTCCCTCCGAACCAAACCGAAGCAGACCTTTCGCGAGCCATCATTTGCATTACACTTGTGTTAAGTTTGAGTTCCAAGGAAAATAATTCTGTCCGCTAATAACGAAACTAAATTAAAATAAAAAAAGGCAGCGTGTGTCTAAAATGTATGACCGTGTGTGGTGAAGGGACTGTGCGTGCGCAAACAATTGGCAGAGGTATTATTTCCATCTCGCTTATACTCAATATTCACTCCAAGTCTCTCATTTTTATATAAATATTTCCTTCACATTACATTTTTTTAAGTGTGTGTCTCTCGCTCTATCTCTCTCTCTCATGTTAAACTATTGCTTCTTTTGTACACACATTTTCGCGCCAACTAAAGGTGTGTCTTGTTTTTGAATTGTACCAAATTTTAATAGCAACTCGCTTCTCATTGTTTTATTTCAAAACTATGTTTATTTTTCACCACTCATAACGTCATTACAACTGATGGGATCTGTTGAAGAGCTGTGGTTCGCATCACTCAGTTGTGGTGGCAATTAGTAAACGAATTGACAGATGCTACAATTATTTCCCTTTTTTTCCTTTCTTTCCTGTATCTGGAAACCACACACCCACCCACACATACAAACACCTACCCAATCCACACAAAATTTGTTCTTGAACCACTCACCATCCGCACCATCTGAATGTTCGAAATACTGGAACCATCTTCCCTCGCAAAACTATTCATCACAAACACGCCCAGTTCCTGGAGCAATCGTGTCCGGAACCGACGACGAGCCGAGGAACCGGTTCAAGCGGTGCAGGTGCGGGAGTCAAAAAGATGAAGACCCAGTGTCCAGTGTCCCAGCAACCGGCACCATCAACCGGACCCACCACGGTGGTAGTTGTCGACACGACAAACGGGACCGGTGGGGAAGTGTTCACACTGCAAGAAACCGAATCCACGAACGCACCACCCGCCATCACCATCGGGGCCGGTATCCTGAAGATGCGAGACACCGCCGTAACGCTCAACCCGCGAACCATTAACGACACAAGGTAGCGAAACTGCGAAACTTAGAATCATTAAAATAATAGGGGCTGAAAGAGTTGCCAAAAGCGGACAGTTATTTTCTTAAGTTTTAAGTGCCCTTACGTTTTTTTTTTGTGTTTGTTTCAGTTATTTTTGAAGCTATTTGGTTTCGTACCTGGAGGTAAGTTCGCATGCTTGTTGGATGGTTATACGTTTGCCTGTCTCCCACGTGTGTTCTTCCGTTGGTGAACTGGTGCGAACGAATTTCCCACGTTTCCCACGGTGAGGTAAGCTCTCAGGCTCTCATTATCTAAATTTACTTTTTCACAAAAAAATGTCCCGGCGTAAGTACGTTTTTCTTCCTAATTCCTCTGAATCCAGGCGAACATCTAATTCTGTAGCTGACGGACTTTATTTCTCTTTACATCCTGAAACAGGTTATAACCACCATCGGCCCCCGTAAACCCCAGCGCCAGTCATCGAACGCCAACTCATCGATCGCCTCGGATGTCATCGAAGAAATGTTCCCCGATGGACAGCAGCAGCACCAGCAGCTTATCTGTCAGGAACCCATCGAAGCACCACTCCTCGCTCCACTTCAGAGTCCTGCATCACCTTCTGTACCGCACAAAATTTGTCTGGAGACGTCCTTTACCAATCTTCAAACGCCCGGCCAGGAGCAAACCCACCCACCTAGCAAAGCATCCTCAGTAGCGGGGGGCAGCACATTTGGCGCTCGCAGTCAAATGTCGAGCATCATGGATGACAGCGGTGTTCCGAAAAGTCTCTCCGGACCAAGTGAGGCTACGACCGTGATCCTGAACGAACACCTCGGCCAGCAGAAGCACCCACACCACCATTGGGCGCCAAGTTCCGCCAGCAATGCTACGACTGCCAAGATGGTGAACTTTGACGCTTCGCCGAACGTGACCCGGGCGGAGACAACTCAACGAAAGCCAATAAGTTTGTCCTGGAACGGCACCCGACAGAACTCGTGTGATCTTGGGAAGATCGATCTCATCCACGACGATTGGTTCGGACTCGCACCGTTGGCAAGTCCCGAGAGTTTGTCGGAGCTTTCCAGCATTAGTTCGCGAGCTAGCGTTGGGGTGAACTTGGCTTCCAGCATCGATCGGTATTTGGAGAAGATAAGCGAGAACAAAGAGTCGAGAGGCGATGGGACGGATCCCTTGCTCGAGTCGCAGCTGCACACTCCCAAGGTGATGCGACGGACGCCGAAGGTAAGTGGGAATCTGTCGCTGTGTGCCGAAGACATGCGGACGATCAACAGCTACAAGCGGATGGGGAAGATCTTCGTGCTGAACCGGGTGCCTTCGGATAGTGACTCAACGGTGGATAGTTACGAGTCGGCACATAATGTGATCGTCCTCAAAGGTAACGGAATAATCGGTGCCGATGAACTGACCACGGCGGGTACTTCGCCGATCAAAGAGAACTCCAAGTCGGCAGATAACCTCGACGAAATTAACGCCGCACGTCAAGCGACTGTGGATCACCGCGGTACCTCGAGTTCGGGTGGTGCTGGAACCAAGAAAACCTCATTTACAGTAAGCGATAGTGCGATACAGAAGGAGTGCACCTCAAACTGTCCGTCGTGTCCCTGTCGAAGATCCCAGGGAGAACCGTGCTGCCAGAAATTCAACCATCGTGAATGCTACAATTACAAATACACCTCGTTCAACATATTCAAGTTCAACAACAGCAGGGATAGTGGGGGTACGCATGACACCAGCAAGACGGCCAGCTCCAGTGACACCTATCATAGCGCTCTGTCTTCGTTGACCGGCGATCTTGACCACAGCGGTTCCAGTACAAATAACTTTATCTCCAGCAGTAGCAGTAGCAGTAGCAGTAGGACTCTTCAGAACACAAGTCTCAAACCGGGCGTTTTGGAGTCACATTTTCCCGTCCATCAGGAGGTACCCTCCGATGAGCATCTCTCGCTTCTCTCGAACCCCGTCGGAGGCAGTCCGATTCGATTGTCCACCGTTGCAGCGATCAACAGCCAACGGCTGAATCTGAAGAATCAACTAGCTGGCTCGTCCGCCAGCAAGCGCTTCCACAACGAGGACGACATCGGTGCGTTCTCCCGTAACGAGTCCCTCCCGCTGCTGGCGAATCTCGTGGAAAAATCATCCCCAACCAATTTCGTCCGCAAGAAGAATTCCGTCTATCCCAGCACCGCTGGTCATCCCATCGCCACGGCAGGTTTCAGCGCTGGGAGCAACAGCAATGGCGGCGGGAGCATCGCAACCATCCATTCGTCCTCGTCGTACTCATCGGTGAATTCATCGCCCGGTCGGCATCCGAAGGGCGAGAGCAATGTGTGAGGGGCTCACCACGGCTCGGAAATCTTAGTTTAGTGCAACTATACTCAACCAGCGGCTCAGAAATCATTAGCATTGTTTTTTGACGTAGGACTACGTCCCTCAGTAACGTTTTGATAAAATAGAAATAGCAAATGCAGCTTTCGTTCTACGGACAATGTGGATAGAGAAAACATTGCAATTTGAGTTTCGCCCGTTTTCATTTATTATTTATTTATTTATTCAGAAGAATATTCTTGTAACGTAAGACAATAATGTTTTTGATGTAACAATGTGGATGAAATATGGGGTTACTTATTCAGTTTTGCTACTACTTATAGCTCTTTTTTTTCTACTCGTTAAGTGTGAGCTTCACTGGAGCCTCCTCTTGAAAATTACACCAGAATTGAATCGATTTAATCGCAGTTGGTAGACTATTCCAACTGCTGTTGCTGTCACGAAGATTTACTCTGAAATGAAAATATGAGTCAAGGCATGCGTCCAAAAATGAACATGTTTGTTGTCACATCCTGTGCTGGAAAATTTTCTGAGTTAGGAGAGAAAATTGTTCGTTTGAACAAATCACTCATCTTCAAAGTTTCAAAGCAATTCATGCATTATCATAGCATCAGGAGAATCTCTGCGCCAAAAATAAAGGATTCGAGAATGCTGTTTTAATCGTTAATCAACTTTGACACGAGTTCGTGAATCATCGTGAGTTCTAAGCTTTGCTTGAAGCACAGTATAGCGAAATTCCATATTTTACAGAGGTACGATGGTTTGATAGAGGAAAAAATAGTGCAATGAGCTTTTAACTTTCGTAAAGAAATTGCAGAATTCATGTAAAGTAAGGGAAAATCGGCTGAGAATTATAAAACGCGGAATGGATGACAGATTTAGCTTTCCTGGCAGATATCACAAGCCAAATTCAAAGCACATGAAAAAAATCTTCATTCATTTTCTACCCAATTCAAATTCAATGATGGACATGCCACTGAAAACATGCAGATAGAACTCTTTGAAACACAGTGTGATCTAGACCTGCGGGACAACATTGAAAACCACGATCTTTTGGATTTCTACTCTTGATTTGTTTTCTACTTCCACAAGCGCGAACTAGGAACTAATAAAACATGCTCATTTATTGCTTATTTGTTCGAATGTTTGTACTGAAGAGTTTCATTCTTGCATTTTTATATTTTTTATATTCGAGTTTTCGCCGATTATGATTTCGTAGTCCTACGTCAACAATGTGGTCGTGTCTTACGAACAACCCTTCTTCATTTGTTTTTTTTTTGCGGCCCGCGATACCATTTCTGAATCGTGTTTGTGGCCCATCTCAATAAAAAGGTTGAGTATCGCTGGTTTAGTGTATCAACTTCCTCTCCGAAGTCCATTCTCTCGTTCTCAAGCACACTCAATCCGTGTTCCTTTAGGGGTAGGCTAGCCTTAACAGTGAATCTCATCATACCAAAAATTACAAATAACTTCTCTAGTCAGACAATGTGCGTGTGTACGTGTGGGTGTGGAAGCGAGAAACGCCCCCTTCTTGTAGCGAACGAATGTGCCAAAAACAATTGAAGATGAAACGAGACGAGGTAAAGTTAGCTCTAAGTTAGACGGTAGGAGGATCAAGAAAAGTCAATTCAACTATTATAAGCTTGTGACCAAAATGCAGCAACTTGCCGGGCGAATGGGTACCCGATCGAAGGAGTGAAACTCGGGAAAACGCAGAGAGAAGACCACACTAGCTAATATACAGAAGAAGTTTCAAATTTCAGGACTACTATTAGTGGGCAGACAAACCATAATGACTTATAGCGGTTAGATGATGGAACTAAGGAATGCGTAGATTTTGTATTCAGTCAGTATCCACTATAAAACACTTGTTAGAGAGCAACATAATAAACCAATTCATAGAAGAAGAAGAGGGAAGATGGACACAAAGCGAAAGAGGGTCTAAATATTCTAAATTTTGTACATACAATCATTCCCGCTCCGCCGGAGGACACCGCGGGAATGTTATTCACGAGACAAGAAAACAATAACGTGAGCAGAAAACACTCTGAAAATGAAAGCGGAAGCGGAAAAATAATCGTGAAGGACAAATTTAGTGAAAGACAGCATAAAACCAATGGGAAAATTCTCAATACACAAACAAAAAATCAGCATTAAATCCAATTGTATAATCAAAAAAGTCATAAATTAGTGTAACTAAACTTCTCTCGGATACATTGAAGAGCAAAAACAAAACGGAATTAAATAAACCAAACAAGCTAAATTAATAAATGAGAACTAAATTAGCGGTGAATTGCAAGAAAACAAAAAAGCAAATGAAAACTATGAAATATTATTACTATTTAGAGAATATATTTGTTAGTTGATCGAAGTAGCGCATGAAAAAAATGAAATAAACTCTCTAATAAAAGTTTTGTCTAGTTCGAGTGTGGGTGCATTCTTGTGTTCAGTGAAATTCCCTATTGTCTCCGAATCGCATTTCGCTAAGGGGCTGTCCACATACCACGTGGACAACTTTAGGGGGGGGGGTTGGTAAGGGGGTAAGAAAATGTCCACTCTTGTCCACGGAGAGGGGGGAGGGGGTATAGACTGAGTCCACGTGGACAGGAAGAATTTTCTCTCCGTAATTATCAATAAACGGATTGAGAAGCCTGAGAGTGCTGTCCAGTCAAACGTATTGGATGTCCTGTACCTTAGCGATATTTCCTCGTCGAGTGTTACTGTCCTACCCCCGCTATGAATATGACAGTCAATTATAAGTGACAGAAAGCAGCAGCAGAAGAAGTAAAAGTTTTTCTTTCCTCTCATTCCACATGTATCGTTACAGCAATAAAGACGCTCTCGCTAAGTTGTGTTCTTTTATTTAATTTCGATCGGCGCGTGTATTCCGAAGTGTTATCCTTACGACGGTTGTTGATAGTTCGCTTGTCGGAATTCCCTGCATAACCTGTTTATTAGAATCGGGTTCTGTCCCACAGGTTATGGGCCCAGAAGCTAATCGAAAAATAGTGAAGTGTTTTTGAGGGCATAGCGCTGCAACGCGGTTTGGTGGCATCCATTTTGGCTGAGTCATTTTATTCATCGCGGCACGTGTGACTGACTGGTTCGTTTCTTTTGTTTTCGATGCGAGAGTCGTGGTAACTGTTCGATCGATTGGTGTAAACAATAAAGTCGGTGAAAAAATACTTTCAGTGCGGGTTAAAGTTGTCGTGCGCCTGTGAATAGGAGATAAAATGTCTGAGAACAAGTTTCTGTTTGCTCGTCTGTGTAATCAAAATTACCAGACATGGAAACTTCGCATGGAAATGCTACTGAAACGGGAAGATCTCTGGTATGTAGTTGTTGATGCAAAGCCAGGGCCCGAGACTGAAGCCTGGAAACGATTAGACCAAAAGTGTCACGCGGCGGTTGTGCTTTATATTGAAGACAGCCAGTTAAGTTTGGTTAAGGATACTACGTCGGCCAAAGATGTGTGGCAAAAGTCGAAAACATACCACGAAAAGGCCACAATTACATCTCGTGTTTCATTATTGAAAAGAATTTGTAGCCTGAACTTGTGCGAAAGTGGTGATGTTGAAAAACATCTAGTTGAATTGGAAGAACTCTTTGATCGTATCGTGTGTGCCGGACAAGCTCTGGAGGACCCGTTAAAAGTTGCAATGATGCTTAGAAGCCTTCCGGATTCGTATAGTGGTTTGATTACAGCTCTCGAAAGTCGCCCCGAGGCTGATTTGACGGTATCATTTGTCAAACAAAGATTGTTGGACGAATACCAACGAAGATCGGAACGAAGTGTAGATTCGGGAGAACGAGTGATGAAAATGCAATCTAAGGGGCAGAAGAAGAAAGTGTGTTACCATTGCCAGAAGCCCGGACATTTCCGGAAAGATTGCCGTTTGTTGCAACAGCAACAGTCGAAGAAAAGCGAGGAAGTTCCGAGAAGTGACAAACAAGTGAAGAACAAGAAATGTGATGAAAAGCAGATCGCAAAGAGCGATGCTGACTTGTGTTTCATGGCAGGAAGTGTACGGTATCGAAGCTGTTGGTACATCGACAGCGGTTGTTCTAGTCACATGTCAAACGAACGCTCATTCTTCGTAAAGCTGGATGGAAGTGTCAGAACGGAAGTGGTCCTGGCAGACCGTTCCATGACAAAGTCCGATGGAATCGGTGAAGGTTATGTCAACTGTGTGAATAGTGATGGACTAGTGAAAAAGATCCTATTCAAAAATGTACTGTACATTCCTAAGCTGGATAGTGCTTTGTTGTCAGTACGACGGCTGACACAAAAAGGATACCGAGTGAACTTTTCTGGATCTAGCTGTGACATTGTGAGTGCGAATGGTGAAAAAGTGACTCTGGGTGAGTCGTACGGGAACCTGTTTGTTTTGAGAACTGTTACGCCTCTCAGGCTGAGCGCACCTTAACATCCAATTGCCTCTTCGAATCTTGTTCAGAGTTTTGAGTTCAATGGATGGAAATAGGGGAAAAAAGGAAACTATAGCAACCATTGTTAGAAGGAAAAATCTAGTAGGCATTGTTGAAAAGAAAATCGAGATAGTTAGAAAAGAGAGTAGCAAGTGCGAAGTGCGAAGATTTTCAATGAAAATTAAATTATTTGAAATTCTAGATCAGATTAGCACCAAGCATACACCTAGCCTCAGTTAAATGATTCTACTGCTAAGTGATTTATCTACTATAAAGGGCTAGTTAAAAGGCGTATTGAATACACCTGAGGAGGCTTCCTGATAGAACAGGCAACAGGAGTCACTAAAACGAAATTTTAATATACCCAGCAAAAATAGTGGTGATTTGTTTTTCGGAAACTGCACTCCTGTTTTTGTTTTTTTGTTTTAAACATAACGATGTTGGATCGGACCACAAACGCTCCAGACGGAACCGGTAAACAAGCTACCGCAGATCATCGAAACCTTATTGGCTCAACCCCGGAAGTTTCAAGTCTCCATAACATGGTAGATCCGCCCGCGGGTACATCTAAATCTACCGTTGTACAACAAAGTACGTCGAAGGTGCCATGTTCATGTTTGGAATGTGAGAAACCGGACACTAGTAGCATGGTCCAATGCGACAAGTGTGATGGATGGGCTCATTATTCATGTGTAGGTGTGGATGAAGACATTGCGGACCGAAGTTGGAACTGCTCGAAATGTGAAATCGCGGGAGCATACCGGAAAGGTAAACTGAAGTCCAAGAAGATCTCATCATCGCTGAAGACATCGAACGCCAAGGACCGGAAGAAGACGTTACTTGTTGCGATAGTGAAAGGTGGCGGGAAGAAGACGACATCGAAGGTTGTTAAAAAGTCAACCGATAATGGTCATGCTAAGGAATCTGCTGATACAGAAGCATGCGGAAGAGGTGGAATGTCTGTGGATAAAACTAATGACACGGCGCAGAAGGCTAAATCGATTGTTTCTGCGTCTTCCTTTAAATCTGCCAAAGCACGTTTGGAGGTTCGCTTGAAGCAGATTGAAGCAGAAGAAACGCTGATGGCAGAAGAAATGAAACGTAAGCGCGAGCTAGTAAATAAGAAGTTCGAAGTCCTCAAGGAGTTGGCTGACCTGGAAGATGATGGTGAATCTGTGGACGATACACCAAACTCTCACGGTAAAGTGGAAGGTTGGCTGAAGGACAACGACAGAAAATTCGTAAAAGAAAAACACGATTCAGAGCACGATGGAGAGGATAAGTTTGAGGATGACGCCAGCAACAGTGAAGAGGACGTTTCTGTCGACAACGAGAGCAACGAAGTATCTGGAGATGAGTCAGAAATGGGAGATGAAGAAGTGTTGGAAGAGAACCATGGCATAGAATCATTCAAACCCGGAAGGCAATCGACGATGAAGGATGCAGCTAGTAGAACGTCAGGAGCGGGATCTAAGAGTCATTTACAAAGATACAAACGACTCACTAAAGATGAGTTAGCAGCGCGTCAGGTCGTTCCACGTGAATTGCCCAAGTTTAGCGGCAATCCCGAAGAATGGCAAATGTTCGTCTCAACCTACGAAGATACCACAGAAATGTGTGGGTACACCGAAGCCGAGAATATGATCCGCTTAAGAAATTGCTTGAAGGGGGAAGCGTTTTATGCAGTTCGCAGTTTTCTCATGCGCCCGGCAACGGTGGGAAAAGCAATGAATGCCTTCAAGTTGCGGTTTGGAAGACCGGAGACAATCATCGAGTACCGTAAGGACAAGATCCTGTCGTTGCCGGCTATCAAAGGAGAAGCAATAAATAAGATCGTTGATTTTGCTCTTGAGGTGCAGAACTTGAGTGCCACCATAGAAGCTTGCGGAAAAATGGAGTATAGCTCTGACGTAACTCTACTGAAGGAATTAGTGAACAAATTTCCACCTCACATCAGGCTTGATTGGGCGAAGTACCGGAAGAACAAATCAAAGGTGAAGCTTTCTACATTCAGCCGTTGGATATATGGTCTGGCAGAGGACGTAAACGTTGTTTTCGAACCACAGTTTCGAGTAGGAAAACAGAAGTACGTGAATACCCATTCAGAAGAGGTTGGTAAAGAGGAGTCACAGAAAATCCCTCAGAAACCTGTAGCGAAGGCTGATTCCTCAACGAGCGCAGCAGCAGATAAAAACAAAAGTTGTTTTGTGTGCAAAGGTGGTTGTACGAACGTCGGGAAATGTAAACGATTCCAGGAGTTATCGTATGAGGCAAAATGGGCGACCATCCGGGAATTCCATCTATGTCGTAGGTGCTTACGACGCCATAAAGGAGGCTGTGATGGTGCGTGTGGAAAAAATGGATGTACCTTTAGACACCATGCGTTGTTACACAAGGATCTCAACGATACGGTTACTGTTGGGGAATCCGGAAATGACACTTCACGTCGAATGCAAAACGAGGAGCGCAACATTAATACTCATCTATCCGGCAGTGGTCCAGGTACTTTCCGCTATGTGCCCGTTACGCTCTATGGAAATAACAAGCAGGTGAAATGCTTCGCCTTCCTTGATGATGGATCGGAGCTGACTCTCGTTGACGAGGAATTAGTTAAAGAGTTGCAGCTTTCTGGAGTACTGCGCCCACTTTGTCTCAAATGGACCGGAGGTACACATCGTTTCGAGTCGAACTCGCACAGCGTAAATATTGAGATCTCCTGTCACGAAGGCAAACGATATCGGCTTCAAGACGTCAGAACGGTTGAAGAGCTTCAGTTACCTTGTCAGTCGCTGGACATGAACTATCTCGAACGCGAGTTTAGCTATTTACGAAATCTTCCTATCGATTCTTACTCAGAAGTCCGTCCCCGAATCTTGATCGGCCTCAAGCACGCCAACATAATGCTGGTACGCAAAAGCCGTGAAGGTAAAATGAGTGAACCTATCGCGGTGAAGACTAACCTTGGCTGGGTCGTTTATGGTGTTCAATCAACGGTGGATTCCATGAATACTAGTCACACCTACCATATCTGCACTTGCAGTGAGTCGGATGATACGAAACTCCATCAAATAGTGAAAAATTATTTCTCACTGGACAGTGCAGGAATCATCAAGCAAGAACGCACATTGTTATCCAGAGAAGATGAGCAAGCTGTGGCGCTTCTGGAATCCCGTACGAGGATTCTTCCTGAAGACCAACACTGTCAACGGTTTCTCTGGCGTGATGATCCCGAGCAATGTGAGCCGAGCATCTACGTAATGCAAGTAATGACATTTGGTGCCTGCTGTTCGCCAAGCGCTGCCCAGTTCGTGAAGAATCGGAATGCGGAGCGGTTTCAAAATGTGCACCCAGAGGCGGTGGCGATTATCAAGTACAAACATTATGTGGATGATATGGTGCTGAGTACGCAGACGGTGGAAAAAGCTATCGAGTTGGCTACAACAGTGCGATTCATTCACGAGCAGGGTGGATTTGAAATCCGCAACTGGGTGTCTAACTCACCGGAAGTGTTGGCCAAAATCAACGGCATAACGGTAACTGAGAAAAATTTGGATTTAACCTCGGAGCTGGCGAGTCAAAAGATTCTCGGTATGTGGTGGGATACCCAAGCCGACACCTTCAAGTATAAGATCTGTTGGTCCCGATTTGATAGTGATCTTTTAGAAGGAACCCGGCGTCCGACGAAACGTGAGATACTGAGGACGTTGATGACCATTTACGATCCTCTAGGGTTTATCGAACATTTTATGGTTTTGTTGAAGATTCTTCTACAAGAAGTGTGGAGGGCTGATGTAGGATGGGACGAATCAATTCCCCAGGCACAGTTCGAGAATTGGCAAGTTTGGCTGAAGTTGCTTCCGGAATTAGAGAAACTGCAAATCTCACGATGTTACCAGCGGAATACAACTGTGGACGAAGAAACCATCGTAGAAATGCACACGTTTGTTGACTCCAGTGAAACAGCAATGGCAGCTACGGTATATCTACGCTTTGTCAGGAACGGTGATGTGGAATGCACGCTTGTGGGAGCTAAAACCCGTGTGGCACCAATCAAGTATACGTCCATCCCAAGATTGGAGCTCCAGGCTGCAGTAATAGAGTGCAGGCTAGCTTCCAGTATAAAAAAGAACCTGAACTTCAAAATCTCGAAGCACGTTTTCTGGACGGACTCGCGGAACGTCCTCTGCTGGTTGCGCTCCGACCACAGACGATACAGTGTGTTTGTCGCGTCGAGAGTTGGCGAAATCCTGGAATCAACAGATCTGCAAGACTGGAGATGGGTGCCTACTGGTTCCAATGTGGCTGACGATGGAACTAGATGGAAAACCCGACCGGATTTGACATCAGAAAGTAGGTGGTATATGGGCCCCGCGTTCCTGAAAAAGTGTGAAGCAGAATGGCCGGTCCTTCCCATCAAAACTGTCTCTACCGAGGAGGAGCTACGACCGAGAATATTAGTTCACTGTCTAGCACCGGCATCAGTGATCGACGTTGGGAGGTTTTCGAGTTGGCGTACAATGATAGCGGTGACAGCCTGGGTATTCCGGTTCTTTTCAAACCTCCGCCATCGAATCAGCGGAGAATCAACAACGTCAGGGCCAATTGCAAGCGAAGAGCTGCGTCGAGCCGAACAGTATCACTTCAAGCAAGCTCAACGGGAGGTCTACCAGAACGAAATCACTGTTTTAAAAACATGTGATAGTAACGGAACGTACAAACACCTTCAAAAAAGCAGTCCTTTATACAAGCTGAGCCCGTTTGTAGATGAATTCGGTGTCCTGAAAATGAGAGGGAGAACGGGAACTTGCACATACTTACACGCCGATGCAAGAAATCCAACAATTCTACCACCAAACCATCCGATAACGTCGCTGCTTCTCCGCTTCTATCATGAAAGGTACCTGCACCGCAATCACGAGATTATTGTGAATGAAGTCCGTCAAAAATACCGCATCTTCCGTCTTAGACCGGCCCTTGCAAAAATCCGAAAAAATTGCCAATGGTGCAAAAACCGCGATGTACTTCCTCAGCCTCCGGAAATGGCAGATCTCCCAGAAGCTAGGTTGGCAGCGTACACTAGACCTTTTGCTCACGTGGGGATTGATTATTTTGGACCAATTGAAGTATCTGTGGGTCGGAGGATCGAGAAGCGATGGGGAGTTTTACTGACCTGTCTGACAACCAGAGGGGTCTATATTGAAGTAGCTAGCACTCTAACGACTAACTCTTGTATAATGGCCATTAAAAACTTCATTGTACGGAGGGGAACGCCAGTCAGTTTCTACAGCGACTGTGGCACTAACTTTGTAGGCGCTAGCAAGGTGCTTCGAGAAGCCTTGCGCGAAGTTGACCGACACCAGTTGATGCGAGAGTTCGTGACACCAACTACGTCCTGGCACTTCAACCCACCTGCTTCGCCCCACATGGGTGGAATCTGGGAGCGCCTAATACGGTCGGTAAAGCGCAATCTGATGGAAGTCCTTGCAGTGAAGCACCCTACTGACGAGGAGTTGCGGAATGCGTTGACGGAGATAGAGGGTATACTCAATTCGAGGCCACTAACGCATGTTCCCATCGAAGACGAAGCAGCTGCAGCATTGACACCAAACCATTTTATTTTGGGGTCATCGGATGGATCTAAACCGCTAACCCTGATTGATGACGACAAAGCGAATCTACGGCGGGGATGGCCAACATCTCAGTGGTTGGCCAATCTTTTCTGGAAGCGCTGGATCAAAGACTACCTCCCTGAAATATCCCGGCGCACGAAGTGGTACGAAAAGGTAAAGCCATTAGAAGTTGGAGATATCGTGCTCATCGTCGACGTCGACAACCCGAGGAACTGTTGGCCAAAAGGAAAAGTTATCGGTGTGGTGTCCAGTGGTGGCCAGACGCGTAAAGCGACGGTACAGACTAGCAGCGGTGTTTATGAAAGACCGGTGGTGAAGCTGGCGGTATTGGATGTCCGTCGCGGAGTCGAGTAAGGTGGACCGATCGGATCATGCGGTCCGCTTACGGGGGGGAGTGTTACGCCTCTCAGGCTGAGCGCACCTTAACATCCAATTGCCTCTTCGAATCTTGTTCAGAGTTTTGAGTTCAATGGATGGAAATAGGGGAAAAAAGGAAACTATAGCAACCATTGTTAGAAGGAAAAATCTAGTAGGCATTGTTTAAAAGAAAATCGAGATAGTTAGAAAAGAGAGTAGCAAGTGCGAAGTGCGAAGATTTTCAATGAAAATTAAATTATTTGAAATTCTAGATCAGATTAGCACCAAGCATACACCTAGCCTCAGTTAAATGATTCTACTGCTAAGTGATTTATCTACTATAAAGGGCTAGTTAAAAGGCGTATTGAAAACACCTGAGGAGGCTTCCTGATAGAACAGGCAACAGGAGTCACTAAAACGAAATTTTAATATACCCAGCAAAAATAGTGGTGATTTGTTTTTCGGAAACTGCACTCCTGTTGGCGAAGCCAACAAGAACAGTGGAGTACGTTAAGCTAAGTAAGGAGATTCGACATCTGCTGAATTGCCAACACACATGGCATCGGCGGTTCGGCCACCGTGATCCGTCCGCAGTGGAGCGGATTCAAATGGAGAATCTCGGCATCGGAATGCAGATAAAAGACTGTGGTTTGAGAATAGTCTGCGAACCCTGTCTAGAAGGTAAATTGTCTCGTATTCCATTCCCGAAAGCATCCCAAAATAGAGCCAGCAGCATTCTTGAGCTGATTCATACCGACGTTTGTGGACCAATGTCCACAGTGACGCCTGGTGGAGCCCGATATTTGATGACTTTGATCGACGACCATAGTCGATACACCATAGTCTGCTTACTTCGACACAAATCTGACGCTGCTGGATATATCAAGCGATTCGTAGCCCAAATGAAAACTAAATTTGGTAAGAAACCTTGCGTTATCCGTTCAGATGATGGAGGAGAATATGTTAATGCGGAGCTCAAGTCATTCTATGATCAAGAAGGGATCGAATCTCAGTTAACGGCGCCATATTCTCCGCAGCAGAATGGCGTTGCCGAGCGGAAGAATCGCTCGCTTTTGGAGATGGCGAAGTGTATGCTCGCTGATGCAGGACTTGATAAAAGGTTTTGGGGTGAGGCAGTTTATACCGCTACTTACCTACAGAATCGCCTTCCCTCTCGCTCGATCGACAAAACGCCTTTTGAAAAATGGTTTGGTAAAAAACCAATTCTGAGTCATTTGCGGGTGTTCGGAAGCATTGCGTATGTATATATACAAGATACGAAGAGGTTGAAGTTAGATACTAAAGCTGAAAAACTCGTGTTTGTGGGTTACTGCGAGGACCGCAAAGCGTATCGTTTTCTCAATCCGACTAAGAATACTATTGTAATCAGCCGTGATGCGCGGTTCATTGAGCTAGGTAATGGCTCGTTCATGGAAGCATCTGATGATGATCCAGTCGTTGAATGTTTAGGTGATGATACCTGGTTCAAGTCGACAGCAGATGGAGATGCAGCTCAGGAGGAGAATAGTCATTCATCTAGTGCAGGGCAAGAAGAGTCTTTAGATCCTACCGTTGATTCCGATGATGAATACTACGGATGCGATGAAGTAGAAGCGCCAGCTGATGAGGAGGATGTTGAGTTAGAAGAGGCATCGGAGCGAGATGACCCACGAGAACATAGAAGCACCCGAGGTATTCTACCTGTGAAGTTTCAAGATTACGTTGTAAACATTGTAAAACTGGTTGAACACACGAGTTACGATGACGCCGTACAAGGACCGGAACGCGATTTATGGAGAGCGGCCATGCGAGAAGAGTATGATTCTCTTATGAAAAAAAAAATAGTGGGTTATATCTATGATATAACCGCAAGGTTCACGTGGAACTACCTTAGCTTAGCAATCATTCGTTTGTATTGATTAAATTCTTGATTGAATGAAACAGTTTCCAAATTCAATTGAGTTCAATATATTTGCTCTGTGAGTGAAAAAAATGAACAAATGCCGTGTAAAGTCAATTCATTTATTGTGATTGATGTTCTTCGTTACAAGTAAATTTAATGACGGACCTTTTACGTTTGGTATGATGACTAGAACAAAATATATGTACGGAAGAATTATCAAACGTTTGATGAACCAGCCTAAGGCTGAAAATCTTTCCAATAAAGACAAAAAAAATTATCAAACGATTATTTTATTTTACATTTCCCTCTGAAGTTTACATCCCAAAAGTGTACATACTTCTCGAATCTCGAATTTGCTTGAAACTGGGAAGTTCATTCGCTTCTAGTGTCTGCACGATTTTCCCAGGTTCCTAAGTTTAGAAGATCATGTTAGGACAGACATATTCCACTCTGCACAAAGGCAAGCGAGGACAAAAGTACTCGCAGTTTGCATTTATTTGCAGAGCCGATTTCCCCAGAAACCTCGGTTTTGAAGTCTGTGTTAGGGAAACACATTTCAATCGGAACAAAAATACCCCCGATTTGTATGAATTTGCAATGCCGATTTCCCCTAGGCTGCTTGGTTTTGATGGCTGTGTTAGGGAAACCGTAAATCGGGCCAATCAAAACGATGCAGTTAGGGCGTTTAGATAACGCCTAATATTTTACAGTTATTCAATTGTTTATCTAATTTTGTTAGTTGCGATAGATGCGTAGAAATATTCCCTATCAAGTGATGCAAACATCTCTCCTATCCAGTACGAAATGTTCGAGCTATAAGCATTCGAAATCTTTCATTTTTTCTTGCATGTTCTGTGTTTAGGTTTTCATTTTACCCTCCATATATTCCGGTTAGACGTAGTCCCACGTCAAAAATAATACCTGGAGTCTCGTGGAGTTACCCAACGGCCGTAAACCCATAGGTTGCAAATGGGTCTATAAGCGAAAAGAGGATGTTTCAGGCAAGATTACGAAGTTCAAGGCGCGTCTTGTTGCACAGGGATTCTCTCAGCAGCCAGGAGTTGACTATTACACTGTATTCGCGCCAGTTGCTACCCAGACAACTTTCAGAATTTTGTTGACAGTAGCAGGTTATAAGCAGATGACTGTAAGGCATCTCGACGTCAAGAGCGCATATCTGCATGGACAATTGCAAGAGGAGCTATATATGCAGCAACCAAAGGGCTTTACTGTTCGCGGAGAGGAGCACCTCGTATGTAGGCTCCAACGCAGTCTTTACGGTTTGAAACAGGGAGCAAAAGTGTGGAACGACACAATTTGTGCAATATTCGGAGATTTGGATTTCAAACAAGGCAGAGTGGATCCATGTTTATTTAGCAAGAAATTAGAAAATGGAAAGTTAGTTTATATCCTAATTTATGTCGACGACATGATAGTTGCAAGTACCTCCGAAGCGGAAGTTGACCAAGTTGAGAAACTTTTAAAGAACAGAATTAGTTTGTCGTCTCTCGGAGAAATCTCTCATTTTCTCGGGATTCACGTTACAAAAGACAATAATGGTTTCTACGCTTTGGATCAACAAACTTACGTTGCGAAGGTGGCAAGCCGATTTAAGCTAGATAAAGCAAAAGGATCTAAAATACCGTTGGATGTTGGATATTACCGAAGTCGAGAAGGTGGCAAGTTACTTCCGGATAACAGTGAGTACCGGAGTCTAGTAGGCGCCTTACTATACGTAGCGGTCAATACGCGGCCAGACGTGGCGTCGTCTGTATCAATCTTAAGCAGAAAGATAAGCCAGCCTTTGGAGACTGATTGGACAGAGCTGAAACGAATCGTTCGTTACTTGCTGTTGACCAGTGATTATAAATTGAGACTTTCAGTGAATAGACAAGAACCGATGACGCTAATTGGTTACAGCGATGCGGACTGGAGCGGTGATCCTAGCGATCGGAAGTCCGTTACGGGATATGTATTTCAAATGAACAAAGCAACAATATATTGGGTAAGCCGAAAGCAGGCCGCAATATCTCTTTCAAGTATGGAGGCCGAATATATAGCTTTATCCGAAACATGCAAGGAACTTGTTTGGTTGCGGCAGCTGTTCGTGGAAATGGGCATTCAGCAAGAGGGGCCAACTACGATTTATGAAGACAACACTAGTTGTATCCAGTTCGTTAAAGTAGATCGTCAGTCTAGGCGGTCTAAGCACATAGATACGCGAATGTTCTATGCCAGAGACCTGTGCGAGAAAGGTGTTGTGTCGGTGCAGTATTGCTCATCAGAGGCCATGATAGCCAATGTGTTAACTAAGCCCCTTGGTGCAATAAAGCAGAGACGGTTTGCGGAGATGCTGGGTTTGGTAAACAACGGTAAATAAGAAGCAGATCATTACTGAAAATATCGAGGAGGAGTATTGGATGTCCTGTACCTTAGCGATATTTCCTCGTCGAGTGTTACTGTCCTACCCCCGCTATGAATATGACAGTCAATTTTAAGTGACAGAAAGCAGCAGCAGAAGAAGTAAAAGTTTTTCTTTCCTCTCATTCCACATGTATCGTTACAGCAATAAAGACGCTTTCGCTAAGTTGTGTTCTTTTGACGTAGGACTACGTCTAACCGGAAGATATAGGGGGTGAAATGGAAATCTAGGCACTGAACAAGTAGGAAAAAATGCAAGATTTGGAACGCTTATAACTCGAGCATTTCTCAATAGATCGCAAAGGTTTTTGCATCAATTGATAGGAAATATATCTACGCATCTATCATAATGAATAACATTTCATTTTTCTTGAGATAAATAATTGAATAATTGTGAAATATCAAGCATTGTCCAAATGCACTATGTGCCCATTTTTGATTGGTCCATTCTGTGCTCCTCAAATCGTACCGACCAAAACGGGCAACCAGAGCAGCAGCGAAATAGAATGAAGCACGATTGGAAAGGAAAAAGAAAAAGACGGGTGGGTAATGTCGGGGACATAACCGGAGTGACGTAGGACTATACAAAGGGGACAGCTTTTGTTAAATATATATTTTAAATATATTGTTTTATTTTCTTCTCCTACGTGAATACCTACCTATCTACCTGAAAATGGATTAGTTTACTATTTACTCTTTATGAATATGTTGATGGTTCTGAAAAGAACCTTTGGTGTTGTGTTTTTGTTATCACTCGATATTCCCATCTTGTTCGGTTAAACCTTCCTGCTTAACTATTGCGTTTGCCACTCGCCACAGCTTTCACAGTTGGAAAACTTATTCCCATCCAGCTTGTGACATATTGTACAGTAAATTACATTCAATGGCATGTCGCATTACCACCACTCAGTATCGGATTGGAGGTAATTTTAACCTGTAATTGAACATTTGCGATGACAGTGGTACAGTGTCAACTTTCAATGTGGGGTCATAATTTGGACCCCGAACTCTATGTTTACAAAAATGTCCAACTAAATAAGTTGCATTACAGGTCCGTCCAATTAGCTAAATGTCGAGATAAGTGTAAATTACTGTACTTTCAATCTAGAAGCAATTTAAGAATTGGTGAAAATCAATAAGCTCAGAACAACTGCCAAATTCACATACTCATCATATCCTGGCAAACAAATTATGAAAAAATCAATTTGTGTTTATTTATTTTGGATATTGTACACCACATCGGTTCGCATCACAACACATCAACAAACCAACCCAAGCAGCCATGTCTGGACATGGTAAAGGAGGAAAAGTGAAGGGAAAGGCAAAATCCCGCTCGAACCGTGTTGATCTGGAGTTCTCCGCAAGGGTAGCTAGGCAGAGCGCGTTAGTACCAGTGCACCAGTCCACCTAGCCGCCGTTATAGAGCTTCGGCTGCCGAAGTGATCGAGTTGGCTGGCAAAACTGCTCGCAAAACTGTTCGGTGGACATCAAGACAACAACAGGCAGACGCAAACGCAATCGCAAAACGGCAGCAGGTAGCAGAAGAAAAAAGTTTGTTCTTTATACAAACTGCTTTGGTGGCAAATCCAGAACAAGGCGGCATCGAGGGCGTTCGGAATGGTTTTTTTCAAAACCACGAGTACTAAGTTTTCTAAATTGGAACCATTCCATAAAACAAGGCGCTTTTCAGGGCCATTAAACCTTCCAAAAAAGAGTTTAGGAAATACAGTTCAATGCTTTCTAAAACATTATCCAAAATAATAATAAAACACAAATTGATTTTTTCATAATTTGTTTGCCAGGATCTGGTGAGTATGTGAATTTGGCAGTTGTTCTGAGCTTATTGATAGTTGGGGACTTTCCTGATTATTCAATTTTCACCAATTCTTAAATTGTTTCCAGATTGAAAGTACAGTAATTTACAATTAGTTCGACATTTAGCTAATTGGACGGACATGTAATGCGACTTATTTAGTTGGACATTTTTGTAAACATAGAGATCCAAATTATGACCCCACATTGAAAGTCGACACTGTACCACTGTCATCGCAAATGTTCAATTACAGGTTAAAATCGCCTCCAATGCGACACTGAGTGGTGCTTCGGCATGTCGCATTGAATGTAATTTACTGTACAACATGTCACAAAGCTGGATGAGAAGAAATTTGGCGAGTGGCGAGTGGCAACAAATCGCTAAACAGGAAGGTTTAGCCGAACAAGATGGGAATATCGAGTGATAACAAAAACACAACACCAAAGGTTCTTTTCAGAACCATCAACATATTCATAAAGAGTAAACAGTAAACTAATCCATTTTTCAGGTAGATAGGTAGGTATTCACGTAGGAG
This sequence comes from Toxorhynchites rutilus septentrionalis, assembly GCF_029784135.1. Classification (NCBI taxonomy): domain Eukaryota; kingdom Metazoa; phylum Arthropoda; class Insecta; order Diptera; family Culicidae; genus Toxorhynchites; species Toxorhynchites rutilus. The sequence goes on from NC_073744.1 coordinate 198,173,906, forward strand.
AAGAAAATAAAACAATATATTAAAAATATATATTTAACAAAAGCTGTCCCCTTTGTATAGTCCTACGTCACTCCGGTTATGTCCCCGACATTACCCATCCGTCTTTTTATTTAATTTCGATCGGCGCGTGTATTCCGAAGTGTTATCCTTACGACGGTTGTTGATAGTTCGCTTGTCGGAATTCCCTGCATAACCTGTTTATTAGAATCGGGTTCTGTCCCACAAACGTCATATATTTTATCTCATATCATGGATCTTCTTCAATGAAATCTGTATTATAAAAATATCTCACGTAAATTGTGAATGACCAACTATTTCCTATGATCGAACTTTTATAGTTACGGGGTTATTAATATCTAGGAATAAAGATTTACATTTGCAGGAGATTGTCTATGCATCACTAGTCGTCAACTTAAAACAATTGAGCCAGTGTTCTGATAAATTATAGAATATTTCAGGAGGTGATAGAGGATCATATTTGATGAAAAAATCCTTTGCATGTAGTCAATTCTCAACTAGGACATTGTTAAATTTTTGTTAAGTCTAATTTTATGTCTTGAACTGACTCTAATTTATTTAGAAAGTGCGCTCCTTAGAATAATTATACTGTTCATTTGAAAGATAAGAAAATTTTGCATAGAATGCAATTGTAAAACTTTCAAATTAATAGAACCCAGGATCAACTTTTAAATGTAAGGAACCAACTTCAAATTTTGTGTTTTTAATTAATTTTCCAAAAATGCATGATAAACTGGATTGTTTCTATCAGCCAAATTGAAACTCTCCAACCACTCTACAGTTCTTTCCTTGACACCACACTATTATCCTTCTTGTTTTTTTTTTTATCTTCGCTTATTCTTCGTCGGCCTATTTCCGCCACTTTTAGTGCCAATCACCGACATCAGGGAGGCGACTCCACCTGTTCCTACCTATCAGACTCAACAACTCATGAGCCGGGCCAACTTCTTTTACTTCCGCTCCGAAGGAAGACGTAACCAGAGATTTTTCGCCTCAGAAAATCCCAACGACGCCAGCTGGGATTGAACCCAGGCCGATCGGATTGTGAGGCTGTTACGCTAACCATACAACCACTGGCGCCGTCTATCCTTCTTGTTATCTTCCAGTAATTTAAATGGGTTCACAATGCGGAGGATTACTTTGGCGTTGAATTGCTCTCTGGTAAACTGTGACGTTTTGATAAGGATTTAAGTGGAGGAAAACTAAAGAGCAATACAAATAACTTATCGTGCAAGATTAGTACAAAATTATTGAGTTGTGAGTTTTCTGATGTTTTTTCCCCACGGGTATTTTGGAAGCTATTCAGACACTCAATGCAGGATGGTCAATAAGCAGTTGAAAAATAATTAAAAAAAATATAGATATTGAAAATATTTTTAATAAGGTATTAGTACCCTTTGAAACTATTGCGGAAAAGGTTTCTATTGCGCTGATGACTAAATGTGAATTGATCGTGTGATTGAACAGACATTTCCTGTGGCGAAATGTCGAAAATGTTTTGAGTGATCTTTGAAACGCTGTAACTCTTTTATAAAATAATGCATTCGTCAAAGCATCAACTGGACCATGTATTAAATATTTCCAAGATAGCGATGAGTAGATTTGACCATCGATTTGCTGTGCGTTCATTATTTCATGAAATATTCTTAATTTCTAAATCAAAGGATAATTTTTCATTCGATAGAGAATACCTCTGTAGTAAATAGTTCAACTGAAACTCTCTATGAATCAAATGAATCAAATGGACGCGAAATAATCATGATGATTGGATTGCTTTTAAGCATATATTCTCAAAATCTAGAGAAACTTTGAAAACAAACTATAAACGCTTTATCTTTTCTTGCAAAGTATTTTATCTACAACACATACACACATCACACACTAGAAATTTGTAGCTTGAAAATGCTGTATTTTTTATCTTAATGTCATCGTTTATATCGAAGATACAGGCGTTCCGAAATCTCTGAAAAATTTCGACCTTTTACTCCTCATCCTTTGTCAAGTGAGGATCTATAGATATCAGTACATGCTTCCTACTTTATCTTTTCTTTTTTTGAAATTCTTTTTAAATGATAGAAAAAGAGTCTATGTATATAAAATCGTTCTGTTCGTTTTTGTGCGCTTCAAAAACTCGAGCTCTGATGGAGCTCATATTATAACACAACATACGAGCCACTTCAAAAATTGTTGTTGCTACTGCCAACGCCTCAAGAAGCTTCAAGATTTCCAGATAAAATGAGCACACTTCTGAAATAAATCTGTGAAAGTAAATTAACTTTCTAGTATTGAATATGTATTCTATGCGACAGCAACACAATTCTTTGCATGTGTTCAAGAATCGTGAGCTTAAATTGTATCTGATAGTGATTTTAAATCTATTTAATTTTATTCGATTGGCCCTGCTCAAGATCAATCCTTGTAATTTTGTAATTTATATTCGGATGCGGATTGTTCAACTGGATATTGCGCGTTTCCGCGTTGACAAACCAGATAGCTTTTATATCTTCGAAGATAATAGAAAAACAAAGTATTACAAGTATTTAAATTAGAGGCGAATGAACTGCAAAGTTTAAAGCCTTTTAAAAACAAAGAACAAAGAACATACAAGCATTTCAAAGTTAAACTTATATGGAATATTTGCTTTGTTTTACTACTCATTTTTCTGTCATAAAACACGAATGAGCCACGGCAAACGTGGCAGGGTTCAGCAAGTAAATTTAAAAAAAAAAATTAATTCATGCGCCTTTAAGTTATTTCCTGAATTATTCTAATAAAATCAAGAGGTATGTCCACGTGGACAACAGGGGGAGGGGTATGAAAATGTCCACGCTTGTCCACGGAGGGGGAGGGGGGAGTTTAAAATCGTGCTTTTTCTGTCCATGTGGTATGTGGACAGCCCCTAAGAGTGTCTAGTAGGCCGTGGTTTCCAAGTGGCGTTTATTTAAAATTTTAGGTGAAAGAATTGTGAATTGTTTGAGATCTGTACCGCTTTGACTCATATTTCGAACACTTATTTTCAAAACCTGAATTCACTGTACATCAGTGTTATAAATAAATGAATAATGCAAACCACAATATTGTTGAGGGTGAATAATAGAGTTACGGAATGGTCGTGCTGAGAGATCACTAACAGATGTTTATCATTGACGATTTTTTGGAGCCCCCTCAAACTGCAGACTTTTTATCGACCGATAGTATTTTACATCGATTCAGTATGGTCTAGCAGGCCAACTCGACCAAACTATAGGCCGATGTATACCTCTTCGTACTGATTAAGAAGCCGACCAAACGATCGGCCGACAATGTCGATTTCCGTTGCAGATAGCACCATTTACGGGATGTTTTGATTGTTTTCCCGTTCAGAGCAAGCTATAGCCGAAAACGTCCAGATTATGCAGACAAGAGTCGATAATATTCCATTATGGCAATGCTCGGCTTCATATATGGCAATTATGGCAACGCTCGGCTAAATTATTCAGCCGTTTGTCACAATTTCGAAATCTTATTCGTAATGTTTAGCTGCAATATATATTTCCTATTATTATTTATGGAAAAAAACTGTCCATCCATTCCGCATTCCGAATGTGCGTAAGTCGGCATTCTAAAACACTATTCCGAGCCAAAATCATTAAAGCCTTTATTAACGTTTGCATTTTTAAAAAAATGCAGATTTTTCATGGGTATAGCTTCACACGCACTGACGAAACTACCCATGTAGAATCAATCATAGTAACCCACGAGTCAGCAGAAAAAAGTTACAGGAGAGTTGTGTTCGAGACACGACCGCATAGTTGACGTAGGATTCCGTTAGGCTACCTGTTGATTTTGGATATGTTTGAAGAATTACATTGTTAAACTCTTTGATAATGATTTGGTGGCCCTGAAAAGGGCTGTTTTGTTTGGTTGTTGGCTATTGTTTGTTCACTCCACCAGTGTTTACCGAGTGATGATGACAGAAGGATGGTAAACAGTCGTTGGATGGTGCGTTTCAGATAAAAGATACTGTATTGGGAAGAAATATGATGAAAAAAGCCCTAGATGGTCCTAAATGAGATGCCTCCTATGATATGTAAGGATGAAATAAAGAGAAAAAAGACGGGTGGGTAATGTCGGGGACATAACCGGAGTGACGTAGGACTATACAAAGGGGACAGCTTTTGCTAAATATATATTTTAATTATATTGTTTTATTTTCTTCTACCTACCTATCTACCTGAAAAATGAATTACTTTACTGTTTACTTTTTATGAACATGTTGGGGGTTCTGAAAAGAACCTTTGGTGTTGTGTTTTTGCGTTTTTTTTACAAACTTGATTCTTGATTTTTTTCTAAAGGCTTTGTACTTATTAAATGCTCAACGCCGGGCATCTTTCGGCGTATGCATATATCGTACAATCAAAATGATGACTGTGATAGGGAATGCATAGGTAGTCATCAACTCATTCACTATCATATATTTCATTATTGAGCACATTACCGTACCTTAAACTGTGGTTTCGGAGACGAATGAATTGTAAGATTTGTAGTATCCGTAAACAAAGTAAATAAAAATAAAAAAGAACTGAGGTTTTGGAGACGATCTGTTGAAAAATAAACGAACTATAAGAACTTAAAATAAGAACAGAGCAGCAGGAAATACATAGCTCATCATGTTGCTCCTTAGTTATTTTCCTATACAATGCAGATGTAACGTCAGTCAGTCAACCAAAGAAAGCAGTTCTTGCTACCGAGAAAATTCGTTAATGCCATCCTGCATACAATGTGTTGTAATTTGAAGCCACTTTTAATTCGGAAACTATACATGGGTTTGTGAAAACTGAATAATCAATTTAAAAAACCCCAACCAGTTCAAGAACAAGCATAAACAAAACAAAACAGTTTATATTATATGTCATATTATGTCACTTTAGAATGCATTGGTATTGTGAAAAACTTTTAATAACTCTTTTTTGAATGGTTTAATGGCCCTGTAAAGCGCCGTGTTTTACGGTGGCTGGTTTTGCCACCAAAGCGGTCTGTATAAACAAACTTTTTCTTTCTTCTACCTGCTGCCGTTTTGCGATTGCGTTTGCCACTCGCTGAAACTAGTTGTTGCCTTGATGAGCGCCGAACCGAAGCTGCTCTGTTCTTGATGCGTGTTTTCTGATTGTCGTGAGCAGCTTTGCAAGCCAACTCGAGCACTCCGACGGTCGAAACTCTATAACCGCTGTTAGGTATACTGGTGCTCCGGCACCAATCCGTTCGGCCTAGTTACCCTTGCGGAGCAATCAATGAATGCGACCAACAGGGAACTGGAAACATGCACGGTTCGAGTGAGACTTTGCCTTTCCCTTAACTTGTCCTCCTTTGTTACGTCAACACGTCCACGTTGTTGCTTGTTTTCTTTTTATGATGTGATGCGATGCGATGCTAAACGATGCCGTACAACCACACTGGTTTACGGTTTGAAAGAAAATGAGATATTTTTTTTGGATCCGCGCGCTTTATACTCTAGCGGTACACGCTCACAGGATAGAGACAAATCGGCAGACTCAGCCAAAGGGACGAGTCCAACGAGACGAACGAATGAGCGTTAAAAGGCAGCGATGGCAAAAAAATACATTCATTACGATTTGTTCGCTCGTTGGATTCACATGCAGGCTAAAAAGGGTCCTTTTCAGGATCACAAAATTATCTTCATTCTAAAGAGTTTATTGTTTTGTTATCACTCGATATCCCCATCTTGTTCGGCTAAACCTTCCTGTTTAGCGATTTGTTGCCACTCGCCACAGCTTTCACAGTTGGAAAATTTCTTCCCATCCAGCTTTGTGACATGTTGTACAGTAAATTACATTCAATGCGACGTGCCGAAGCACCACTCAGTGTCGCATTGGAGGCGATTTTAACCTGTAATTGAACATTTGCGATGACAGTGGTACAGTGTCGACTTTCAATGTGGGGTCATAATTTGGATCTCTATGTTTACAAAAATGTCCAACTAATTATGTCGCATTACATGTCCGTCCAATTAGCTAAATGTCGAACTAATTGTAAATTACTGTACTTTCAATCTGGAAACAATTTAAGAATTGGTGAAAATTGAATAATCAGGAAAATCCCCAACTATCAATAAGCTCAGAACAACTGCCAAATTCACATACTCATCAGATCCTGGCAAAAAAATTATGAAAACATCAATTTGTGTTTTATTATTATTTTGGATAATGTTTTAGAAAGCATTGAACTGTATTTCCTTAACTCTTTTTTGGAAGGTTTAATGGCCCTGAAAAGCGCCTTGTTTTATGGAATGGTTCCAATTTAGAAAACTTTGTACTCGTGGTTTTGAAAAAAACCATTTCGAACGCCCTCGATGCCGCCTTGTTCTGGATTTGCCACCAAAGCAGATTGTATAAAGAACAAACTATTTTCTTCTGCTACCAGCTGCCGTTTTGCGATTGCGTTTGCCACTCACCACTCGCTGCAACTGCCTGTTGTCTTGATGTCCACCGAACCGAATGTGTTCTGTTCCGAATGCGGGTTTTCTTATCGTCGCGAGCAGCTTTGTCAGCTAACTCGATCACTTCGGCGGCCGAAACTATATAACGCCGGCTAGGTGGACTGGTGCACTGGTACTAACGCGCTCGGCCTAGCTACCCTTGCGGGGAACTCCAGATCAACACGGTTCGAGCGGGATTTTGCCTTTCCCTTCACTTTTCCTCCTTTACCATGTCCAGACATGGCTGCTTTGGGTTGGTTTGTTGATGTGTTGTGATGCGAACCGATGTGGTGTACGGTTTGAATGAGAATGATCGTTACGGCAGCGGAGCGGGGATTTTTAAGCTGACTGGCTGGCTCGAGAATTACGCATGTGTGAGACTGCGACCAATGTTTCGTTCATTTTTTTTCTTTTTCCTTTCCAATCGTACTTCATTCTATTTCGCTGCTGCTCTGGTTGCCCGTTTTGGTCGGTACGATTTGAGGAGCAAAAAATGGACCAATCAAAAATGGGCACATAATGCATTTGGACAATGCTTGATATTTCACAATTATTCAATTATTTATCTCAAGAAAAATGAAATGTTATTCGTTATGATAGATGCGTAGATATATTTCCTATCAATTGATGCAAAAATTTTTGCGATCTATTGAGAAATGCTCGAGTTATAAGCGTTCCAAATCTTGCATTTTTTCCTACTTGTTCAGTGCCTAGATTTCCATTTCACCCCCTATATCTTCCGGTTAGACGTAGTCCAACGTCAAAAAGCGATGTTCATTGCTTCTCAAACAGAACAAGGCTGAAAGTTTGCCTGGATCAGGTAATGAATTATAAAGACTTTGAACTTTTTCAGTTCATTCATTTCTAGTCTTGAAAAAGGTTGTGTAGTTATCAACGTTAACTTTATTTCATAAAAACGTTACTAGTTTTCTGATTTGGCATTCTTAATGAAAGACGTAGTTCTACGTCAAAATTTGACAAAGCCCGCATCATACCATCATACCTGGCCACCACTGTTCTACACGGACGATCTCTTGTTGGCTGACCGGTTTTGCTTTGTTGTATTGTTGTTTTCTTTGCAACGAAGCGACTTCCGCAACTTAGAGTGACCCTAAACATGATAACTAACAAGTATGTACAGGGGGCATCGGAAAATTTGCAAAAATTGCTTCGTTTTTAACCTGATTTCCCCTACATTCATCGTTTTTGGGAACAGCGAACTGTGCAACAACTTTAGAGCTTGCACGCAGCAGCCCGTGCGGCTTGGGAACTTGTATGCAAGCCCTTCTTACGATCTGATTGATACAGAGAGCTCTGAGAGCTCACCGGAATGAATGTTGTAAGGCCTTCGGTAAACTGAAAGTCAGAGCAGAGGCAAACAAAGATCTAATTTACATCTGGTAAGTAAAGTATACCGCCTCTAATTTGCGTACTATTTCTGTTTCAAGGTAAGTCCACAGAACCCCGTTAACCGACTGAACAAACTTTCCTCTAGTAAAGGCCGGCTCTCGGCTCACTCTCTCTCTCTCTCTCTCTCTCTCTCTCTTCGCTGAGCTTCCATATCAATGAAGACACTCCGATGACTGACTCTAGCTTTCTCGTACCCTCGCTTCATTCATGAGCGAACCGCGAGCGCGTACGGATCACTCGTTACGGTTACTCCTCGTCAACGTGCATTCACTACATTTGCAACCGTATTAGTGTGTTGTGGCTTAGGCAGTGCAAGTTCTTTTGTTATTAATCATGCGACTTTATGCGATCGAACGGGTTTTCTGGGCATATCGCGCGGTGCCACACCCGCAATCACTGCATTAGGTGATTTCTAGTCTGTGGGACACTTAGTTCGGTGCTTCCTCATTGATTGACTGTGTAGCGTTACGTGAGTCAAATTTTGATGTCCAATCATTTTTTTTTCGATTGAAACGAAACACACATACATGCAGGTCGTCACGCAAAGTGCAGTTTGGAAGAGCAGTGTATGAAAGAGAAAGAAAGAAAGCAACAAGTCGAACTGTGATCGGAGTGGTGTTAGTGCATGCTGAGAGGGGGATTGTTTTTGAAAGTTTTGCAACTCTGCAGCGAGGTGTGTTGGTGCTGAAAGAGAAAGAGAGAAAGAGCACTGGTTCAAAACAAAACAGTGCTGCTTCAATAGTTTGTGACGGAACGCGGAAACTGATCCGTCGAGAATGGTAACAGCGGACTGATCGAGATCGTAATTACGTATACACACCGCAACAGTGAGAGGTTAGTATTCACTTCTCGAATGGCGGAACCATGTTTGATCGGTCGCTATTTTCGCGAACGAGACTCGTGTTTGACTTGTACATAACAAACCGCTCATTTGCATTGCCATGAATTACCCAAGTGAGGGACACAAACAGAAACTCACTAATGGAGGTTGTTTTCTTTGAGCGGTTACAAGAAGGTAAACTAGTCAAGGATGCAAATGATGTGTTTTCTCCGCTGGATTCCAGTAGATGGATGAATCACCATTATTTTTAACTTTTGAAACTTTTGTCATCATTCATTTTGCCAATCCATTCGGAGTCCAGGAAAGATGATACTTCCTAAATGAAGTTGCATTGTTCCGACGGACAACATACATAAAATGCATCCAAAGCCATGCAGACTGAGACGTGACTTAATGCCAATCTAGCATAAACTCGTCAAGCAGTACTTAATTGTGGAGGAAAGTGACTCACTCACGACGCTACATTGCTTCTATTTTCGCTCCTAACTACCGGTTCGCTCCTATAGCGATTACTCAGCGATGTTTAAGTTGAAACTGGTGCCCCACAGAAATGCTCACAGAGAAATAAACGGTCAATATAGTTCCGACCCAGCGAAAATCTCCACTGTTTATAACGGGGGCCCTAAAAAAAGGGTTTCGTTGGAAAGTGTTGCCCACACAGAATTGCTACCAATATTCCTACGAACCATCGATCCATCGCGTCTCTACTGATTACATGCCCTACTAGATAAGATATGGGGCAGCAGCGTCACGTAGAGAAATTGGTACTGCCACCTTCGCAAAACGCGCCGAGCTCGTTGCGCATTGTAGCTAATTTGGTCCGTCAAAGTGATCCAATTGATAAGGCATGTGTGCATGCTTGGAATGTGTGGTTTCACCACGCTTGTGTCCCCGGGATGGTGGGTCGTGACTTTACCAGTTCAGGCGGTAATTGACATTACGCGAGCGCAAGCGCTTGCACTCACTGAGATATGATTTGATAAAACAAGCTGTAAGCAGCAACAAGTAGTGACTCATACCCCCGCTCTCCCTGTCTCTCTCTTGACCGGAGTTGGGCCCTGTTGCGTAGATAACGGTAAGAACTTTCGCTTCCGACGCTTGTGCGCTGGTGCCGGCAGTCAAGTACTGGTAGACGAGGGATTATTGAACGATAGCGTCTAGTTGACCTTCGCGAACTTTATTCTGCACGGATCTGATTCAAATTTACTACACAATCCGGACAGGCATCAAGCTCAGCATTAACTGAACACATTGATTTAAAAAAATGAGATTTGTTTTTCCTAGATGTCGAAAGATCGTACCCTTACTGAGACTCGCATCTAAACTAAAAGTACCGGTCTGAATCATATTTCGGACACTTTGTTCTAATATCTTGAAATGCTTAATGCACTGATAATGTAACGATAAAATTAATATCACAATGGCTTCTTTAGAGTGATCCATTGGTTTCACTATCATTTCATATGAGAACTACATTTCAATTATAACATAATCGGCGAAACTCTGACAACACTACACTACCTACCTGTAGAACCTGCGAAAAAGTTGTTTGAAATGACGAAGCGCCAAAAAACATGAGGAAAAGAAAAGGAAAACTGAGTTGAAACGGGAAGAAAAAGAAGTCCAAACATTAGCTAAGCTGAGAAAGCAGGAAGAACGGATGGAGCAGAAAGAAAACACAAGCGAACTCGTGACAAATCGGAGCGGGAAACACCAAGAGCCCACCCGAGTACTAGACTTGTTAGTGGTACCAAATCCGTAGAGAAACAGACACGGGCCGTTGAGACTGTGGCAAAACCACCGGAGAAATTCTGGATTTACCTGTCCAGGATTGCCCGCCATGTCACCGAGGATGATGTCTCTGAGCTAGTGGAATCCTGTCTACAAACCGAACAATCCGTGGATGTTCGAAAACTCGTGCGAAAAGATGCTGATCTGAATCAATATGTATTTATTTCATTCAAAATCGGAGTAGATTTGCAGCTGAAGGAAACGGCTTTGGATCCATCAATCTGGCCTAAAGGAATATACTTCAGGGAATTCGAGTCGCAGGAAACCAACAAGGATTTTTGGGTACCAGCGAAACATCCGCGGATTGGCGAAGGAACCCCAGTAACAGCTTCAACGCAATGAGTCATGCTTCGAGCCGTTCGTCCTGTCCACAATTTCATCTAGTAACGGAACGCACATCTAACGTCTTTATGGAAGCCCCCAAACCACCTGACACAGTCGAGCATCCCAACTTTTTCACTTGTGCCGATTTTAGCAACCACCGCAGCCGTTCCGTTCCTGTGTTCGGAGTTGGTGAGGGGGTCATACAATGTGCTGATTCAGGCTAGTACGAATGTTATATCGCTTCTTCGCTTCATGAATTCCGTCCCGTTTCCAGCGATCCCGTACATTATAAGGATAGTACAGTTCTTCTATCATACTCAGCTGGATTGTTAAGTGAACCGGAATGCACTGATGAAAGCTCCATGGGAAACCCTAGTCCACTAGACACAGTCGTGCTTTTTGATCTATCCTGTCGGCGGAGTCGTTCCGGTCCTGCTGTCGATGTGCGGCCAGGGGTTTCCCACCCACCTGCTCAAGGCAAGTACCAAAAAGTTACCGATCTCGATCCTGCTGATGAATCCTCGCCTTCTAGCGTACGTCGGTGTAGAAAAATGTGTGTTTATTACCAGAATGTTGGTGGTATTAACACCTGCATCAACGATTATTTGCTCGCTTGTTCTGATGATTACTACGACATCATCGCTTTGACGGAAACTTGGCTCGATGACCGCACTCTGTCCAATCAAGTTTGTGGGCAAAACTACGAAGTCTTCCGAACGGACCGAGATCAGTTCAACAGTATTAAGTCATCTGGAGGTGGCGTTCTGATAGCTGTCCATCGACGTTTGAAAGCCCAGCTGATTGCTGAAATCGCATGGTCGTGTGTCGAACAAGTTTGGGTTTCGATAAAACTAGCAGCGAGAGTTCTGTATATTTGCGTTGTGTATTTTCCTCCCGATCGCATTCGAGATACCGCATTGATCGACGTTCATGTACAATCGCTGTCAACAATAGCTGCACGTGCGCTTCCAGCAGATGAAATTATCATCTTTGGTGACTTTAACCTCCCAGATCTGAAGTGGCGAATAGGGTCTGGAAGATTTCTGTCCGCTGATCCGGCCAAATCGACATTTCATGCGGGTACGAACGCTTTATTAGACGGCTATAGCTCCAACTTGCTTCAACAAATCAATTCCGTTAGTAATGAGAACGGCCGCATACTCGACCTTTGCTTTGCGAGTGAAACTGACGAAGCTCCAACACTATCGGTAGCACCAGCGCCTCTTGTGCAATTAGTACCTCATCACCCTCCACTATGTTTAGCACTGGAAGTCTCTGCGAATAGTTTCAGCGCCGTTCCTATCGCCGTCTACTACGATTTTGAAAATGCTGACATCAGTAGCATAATTAATGTGCTCTTGAATATTGACTGGAACGCAATTTTGGACAAGGACGACGTGGACGGTGCTGTTCAAACCTTCACGAACATCATGAGCTACCTAATTGACAGGCATGTTCCTAAGAAAAATAGACATTCATCTACTCACCAACCGTGGCAAACCATCGAAATTCGACGACTCAAAACTGCCAAGAGGGCTGCACTCAGGAGATATTCAAAGAACCGTCTCCCAATCTTCAAGCAACACTATTTACGACTGAACCATCAGTACCAAAGAACGTGCAAACGATGCCATGCAATATATCTACGTGGGGTTCAAAGAAAGTTTAGAAGAGATCCAAAATCATTTTGGAAATACGTCGATGAGCAACGTAAAGAGTCGGGACTTCCATTATCTATGTTCCTTAACGGACAAAGCGCGTCTGATGTTCAAGGGATTTGCAATCTTTTCTCAGCGAAGTTTTCAAGCATTTTCTCAAATGAGAGCCTTTCTCAAGAGCAACTCTCAATGGCCACACGAAGCGTTCCACTTCAGAACAACTCTTTTTTCCGCATCGATGTCGACGATTCAATGCTACAATCAGCGTTCAACAAATTGAAATCCTCGAAATCTGTTGGACCGGATGGAATCCCATCATTGATTTTAAAAAAATGTGCTGTTGGATTGATGTCTCCAATGCGGATTTTGTTCAGCTTGTCCTTGTCAACGGGTATCTTTCCGTCGCTTTGGAAGAGAGCATACATTTTTCCGATCCTCAAAAAGGGGACAAAATGAACGTTGATAACTATCGAGGAATCTCTGCCCTGAGCGCGGTTTCTAAACTTTTTGAACTCGTAGTTATGGGACCGATATTTTCCCATTGCAAGCAATACATTTCCATCGATCAACATGGATTCATGCCGAAGCGTTCTACCACAACAAATCTTCTCTCTTTCACAACGTACATATTCGATGGAATGTCCAATGGTGTGAACCAAACGGATGTTATCTACACCGACCTGTCAGCCGCCTTCGACAAAATCAACCACGATATTGCAGTGCACAAGTTAGACAAGCTTGGTTTCAGCGGAAATCTCCTGCATTGGTTGAAATCCTATTTGGCCGAATGCTCTCTCACGGTGAAAATTGGCGATGGCCTCTCTGTTGAATTTTCGACTACATCAGGAATACCTCAGGGAAGTCATCTCGGTCCCTTGATTTTTTTGATCTACTTCAATGATGTAAATCTAGTCTTGGAGGGCCCTCGGCTTTCCTCCGCAGACGATTTGAAGCTGTTTTGCCACGTGAAGTCTGAGGTTGACGCATTATTTCTCCAACGGCAATTGGAAATTTTCCAGATATGGTGTGTGAACAATCGTATGACACTGAATCCGAATAAATGCTCAACGATCACTTTCTCAAGAAGAGAAGATCCAATTCATTTCGACTATCATCTAGATGGTGTTCCACTAGACAAAGTCGAATGTGTGAAGGATCTGGGTGTTTATTTGGACACCAAACTCAACTTCAAAGCACATGTCAACTACGTCGTAGGTAAAGCCTCCCGCAGCCTTGGGTTGATTATGCGTCACCGATGTCTATTGCTTGAAATCTCTATTCAGTGCTTTAGTTCGCTCTACGCTGGAATATTGCTCATCGATTTGGAATCCATTCTACCTGAATGGAGTCAACAGGATTGAAGCCGTGCAGAAACGGTTTATTCGGTTCGCTTTACGGCATCTACCGTGGAACAACCCTCATCAGCTTCCAAGTTACGAGAGCCGATGCCAACTAATAAGTCTAGAAACGCTACATGTACGGAGAGATCTAAACCGCGCCTTATTGATGTATGACGTCTTGATGGCTAGGACTGAATGCCCAGCGATCCTCGAAAACATCAATTTTAACATTCAATCTCGAACTCTACGAAACTACGTCTTCCTTCGAGTACCTTTCCGTCGTACTAGCTATGGATGCAACTCAGCCATTCAAGGCCTGCAGCGGCTGTTCAACAAAGTAGCTTCGGGTTTCGACTACCATATTTCACGAAGTGCGGTTCGGCGAAATTTCATTGTTATGATAAGAAATTTTCATTAATATCATTAGGACAGAAAGTGTCTGTTGATTTACCAAATAAATAAATAAATACAATGACCAAACTATCTAACAAAAATAAGGAATCAAGATTCATGCTCTGATGCCTTCAATTATTTTATTATTGTTGTTCAACAACAAATAACCTGAATTCAAATATATAATTATCATTGAAGCAATATGAGCCTCACGGTATTTTAAACCATGAAGCTACAAAGAAACATCAATAAATGACAAGCATTTTAGGGAAAATAGAAAATATCATAAAAGAGGTTGTTGAAAATTATTTCAAGCCAATTAGAAAAACAATTGGTTAAAGTTCTATTACAATTCAACCAGCCATCAATGGTTGTAGACAATTCCTAAGACAATTACGTGTGCATGAAAGGTTGCAGCACACTTTTAGACAGGCCAAGTCGTTGTTATTTTCGGAAGTTTGATCATACAAAAATCTAAATTGTGCTTAAAACCACAAGAAACGGTTATGCAAACAGAGTGTCCGAATTTTGAATTCAATCTGTCCAAAATTTGATTTCTTTTATAAACAGTGTCCGAAGTTTGATTCTGATTTGCTTCATTTGAAAATCATTTTATTCGATGATTTTTTTTTTATGTTTTCAATCGAATAGGTACCAAAGCAAAAAGCTTAAAAGCATATTGAACTAATTTATTAAAAACTAGCTGACCCGGCAAACTTCGTCCCGCCCAAAATTTATTTTTCGTTCTCACATCCACGATTTCTTACTAAGCGCTGTTCATGGATCCAATCGCAGAATTATTCATTGATTGATATTCTAATCTACCCTTTAAAATTACCTTTTACTATAAAATTCCTAGTACTTCTACCAAAACTCGACATTATAATATTGGGTTGGGGAAAAAGAAGTCGTATTTCTGATCGAAATTTGACGCTTTATTTAACATACTTAAAATTATCTAATTTATGTCAAATATGCGCCGTTTTGTCCGCAAACTTGTTGCCATTTAGAAAGCAACTTCATTATCCCCCCCTTATAAAACCCCCCCTCCTTGTTTGCAAAAAACTCAGACAGCCAGTTTTCGCAAGCCTCTTTTGAGGCCAACTTGGCATCACCAAGAGCGTTTTGCATGGACCGGAAGAGATGATAATCACTTGGAGCCAGGTCCGGACTATACGGTGGGTGCAATAGGACATCCCATCCGAGCTCCCGTAGCTTCTGGCGGGTCATCAAAGATGTGTGAGGCCGTGCGTTGTCCTGGTGGAAAACAACACTATTCCTATTGATCATTTCTGGCCGCTTCTGGTCAATCGCCTGCTTCAAACGGTCAAGCTGCTCAAAGTGGATGATTCTTTTCCAATCCCATCAAACACACAGCAAAACCTTCCTGGCCGTCAATCCGGGCTTGGCGATGGTTTGGGCCGGCTCACCGCGCTTCGACCACGACTCTTTTCGCTTTAGGTCGTCGTACGTGATCCACTTGTCATCACCAGTCACCATCCTCTTCAAAAATGGGACGAGTTAGTTCCGTTTCAGCAGTGCATCGCAGGCGTTGAATCCAATAACGATTGGCCTACCAGTACGGGGTGTATCTTCGACAGCCACAAGAAGTTCTTCGAAATTATCAACTACCAAGAGATTCGTATTCTTACAGCGAATGAGATGTCTGTATGATAATTCTATAAATCGAAGAGGCGGAGGAAGTACTCCAGCCAGAACCTGAAGACTCATCGTATGAGTCGATTACTTGCAACCCAAAGCAATACGCAAGCTACGATATTGTATTCGCTCCATCTTTAGAATATAAGTATTAGCTTTTGCGGGTTTGTGCTTTTTAGAAAAAAAAATTGTAATGGGTTGTATCTAGGACACGACCGCAGTTTTCGACGTAGAACTACGGAATTATATTATTCAATCCACTTGTTGGTCACTTCGGATATTATTTTAGAAGTAGAGTCGAAAGCTATCAGCACTTGTCGTTCATTTGGTTCAACTCGCATCAGAGTTTCTCCTTCCCACTCAGATATCGATCACAAACTATGAACCCTTTCGCTCCTATATTCCGCTTGAGATGTGATCGAACCCCACAAAATGCAACAATAAGGTTACCCTGCTGGAATTTGAAAGCATACTTTCATGAAATATACGTTTATCTAAATAAATGCAGTGTATATCTATATTCCAAAATTCTGGATACTATTCCATATCCGCATTAGCCAAAAAAATTCTCGTATGCTGCTCTTCTTTGTTGTAGCACACCTCGATACAGAGGGCTTCCTTTCCTTGTATCGAGCTGTGTGTGTATGTGTGTGAAATCAGCATTAGGCATGAATGATATCCGTTAGTTGTGTTATGCTAGCTCACTTGCATCTGTGTTTTTATTCTATTTTATTTTTGGTTTCCGCCTCTAGCCCTGAGAAGGGCCCCTTATGGAAAGAAACTCTATTTCTTACTCCTATGTCACCCGACAAGAAAACAATCCTCTCCCGCTCGACGCTCTGCGGCAACCATGTTGCTTCGATGACCACCAAACGAGAAGTGGTGTGGCTTCAAATCGCGGATGGCTTATTTAAACCAAATATTTTGAAAACGGGCAGAAATGAATGTATCAGTTGCTCGTTATTGACAGCTCTGTTCGGGAATGCACACATATCGGTAGAACAAATGTATGGAAAAATGAGAATGCTTCCATTTTTCATTAATGTAAACTGTTTAGGCATTAGTGGATTGTACTGTATAGTATATCAAACGAATCTTAGAGAATTTCCGATTCCATTGGTGTGCAAAGTATCAGAATTTGTCCGCTGTGAAAATAGTTGTTAACGTTAACTTTATTTCACAAAAACGTGACCTGTTTTCTGATTTGGCACCCGTCCTGAAAGACGTAGTTCTACGTCAAAAGACGGGTGGGTAATGTCGGGGACATAACCGGAGAGACGTAGGACTACACAAAAGGGGGTGTCCATTATTCGAATATCATGGAACACAGATCCCAGAATGATCAACTTTTCATGTACAAAATTACAGAAAAAAAAATCAGAGGATAAAATAAAACCTCAGCACTCAGCAAACACTCAAACGTTTAGATTCAAATACGAAAAAGTCACAGGAGGGTTGTGTCCGAGACACGACCGTATAGTTGACGTAGGATTCCGTTAAGCTATCTGTTGATTTTGGATATGTTTGAAGAATTACACCGTTAAACTCTTTGATAATGATTTGGTGGCCCTGAAAAGCGCCGTTTTGTTTGGTTGTTGGGTATTGTTTGTTCACTATACCAGTGTTTACATGAAGGATGGTAAACAGTCGTTGGAAGGTGTATATCAAATAAAAGATACCGAAGTGGAACGAGCTATGATGAAAACCACCCTCTGTGATCTTAGACGGGATGCCTCCTGTGTTATGTATGGACGAAATAAAGAAAAAAAACGTGAAAAGAAATTTCACGAAGCAACCAACATTAAAGTTCCAAATTTAAATTTTATTTGCTAGAATTAATCGTATCACTCACCTTACTTGCAATATAATAATGCCCTCGACATGTATATATTTGCAATGCCGATTTCCCCTGGGCATCTCGATTTTGATGTCTCTGCTAGGGAACACTTTTCGGTGGGAACAAAAGCTCCCCCTACTTTCATGTATTTGCAATGTCGATTTACCCCAGGCAGCTTGGTTTTGATGTCTCTGTTAGAGTACCGCCGCATGTGTCGTCAATTTCGACCAATCAGAAGTGGGTATTTCCGTTAGGATAGGGGTTGAGATTTTTTAATTGTTCGATAGTTAGTTTCATGTCGTATATTATTTTCTTCAATATAAAAAATTGTTATGGAGTGCAGAAATCGGTTGACGCCAAAATTTCAATCCACCAAGAAATGACTGAGCAATAAGCGTTTGAAATTGGACAATTTTCACGATGTGCTCGATTTTCGATTTTCAATTAGTACTCCAATATGTTCCCGAAAGACGTAATCCTACGTCAAAACAGTACGTTTTCCAATAAGAATTATGTGAATTACGTTGGTAATGGGTTTATTTTTCTATCGCCGCATGAATCATGAATTGTTAATTTATTGGATCAAACTGAAAAACGATTTCATTAAAATATATATTATTTAGCACTTCGATGTTTATTTAAAATTATATTTGACGTAACTTTTATCGATGTTTAGTCAATGAATATTCGCTCGATTAATCGAATACTTATAGACATTTCCTCGAATGAATCGGATATTGCAATATGCCCCTACGGAAATTTTAGACATTTCTAGACGTGATATGATGGTTCCCTGTTAGTTGTTAGTAGAAAATGTAAAAATAATCTATTTTTGATCATAGTTTTATATAGTTTTTGTGGTAAGTGGAAAACAGTAAAATAAACTCTTTTGTTTCAAAACAAATTGATAGTCCTGAGAAGGACTGGAATGGTTTAATGGGTTGTACGGAATCTGCTGCGTCGGATGTAGCAGTTTAGTTTTGAGAGCGGTAGGTTTTACGGATTCGCTGATGCTTTCCTTGACTTTGGCGCCATCGGCTTCTGTGCCATGACGAGCTAAACGACGGATAGCGGGTGTGATACGATGCGATGCAATGCACTTCGCTCCTCTGCCTCCTTTGCCGCATCCAATTGTTGATGTGAAGAGGAGCGCACCAGCAATGCACACTAGATTTAATTCGACGCTCTCCGCTGCTTCCTCTTCTTTGCTCCCTTTGCCGCACCGCATCCATCGTTGGTTGCCGATGGCTTCCTCTCCGTTGCCGCATCGTATGGTGTTGGTTGATTTGTAGAGCACTGCACACTAGAAGCCCAGATGTTTGCCGATCTGAGCGTTGAACGAGAATGAGAAATCAAAAAATGCTACCGTCCTTTTATATCAGTTGGTATGTGAGAAATAGGCGCCCCCACTCGCTCGCCATGCAAATATTTGACTTATCGAGGAACGAAAGAAGCGAAGTAGGCGAAAAAGAAATGACGTCAATTTCGACCAATCATACCGTTTGGATAAGGGTTGAGATTTTTCAACTGTTCGATAGTTAATTACATGATATATATTATTTTATTCAAGGTGAACAATTGTTATAGAGTGCCGCAATGTTTTGATGTAAAAATCTCATCCATCCGTCATGAAATGACTGAGCAATAAGCGTTTGAAATTGGACATTTTTCACGATGCGATCGATATTCGTTTTTCAATTTGTACCCCAATATGTTCCCGAAAGACGTAATCCTACGTCAAAAATCAAAATTTGTCGTGCAAATGTTGCAGGGGTTATTGTTCAGCCGGCAACGAACACACACTTGACGGCAAGCATATCTTAATAGGAATTTACCGTCTGGTATCGTGATATAATTGGGCTTTGCACTCCTCATCAATAACTGTGTTCTACTAGTCAAGTCCTTCATTTGATACCCACATATAATATGTAATCCGCCATTTTGTGGTGGCGACCATTTTGGATTTGCATTGTTCATAAACAACTGTGATCTACTAGTCAATTCCTTTCATTTGATACCCATATTGATGGGGCTTTGAGAAAATATGTAATCCATCATTTTGTAGCGGTCGCCATCTTGAATTTTCAATATCATGAAATATGCAGTTTTATAATGACTGCAGAGATAAAGGTGTGTTCCAAATTTCAGATCAACCGGTCAACAGGAAAGGGGTCAAATTTCAATTAATGTGGTACAGCGCCATAGACAAACATGTTACATACAAACATACAAATATGTCACAGCTGAATAAAACCGTTTAAAAACTCCAGCATTCTATCAAATCGAGCGCTATTAGCCACTCATTCACCCGACGCGACGCTTCCACCGCTTTTAACACACTTCGATAGGCTCTCCTGCTCCACATCCCATTGAAACTCCTGTCTCTCACTCTTGCGGTATCGCCCCGCATACATCCCCGGCAAATGCAGCAATCTGTTATGCTGAAAATCAATTTCAAGATAGCGTCTTTCCTGCTTGGCGTCCGATGATAGAATAAGACCAAGCCCCGCCAACGCTCACTTTGTATAGCCATATAGTTAACGTTGTATCGACCGCCTATATTTATTTATAATCTCTTTTTTGTCTCCCTCTTTCGCTTTGTCCATACCGTTCGCCCGTACCCGTGGTTCCTTGTAATGAATAGCTGTTTGCTGCGGGAGCGCAAACAAAATGTATGGGAAAGTAGGGAATTCTTTCTTCCAATTTTTCATCAATTCGAACTTTATATGAGCTGGAAATCCGTAATGTGTAGCATATAAACGATTGCTGAGGATATTTCCTATCAACGTGTGTATTTGGAACCAAAATCCATTCATTAATTGAGGAGGTATTAGCGTTCAAAAACTGAACACTTTTTCACACCGAAATATTGAAATGGGCCCCTATATTGAAAGGTTAGACGTAGTCCTACGTCAAAAACCACCATTTCTGTTTTCTCCGTAGAGAATTCGATAGCTTGATAGCCTATGTGGACAAATTGTCCAAAATATCCTGGAATGGTCTTTGCAGATCGGCGGAGGAGGATCCCCTAATGGAAACCACTCCATCATCTGCAAGTTGTCGTAGCGTGCAATGTCCCGAAAGACAGTTGTCGATATCATTAACCTAAAAGTTGTATAATAGAGGGGCTCATACGTGAACCTTGTGGAAGGCCCATATAGCTTATTCGAGAGACTGCCAAATTTCCATGAGCAAAACTCATGTGTTTTTCTGACAGCAAATTAAAGCAAATTGATAGTCTAGGTGTCTTTTTATAATAAAATTTGTCTTTGAGGCAGAAATTATGCAAAATGAATTTGTCTGGCATCTTTGAAAAAATAAGATTGAGTCGGGAAAGGCGGACACTAACTGAAAATTCAAGTTCATGTACTCAATAAGGTTTAGAGGTCTTCAAATAGGCCTTAATAATGATCGAACAAAAAGACTAGACTAAAATCACCTGATTTTTATCATGTCTAAAATCGCTTCCGGCATTCGGAATCACAAATTCGGATTACGTTTCAAAAACCGCTCTACTGATTCGTCCAGGATTTTCATTTCAATAATTTCGAACACTCAAGTCTCCACAGAAATTATTTTTCTGTACGTGATCTATATTCGTGGTATACAATTTCTTTTTAGGCGTATAAACCTGATGCAGACTAAGACACATCAATCCTGATACTGACTGTTACATCCGTTGCACCGTGATTGAGTTAAATCGTGAGGAACGGACACCAAATCATTTTTATTTATATAGATTTTAACAGAGAGCCAGCTAGGCGTACACAGTAAGTGTCAAAAAATATTGATACACTGTATTGCAAGTTTGTACATCATGTGTCTTTTTTAATTCCATTTTTTTGAAAGACTGTCCGGGAAAATCCAGTTTGGAGAAATTAAATCGAATGAAACTTTCTCTGAAAAGCAGTGATCGTCCTTCCACATCTGAAACTGAAAGTGACATATAACCCATTTAAATGATAATCAGTAGGGCTGTTTCAATCTTCGAGCGAAAGCGTCTGCTTTCAAATTCAAAGGAAACGACAGCAGAACTAAAATGAAATTGAAAAATCGATGTTTGAGTATGTTTAGTGAAAACACACAATCTAAATTGAAATTGCAGGATTTATTTCAAATGATTCGCCTTCCACCAAATCTTGAATGATCTCTCTTGCGTTAATTCGGAATATTTTAGCCTTCGCCTTGAAACCATCAAATTTGCATTCGGATGGAATAGAGCATTTTTCGTTGATCCCTGAGATTGTAAACCCTCTATTCGTCGAAAAACGCATTATTCTATTCTACACATTTCCGGTTTCAGATGAGACAACCCACTAAGTTGTGACGTGTGACCAAACTATCTATCGGAAATACCGCAATTGTGCGCGCCTCCAGCATTAGACACAATGAATGATCAATTCAATCAATGAAAACACTTGAATGAAGCGCTGACTGATAACCGCATATACGGCAGCGATCCGCAAGCCAAATTGAAAATGCCTGCCTCAACTATTGCGCAGCTCTCTTGTGGCAGGGTGATTCATAGAATCCCACCGGCAGCGCGCACAGACACATTGTTGCACCGACTGGATGATGATGATTTTAAAATCGCTGTTTATAGCCATAGCCTCGTTAAACGAGACACATTAGACGGCCGAGTCAGACACTTTATTATCATTCTCAACAAAAAAAGGTTCTGTCGCCTCGGTGAAACACTGCAAATTAATGAATATTTTTGCGCTTCCCACGTCCCAACTTGGTCAATTTTGGTAATTTCTAGGAAGAGCCAATTACGAGTTGGGAATTGCGTTTGTTTGGTTTATTCGACCTCTAACATCGTTAATAGTTCCACATCGCTTTCTATCCACAGATAACGCGAGGAGAATATAATGGCTGATACCACCACATCCGCCACTCCTGCACCGGTGCCAAGACCCCGCCAACGAACGAATAACAATTCGAGCAGCAGCCCGGCCACAACCGCAGAGGACACGATCAACAATAACAACAACAGCAGCAGCCGAGACGTGCCAGACTGTATCACCACAACTACCACCCAATCCCTATACCCAAAGCTCAACTACGAAAATGTTGAAATAATTCAACCGCCGGTGAAGGTACACAACGCCGATCCGGACGCGAACGCCAATCCACGACCCATTCCGGCGCCCCGAAAAACCAGGATCATCGTCCACGAGGAGGAGCAGGAGGATGGTGGTGGCCCCATTCAGTATCAGAATGTGACCCCAATAAGGCTGCGATCAACAGCTGCTGCAGGTGCCATTAAGAAACCTCCTCCCATTCCACCCAGTCCGAGTCATATGCCGAAATCACCCAGGAGTCCAGGCATTACGACGGTTCGCAATGATCTCCGGGGAAGTGTGATGGGAGGACCACCAATGGGGTCTAAAACTCCCTCACCAGGAATACATTCCAAGCGGTTCAGCTTCGACGGCGGGGAGAAGCTGCCCGGCCTCGATCGGAGCGAATCGGATGGAGCTTCGGTTGGAAGTGGCGATAGCGGGAAGAAGTATAAAACTTCCTCCCCGGGGTAAGTGAACTAGGATTGGGCGATCTTGTATCGATATTTGGAAGATCGTATTTTTGACGTAGGAATACGTCTTTCGGGAACATATTGGGGTACAAATTGAAAATTTAAAATCGAGCGCATCGTGAAAATTGTCCAATTTCAAACGCTTATTGCTCAGTCATTTCATAATGGATTGATGAGATTTTTGCGCTCCAATCTATATATATATATATATATATATTAAAATTTTTTTTAAATTCATTTATTTTGGTCCAAGGAGATTTGTTCTAACTACTTTTTGATTATGATATCTCGTAAATGACCGCCTCTGGCCTTGACCGCAGAATGTGCCCTTTTTTCGGCATTTTCCATCACTTTGCCCAATGTTTCGGCCGATATGGCAGCAATTTCTTGTCGGATATTGTCTTTCAGCGCAGCCAGGGTCCTTGGTTTACCAGTGTATACCTTGGATTTTAAATATCCCCATAAAAAAAAGGCAGGAGGCGTCAAATCAGGTGATCTCGGTGACCAGTCATAATCGCCGTTTTTCGATATTAATCTTCCGGGGAACATTTCGCGCAATAATTTGGTCGTGGCAGCCGCTGTATGGCATGTAGGCATGCCGTCCTGTTGGAACCAGTAATTGTCCAATTCATTTTCACGAACAAATGGCAATAAAAAGATGCCTAACTCTTGCGAACGATGGCGACCTGATGTCGATGGAGTCTCTGCAACACTGACTCGAACGGCATCAATATTCTCGTCGAAACGTCTTGGTCGTTGTCTGGACAAATGACTGGCATTACTAACACTACCAGACGATATAAATTTGGCATATAATCGACGTATAGTGTTGTCTCCAGGCGATGTTTTAACTTTATTTTTATTTTTCCACGCACGTTTAGTTAACACAATTGAGAAGTTATTTTGAATGTACAGCTGAACAATTTCAGCGCGTTGTTTAGGTGTGTATTGTTCCATGGTTAAAATAGTACTGAAATGACGCTTCCAACGCGGTATGACATTTATTAATCTGACATCTCTGTCAAAAGTTATGGGGTTGCCAGATGCTTCAACTTTAAATGGCCCACCCTGTATATATATATATCTATATATATAAAAATGGAGTGATGTCTGTCTGTCTGTCTGATTCTTATAGACTCGGACACTACTGAACCGATCGACATGAAAATTGGTATGTAGGGGTTTTTGGGGGCGGGGAAGGTTTTCGTGATATTTTGAGACCCCTCCCCCCTCTCTAAGGGGGGGGCTGCCATACAAATGAAACACACATTTCTGCATTACTCGAGAATTAATCAAGCAAATGAAACCAAATTTGGCATGTGGAGGTTTTAGGATGCAATAAATGTTTCTATGGTGATAAGATACTCCTTCCCCCTCTCTTAGAGGGGGCTGCCATACAAATGAAACACAATTTTTTGCATTACTCGGAAATTAATCAATCAAACGAAACCAAAGTTGGCATGTGAAAGTTTTAGGGTGCAATAAATGTTTCTATGATGGTTAGACAGTCCTTCCCCCACTCAAAGGGGGGGGGGCTGCCATACAAATGAAACACAAATTTCTGCATTACTCGAGAATTAATCAAGCAAATGAAACCAAATTTGGCATGTGGAGCTTTTAGGATGCAATAAATGTTTCTATGGTGTTAAGATACTCCTTCCCCCTCTCTTAGAGGGGGCTGCCGTACAAATGAAACACAAATTTTTGCATTACCCGAGAATTAATCAAGCAAATGAAACCAAATTAGGCATATGGAAACTTTAGGGTGCAATGAATGTTTCTATGGTGGTTAGATACCCCTCCCCCCTCTCTTAGGGGTGGCTGCCATACAAATAAAACACAAATTTCTGCATTACTCGAGAATTAATCAAGTAAATGGGCGGGACGAAGTATATATATATATATATATATATATATATATATATATATATATATATATATATATATATATATATATATATATATATATATATATATATATATATATATAATCTCGTGTCACGGTGTTTGTTACCGAACTCCTCCGAAACGGCTCGACCGATTTTGATGAAATTATACTCAAAATACTTGTTAGGTATGAGAATAGATTGTAAACTATATATGATACCGGTAGGATACCGATAACCATACATTTAATACCGAATAAGGTGCCTCTATGCAGAAATGCAGAAAAAAAGATCTGGATATTTTTTTTCAAAAATTTGATTTCATTCCATACATATAACCCTAAATTTTGACCCCAATTCCCTATTTTTAATTGCGATTTTATTATTTTTGTGTCAAAAATATTCTAATAATTTAACCGTTGTTCGTTTTTTCAACAGAACGAATTTATGTAAGTTGTTCAATGACTGATGGCGTAACGCCCGCTTCATTGAACATCCATCTACAAATACACAAGTAACATCAATTCATCTAAAGCAGAGAGCATCTCCGATGATCTGGAAGCCTTTTTGAATGAGCACAATGAGTTATCGAAATTCTTCAAATCACATTTGCTCGGATTACAAAATGACAATCACGCTATTGCCATCAACCCTGATAGAACATCAGCTGGAGAGCACGTGTGTAGATCCAAAGCACAAGCGCTGCTGGAATCATGATAGCACGGTGACACGAGTAATTGATTGCGAAGAAAAAAACAATAATCTGGAATTGCGTTCATACGACCGTTCATACGACCCTCGCTATGTTCTTCTTCAATGGCACTAACGTTCCCAAGGTTTGCCTTCTCAACGTAGTACTACTTGCGTCATTTTTATTAGTAAATAGTTGAGATTTCTATGACGAACAATACGCCTTGAATGTATTCTGGAGTGGCAAGCTCAAGAATACGCGTGACTACAGTGCAAATCAGAAGAGTTACTTTAACGAAAAATCTCTTGCATAAACATTAGACCAACGAGACCCCGTCACAGATACTTAATTCATCATGAACATCATTTCTCATTTTGACAAACAGACAGAGGGCGCGCTCGATGGATTTTTATGTTTATCATATGGTGATTTGACATGGTCAAGAATCGCCAATTCAAGATATCGTAAGCTGTGCCAACAATTTATGGTCGACATATACGCGAGGGTCGAGATAGAACGACTGCAACTCTTACTACACAATCAACAAAAGCGGTGCGAGGAATAATACATTCACTTGCGAGACACTATCATGAGCAACGCCGACACAGCTTTAGTTATAGCCAGGCCAAAGCGCAATGCATTGTCATGACATTGCGCGTGTGTTCAAACACAAAATGAAGTTCGATCGTATTCGTCCCACCACATATTGTTGGTTGTATTCTGTTGAATGGAAAAAGCGCAATTTTGCATTCTGTTCAAGCTCAAGTCCAATCGAGTTGAGCAAATGTGACAACCTTGCCACGCAATTCAACGTAAAAAAATTATAGGAGGTTGTCTCCAAGATACGACCGCATTGTTGACGTAGAACTACGCTGTTATTTTATATTAGTCGCTTGTTTATACCTTCGGATATTATTCTATAATGCTGTGAAACTTTAGAAACAACTGCTTAGTAGAATAATCTCTGAAATGGTTTTTTCATTGTAGAATCAGTCGACGATAATTGATTGATGATTCATTCTTGCCCTCGCAAAACAATGCACTAGCTGATCGTATGTCGCAATTTATTTCTTGGTTTACATTGGTGACTTGAAACTACTAGGAATATAAACACTTCTAGCATTTTGCGCTATTCTCAAAAGAATACTTCTGTTAATATTACTGGCCTCGAAAAGAGTTACATAACTTTCTCATGCTCGAGAGAATCGCAGCTGTCACCCTTAGTGGAGGAAGTTTTGCTTTCTTGGTGACTAAACAAGCGAAATAAACTCTTTTTGTTAATAACAACCTCGAAAACAGTGTCAATGCTTCATTATGATCAATATTAGCGCAAATGCAATCCTAGTTGAAGGCAGTTTTACGACTGGCACGCGAACCCAAATAACTTATAGCATTCCAGTAAGACATTCAAGATGCTTGGTATTCCCCAAATATTTTTTTGGCGCACAACCTTAACGTCTGCTTCGACATAACGGCAGTCTCAAAGGCACCAACGAAGCCCTTATGATGCCGGAAAACAAAATGTTAACTGCTTGAAAAAAGACTGAATTATGCCACACAGCTTGTACTCTGCTGTAACACCCATCGATGTGAATTCGCTGATGAGTTTGTCAAGAGCGACCGCCTTCACCACCAGCGGGGGGAGCTTGATTTTGGTTGATGCCTGGGTAACGGCGTTTACATTTTCGACCGACGCGCCGAGTTCGCCTACTTCGATGTTGTTCGATGCGGTGTCACACTCGCAAAGGCTCGGTTCAGTGCGAGCACTTTTCACTGCACCAACATCGCATGCATCCTTAGATGATGCCTGCCTCGAAATTTTATTGCCCCTGTCAATGCGTTCGTTTTTTGCAGAGCTCGAGCCTGCCTTCCTCTTCTTCTTGCTCATCACATACTACGCGAAACGTCCAATTTATGACGCGGAAAGAAAAACACACGATACGAATAACGCCAAAAACAAACTGAAAAAACCACACGACGATATCCAAGTTGGATTACCACTGGTGGGGTCCAACCTTAGATCGAAGCGCAGCGAAAGCAAAGTGAACTGGATTGCTCAACAGTCCGATGCCGAATGAAAGTTTGCCTCAGCGAGATCCACTGTTTATACTCTAGGCGAGTATTCCCCTTCATTCTTCCACTTTTCCTTTGTTCACGGAGACATTAAATTCTACGATTTCCCCTCCGTTGGTCGTCGATAGGTTGCTCGGTATTGACAGTTCTGTTCGGGAAAGCACACAAATGGACAGAACAAATGTATGGGAAAATGGAAACGCTTAAAGTTTTCATGAATTTTAACCATTTACAAACCAGGGGATTCTAATGTATAGCATAGTAAACAAATCTTACGGAATTTCCGATTCGTTTAGTATGTAAATCGCCAAAATCCGTTCGTGGCAAAAATTGTTATTAATGTTAACTTTATTTCATAAAAACGTGACCTGTTTTCTGATTTGGCACCCTTAATGAAAGACGTAGTTCTACGTCAAAACATTGGTCTCCATGTTCCATTTCTATGAAGCAAAAATAGTAATGGTTTTTCGGGTGGAATAAACACGCAAAATTTAGCATTCAGACACATTCAAAACAAATTTAGCATCCAAACGAAATCGAATAATAATTTTCATTCAAATTTCAACAATTTAGAATTATTTCCGGAATTATGCCGATCAGATAGAGAGTAAATTGAACCACAAATACGGATGACTTATTTTGACCATTTTTTCGCGACAAGGCGAACGAATTTAAGAGTATAAAAGTCGATTTCGATCGAATTGTAAAATCCGATCACTCATATGCATATATGAATGTTGATTTCTGCAAATCGGTGAAGAGTAATAAAAACATCCATGAATAAAGGAAGCAATATGGCTGTGTTTCAAAGTTAGATTACCGATGTGAATACTCCTCGATTGAATGACAACGATAAAATAACGCGATTCCAAACAGGCCGATTAATCAGCTCCATTGAAGTTAGCTGGCGTATCGCTGTTTTCCAATTTATGAACGAGACCAAGCTGTTATAAACTAAGCCATGTTGAAAATCATATGCACGTATTTTCTAACAAGGAGACAGCAATAAATATTGATTTTCTATATTTCATTTTTTTCTACTTTACGACAAACTTATATTACTTCTTTCAGTTGACGTTTAACTTTTAAGAGATCAAACATGTCAGTTACGTTAATGAAATACACCAAGAAACATCATATAACCTTTCGTTCAAATCATTTAATTCGTTTTTTTATCGGTCACATTCGATTTATTTTAAAGATCGTTAAAATATTCAAACACACTTACAATACATTAGTGTGTTTTATTCAACACCCAAAATATTCACTAGAAATAATTTATTTGGCAGAACAACGTTTGCCTGGTCAGCTAGTAAAATAATATATGTCATAAAACTAACTATCGAATAATTGAAAAATCTCAACCCCATATAACGGAAATACCCACTTCTGATTGGTCGAAATTGACGACACATGCGGCGGCTTATGTACTTATAATTATTTCAGTTATTTCCTGATGGATTCACGGGATATTTACATGAATCGATCTGAACACTCCATAACAATTCATCACAATGGATAAAATAATATATTATACTAGCTGACCCGGCAAACTTCGTCCCGCCCAAAATTTGTTCAAGTTCATGGGTCCAATAGCAGAACTGTTCATTGATTGATATTCTAATCGACCCCGTTGAATTTATCTTTTACTAAAAACTTCCTAGTACTTCTACCAAAACTCATCATTATAATATCAGATTAGTTTCAGACACAATTCTCGTTCAAGATTTTTCAACCACTTGCGAATAACATGTTTCTCCGTTTCTCTTCTCCCCTTAGTGAGGGGGGAGGAGTGTCTATTAACCATAGGAACGTTTCGTGGCCCCTAAAATCCGTTGTTGGTGATAATAAGACCCTGCAATTTATTTTTGATAAAATAGCCGGTCTTGGGTTGAATCAAATAAACAATGTTCAGAATCGACAGAAATGCTTGTTGGATTTCTTGTTGACAAATTTGACCGAAGATTTTTGTGTGACCGAATCATTAACTCCACTTTGGAAAAATGAAGCTTTCCACACAGCTATCGAATATTCTATATTTATAGATACCATTTGCCATGAATTTGAGGAAGTCTTTTTTTTTTTAATTTGATTATGAATTTGAGGAAGTCTCTGATTACACTAAAGCAAATTACCAATCAATTAGGTGTAAGCTTAACTATATCAACTGGCAGGATTTATTTAGAAGTGTGGAAAACATTGAAGTAGCAGTGACTCGATGATCAATGAAATTATAGAGCAGGAGATACCAAGAAGACGAAAAAGGAGAAATATGAACACAAAATATCCGATTTGGTTTAATCAAAGCATAAAGAATCTAAAAAATAAAAAAAACAGAAGGCACATAAATTTTATAAGAAATACAAATCTGACGCTAATCTCCAAAAATATCTGAACATTTGCGAACAGCTCAACTCAACTGTTAGAAGCGCTTTTGAAGATTACAGCTTAAAAACAGAGTCGGACATAAAATCTAACCCGAAAAGTTTCTTTAATTACATAAAAACAAAATTAAAAAGCAATGGTTTTCCATCACGCATGCACCTTGACGATACCGTGGGGAATGACCCAGAAAAAATTTGCAACCTCTTTGCAACATTTTTTCAAGAAGTTTATATTGTAACAGCTGAGGAGGACCGAGATCGTGACTTCTTTGCATTTCTTCCAGAATTTCCATGTGATGTTGGAGTCAGAAAACTAACTTACATTGAAATTTTCGACGCATTAAATAAGTTCGATGTCTCGAAAGGGCCGGGTCCTGACGGAATTCCACCGGGTTTTATAAAAAAATTGGCATCTGAATTAACTCATCCACTTTTATGGCTTTTCAATGCGTCATTGGAATCAGAAAGATTCCCAAAAATATGGAAAAACTCTTTTCTTGTACCAATATTCAAATCCGGTAATAGATCCGATGTAAGAAATTATCTTGGAGTAGCAATTATTTCTTGCATTCCAAAACTCTTTGAAGCCATAATAAACCAAAAACTTTTTCAACAACTAAAGACACGAATTTTGAATAAGCAACACGGTTTTTTCAAAGGACGATCAACAACAACAAATTTGCTGGAATTTGTCACATGCACTTTGAATGCAATGGATAATGGTAATCAAGTTGAAGCTCTATACACTGACTTTAGTAAGGCTTTCGATCGTGTTGATATACCCTTACTCCTTCTTAAACTTCAAAAAATAGGGATAGAAGTCAAGCTATTGAAATGGCTCGAATCATATTTGACTGACCGCACCCAAATGGTAAGATTTAATGGGGAAATTTCAAAACCAATATTTGTTACATCCGGAGTTCCTCAAGGCTCTCATTTGGGACCACTTTTGTTCATTTTATTTGTTAATGACGTTTGCGTTTTTCTTAACAGTGTTAAGGCACTTATCTACGCAGATGATATGAAACTGTATATGGAAATAAAGAATGAAGAAGACTCTCAAACATTCAAAAATGAAGTTGTCATAGTTTATAATTGGTGCACTAAGAGTTTATTACAGCTCAATGTTAGGAAATGCACCTTGATTACTTTTACAAGAAGAAGAACACCATTGAACAATGGTGTTATACTGGGTAATCAACCCATCAGTAGATGTCAACGAGTAAGAGATTTAGGTGTGATCTTAGATTCGAAACTAACCTTCGTGGATCATTATAATACAATCATCCATAGAGCAAATAATATGTTGAGCTTCATTAAACGCTTTAGTTACCATTTCCACGATCCGTACACAATAAAAACATTGTATATTACATACGTCAGATCAATTCTCGAATACTGTAGTATTGTATGGTCCCCCTACATAACTTCACACGAAGACAGAATTGAATCTGTACAAAAACAATTTTTGTTATTTGCACTTCGTAAACTAGGCTGGTCTTCATATCATCTACCTCCATATGAAGCACGCTGTATGCTAATCAATATTAAAAGCCTAAAAGAACGTCGGAACTCTGCCATGATTCTATTTATTATTGATATCATATCACAAAGAGTGGACTCAGAAGAAACATTAGGAAACCTGAATTTTTACGCACCGATTAGGAACCTGAGAAACCCTAACATTTTTTACATAGATTATCGAAGAACGAATTATGCCAAATATAGTCCTATTAATCGTATGATGAGCCGCTGTAACGAACACAGTGAAACAATTGATGTAACCATGTCAAGATCAATGCTCAAAGACTATCTGAATAGCATAAGATATCGTTAAATTTCACTGTAATATTTGGGCAGCATATTTAGTCTACGCTGGTTTGACGAAATAAATAAATAAAAAAAAAATGATTCTGTAACTTGTTAAAATCGCCTTTTAAATTAAACGAATAAATTATCCAGCCAGCTCTCTTTAGATTTTTTGTTTTAAGTAGTATTAAGAATGTATCGGTCTACAATTTAGATTGACGACAATAAAAATAAAGAAATAAACTTCACATGCCAAATTTGGCTCAATTTGCTTGATTAGTTTTCGAGTTATGCAGAAATTTGTGTTTCATTTGTATGCCAGCCCCCTCTTAGAGAGAGGGGAGGAGTATCTAACTACCATAGGATCATTCATTGCACCCAAAAACCTCCACATGCCAAATTTCGTTTCATTTAGTTAATTAATTCTGGAGTTATGTAAAAATTTGTGTTTCATTTGTATGGCAGCCCCCCCGTTAGAGAGGGAGGAGGGGTCTCAAACTATTATGAAAATCTTCCCCGGCCCCAAAAACCCCCACATACC
The DNA here is from genome assembly GCF_029784135.1 of Toxorhynchites rutilus septentrionalis. NCBI lineage: Eukaryota > Metazoa > Arthropoda > Insecta > Diptera > Culicidae > Toxorhynchites > Toxorhynchites rutilus. The sequence goes on from NC_073744.1 coordinate 198,206,572, forward strand.
AATTTTCATGTCGATCGGCTCAGTAGTTTCCGAGTTCGTAAGAATCAGACAGACAGACAGAAAACCATTTTTTGACGAAGAACTACGTCTTTCATTAAGGGTGCCAAATCAGAAAGCAGGTCACGTTTCCTTGCCAGTAGCAAAACTTCCTCCGCTAAGGGTGGCAGCTGCGCTTATCTCGAGCATGAGAATGTAACTTTTCTCGAGGCCAGTAATATTAACAGAAGCGTTTCTTTTGAGAATAGCGCAAAATGGTGCGAAGTGTTTATATTCCTAGTAGTTTCAAGCCACTAATGTGTGGCTATGTATGCATGCTACGGCGAAGGCAAGAATGAATCATCAATCAATTATCGTCAACTGATTCTACAATGAAAAAAACATCTCAGAGAGTAGAATAGAAACTGAGAGAGGTTGGCGTCGACATCATGCCTCATACCGTATGTATCTATTCTGTTTTCGCATTTACGCATGACAATTGTCATGACAAATGGTTTGCTTGGTTGACAGAAAACATTTCATCTTTGGCAGAAATGATGCCATTTAGTGTGCTGGAGAGTCAAATGCGCAAATAATGAGCTGTTTTAAAAGCTTAAAAATAGTTTGTATGTATGCGTGCAGACATCTCTTTCTGTTTTCTTTTCTCATTTCATTTGAGATTGTGCCAAAAAAGACGGGTGGGTAATGTCGGGGACATAACCGGAGTGACGTAGGACTATACAAAGGGGACAGCTTTTGTTAAATATATATTTTAAATATACTGTTTTATTTTCTTCTACGTAAATACCTACCTATCTACCTGAAAAATGGATTAGTTTACTGTTTACTCTTTATGAATATGTTTTTTTTTTCCAAAATATATTTTTTATTAAGGCACATGTGGCGTTAGCCTGACGGGGCCGGGAGTCCAATATTTTGACAATTTTTGTCTTACAACTATGTTAGTAATATGTAACCGATTACTCGCGGTTGGCTCGAGGTTAGTATTACAAGTGTTCTCATAATTGGTATGTTGCAGTCTTCGATACTCTATACGTGTGCCCGACACGGGCTACTTCCTATTGGGATGCAGCTGACCATTAATCAGCAACGCTCCCTAGTCTGTACCCCATATCTAGCGTGGTGCGTCTTCCTCGACTCGAGGAATCCAGGATAGAATGGTCACTAGCCGGCGCAATCATCAGCTCGTGTAGAGTTGTCATGAGCGGTACAACCTTTGGCTCTTGTTGAATGATCAGTGGACTGCACTACCTTTGGCCCGTGTATCTGTAAAGAGTGTGTGTATGTATTGCCGCGACTAAGTAAAAGTTTATCGATCGGATAGGAGGGATATAAAACGGGGACACAACGAAGGAAACATCATTAAACGTTGACATCGGCGTTTCTGAGGAACAGGTTTCATCTATACCAGAAGATCAGGATCACGGCTACCTAAGATATCCCGGACGGGAATATCCGATTGTCTGCCTTTTGCTCCCAGTGCTCTAGAGAGCTGAGAGCGAGCAGCATGGAACCGGATACACGACCAGACAACATGCTCGATGTCGTGGTAGCCATCGCCACAATCACAAAGATTGTTTGCTGCGAGCCCAATGCGATAGAGATGCGCGTTTAGGTTGTAGTGATTGGACATAAGCCGAGATATCACGCGAATGAAATCACGACCTACATTCAATCCCTTAAACCATGCACTCGTCGAGACCTTAGGGATAATCGTGTGTAACCAACGACCGAACTCATCTTCACTCCACATGCGCTGCCAACTAACGAGTGTGTCCTGACGAGGAATGTGAAAAAATTCATTATAGGCAATTTGCCTTTCAAAAGGTGTGCCTTCTGAAGCGCCCACCTTAGCTAGCGAGTCCGCTTTCTCATTCCCCGGAATCGAGCAATGAGAGGGAACCCATGCTAAGGTAATCTTGAATAATTTTTCGACCAAAACACTCAATAGTTGTCTTATTCTTGTTAGGAAATAAGATGAGCGTTTATCAACCTTCATTGAGCGGATTGCCTCTAATGAGCTGAAACTGTCTGAAAAAAGTCGAGTGGGTAATGTCGGGGACATAACCGGAGTGACGTAGGACTATAAAAAGGGGACAGCTTTTGTTAAATATATATTTTAAATATATTGTTTTATTTTCTTCTCCTACGTGAATACCTACCTATCTACCTGAAAAATGGATTAGTTTACTGTTTACTCTTTATGAATATGTTGATGGTTCTGAAAAGAACCTTTGATGTTGTGTTTTTGTTATCACTCGATATTCCCATCTTGTTCGGTTAAACCTTCCTGTTTAGCTATTGCGTTTGCCACTCGCCACAGCTTTCACAGTTGGAAAATTTCTTCCCATCCAGCTTGTGACATGTTGTTCAGTAAATTACATTTAATGCGACGTGCCGGAGAAACACTTTGCCACTCACTGAAACTAATTGTTGCCTTGATGAGCGCCGAACCGAAGCTGCTCTGTTCTTGATGCGGGTTTTCTGATTGTCGTGAGCAGCTTTGCAAGCCAACTCGAACACTCCGACGGCCGAAACTCTATAATCGCTGTTAGGTATACTGGTGCTCCGGCACCAATCCGTTCGGTCTAGTTACCCTTGCGGAGCAATCAGTGAATGCGACCAACAGGGAACTGGAGACCTGCACGGTTCGAGTGAGACTTTGCCTTTCCCTTAACTTGTCCTCCTTTGTTACGTCCACGATACCGATGCCGTACCACCACACGGGTTTACGGTTTGAAAGAAAATAAGATATTTTTTTGGGGTCCGCGTGTTTTATACTTTAGCGGTACACACTCACAGGATAGAGACAAATCGGCAGACTCAGCCAGAGGGGCGAGTCCAACGAGACGAACGAATGAGCGTTAAAAGGGAGCGATGGCAAAAAAATACATTCATTACGATTTGTTCGCTCGTTGGATTCACATGCAGGCTAAAAAGGGTCCTTTTCAGGATCACAAAATGATCTTCAATCTAAAGAGTTTATTGTTTTGTTATCTCTCGATATCCCCATCTTGTTCGGCTAAACCTTTCTGTTTAGCGATTGCATTTGTCACTCGCTACAGCTTTCACAGTTGGAAAATTTCTTCCCATCCAGCTTTGTGACATGTTGTACAGTAAATTACATTCAATGCAACGTACCGAAGCGCCACTCAGTGTCGCATTGGAGGCGATTTGAACCTGTAATTGAACATTTGCGATGACAGTGGTACAGTGTCGACTTTCAATTTGGGTCATAATTTGGATCTCTATGTTTACAAAAATGTCCAACTAAATAAGTCACATTACATGTCCGTCCAATTAGCTAAATGTCGAACTAATTGTAAATTAATGTACTTTCAATCTGGGAACAATTTAAGAATTGGTGAAAATTGAATAATCAGGAAAGTCCCCAACTATCAATAAGCTCAGAACAACTGCCAAATTCACATACTCATCAGATCCTGGCAAACAAATTATGAAAACATCAATTTGTGTTTTATTATTATTTTGGATAATGTTTTAGAAAGCATTGAACTTTATTTCCTAAACTCTTTTTTGGAAGGTTTAATGGCCCTGAAAAGCGCCTTGTTTTATGGAATAGTTCCAATTTAGAAAACTTAGTACTCGTGGTTTTGAAAAAAACCATTTCGAACGCCCTCGATGCCGCCTTGTTCTGGATTTGCCACCAAAGCAGTTTGTATAAAGAACAAACTTTTTTCTTCTGCTACCTGATGCCGTTTTGCGATTGCGTTTGCCACTCGCCACTCGCTGCAACTGCCTGTTGTCTTGATGTCCACCGAACCGAATGTGTTCTGTTCCGAATGCGGGGTTTCTTATCGTCGCGAGCAGCTTTGCCAGCTAACTCTGATCACTTCGGCGGCCGAAACTATATAACGCCGGCTCGGCCTAGCTACCCTTGCGGGAAACTCCAGACCAACACGGTTCGAGCGGGATTTTGCCTTTCCCTTCACTTTTCCTCCTTTACCATGTCCAGAAATGGCTGCTTGGGTTGGTTTGTTGATGTGTTGTGATGCGAACTGATGTGGTGTACGGTTTGAATGAGAATGATCGTTACGGAAGGAAGGTATTGTATTATAGAGACTTTAAATTTTTGCAGTTCATTCGTCTCTAGCCTTGAGAAAGGCCCTTTGAAAACTCTACTCTACTTTACTCTAGCGCTACCACCTCCGCCCTCTTGCCTTGAGAAAGGCACTCGATCCCTCGCCGTCCAGCTCGTCCAGCAACGATGTTGTCCAGTCGGTGTCCACACAAAGAATGATCGTTACGGCAGCGGAGCGGGGATTTTTAAGCTGACTGGCTGGCTCGAGAATTACGCATGTGTGAGACTGCGACCAATGTTTCGTTCATATTTTTTCTTTTTCCTTTCCAATCGTGCTTCATTCTATTTCGCTGCTGCTCTGGTTGCCCGTTTTGGTCGGTACGATTTGAGGAGCACAAAATGGACCAATCAAAAATGGGCACATAGTGCATTTTGACAATGCTTGATATTTCACAATTATTCAATTATTTATCTCAAGAAAAATGAAATGTTATTTGTTATGATAGATGCGTAGATATATTTCCTATCAATTGATGCAAAAACCTTTGCGATCTATTGAGAAATGCTCGAGTTATAAGCGTTCCAAATCTTGCATTTTTTCCTACTTGTTCAGTGCCTAGATTTCCATTTCACCCCCTATATCTTCCGGTTAGACGTAGTCCTACGTCAAAATAAAATAATGGTCGATGGGCAGTGTTTCAATGATCCCTAGAGCATAGTATATCGCACCCATTTCTGCGACATACACGGAACAAGGATCTTTGAGTTTGAAAGAGGCACTGGAATTTTCATTGAAGATGCCGAAGCCAGTGGACCCGTTTATGTATGAACCGTCAGTAAAGAACATTTTATCAGATCCAACTTTCCCATATTTTTCCGAAAATATCGACGGAATAACATTGGAGCGTAGGTGATCTGGTATTCCATGGATTTTTTGTCGCATGGACAGATCAAAAATGACAGAGGAATTGCAAAAGTATGGGAAGCAAACTTGGTTGGAGATGCCTGGTGAAGGGTGCACGTCGTGGGTAAGGTACTCATGGTATAAAGACATAAAACTTGACTGAGGAGTCAGCTGGAGTAGATTTTCGAAGTTATCAATCACCAATGGATTCATGATCTTGCAACGGATGAGAAATCTGTAGGATAATTCTGTGAACCGAAGAGTAAGCGGGGGTACTCCTGCCAAAACTTCGAGACTCATCGTATGTGTCGAATGCAAACACCCCATGGCTATACGCAAGCAACGATATTGTATCCTCTCCAGCTTGAGAATATGAATCCTGGCAGCTGATCGGAAGCAAAAACTGCCATATTCTAACACTGATAATATTGTTGTTTTGTACAACTGAATGAGGTCTCCTGGATGGGCGCCCCACCATGTTCCGGTTATTGTTTGGAGAAAATTGATTCTTTGCTGGCATTTCTGTTTCAAATACGCAATGTGTCTCCCCCAGGTACACTTAGAATCAAAATATACACCCAGGTATTTGAAAAACATAGAGTGTTGGATCGTTTTGCCGGATAGGTGAAGCTGGAATTGGGAGGGTTCGTGCTTCCCAGAAAAAACGACCATTTCAGTTTTCTCCGTAGAGAATTCGATACCCAGCTTGAGGGCCCACGTGAACAGATTGTTCATGGTATCTTGCAACGACTTTTGCAGAGCGACGGGATTAGTACCCGTGATGGAAATAACTCCATCGTCTGCAAGTTGTCTCAGCGTGCAGTCTCTAGTTAGACAATCATCCATATCATTGACGTAAAAACTGTACAAGAGGGGGCTTAGGCAGGAGCCTTGCGGTAGGCCCATAAAACTGTAACGAGAAGATTTTGAGTTGCCATGAGAGAAATTCATGTGCTTTTCTGACAGTAAATTGTACAGGAAATTATTGAGAATTGGTGAAAGTCCACGATTATGAAGCTTCTCTGAGAGAATTTCCATGGAAACTGAATCAAATGCCCCTTTGATATCGAAAAAAACGGAAGCCATTTGTTCTTTGCGAGCAAATGCGATTTGGATTTCAGAAGATAGCAGCGCGAGACAATCATTCGTCCCTTTACCTCGGCGGAAGCCAAATTGCGTATTTGACAGCAAATTGTTCGTTTCGACCCACTTGTCCAAACGAAGTAGAATCATTTTCTCTAACAATTTACGAATACAGGATAACATTGCAATCGGCCTATACGAGTTGTGATCGCAAGCCGGCTTATTGGGTTTCCGTATGGCTATCACTCTCACTTGTCTCCAGTCATGCGGGACAATATTCAGCTCCAGAAACTTGTTGAACAAGTTCAGCAAACGCTGTTTTGCCAAGTCGGGAAGATTCTTCAACAAGTTGAATTTAATCTTGTCCGACCCCGGAGCTGAATTGTTACATGAGAGGAGGGCAATTGAGAATTCTACCATTGAAAAATTCTCATAATCGCATTGGAGCGGAATATCGCGTACGACGCTTTGTGCAGGAACAGAATCGGGACAAACCTTCCTTGCAAATTTGAAAATCCAACGGTCAGAGTATTCCTCACTTTCATTGGTATGGTTCCAGCCACGCATTCTCCTAGCCGTATTCCAAAGAGTGCTCATAGCGGTCTCCCTTGACAAACCATTGACGAACTTCCGCCAATATCCACGCTTTTTTGCTTTAATCAGACCTTTTAGTTTGGCTTCTAGAGCTTGGTACTTTCGAAACCATTCCACTAATCCAGTTTTCCTGAATTTTTTGAAAGCGGATGATTTTTCAAGGTAGACCTTTGAACATTCCTTGTCCCACCAAAGTGATGGAGGACGACGTCGGAAAGTGGTAGCCGGTACACGTTTCTTTTGAGCTTGAAGTGCGCTTTCGTAAATCAAACTCGATATAAAGTTATACTCTTCGAGTGGAGGAAGTTCATGCATTGAAACAATTGCTTCAGATATTATTTCCGCAAATGTTCTCCAGTCAATATTCTTCGTGAGGTCATACGAAATATTGACTGACTCACGAAAGCTTGATTCATTAGCGATTCATTATTCGATAAAATTATTGGTAGGTGATCACTACCGTGGGGATCTTGGATTACCTTCCATGTGCAATCCAGGGATAATGAAGAAGAGCAGAGAGATATGTCTAGCATGATTGCCCGTGCAGGAGGGTTGGCTATCCTAGTTGCTTCCCCAGTATTTAAAACTGTCATGTTGAAGTTGTCGCACAGATCATAAATCAACGTGGCACGGTTGTCATCGTAGAGTGACCCCCATGCTATTCCATGGGAGTTGAAGTCACCTAAGATTAACCGCGGCTCCGGCAATGCCTCGATAATATCAAAGAACTGATGGCGGCCTACCGTAGTCCTGGGAGGAATATATATCGAAGCAATGCAGAGTTCTTTGCCATTGATTTGTATCTGGCAAGCGAAAACTTCAATGCCTGTAATCGATGGGATAGTGACTCTATAGAAGGAGTGACATTTTTTAATCCCCAATAGTACGCCACCAAACGAGTCATTTCGATCGAGGCGAATAATGTTGAAATCGTGAAAATTCAGCTCGTCGGCTGAACAAAGCCATGTTTCACAGAGAGAAAATACATCACAGTTAGAACTGTGAACTAAAAATTTAAATTGGTCTAGTTTAGGGATGTTGCTTCTGCAATTCCACTGTATGACAGTGGTCAAATCCTTGACCTCTTGCGCTGAATTAGGCATCGAGGGAAATGAACGCTGCTAAAAAAACACATTTTTCTTTCAAAAATGTTCTCACAACCGGAAGCAAACATAATACTATGCTTTTAAGAGGATCATTTATATTTAAAGCATTTAAAATGTTATCCACAAGGTCTGAAAGCGCAAGCAGGCCAGGTAGTGGCTGTTGCTTCGACCGCGAAAATGGAACAGACGTGTTCGTTGTTGTTCCGGGAAGTGCTGAGGACCCCTGGTTGGTAGCATGACCACGTAAACCGGGAGGTACTTGCTTCGGCCTATTCTCAGTACGTTCAGTTCGAGGCTTCATTCCAACTTGGGAAGTTTCGGTTTTCTTTCTGGGGAGTGATGGAAAAGAAGTAATTTTTCTTTTCCTGATGGCACCCTGCGATGTACCGGAACATCCGGCATTGGGAGCGTCAGCAACAGGCTCGTCGTTCTGCAGAATGGAGTAGGGATTGTCCTGTGTCGTTGGCACGGAACTCTTAAGCATTTCTGCAAAAGTCCGCTTGGAACGTTCCTTTAAGGAACGCTTGAGTTTTTCCCCTCGTTGTTTGTACACCGGGCATTGAATAAGATCATGAGGAGTCCCGCCGCAATGAAGACACTTGTGCTCTTTCGCGCAAGGATTCTCATCATGGCTCTCTCCACAATCTGCGCAACGTTTTTTATTGCAACAATAGGCGGCCGTGTGACCGAGTTGCATACATTTGTTGCATTTCATTACCCGGGGTACAAACAATCGAACAGGTAAACGAAGTGCCCCTATTGCAACGTAATTTGGAAGGGCGGAACCCTCAAATGTCACACGAAAAGAGTTTGTCCGATTGAGAATTCTTTTGTCATTTTTATGTGACACAGATTTCAGTCGATCGCATGCAACAATCTTCACAGTTTTTAGTGTGGAGTTCTTGAAGCGACCGACACCATCGATTATCTCTTTTCGGGTCAAACCCTTTTCGGTTATTACGCCGTCTATTTCGACGTTGCAACAGGGTACGTATACACGATACTCAATCGCAAAGAGGTCGCAGCGCGTTATTTTGTTCGCTTGGGTCCTGCTTGAGACGACAACTCGTAGTTTGTCTGGCCCCATCCGTGTAATTTCGGTAACGTCAGAAAAATGTTGAGTTAGTTCCTTCGAGATACGAATGACATTGAGAGGTTTGGATTTTCGTCTAAAGTACACAATGAATGGGCCTTTGGAGCCTTCAGGGTATTCTTTAGGACGAAAATCCTGTTTCTCGTCGATTTCCTCATCTTCGGAACTATCAACTTCGTAAGCAGAATTTTCTACCTCAATTTCTGCTTCATCCTCCTGCTCATCAGGAGGAGGTTCGGTATCAGAAATATTCAATTGCGTCAACGGGGGGTCCTTTCCGCCCTCAGCCATATTAGAAAAATCGGCCAACTGTTCGATATGAACAGAATATAATAATTATCAAAATGAATAAGTAAAAAAAAAAATATTATAAGGTTATGCTGCGGATAATATTTATATTAATTTATTTTATTTATATAAAATTCTAAAATGAAAAAAAGTTCCAATAAAATTTCAACGGTAATGTAACCAAGAAAAAATAGACACCCCTAATGCCAACGTTTGCCGATTTGGTAAACACACAGATGAACAATGGTGTAAATCGAGCACAGATGGTAGAAGGAATGATAGGAGGACAAAAGAAAAATAAACTTATACTTGCCGCTGCTGTGTGGCGTGTGTGATAAATCTGTCTGAATTGTATCCTCTGCGTCTCGGTCGCGCACCACTTTGAGCTTCGCTCTACTCGCAAGCGCAACCGATGAAAAAAAACACAGTCTGATTCGATGTGGAAAAAAAACACCTTTGTTGGATCGTTTCGAAAACCTATCCGATCTACTTGCGAGTTATCGAACGAATGAATATGTTGATGGTTCTGAAAAGAACCTTTGGTGTTGTGTTTTTGTTATCACTCGATATTCCCATCTTGTTCGGTTAAACCTTCCTGTTTAGCTATTGCGTTTGCCACTCGCCACAGCTTTCACAGTTGGAAAATTTCTTCCCATCCAGCTTGTGACATGTTGTTCAGTAAATTACATTTAATGCGACGTGCCGGAGAAACACTTTGCCACTCACTGAAACTAATTGTTGCCTTGATGAGCGCCGAACCGAAGCTGCTCTGTTCTTGATGCGGGTTTTCTGATTGTCGTGAGCAGCTTTGCAAGCCAACTCGAGCATTCCGACGGCCGAAACTCTATAATCGCTGTTAGGTATACTGGTGCTCCGGCGCCAATCCGTTCGGCCTAGTTACCCTTGCGGAGCAATCAGTGAATGCGATCAACAGGGAACTGGAGACCTGCACGGTTCGAGTGAGACTTTGCCTTTCCCTTAACTTGTCCTCCTTTGTTACGTCCACGATGCCGATGCCGTACAACCACACGGGTTTACGGTTTGAAAGAAAATAAGATATTTTTTTGGGGTCCGCGTGTTTTATACTCTAGCGGTACACACTCACAGGATAGAGACAAATCGGCAGACTCAGCCAGAGGGGCGAGTCCAACGAGACGAACGAATGAGCGTTAAAAGGGAGCGATGGCAAAAAAATACATTCATTACGATTTGTTCGCTCGTTGGATTCACATGCAGGCTAAAAAGGGTCCTTTTCAGGATCACAAAATTATCTTCAATCTAAAGAGTTTATTGTGTTGTTATCACTCGATATCCCCATCTTGTTCGACTAAACCTTTCTGTTTAGCGATTGCATTTGCCACTCGCCACAGCTTTCACAGTTGGAAAATTTCTTCCCATCCAGCTTGTGACATATTTTACAGTAAATTACATTCAATGGCACGTCGCATTACCACCACTCAGTATCGGATTGGAGGTAATTTTAACCTGTAATTGAACATTTGCGATGACAGTGGTACAGTGTCGACTTTCAATGTGGGGTCATAATTTGGACCCCGAACTCTATGTTTACAAAAATGTCCAACTAAATATGTCGCATTACAGGACCGTCCAATTAGCTAAATGTCGAGATAAGTGTAAATTACTGTACTTTCAATCTAGAAGCAATTTAAGAGTTGGTGAAAATCAATAAGCTCAGAACAACTGCCAAATTCACATACTCATCATATCCTGGCAAACAAATTATGAAAAAATCAATTTGTGTTTTATTATTATTTTGGATATTGTTTTAGAAAGCATTGAACTGTATTTCCTAAACTCTTTTTTGGAAGGTTTAATGGCCCTGAAAAGCGCCGTGTTTTATAGAATGGTTCCAATTTAGAAAACTTAGTACTCGTGGTTTTGAAAAAAACCATTTCGAACGCCCTCGATGCCGCCTTGTTCTGGATTTGCCACCAAAGCAGTTTGTATAAAGAACAAACTTTGTTCTTCTGCTACCTGCTGCCGTTTTGCGATTGCGTTTGCCACTCGCCACTCGCTGCAACTGCCTGTTGACTTGATGTCCACCGAACCGAATGTGTTCTGTTCCGAATGCGGGTTTTGTTTTCGGCGCGAGCAGCTTTGGCAGCTAACTCGATCACTTCGGCGGCCGAAACTATATAACGCCGGCTTGGTGGACTGGTGCACTGGTACTAATGCGCTCGGCCTAGCTACCCTTGCGGGGAACTCCAGACCGACACGATTCGAGCGGGATTTTGCCTTTCCCTTCACTTTTCCTCCTTTACCATGTCCTGTCCAGACATGGCTGCTTGGGTTGGTTTGTTGATGTGTTGTGATGCGAACCGATGTGGTTTACGATTTGAATGGGAATGATCGTTACGGCAGCGGAACGGGGATTTTTAAGCTGACTGGCTGGCTCGAGAATTACGCATGTGTGAGACTGCGACCAATGTTTCGTTCATTTTTTTCTTTTTCCTTTCCAATCGTGCTTCATTCTATTTCGCTGCTGCTCTGGTTGCCCGTTTTGGTCGGTACGATTTGAGGAGCACAAAATGGACCAATCAAAAATGGGCACATAGTGCATTTTGACAATGCTTGATATTTCACAATTATTCAATTATTTATCTCAAGAAAAATGAAATGTTATTCGTTATGATAGATGCGTGGATATATTTCCTATCAATTGATGCAAAAACCTTTGCGATCTATTGAGAAATGCTCGAGTTATAAGCGTTCCAAATCTTGCATGTTTTCCTACTTGTTCAGTACCTAGATTTCCATTTCACCCCCTATATCTTCCGGTTAGACGTAGTCCTACGTCAAAAAAGTCCATACGACGTAAATGGGGATCGAACCAAGGCCGGCTGGAATGCAAAGCTATTTTAATACGTGATAATATTGCATCAAGGGTCTTTCCGGGTTGGAAATCCTCTTGACGTGACATGGAATATTTCGCGTTCAGATAATGTCTTTACTTGTTATTTTGATTAAGAATCTATGCTATGATATGTCATCCGGTCCGTTTTTTGTTTTTAAATTGCTTACTGATTGATTGAATATTCCAGAAGAAACTCCTCCATATAATTATTCACAAAATAACTCATCTAGCCCAAACCTATGTGGGCGAACAAAATTGGACCATCATCATTATTGGGATGATTGAGGTCTTTTTCAATGTAATCGATCACGCGGTACCACTGAATCAGCTCTCGACTGTAGTGGTACCTCACCAAATCAAGTCAAAACTTCGCCGAACGTATCTGGAGGCACTCTCTTCTATACATTTTCAGGTTGATTGTCTTGTTTTTGATGTAAATCCTTGGTTTTCCGTCCACAGCTGCAAATCCTTTGCCAAATCGAGAAGTTTCTGGCAAATTTATCAGCGAAAATAAACATAAATTTGCTGGAAACGTCTCCTCTAGCAGTGCCGTTCCAGAATTCGAGGCCTGGGAGCTGTTCAAATTCATCTTTACGTACGTTTCGTCATCCATCAGGATGCATCCTTCGTACTTCGTCAAAACCTTGTTGTACAACTTTCGAGCGCGTCTTTAGGCCATCAGACTTTGCTTCAGCATCCTGTTCGGCCTAAGTTGTGTTTGTGGCGATGTCGTAGTCCGAAAGTTTGCATTCATCTTCAACCGCTGCTCTCGATCGTACGATCCACTAAGACGCGTCCTCTGGTCTATCAAAACAAAACTTGCACTTTCAATAAAACGTTTCAGTACATCATAAATGTCGATGTGGCCACCATCAGCGATTTCGTGATTTGAGTACCTGACCACACCGGATTTCTAATGTTGGTGTCCAACATTTCTTCTCTCGGCATCCACCCTGCAAAGTTTTTTCAAAACAAAACGGATCCACGTGAAATTTTCACTGTCGAAAGATACAGGTTTTCCAAACAGTTTGCTGTCAAAATATTTGAGATACGCCTACTACGATCGCTGGTATAAAATGAACTGAGATTCCGGTTTCTAACTGAATCAAACCTTAAGGGTAAATAGATAAAATGGCCACTTGCACCTTTATGCTTCAGCACAAGTGCTTAATTGCAGAGCATGTAATGTGAAAATGCATATTGCATATTGCATGAGACTGTAATCAGCTTATTCTGAATGCACAAGACACAGGTAAATTGTTTTATGGTGTTTCCAATGGTCTAATCAAAACTCGGAACCCTATATCCAGACCACCGATTGACCTTGTTGAACCTGTGAGATTGACATGAAACTCTCAGTACCTATTCCAAAAAAATATTTTACACACACTGAAAATGTGTACGTTATATTGAGGGAGTATGTACGTTTGATCGAGTGATATTATATCGAGGGTACGTTATATCGAAGTTCCCCTATGTTTGGAATATGCAATCAAGATCTAACCGAGTCAACACATATCTCATCGGCACAAAAGAGAAGATGACTTTAAAATCTATCAAAAATCCAAAGATAAGGAATCGTTTACTATACTTCTCCGTCGTGGTTTAACTCAACCAAAAATCACAAACATTTATGAGAAGATATCAAGAGACCATCCGAAACTTCATTGTTTCAGCGAATTGAATGTTTTAAGAGCTTCAACTATAGAATTAGTAGAAAATTTGATTACTAGTCTACATCTGGAATGCTGGAAAATCAGGGAATGTCAGGGATTCAACTCTTTTGAATTTGTTGGTGGTCTTGAATAGAACCGAGGCGCCTTGATTTTGCGTCCGTGTTCGGGAACACATATTCCTTTCACCAGAAATGCAGGCAAATAAAAAAAATATCACCGCATATGTTTGCAATGCCGATTAGTTTTGAAATCTGTGTTAGCGAAACACATTCCGGTCCGCAGAAAAGCATGCGGGGACAAAAGTACCCGCAGTTTGCATCTATTTTACAATTCCGATTTCCCCAGGCTCATTGGTTTGGAATTCTGCGTTAGAAATACACATTACAGCAATCGCACATCAACCGCTGCACAATCATAACTGAGTGGATTTCCGAGCGGGCATTTGTTTATATACAGATTTGTGTGATTTCAAAAGTATGTTTTCGAAGCATTTTTTAAACTATTGAAACAAGTTTTCGGGACAACAATTAACAAGCATATAGCTGTTGGACGAACATTTTATCTTTCCAATGAAGTGGTTATCGAACCACTCCGTTCCGCCGACAAAGAGGTATTAACGTTTAAAACCTTGCACTCTGTTACACTAGTTTTCGAAACTTTGAACTTACATCCCGGTACAGGAATGAAAGATGTAGTCCTGTGTCAAAAAAGTGAATCGATTCCTACGCCTTCCAAATAATCGATTCGTTTAGATCGATCTTTTCACAAAGATTGCTCAATCATAAAGCAAACGATTTTTGTTTCGAAGAAAACTAAAATTGACTTTTTTCTCATTTCACAGTGAACTCTTCAAATCGATTGGCGTCACCTCGAAACTCCTCACCGAATCCATCTCCGAACGGGTGACGCTCAAGACGAAGAAGGTCGCCAACAAGCTGGACAAAAACTTCAAGAATTCCACCAGTTCAATCGCCAGCTGGGGATCGGGTGCCTCCAGCAAGCTCAAAACAGTCGGCAAATCCATGCACTCAATGGCGGAGGATAAGCTTTCGTTGTCGTTGACCCGCAAAAAGGACGCCAAGAGTAAGCGCAGCCACAGCACCGGGAATGATGATGATTTCCTCGAGCGCAGACAGACCGTCCCACCGGAGAACAGCGAGCTTATTCGAAACATTCAGTTTAATAGTCCGTTGAACAACAAGGTTTCCAACAATCGGGATGATCTCACGCGGGGATCATCTTCCTCCTCAACCTATGATATCCCGAAAAATGCAAAGCGAACGAACTTCGAGGAGCCACCTCCCTACGAGGACACACTGAGCAAGGCTAAATCGAGCAGCAACGCGAGTTTGGCGTCGGCATCCTCGTCCTCTACGAATCCGCCTCCGACGGGAGCCTTCAGACGCGGCTCCGGCCTTAGTCAAAGTTTGTACAGCAAAATCGTTCCGAAAAAGGAGCGCAATGGCGGTGCTACGCCCTCGCCGCGACCGCTCAGACAGAAGATCAAAAGCGAATCGAACCTGTACGAATCGAGGTTCTACATCGATTCGGTTCGGGAGGTTGACATCGCCAGCAGCTCGGAGAACATTCCGCCACCATCGTTTCCTGCGCCCGTTCTCAAATCCGAGGAAGACTCCACACCGAAACAGGAGAGTCCCTACGGGAAGCTTAATATCATTCCCCGTCCTCGTCCGGCGAGCAGCTCCTCGGAGGAGGACAACAATCTGCCGGAACTGCTAAAGCGAGTTCACATTCGCAAGAAGCCGCAGGAGAGCTACGAGAATGTGGCGGTCGGGAGCTCCTCGGCTCCCAACTCGCGTCGAGCCACGTGCAATTCCGTTAATCGGATCTTCTCCCGGCGTTCCTCGTCGATCGACGAGCTTCGGAACAATCTGAACCTACGGTCGGATTCGTGGAACTTTTACGATATCGGCAACACGGGGGAAGATGATGACGGTGATGACAGTTCCCGGTTGAGCACTCCCGAGCCAACATATGCGAACGAGGGAGGTCAGATTTATGGACAAATCTGCGAGATGGAGTCTTCCCTGTTGAAACCGGAGCCGGCCAAACCGATGAGGCATGATTATGATGAAGTCTCGATCTCGGACATAATCGACGAGTTCGATCCACTTGCCCAGCGACGACGATCGCTTGCCGCGATTCTCGAGAAGGGAGGAGGAACCGTGGATAGCGAGCTTGCGCTGATCGAGAATATCCTCGGTGCCGAATCGTACGGAAGGCGGGTCAAGCTGGAATCGTCGGATGATAGTTCGACGGCGGATGATGCAGCCACTTCTCAGCTGAGCCTACCCAAGCCACCGCAGCGATCGGATTCGCTGCTGGATTCGTCCACCACCGCGACAAAAGACGACGACGATCCTGGTCCACCGAGCCGCGATCCGCCTCCGATCCCTCGGAGAAAGAAATCCCGTAGTCCCAAACGATCGATGATCATCCATCAGAATCTGAAGCTGCCCTCGGATAATGCCTCGGTGGACGAAGCGGTGATCGAGCCCTATCTTGCGGTCGTGGAAGAACCAACCGCTAGCCAGGAACCGGTTGACTTCAGTTATCCGTCCAGCAGCGGCAGCAGCAGCCAGGTTCCCCACACAAGCTGGTTTGTAACGGACGCAGCGTCCGCTCCGGAAGCGAATAAATTCCTGAAAAACTCGAAGGTGGACCCTGTGAACGAGAAGGCAAACGATAGCAAATCGGTGGAGAAAATTCAGAAGGAACTCCCCTCCGAGTTGACCTGCATCAACGAAGACGATACGTATCTTCCCTCGTACCTGGAAGCGGTGGGAGGTGGTGACCCGATGGCAGTGGATCCCATGCCGGGCCCATCAGCTTCGAGCAAATCGAGCGTCAAGTCCAAACTGATGAACGCGTTGAAGCGTAAGTCCAGCTTCAAAGCGAAGGGTAGCGATGTGCGAACCGTTCTGGAGATGGTACCGAAGCCTCTGCTGACCGAGCGACTCATCAGTCACCAGGGTCATGTGCTGAAGTTTCCCTCGGGGGTGATTGGGGATGTGTTTAATGAGTTGACCCCACGGATGGCCGTGTTGAAGGAGAAGATCATCCAGACCTACCAGGATCCCCAGAAGACCCAGCCTAAGGAGACGCTACACCTGAAGTTCGTTCTGAGTCTGCAATGTGTGGTGCAGCACAAGTTCAACAACGAGGGAGGATTGGCACTGCACTGTTTCGAGGTGGTTTTGGCACTGCCCAAGAAGGAGGGTGGATCCGGGCCGAGTCAGCAGCTTGTCACGAATCCAAACCTGGTGATCACGAGCACCAACAGTGGCAACGTGAAGAGCTTGCGGCAGTCGTACATGTTCGGAGTCCACAAGCGGCTCGATCGGAACGTGTGGATGGCGAAGATCTTGCAGTCCGTGACGGATGTGTTCCCCGAGAGCTGCCTGACGGAGTTCACACGAGGCGGTTGGTGCTATATGAAGAAATCGGTGTCCTCCGGTTGGAGCGGGGCGTGGCTTCTGTTGGCGAAGAGAAAGTTGTATTTCTACAGCTCCCAGGATCAACAACAGTTGGAGCAGGTTGACCTGCGGAAGGCACGCTGCATCGGCGCGATCGAGTCGGACGAAACGATCCGGAATCTTCACGTTGAAGCCGGTCCTTCGCTGTTTATCGACTGTCCGCCGTACGCGACGCTGTATTTCATCATGGCTTCCCCTAGAGAAACCCAAATTTGGAGGAAGATCGTCCGAGACGTGGCGCACAAAAACGGGAACACCCTCCACAGCCAACAACTCACGAAAAATGACATCCCTGTGCTGATCGACAAGTGTGTCAACTTCATCTACGCCCACGGTTCCATGTCGGAAGGAATCTACCGCAAATCCGGCTCTTCGACCCAAATCAGCAAAATTCTCCAAATTTTCAAAGAGGACGCCTTCGCCGTCCAGCTGACCCGCGGTGAGTTCAACGAGTACGACGTGGCCGGAGCGTTGAAGAAATTCATCCGGGACATCCCAAACTCGTTCTTCGGAAGCTACTCGATCAGCTTCGTGAGCATAACATCCCTCCAAAGCGCCAAGGATAAGATCGATTCGTACAAGGAGTTGCTCTCGCGGCTACCCAAGATCGAGTACCAAACGTTGCGCAAGTTGATCGGTCATCTGAGCTTTATCGCATCGCTCGAGCCCCACAACAAGATGGGCATCCCCAATCTGGCGATGATTTGGGGCTCGACGCTGATGGCGAACTCGGCCCTGAACGCGGAAGCCGAACAAGCCAGCTACTCCCAGGAGGAGGCGGACGTTGTCGCCGACCTGATCAAGCTGTACAAGAATCTGTACACCATCTCGCCGGAGGAGATCCAAAAGGAACTGCTGATGTTGAAGGTTCTGCAGAAATATCACGCCGCCGCGGAGAACCTCTCCGACACGGTCAAACATTCCGGTGATCTCAAGGTTTGGATAACGATCGACTGCGAGGGGGAAGGTGAACGGGTGGACAGCGAGGACAGGACCCAAATCAATGTGACGGTAACGCCGACAAAAACAGCGTCCGATATATGCAAGGAGCTTGCCGGGAAGACCGGCTACGAGTGGTACAAGTTGACACTGTACGAAGTGATCGGAGATGGGTCGCTAACGCGGCCCATGCATTACAGCGAGCGAGCGCTGGAAGCTGTGCTGAGGTAAATATTTAAAATTCAAAAGTTTTTAGTGACGAATTTCATGCCAGCTCGTGTTGGGAGATGGCAGCACCATCTCGGGTTGCAATAAAACTTTGTGGGCATAAAAATATTGATCGCATAAGGTTTGAAACATTTGAAGTCCGGCATCACTGTTCATTTTGTGGCAGCACTCGTAGTAGGCGTATCAGAAATCTTTTGACAGCAAACTGTTTGCAAACCATGTATCTTTCGATGGTGAAAATTTGATCGGTTTTACTTTGAAAAAGCTGTGCAGGATGGAAGCCCAGAGGAGAAATTTGATTTTGGACACCCACATTAAAAATCCGGCGTAATCAAGTACTAAAATCGCGAAATCGACGAAAATGATCTGCCAGAAAGTTTTTATTTGATTAGGGATTTGCAGTTGTGAACAGAAAACCAAGGGTTTCATCACAACGTATCCTCCAATTGTCCACTATTCGGCCCAATCGATGAATATTGATCAATTGTCAAGCGGAAATTGAAGAAGGCTGCCAAAGTACTCGAGATGCTGCGGACATGAAGAGATCATTAAATAAAATGCCGCTTGCCGGTTAACCAACAGAAAGTCCAAACTTTGATGGAGGGTATCCGAAGAAAAGTACGAAAACTCATCAAAACTGTAACGGGATATTTTTTTCAATATTTTATTCTGGAATTTTTTACCTTTTGTACCTTTCACCAATTCCGAAATATAACTGGTTTTGTAATACCGGCTTCTAGATAAATCAAATTTCAAAGTACATAGAGAATAGAGAAAATGTAAATGATTGTAATGTAGGAAATTTCATAAATTTTCTTTTTAAGAAAAATTATATGTTAAATCCATTAACAAAATAATTACGAAGAAAAAATATTTATAAAAAAAATCATATTCGGGAAAAAGAAATTTAAAATATTTGTTTTTCACTGTAATTTCTTTCAAATCCATTTTGACATTTTTAAAAGAAAGTTGAGGCATTTTCCTACGTTTGCTGTAGGTCAGAAAGCATTTGAGTCGATCCCGTACGCATTATTATTTCGGTCAAAAACGGCTCTCCTTGATAGGTCCGACAAGATAAAACAACCCACCAAGCGACATTCAACAAATTACGAACATTTTGATCTTCAAAACTAAGATCAACTATTTTCTGAATGAACTAATAATTTAATATAAAATTATGTTTTATCATTGTTATTATTTTCATTACCTTTGATGTTGTGTTTGTCTAGATTGTTAAACGTAAACGCTTCTATTAAAGGATTTTGATCCATAGAAGCACGTGTTCTGTTGTTCTATCCCTTTATTACTTTAAAACTCTTTACTTTAGCTCAACCATTTAGTTATTTTTGTTTGTTATTACGTTTTTGTTGGTTGGGTTCAGTATGTCCACTACCAGGGGGCTCACCGTAGACAATTTTGGTGTGGGGGAGAGTGGAGGGTATATAAGAATGTATTTTAAAATGCTAAAATTGATTTGAAAAAAACTATTTTAAAAATTTAAATTCATTTTCCTCAAAGAAATTTTTTGACGTAGAACTACGTCTTTCAAATCAGAAAACAGGTCAAGTTTTTATGAAATAAAATTAGCGTTAATGACTATTTTTGCCGCGAACGGATTTAGACGATTCATAAGCCAAACGAATCGGAAATTCCCTAAGATTTGTTTTATGCTATATATTACAATCCTCTGATGTGTAAACGGTTTAAATAAATGGAAGCATTTCCATTTTCCCATACATTTTTTCCGCTCATTTAGGAGCTTCCCTATCCATGCCGTCAAATTATCGGCGAAAACCGAGAAGAAATGACGAAGAAGAAGAACGAAGGGGAATATTTGCCTGGAGGATAAATATTGGATCTCGCTGAGGCAAACTTCCAGTATCGTTCTAGATACCAAGCAATGAACATCGTTTGTTTTTCCTTGTTTTGAGTCATCACATGTCTTCGTTTTGGATTGAGCTGTGGACATGACCAAATTACTTACTCGCTGATGTCTCTGGGATTGCAATCATTACATCAAACTTACGCCATTCCATTAAGGTTCTGAACTGTGTAGTTTCAATTGTGTGGGGAATCATCAAACTAGACTATCAGCGGCTCACCAAGAAAATAATTGTTCAGGAGTTTGGTGTGTGATTCGGTTTCGCATGACAGTAGCGAAACTATCTCTATCAAGGATGATAGCTAAACTAATAGAGACCGGAAATTTTAATAGAAATGGCTTCTGTTGAGAAGAGCGCGAAGCGAAGATAAGTGTATGTGTGTGTGTGTTAAATAATATCAGAAGTTATTGAAGGCGACTTGAACAAAATAACAGCGTAGTTCTACGTCAACAATGCGGTCGTGTCTTGGACACATCCTCCTATAGTTTTTTTGATATTTTTTTGTTGTATTTTTGTAAAATCTATTCTTAAAGTTTAAAATGGAATCCAAGCAGTTTTCTAAATTTAATTCAAACCAAAATATTGTAGGTTCTATAGTATTTGAGTTAAAAATGTTTGTAATTTGGAGTTTTTTAACTTTGTCATAAAATATCTAAATCCAAAACTATTACTTTCAAATTTTGTTTATATAACAAAATGTAGGAAATTGCTTAAATCATTCAAAAATGTCTAAACAGATTCAAAGAAAAATTACACTGAAATATAAAAATTTCAAAAATTAAAATTGTTTTTTCCTAAAAACTGATTTTTTAAAAACCTTTCTGATAATTTAAAATAAAAATTTAAATAATTTCCTACATTCCACTATTTGATATAAATTAGGTTAGGTTTTTTTGTGAAAAAGTTAAAAAAAAACTCAGAATTACAAATATAAACTCAAATACTATAAGACATACAAAATTTTGGTCATAGAATAAACTGTAGGAAATTATCTCAATTTTCATTCAAAGTGTGAAAACGGATTTGAAAAAAAATATTCTAAAATTCCCTTTCATAAACAGAAATTTTTTTGTTATTATTTGTTTTTCGTGGTAATTTTTTACATTCTGAAATTTTTCAATCCAAATATAGCTATTTCCTACATTTCATTTTCTGACCAAAATTTTAGGCCTTTTTTTTCAATTTGCAATTTACAATTTCCACCTGGAAATACAAACCGGATTAAAAACATTGTAAATTGAAAAAAGGCCTAAAATTTTGTTCAGAAAATGAAATTTAGGCAATTTTCTACATTTTATGCTTTGACCAAAAATTTAGATTTAGCTTTTTCGTAAAAAAGTTGGGAAAAAACACAAAATTACAAAAATTTTCACTATATACAAAGACTCAAATACTATAAGAACCACAAAAATTTGGTCGTAGAATGAAATATAGGAATTTGCCTCAATATTCATTCAAAAATGTCGAAATAAATTTCAAAAAAAAAAATTTAAAAAAATAAAATTCCTTTTTCTCAAACACAGTTTTTTTTATAAATTTTATTGTTTCGTCATAATTAAAACTTAAAATATTTCGGTCGAAGTTTAAATAATAAAAAAAAAATTAAATTTCCCTTCAAAAACAGTTGAACCAAAATTTAAACTTATTTCCACATTTTATGCTTCGACCGAAATATTTGAAGTCAATAAGTTTTTGAATTAGATTTTTTGTGAAAATATTAGAAAAATCACAAAAAATTTCTAATTCATAAACTATAAAACCTGCAAAACTGTTGTTAAAGAATTGAAGTTGCCTAAAATCGATTAAAATTTTGATATTTTCTAAAATTCATTAAAAATATCAAAACAGATTGAACAAAATCATGCTGAAAAGAAATATTATTTAAAAAATTCAAATTCTTTTTTCTCAAAAACATTTTTTTTATATTTTGCTTTTGTCTAATTTTCTTTAAATCCATTTTGGTAATTTAACATTCTCTAAACAATATTTATAAGTCTTATCGTTTTTGATTCAGAATTTATTTTTGTGATAAAGCTAAAAAAATTGAAAATAACAAAACTTCCAAACTCGAATACTATAATGAAAACTAGAAGTTACCTTCTTTCGATGTATAAATTATTTGTTTGTCATTCTATGAGTTATTCACATTCATTTTTTCCAGAATTAGGGACAACGTTTTCGAGAAAAATATTTTTTTATTTTTGAATTTTAAATCCATTCCAAATCCAATCCATCCAAATTTAAATTTGAAATCCATTTAGGCATTTTAAGAGGAAATTTAAGCAATTTCCTACATTTAATCCTTTTTACTCAAAATTCTTTGACCAAACTTTTGTAGGTCAGTTGTTTTTGAGTTGGAATTTTTGTAATGTTTAGTCCTTTTTTCAGTTCTTTTGGTCTTTTTTTAGTTTTTTTGGCCACAGAATGAAATGTAGGAAATTGCTCAAATCTCCTTTCGAAAATGTCAAAGACTATTCAACAAAAAATTTTTTTCTTGAATTGATTTTTTTTCTCAAAACTCAATTTTAATCACAAATCACTTTTTTTTCATCAATTCTATGACCAATTTTTTTTAGTATGTGTTCGTTTTTAGTTTTTTTTTCAATCCGTTTTGATATTTTAAAATGAAAATTTAAGCAATAACC
The DNA here is from genome assembly GCF_029784135.1 of Toxorhynchites rutilus septentrionalis. Classification (NCBI taxonomy): domain Eukaryota; kingdom Metazoa; phylum Arthropoda; class Insecta; order Diptera; family Culicidae; genus Toxorhynchites; species Toxorhynchites rutilus. Next base: position 198,229,422 of record NC_073744.1, read on the forward strand.
CACATTTAATTTTTTTTTCCAAATTTTTTAGGTCTTGTGGCGGACGGATTCAGAGGGAAATGAAAAGTCACGGTTAGACTAACAATAAAACTAACTTTTATTCGGTGAAAATATATTCCGTTGTTAACGACACCGCGCGTGGTAAAAAACTGACTATTGTCGTTTCTCTCCTTCTCTTCGTTCCTCGACATCGAGTGATTCTCTCTCTGGGAAATTAATAGGGTGTGCCTAGACGGCAACCCATAGGGCCCCCTCCAGTTACACTAAGAATCGAACCCGGTGACCGGATTGTGTAACTAACGTTTGGCTATCCTCAGTTGGGTGATTTCTGATGTTGTCATCGCATCCAAACGCTGGTTTGAGTCGGTCTATAGATACTCTTTGCTCTCTTCCTGCTATGATGATATCGAAATATTTTCCGCTTCGTCTCACGATTTCATATGGTCCTTCATAAGGCTGTTGTAGCGATCGCTTGACAGCGTCGACGCGTAAAAAGACATGAGAGCATGTGTTCAATTTACTGTGCACAAACACGGATTGCTTGGCATGATGAGTAGTTTCAGGAGGACGCAGTTTAGACAATGCATCGTGCAAGCGCTTAGCAAATTCTGAACGGTCAACACTTGTAACGGGTGAGTCGAAAAATTCCCCTGGAACACGCAGTGGCTGACCATAAACTAGTTCAGCTGCAGAACATTTTAACTCGTCGCGATATGCACTTCTCAACCCCAAAAGTACAATTGGTAATTCGTTGCTCCAATGATTTCCGCTTCTACACATCAAGCTTGCCTTCAATGTTCGATGAAATCTCTCCACCATTCCGTTTGCTTGTGGGTGATATGAAGTAGTACGAATGTGATGTGATCCTAAAATATAAGTCAGCTCACGAAACAACTCCGACTCAAACTGACGACCTTGATCGGTGGTAATTGTTTCCGGTGTACCGAATCGAGAAATCCATCCCGATGTTAATGATTTTGCCACAGTTGGAGCCATAATATCCGATAATGGAAATGCTTCTGGCCAGCGTGTGAAACGATCAACAACTGTCAGAAGGTATCGATGTTCATCAGACGGAGGTAAGGGACCCACTAAATCGATGTGTACGTGTCGAAATCTGGATTTAGGTAGGTCGAATGAACCGAACGGTGACACAGTGTGTCGATTTACTTTGGAACGCTGACAGCTTATGCATTCGCGAACAAAACGATTGATGTCGTTATTCATTGCAGGCCATATAAACCTCTCGGAAATGAGTTTTCTAGTAGCCCGTGCACCAGTGTGCGCCAAACCGTGTAGTTGTTGCAGCACGGTAGCGCGATGCTTCTCTGGAACGAAAGGACGAATTCGATTTTTTATTGAAACATCACAGTAGATTGGCTGAGACAAATTCGGAATACGTATTTGTTCAAATTTCAACGACGGAGACGACATAAGCCTTTTTAGCTCAATATCTGTTTTTTGATCGTTTGCAATAGCATTTAAGTCAATTGCCGACACAGCCTCGACTCTGGACAGAGTATCAGCAACAGTATTGTCGACACCACTGATGTGACGTATATCCGTAGTAAATTGAGAAATATATCGCAGATATCTTTCTTCGTGGGGCAACCTGCTGGCTGAATTACTAGTCAATGCGTTCGTAAGTGGCTTATGGTCAGTGAATATTATGAAATTGCGGCCTTCTAGGAAGTGCCGAAAATATTTGACAGCCATTTTCATAGCCGTTAATTCACGCCCGAATGTTGAGTATTTTTTCTGCGAATCTCCAAATTTTTCAGAATAAAAACCAAGCGGCTGCCATGACGCACCGGAAAGCTGTTGAAGCACCGCTCCTGCTGCGGTACTGGAAGCATCTATCAACAAAGCAAGTGGTTTTGACGAGGCTGGATAATGTAGAAGTGCTGCGTTAGCTAAAGAATTTTTGCAACATTCAAATGATATTTTAGAATCGCTGTCCCATTGGATTTTCCGTGTGTCGTTCTTTCTATTGTCTGGAATCAATTTACGAAGTTCAAGTTGAACATCGACAGCTTTAGGAATGAATCTTTTGTAAACGTTAATCAGGGCTAGGAATCTTCGAAGCTCCTTCACAGTTGTCGGACGAGGATAGTCAATGACAGCTTGTACACGGGATGGTAATGGTTTCATCCCTTCTTGATCTACTAAATATCCTAAAAATTCAACTTGTTGCTGTGCGAATTTGCTTTTATCTACATTGATTACCAGGCCATTTTCTTTCAGCCGTTTAAAAACAACACGTACATGTTCCATGTGTTCTTCATATGAAGTTGACGCAATACAGATATCATCGATGAATACAATTACAAAATCGAGATCTCCAAAAACTTTGTGCATGAAACGTTGAAAGGTTTGGCTCGCGTTGCACAAACCAAACTGCATTCGTGTAAATTCGAACAAGCCGAATGGTGTAATTACGGCTGTTTTTGGAATGTCTGCTTCTTCAACTGGTATCTGATGATACGCTCTCTCCAAGTCAAGCGTTGTGAAAATATTCTTACCTTGTAGAGAGTTGAGTAGATCGTGAACGTGAGGCACTGGATAACGGTCCGGAATCGTTACTTGATTTAGCTGCCGATAGTCGCCGACGAATCTCCATTGACCATTCTTTTTGGGAACGCAGTGTAAAGGACTAGCCCAGCTGCTGCATGATGGGCGGCAAATACCCAGTTCATTCATTAAGGCAAACTCCTCTTTTGCAGCCTTTAATTTGTCTGGGTGCATTCTTCTCGCTTTGCTCGCTTTTGGTGGACCTTTGGTAAGAATATGATGCGTGACGTCATGCTGAACCTCAGTACGCAGACTTCCCGGAAGTGTAACTTGACGATACTCAGATAGAAGCTGATGGAACGGGTGATTTAAATTAATGCTAGTTATGCTGTGAACTCGGGTGGTCATCACGTTGCCAGAAGATTGCATCAATGTCTTCGAATCAATTAGAACTTTGTTTGTCAAATCGACCAGAAGCCCGAAATGCGCCAAAAAATCTGCTCCGATAATCGCATGATTGACATCCGCCACCAAAAAATTCCAAGTAAATTTCCGTCTTAATCCGAGGTCTGTTGACACAATTTTCGTCGTGTACGTTTTGATGCCCGTACCGTTTGCTGCGTGTAGAGTAAATAATGTTTTCGTTGTCGATAATTTTTCTTTTCTCGTTGCTGGAATTAACGAAACGTCGGAACCCGTGTCAATGAGGAATCGGTAATTACTCGTTCTGTCTGATAACAGGAGGCGCCGGCTCGTAAATGCTCCGCCCACTTCGGCCGACTCGTGCGAGCAGAGAGCTAGTTTTTTTGTTTTTTATATTGGCAAGGTGGTTTGCAGTGCTGTGCTTGCTGCCCATACTTTTGATGATACCAGCAAAAATCGTTGTTTGTTCTTGTTCGGGACGAAGAACGATTGCGGTGAGGCGAGGGACTGAACTTGAGATGACGAATCTCCGCACTGAGAAACTCCAGCTGCTCTTGTAAAGATACAATTTGATTTGAAGTTTCGCTTGAAGATGGAACCGTCGTTATTCCTGCAACTTGAGGTGATTCTGCCATTTTATCAGCCATTTCTGCTAGCTTAGGTAAAGTTCCATCGCTGATGGTTAAAATCGGACGAATGTGTGCTGGCATACGCTGTAGAAACAACATCTTGAGTAAATTTTCACTAACGTTCAGACCAGCTGCCAGTTCCTGCATTTTAGCTAGCAAATGTGTCGGTCGCATATCTCCAAGGTCCGACGCACTAAGCAGCCGCTCCAAACGAGCCTCTGATGACAAGGCAAAACGTGAAATTAACCTCTCTTTTATCGCTTTGTATTTTTCTTGTGGAGGGGGGTTCGACACTAAATCCGCAATGTGACATATTACTGATTGGTCCACTTTCGCTACGATGTGATAAAATTTGGTTTCATCCTTTACGACGTTTGCCAAAATAAATTGAGCATCAGCCTGTGCAAACCACATTTCTGGATCTGATTTCCAAAATTCTGGAAGTTTTACAGATACGGCTGCAGCGCCGCGAACCTCTTCATTCGCCATTTTGTTCGCAAGCAACTTTTAACGAACTGCAAACTTTCCCGATTTCGATACCAATTACGCGATTTCGATGCAAATTACGCGATTTCCACTTTCAAATCACGTCGGGGTCACCAATGTGGCGGACGGATTCAGAGGGAAATGAAAAGTCACGGTTAGACTAACAATAAAACTAACTTTTATTCGGTGAAAATATATTCCGTTGTTAACGACACCGCGCGTGGTAAAAAACTGACTATTGTCGTTTCTCTCCTTCTCTTCGTTCCTCGACATCGAGTGATTCTCTCTCTGGGAAATTAATAGGGTGTGCCTAGACGGCAACCCATAGTCTTATAGTTTTTGATATAGTTTTTTTCCGGAAAAGTTTAAAAAAAACTCAAAATTACAATAATTTGATAATTTCAAATGGAAATTTTATTAATTAAGAACATTTCATTCTTTGATCAAAATTCTTCAGGTCTTACAGTTTCTGAGTTAGAATTTTCTGTAAATCAATTAGAAAAAACTCAAATTTACAACAAAACTCAAACTCAAAATCTTTGAGACCTGAAAAGGGAATTTTTTATTATTTAAAAACATGTCAATCACAAGAACTCAGAAATGTTACGAGTAAAATATTAGTTTTTCAGAAGTCTCCCTGCAACAATACCATATATTCAGAGGATATAAGAGATAGATAGTAATGTGACGTCTTTGTGGAAAGTCCTCATTCTAATATTATCTAATTTTTTTCTGAATACACTATATCACTGTCTTGATTTTAAACAAAATTAGGATTAATTGAAAAATTAAAAAAAAAACATGAAAAAGTTATTAGTTGTGTCTTTCCCTGTAGAAGCGCCCAACTTACGTTGGATAGATGATCTGTTGGTTATTGTATGGGTTATCCATATATTTTTCCCTGAAATTTGAAAAAAAAACACTTCCAAGTAAAATAATTCCAATTTTGGAAATATTTTCTTCAGTATAGTTTGATTTTTTTTCTTTGATTGAAATTAAACAATTCCCTACATTTCTTTCCTTGACCACATATTTGTGTCTTATAATTTTTGAGTTATAAATTTGCGTAAAAATTTAAGAAAGAAGCTCAAAAAGTTGATAGTTTTTGGGGATTTCAAGCACGCAAAGCAAATGGCGAATGTTTTTACATTCACGAAGTTTCACTGCAATCCGAGATTGTTTTGTCTGCCCAATGGCTAATCGAGTTGGTATGAAATTCGTCTATTAACCCAGACTAACGCGAATTGTTACAGGTGGACCTACTGGGAGGACGCTGACCGGCGGACCAACTATCTCGCCATCCGTCCGACCACGACGCTGAACGATGTCTACCGTCACATCCAGAAGGCCCCCGGTCTTACCCCAACCACGGAGCTCAAGTTCGCCGACCGACGCACGAAAGCCCTACGAACGTACAACCTGCAACTAATCGGACGCCATATTGTTGTGCTGAAGCGCACCGACAAAAAGGACAAGGGAACCTACGAGGAGCTGATGAAGATCAACCTGACGAAGGTCCACGCGTACATTGGGCGCGAGGCGAAGCGCGACCAGACCAGCCTGCGGTGGGCGATAACACTCATCGAAAATGATTTCAAGAAAAGGTAAGTGTGCACATTCCGGGAACCACGCATACCGGGTATTGATTGGAAGTATTTTTTTAGAACACGAGACTCACCCTTCATCGGCCACCTGCTGGGGGGAATCGATTTCAGTGACCAAATCCTGTGGTACTCCAGCATATTGTATAGTCTCCACAAGGACGACATTCTGCCAACTAGCGATTTGTTTTTCTAAGCTAATCTTAAACACAAATACAGCCATTAGATAGCCAATATCTACCAGTATAAGAGGAACGCAGGTCTTCAAATGGCCATTTTCTTCGAAAATCCCTATCTCCAGCTCCATAAAAAACATTGTTTTTCTTTGTTTTAAATAATACACGTGTATTACGCTTCACTAGTCTTAATGTCAATACTTTCGGTAACGTCTGCGGAACTTTTCCGCCGACTGCTGTCAGCTTGCAGGGGTTTGGTTTCGGTGCACTCTGCTCCGGTGTCATCCGTTGCCGCCGCCGCGTTTGTGCTCTCGTCGTCAACCTTCCATTCGGTCATCTTGATCCCGTTGCTCCCACTGGGGGCGGCTTCGCGTGCCTTCAGATATTTCCGCTCCTGGATACGACGCTGGCACTCGACACCGTAGATGGCGAGGAAGGTGGCCGCCAGCAGGCAGCCCAGACTGCTGAGAACGGTCGAGACCAGCGTGACGTAGTACCAGATGCCGAACACTTCGCTGCAGTTGAAATCACTGCAAAAAAAGAGAGAGGATAACGGTGTGAATTGGAGGAAAAGAGGAAATAATTTTAAAAATTCGTAGTCATCAGATTTTTGTAAACTTCTTAGATGGTATGGACGTTTCTAGAAAAATTTTGCCCTCTTAACGTAGTATTACTTTCGTCATTATAAAACTTTCATATGTGAGGATCTGACGGAATGAATCATAGTAGCAGTCAATTTCTGTAACCATGGTGTTGTTAGTCGTAGTCTAAGATAAGATCAGACAATAGGGGGTCTTTTACGGACCAAATTTCTGTCAGATACGGACCAAATTTCTGTCAGTCATTCTGATTTCTGATTGGTCGATTTCGATAAATTTTGTAAACAAAGTCGATTTTTCCAGTGTTGCCAATAAAAATAAATTACGTTGGGTTTGTATTGAATTTAGAAAAAAAAATGAATTTAATTGATATTACGATACTTAGTTTAGAGGAAATGTGAAGGAATTGTATACACGTTTTACCTAATTATTTTGTTACTATATTTTGATTGAATTGAAAAATTTATATATATATATATATATATATATATATATATATATATATATATATATATATATATATATATATATATATATATATATATATATATATATATATATATATATATATATATATATATATATATATATATATATATATATATATATATATATATATATATATATATATATATATATATATATATATATATATATATATATATATATATATATATATATATATATATATATATATATATATATATATATATATATATACATCCATTTCATGTCAAACCGATATAGTGCTCCTCAGATTTCCATGAAAAGTGGTAGTTTCTTTCTTTATTGCAAAATATTAGACCCGTATTTTTTTTTTTTCGTTAGGGTGACCTTTTCTTATTTTAGGGTGGTCCGAAAAATCATTTTTTTCAACTTTTTCCTAAAAGTGCCTTTTTTAAAAATTCATAACTTTTTGAATCACTGAACCGATTGAGATGATCGATATATCAAATTGAAGCCAATTAATCTTTTTTGGAAAAATATTAGGCTTGCCAAGAAATCGAATTTTGTTTTCGTAACTATTGATTGTAGTTGTTTTTTGTTATTTTTATGTTTTTTGTTTTTATGTTTTTATATTTTATGTTTTTTCTTGAAAGCTGAGGATTTATTACATAACATATCTCGATATCTGATAGGCTTTTTTGTGTTTTTGAGTGACTTTTCAAAGTTAACCGGTCGTCCGTAAAATCATTTTTCCACTCTTATCCAAAAATAATTTTTTGCAAAAATTTATTACATTTGAACTACTGAACTGATTGAGATGATCGACATATTAAATTGAAGCCAATAAGCCAATCTTTTTTGAAAAAATATCACACTTACCGGAAAGATAGGATTCTAGTCGCATAGGTATAGTCTAGTCACATAAGAATATTGAACGAAGACTTAAAACATGTTAAATTTACAAAATAATGACTCTAAAACGAAAAAAACACCTCTCTAGAACCCTCTTTCCAAGTTCAATACTTTTTTCAATATTTTTTCTATTAAAAATCTACCTCATTGGCTTCAATTAGATTTATTGATCATCTGAATCGGTTCAGAGGTTCAAAAGTTATGATTTTTTGAAAAAGTCATTTTTGGGAAAAAGTGGAAAAAATGAGTTTTCGGACAACACTAAAATGGAAATGGACATAAGTTTAGTTTAATAATAATCTATTTGGTTTCTGATACTAATATATTTTATTTCTACCATGCCATGCTCCTGCTATCAAATTTTCGTTTCCTTGTTTTTTTGTTTTCTCCGCTTTTTAAACGAAAAGATATAAATTTTTTTATAATGTCATTCCTTGTTTTTTCACAATGGAATAAAGTGGATGGCAAAACATACATTTCTCCTGCCATTTTCTTCGGCAAATCAGCTTCGTTAGGTTCCAAATGCGATTTCATATTTCGGAATAGAATTTCCATTGCTAAGAAGAAATTAAAAGTCTCATCATTCACTATGCAGATGGGAGAGTTAGAAGCTGTAGCTCGCAAATATGAAAAAAAGAGACGGTTGATACAATCTAGGTTGTGTTTTGCTGACTACCAATCTCTTGTTACACTGCTGACATGTTCTTTCCCGCTGAATAATTTTTTTGCTGATGAAACCAGCTATATAGAACAACGAATTTTGTTCTGTTCTGTCGAGAAAAGTTTTCGCTTCATCGACGGTGTACTCATAGTCGAATTCAATATTCATATCATCCACATTATCACTAGAATTAGATGAAGCTGAAATTCGATATGATGTCGATGCTGCTTCATTGTCCATCAATTTCTGGGCTGAACATTCTTCACGCCGCTTTGATAGCAAATCTATCAATCCAATAAGATGTTGTTGTGTATCGGCTGTATACGAAGCATTCGGTACTACGGTCATGTATTGCGAAAGAGTCACAATTTTCAAGTTATTGCTGAATTGCAATGGAGTTGGGCGTCGTTGCTTTGCACGAATCAATGAGAAAAGACTCTCCAGACAATCTTGGACGAACCGCGATGTAAATATTTGTGGGTGTCCTTCATGCAAAAGCCGATCTGTCAACCTCACAATTGCATTCGTGCAAACGATTACACTTGTTTGCCATGGTTTCCAATGTCCGTGTCCTACTTGGAGATCATACATTAACCGCACCATGGTCTTCAGATGAGCGATATCCTCGTCATATTTCATAGGATCATTCAAACAAAATACTTTTTCTTCTGCCCTATTATTGATAAGCTCGAACCATCGAGCAAAGTCTTCTATGAAGCATGCGGTAGTAAGAAGCTCCGGTAATTCTCGTATTTCCGCATGAAACTTCAATGCTGCAGCCACCGTCCTGTTGCAATATTTTGTTGCGTTGCATACTTTCATTTTATCTATTGAAGATGTTCTGTTGTCAAAGCACACATCCGAGGCCGTTAGTCTGTGACAAAGCCGCAACGTGTTGTTTATTTCGGAGTTCACGATTGTGGTTAAATGGTCTCGATGAACAATATTGGATGTTAGCTTTTTTTCACGAACATACCAATCCGGAACTTTCAGGTAGACATTGTTCAACCAGCCATGTACTGTATTTTTAAATACGTGTACGGGATCGGGTATGATCTCTAGCATTCTGTTCTCAGCGTTTGGATGAGGTATCGCAGCATTTAATGTCTCATTTTTGCGACGAATATCGATCCCCAAATCCTTCCACATGCGCTGGTTTTCGGACCCGGAATCTGTTGTTATAAAATGGACACGCAAACTGATTCCCTCTGCTCTTGAAACTGCAGACAATACAGCATTCTTCAAAAACTCTTTTTGTATGGAGTTGCCGGTGTACTCGAAAGCCACCACCTGTTTCCAGCGCGCTGCGATTCCAACTAGCATGAATACCAAAGCTTTACAGGCTAAAGTTTGGGACATAGGAAGCGTTGTTGTTCCAACAAACTGCTTCGTATTTTGGCAAAACTCATTTGCCTCGTCTATGCTCATTTCGTCTAGAACCAATCCGCAGTCCTTTTCTTCAACCGACATTGTGGAGACTTTATGTTGTAGCAGCTCGAATATATCTTCAAGAATACCTACAAAATATCATTTCATATATTAACATGCGATGAGACATATGATTATAATTACATACCAGGACTGAAACGAACTCCTTCAATTTGGCATAGTAGAGTCCTCGTGGATGGGAACGGGAAGCCTTTTTGAATAAGCTTGTCGTATCCACCTTGACATGCAAACCGAATTTGTAAATTTTCCGTAATCGTTTCATTGGACCAACGTTTCACTTTTTTAACCTCTCCTGTTAATAGCTTAATTTGATCTTCTCTGAAAAGCTTCTTCAAGGGTTGTTTTCCACGAATTCTCGAGGTCAGATATCCGCATTTTTTCTTCCATTGTTTTACAATTCTATTAACGGTTACATCAATATAAAATATTAGAAAATAACATAATTTTTGACACACTACCTTTTCAGCTTGGAAATTTGATGTTTCAAACGAAATATTTCTTCCTGTAGTTGTTTATCTCCTTCATATACGTCAACCAAATCATAATTGTTCTCAATACTTTGTATCTCTTCCCATTCCTCATTCGCGGATGCAGCTAAGGTCGGAATTTTCGTAACTCCATTTTCATTGTATTTCCCATCAACAAAATGAGCCTGTATATATACTAGTATTAGGATATGTTTTAGAATTAGTTTTTAATACTTACGCTACATATTCTTGTGCTTGATTTGATTTCAAAGAATGGAACTTCTAATTCACTGTTCACGTAAAATCGAATCCATTCTTTCCGAATATTTTTGTCTTGAGGGAACCGATAAAATTTATACTCAGGATGAGTATCCGTCCTTCGCTCACAATTTAAGGCTTTACACTTCATTTTTATTTTTGAATTACGTTTTGTATGAATAAAATGGCTTCCTAACGTTGTTTTGGTTGTATTCCTGCTCATATAATAAGATAGAATGTTTTGGTTCAGACAATGAGAATCTGCATAACGCTGTAACGGTTGTCAGATTAGATTTATTTGCTAAAAAAAAATCCCAAATTTGTTTTGGAAACGATTATATTATAGATATGGGTATTTAAAAGACTTATTTTATCCTTTTAAAGCATATTTTTGAGATTGTCTATTTGAAAATATGCAATAATCATTGAATTCGCACCAACCAAATGTTACGATTCATTAAAATAGAAATTTGAAAAATCCGATATTTTATAATATTTGGCAGCTCTGGCATCTTCATGTCATGGCTTCGTTTTTGGACGACGAAGAAGAGTAAGAAGCCAGTTGTCTGGTCTTGTCTTAGGTCGTAGTTAATAACGTAAAATTATTCAGACTTCATAACCAACACACATCTTTCTTCGACAGGTTATGGCTCCAACTGCATCTGACCATTGAAACCTGAATTGAAACTGGAGCGGAAAAGTTTTGAAGAAATCAAAAGTTCATTATCAAATTACGTAAAATGTCAAACCCCTCGAAAGCAGGAATCATTCAGTTTGCTTGAGAAGGATACGATGTTTGGAAGTTACGGGTCGAAACGCAGTTGTCGGCTCACGGGGTGAAAGAGGCGATAACAGCGGATGTATCTGCTGATGATGCGCAGAGGAAGACTTTTCAAGAAAAGGATGAAAAGACAAAGGCGCTTCTAGTTTCGTGCATAGTGGATTCTCACCTGAAGTACGTACGTGACAAAATACTGCTAAGGAAATGTCGAACTCCCTAGCAATTAACCTTTTCTCTACGGCAGTGTGCTCCGCCGGAGTGCTACCGCTGAACGGAGCACCGCGCCGAAAAGTATGCATATCGCGCTGGTGTGATCGATGTGCAGTATCACCCTGATGTCATCTAAAGACGACGTTCGTACACACAAGTCATCGCACGGATGTCGTCTATAGACGACGCCTCGTAGAGAGAGGGTTAAAAAATCACTTTCGTAAGTATGATGAATTGCTTCGTGCATTAGAAGAAACGGGTGCCACTGTTACTGAACTGGATGCCATAAGTCAGCCAATTTTCTCTCTAACGTTTGCATTAAAAAGTGGCCAAATTCTACCAATTTTTCATGCGTTCACTTTAACACCTGGTGATGAGACCACTTGTCCATTGTCAAACACAATAACCCATAAGTTTTCAGACAAAATTTGAAAGCGCTATCAGTTGAACTGCGGAAGTTATGGCGAAAATAGTGAAGTAGCGGTGCTCCATGCCGTTGCGAAGAAAGTGAACATCGTCAAGTACTTTGAGTCCAGCGTATACGCCCGTTCCGCTATTTATATCATCCGTAAACTTCTGGAGAAGAATGAGAGCATTGAACGGAAGCCTGGTTCCGGTCGTCCGATGGTGCTACCTAATCGTAAACTACAGCTGAAGCTTAAACGAAGATGGAAAGAAAGGTTTCTAAATCATTCCGGTGTTTGGGCCGGGAGGTCGGAGCGACGGGTCTATTGCAGAGCAAATGAATCAAACGTCTTGTTCAGTTGAATGCTTGCAATGGAATGAAAATTTTATTCTATCTCTTAGCAACTATTAACAATCCTTAGCGACGCGTATTACTATGCTACTACGATTACATTACTCCTCCCTAATCCGCGACGCCTGTTAACATTCGGAACTTCTGTTGCTTTTGAACAGTCATCGGTTTTGTGAACCCGTCAGCTGGCTGTTCAGTTGTAGGCATATAGCTTAGTTTTACAACACCATTTTGCAGGCTATCATGCACGAAATGGTATCGTATACTGACGTGCTTAGTCCGGGGGTTATAAGATCCGTTGTTTGCGATGCTGATTGCCGACTGGTTATCGCAACGTACAGAAATCGGCCTGGCCTCGAAATACTGCGACTGCAAATTGCTCCACCACATAGCTTCCTGAATTGTGCGAGACATAGCCATGTACTCCGCTTCGCAGGACGAGAGGGCTACGGTTGGCTGTTTCTTGACGTTCCATGAGATCGCTCCTCCCTGCATCAAGAAAACGTAACCGGTCGTGGATTTCTGGTCATCCGTATCTCCTCCCCAATCGGCATCGCTGTAATCAACTATTTCCGCTGGACCGCTTGCCAAGTACTCTAATCTCTTCGTAGTTGTACCCTTCAGGTACCGAATTATCCTTTTTACCGCTTCCCAGTGAGGACAGCCAGGGTTAGCACTGTACTGGCTCACAACGTTAACGGCGAAAGCAATATCCGGTCGAGTGCCTTGAGCTGCGAAAGATAAACACCCGACTGCTTCTTTGTATGGAACCGACTTCATTTCATGCGTTTCGGATTCCGTCTTCGGTGCCATCGACTTGTCCAACTTGATGCTAGGATCTGTAGGTGTTGCAACTGGGTGAGCCTCGGCCATACCGAAACGATCGATGATGTCTTCGATATAGGCTTGTTGATCCAACCACAGCTTGCCTTCTTCACGCTTTCTCGTGATTCTGATCCCGAGACAGTGATGCGCCTCCCCGAGGTCTTTCATTTGGAACCGACTGTGCAGATGAGCCTTCAGTTTCTTCTTTAGCTTCCGATCGTTTGTAAAAATCAAGAGGTCGTCCACGTAGATAGTCACAAACATCATTTTATCCTCATAAACACACCAGTACAAGCAAGGATCCACTCTCGACCGCTTCAATCCGAACTCACGCAGCACCTCATTCAATTGCGCGTTCCATACGCGGCTAGACTGCTTCAGGCCATACAGCGCCTTCTTGAGTCTGCAAACTTTTCCGTTTTCTGCTGCGAACCCTTCTGGTTGCAGCATATAAATCTCCTCATCCTTCAGCTCGCCCTGAAGAAAAGCTGTGACTGCATCCATTTGGTCGATGTCCAAATTGTACCGCACTGCCAGAGCCATCAAGTATCGGACGGTCGCGTACCGCACGACCGGAGAATACAATTCGTTGTAATCCAGACCAGGTCGTTGAGAGCAGCCCTTCACCACAAGTCGGACCTTGTATCTCTGAGTCTTCCCGTCGGGACCTTTCTTCGTTCGGAACACCCATTTGTTCCGGATTGCTTTCCGCCCTTCAGGCAGATCTGCGAGCACCCATGTCCTGTTCTCGCTAAGGGAAGCGATCTCTTCGCGCATCGCCACCATCCAGCGATCTCGGTCGTCGCAGAACCTCTTCGTAACTCGTCGGATCATCCATTATATCCTCATCGCTCGTCGTATTTGAGGATAACTGAGGAGAATGAACACCGCCAAGAAATGAACTGTAATTAACAAAGTCACTGTACTTGCCTGGACAACGGCGCTCCCGACCTCTGCGCCTCAACTCCTGCTGCATTTCATCAGCTAGTCTATTTAGTTGCGGTGGGAGCGCATGATCGGCAACGGCATCCTCGTAGTCATCCGCTTCGCTGAACGAACTATCGACACCAATCGCTTCTTCCGCTGGCTCGATATCATCACGATTACTACAAACAACTCCAGCACCAGTCACAGGCTCGACTGTACCACACGCAGGATGGTCACGGAACTCGTCCCAACAAAGCTCCATGAACTCCACCGGCTTCACTGGTTGTTCCACCTCACAAATAACGACACCTTCCTCCAGAACTACGACATCTCGGCTGATGCGGAAACTGCCCTTCTCAGAATCATACACCCGATAGCCTTTTGTGTCTTCACAATAACCAACGAAAATACCCTTTTCGGATTTGGGATCGAATTTCTTCCTTTTCGCCTTCGGAGCCAGGGTCATCACTCTTGAACCAAAAATCTTAAGATGCCCAAGATCCGGCTTTTTCCCTGTCCACGCCTCTTCAGGCGTTTTGTCCTTCAGGGAACGTGTAGGACCACGATTCACCACGTGAGCAGCAGTCGAAATAGCTTCTGCCCAAAACTCCTTTCCAACCTTTGCATCGTTGAGCATGCATCGCGCTTTTTCTACTAACGTGCGGTTCATCCTCTCGGCCGCCCCGTTCTGCTCGGGCGTATACGGGCACGTGGTTTGATGTCGGATCCCGTCCGACTCCAACAGCTTCCGGAAATCTGCATTCACATATTCCTTTCCGTTGTCTGAACGCAGGATTTTCAGCTTCTTACCCGTTTGTCTCTCCGCCTTGGCCTTAAACGATTTGAACGCCCCCAGTGCTTGATTTTTATGCTTCAAAAAATAAACCGCCACGCGCTTGCTCGCGTCGTCCAAAAATGTCACAAAATAACGACTTCCACCCAACGACGGAACCTCTACTGGACCGCAGAGGTCGGAGTGTACCAACTCCAACAGCTCTTCAGCTCGTGACTCGCTGCTAGGAAACGAACGCCTCGCATGTTTGCCCTCCAGACAGGCAACACAATTCTTCAACGTCCCGACTTGAAAATCGATTCCGTCCACAATCTGTTTTAGCTTCTTCAGCCCACCTTCGTGGAGATGTCCAAGACGTCGATGTCAAAGTTCAATACCGCTTACCAGAAGTGACTTCTCCGATCGATTGACTTTGTACGGGCCACCTTCCTCGACACCGGTGATAACCAGATCGCCGTCTTCATCCCGAACTTCACATTTGTCCTTGGTGAATATAACGGTTTTTCCCTTTTTGCAGATGCTACTTACAGATAGCAAATTTGTAGCTAATTCCGGGATCTTCAGTACTCCGTTGACATCGATTTGACCATCGTCACTGTTCAAAACGACGGTACCCTTCGCTACGGCCTTCATGCTGGTATTGTTCGCCGTTCCGACATCATGGTTCACCTTCTCTTCGTTCACAGATTTCTGCTCCGTCCGTGCCATGTGGCAAGTGGCACCCGAATCAAAGCACCATTCATTGGTAATTACATCTCCCATGGCGAAAATGGAACACAGACCCTTGTTCTTCCTCGGCTTCGGTTGCTGTTGCTTTTCCGGACACTTGGCAGCAAAGTGACCTGGTTTTTGACACTTGAAGCACGTTTTCTCGTCGACCTTCGCTTTCACCATCGTTGGTTTGAACTTTCTGGAACCCTGCTTGACATACAAAGCATCTTCGTCACTGCAATTCATTGCGCCCCGTTCGATCTTCACATCCTGAAGTATCTTGGACTTCACTGCATCCGCTGTCAGCGCAATACCTGACGCCTCTAGTCCCATTATCATCGGCTCATACTGCTCCGGCAAGCCCATTAGCAACATCGCAGCCAACCAGGAATCATCGACTTTGAATCCCACTGACGCTAGCTTGTGACTTGTGCTCATCAGCTCATCAACATAAGCTTCCACACTGGAACTGTTAACAAGACGTATCGAGGTGAATTTTCGTAACAATCCAATCTTCCGATTCAGACCGCTATCCTGGAACGCCGTTTCAAGCTTCTTCCAGGCAGCTCGTGCATCGGCCGCATCCAGCACCAAACTATAGTTGTAGGTTTCCAAACTAAGACAGATGGTAGCCAATGCCCGTTGCTTCATATCCGCTGGCACCGCTGCTTGTGCTTCGTCGGTTTCAGCACTAACTGCTTCCCAACATCCTTCACGGATCAAAATCATCCGCATCGCGAACGCCCATGTCGTGAAATTTTCCCTTCCGCGTAGCTTTTCAATGGCCGGCAACGCCACGGAACCTCCGCCAACTCGAACACTTCCCGGTCCAGCTGCAGCTCCGTTCGCCCCATCTCCGATACTAGAATTGTTTCGCGACATCTTGACTTCGGATTACTTTGGATACTCCTTCTTACTTGATACACTTCTTGAGATTAATGCTTCAGTTAAAATAAAACTACTTCTTAACTTCAGTTATGGCCATTTGTCTGGGCCCATAACCTATTGCAGAGCAAATGAATCAAACGTCTTGTTCAGTTGAATGCTTTTTTTTTTTTTATTTAAATCGTTTATTTTTACAGGCTCAGTTACATAGGTTTAAAGGAGCCGAACTCCTTACTGTATTGTTACTAGTATATATACATTTTTCCTTAATTCTAATGTTAATAATATAGGAAACCGATTACTCGCGGTCAACTCGAGTTTAGAAGGGTGACATATTTTCTTCAGGAAAAGGAGGGGATATGAGGATATGTTGACAATGATCACACTCACACTCTCAATCACACTCATCACACTCAATTCTTAAACCTATCTTATATCTAATATGTATTTACATTTCATCTTATTTTTAAGAAGGGATCCGATCTCTCACAAAGGAAAAGGAAAAACTAAGGGTATAAGGACAATCACACACGAAGATCGATAGCTTTAAGGAATACATATATTTGGGACATGTAATCAAGGTCTAACCGAGCCAACACGTCTCTCACCGGCACATTGGGCTGCCTTCCTCGGGCCCGAAGGGTGACTACTAAATTCGATCTGGCGACAAGATACAGCTCGCACGACCAAACAACGTGCTCGATGTCGTGGTAAGCTTGGCCACAAACACAAAGATTGTTGTCGGCAAGATTAATACGAAAGAGTAGCGCATCTAACGAACAGTGATTGGACATGAGTCGGGAGAAGGTGCGAATAAAGTCCCGACTCAAGTCCAGACTTTTGAACCATGGTTTGAGGCTAACCTTAGGGATAATCGAGTGGAGCCACCGGCCCAATTCATCTTCGTTCCATTTGCGTTGCCAGTTAACTATGGTATTTTTGCGGACTAAAGAATAAAATTCATTGAAGGCGATTTGACGCTGATAAATATCGCCTTCAATTGCACCTACCTTTGCTAATGAGTCAGCCCTCTCATTACCCAGAATTGAGCAATGTGAAGGGACCCAGACAAAGGTAATGACATAACAGCGTCTGGATAAAGCACTCAAAATTTCTCGTATTCTCTCAAGGAAGTACGGCGAGTGCTTTTCCGGCCTCACTGAACGGATAGCTTCGACAGAGCTAAGACTATCCGTTACAATGTAATAGTGTTCAACAGGTCGTGAGGCGACGCTGTCCAGCGCCCAGTGTATCGCTGCCAATTCAGCAATATACACTGAGCAAGGATTCTGAAGACTGTGTGAGGTGCTAAAAAATTCGTTGAACACTCCAAATCCTGTGGACTCATTCATAGAGGACCCATCAGTAAAGTACATATTATCACAATTGATATCCCCATACTTTGCATCGAAGATCGTTGGAACGATCCTCGATCGAAGATAATCTGATGTTCCATGGATATCCTGCTTCATGGACAGATCAAAATGCACAGAGGAATTGATGTAGTCAGGAAAACAAACACGGTTGGGAATATACGAAGAAGGATCAACCTGCATGGAGACGAATTCATGATATGAGCTCATGAATCCAGAATGAAAATTTAGCTCGATCAGCTTCTCAAAATTTCCGATCACCAATGGATTCATAACCTTACACCGAATGAGGAACCGAAGAGATAATAAATTGAAGCGATCTTTGAGTGGGAGTAGGCCTGCCAAAACCTCGAGGCTCATGGTATGCGTTGAGGGCATACATCCCAACGCGATACGGAGACAAAGATACTGAATTCGCTCGAGTTTAATGAGGTGTGTTTTGGCAGCTGATTGAAAACAGAAACTGCCATACTCCATCACTGAGAGAATAGTTGTTCGATACAACATTATAAGATCTTCGGGATGGGCTCCCCACCAGGTGCCGGTAATTGTACGGAGAAAGTTTATTCTTTGTTGACATTTTTTACTCAGATACCTAATATGGGCCCCCCAAGTACATTTGGAGTCGAACCAGACCCCAAGATACTTGAATGACATAGCATGAGTGATCGGTTTACACAAAAGTTGAAGCTTTGGTTTTGCTGGTTTATGCTTCCTAGAAAAAACCACCATCTCTGTTTTCTCCGTGAAGAATTCGATCCCTAGCCCAATGGCCCAGGTTGAAAAATTGTTCAAAGTATCTTGTAAGGATTCTTGCAGGTCGGATTCGTTTGATCCTACGACAGACACCACTCCATCATCTGCAAGTTGTCTTAGGCTGCAATTTTGTGTAAGGCAATTGTCAATGTCGCTTACGTAGAAGTTGTACAAAAGGGGGCTTAAACATGAGCCCTGGGGGAGTCCCATGTAAGAGACCCGACTTACTGCCGAATCTCCGTGAGAAAAGTTCAAATGTTTCTCACAAAGCAAGTTATATAACATATTATTCAATAGAGGCGGCAGACCCCGAGAGTGTAATTTGTCTGACAAAACCTCTATTGAAACAGAATCAAAGGCCCCCTTTATGTCCAAGAATACTGAAGCCATTTGTTTTTTTTCGGCGTAAGCCATTTGAATTTCTGAAGAAAGCAACGCAAGACAATCATTCGTCCCCTTGCCCCTGCGGAACCCATATTGTGTATCTGAGAGTAGGCCATTCGTTTCAACCCATCGATCAAGGCGAAACAAGATCATTTTCTCCAACAATTTCCGTATACAAGACAGCATTGCTATTGGGCGGTACGAATTGAAGTCGGACGCAGGTTTTCCGGGTTTTTGAATAGCTATAACTCGTACTTGTCTCCAATCATCTGGAACAATATTATGCTCCAGAAACCGATTGAATAAGTTCAACAAGCGATGTTTCGCCACATCGCCACATCAGGTCATATTGAAGCTGTTACAAAGGTCATATATCAACGATGAACGATTGTCGTCGTACTGTTCCCCCCAGGCAGTTCCGTGAGAGTTGAAGTCTCCCAAGATTAATCGTGGCTCAGGAAGGAGTGAGCACATGTCAACAAGTTGCTTGCGGCTAACCGCAGCTCTCGGAGGCCAATACAAGCTGACTATACAGAGGTCTTTGCCTCTGATGTTTGCATGACAAGCAACAGCTTCGATCCCTCCAATAGGTGGAAGGTCAATTCTAAAAAATGAGTGACATTATTGATCCCCAATAGTACCCCTCCGTATCTGTCATCACGGTCCAAGCGTATTATATAAAAATCGTGGAAAGAGAGATCATTTTGAGAAGAGAGCCAGGTTTCGGATAGAGCAAAAACATCACAATTGAGTTTATGAATTAGAAATTTGAATGTATCCAATTTAGGCATAAGACTACGACAATTCCACTGTAAAACAGTGATATCTCCGACCTCTCTATTTAAATTAGACATCAAGAGAGATAATCATTGCAAGGAGGGGCCATGTTTGCATCAATTGCTGCAAAATTGTCTTTAGTACTGGAAGCATTGCGGTGACAATGGTTCTGATGGAGTCGGAAAAACATTAAAACACGTGAAGATTTGATCCACAAGGTCAGACAACTTTATAAATCCCGATTGGGAAGTTGAACTTGACGGAAAAACAGGGACAGTTGGGGTTTTTGATGTCCCCTCGAGTGCTGGGTCGTTCGAAGGTGAACTATTACCACGGAGGCCAGGAGGGACCTGATTTTGCTTATCCGCTGCACTCGATTTTTTGGGCAAGCTAACAGGGGGTATCACAGGGGGGACTTGTTCTTGAATTTTGGGAGTGGTCACATTTTTGCGCCGGGGATTCCCTTGAGAAATAAACGGCGTGCCCCCGTTAGCTGTATCCGCTTCCATTTCGTCAACTGGCAACGTAGCGAAGACATTGTGTGTATTGATTGGTTGTTGTTCTTGAGCCAGTGGAGAAGCGCCCTTCAAAATTTCTGCGAAAGTGCGTTTAGAGCGTTCCCTCAAAGAACGCTTCTGTTTCTCCCAGCGAGTCTTGTATGTTTCACAAGCTGAGAGCACGTGTGGGGATCCCCCGCAATATGGACACTTATGCTCAGTCGCACTGCAGGATTTCCCCTCATGTTGTTCTCCGCAAGTGGCACATCGTTCTTTATTGGCACAATAAGCAGCCGTGTGACCAACTGACTTGCACTTTAGACAAGTCATTGGCTTTGGAATAAAAAGTCGCACGGCTAACCTCAATTTATCTACCATCACGTAGTCAGGGAGAGCTGAACCAGCGAAGGTGACTCGAAACGAGTTGGTCGGCGTAAATTTCTTTTCTTCTCCTTCATGGGAGACTGTTCCGAGCTGGCGGCAACCCAAGATCTTAACAGTCGTCGAGGGCAGTTTTTTAAAACGGCCGGTACCTTCACTCGTAATGTATTCGCACGTCAAGCCGGTTTCGGTTATCACACCCTCAATTTCGACTATGTGAGAGGGTATGTAGACCCGATACTCAATTGTAAAATGCTGATCGACAACAATCTTGTTTGCGTCTTTTCGATCATTCACGACAACTCGCAATTTGTTTGGTCTAACCTTCGAAATTTCCGAAACGGAGGTATACCTTGCCAGATCTTTCGCGATCTGCATGACTCTCAACGCCTTTCCATTTGGCTTAGGCCTGAAGAAAACAACCCAGGGACCAGTTCCGGGCGCATCTTCTGGATAGACCTTTACACGGGGAGTGGGAATAACAGGGGGGGGGAAGGCGAGGACGGGGATTGAGAGTGGGAAGGCGAAGGTTGAGAAGGAGCGGGAAGAACAGAGGGAGAAGACGAGGTTGAAGGTAGAGTGGGATCGTTAAGGGCAGATGGGAGATTTGCTAGTTTTTTTGGAGGGAGGCTTGGTAGGGTTAGCTGACTCGTCCCCAGAAGAAGTATCTTCCGTATTTGGAACACGTTTGAGTGACTTTTTTTTATCCGTTAGGAGGGAACTAGAGTCAGAGACCTCCATATCCGAAGGTCCCCCACTCTCTGCCATTTTAAATTTTCACTTATATTCTAAGTATTTTTTTAAACAATATTTCACAATAAAATAATTCACAAAAACAAAAAAAAAACTTATACTTATTAAATATTTTCTCTCAGTATATTTAATGTTATTCACCTATGAACGCACTCCAGTGCAGATGAACGGGAGCGTGCTGAAAGCTCGTTGGTGGTGGGAATGTGCCTACGACACCACTACACACAGTCGTCGGTGAAAGCTGACCCGCACTGTCACTGTTGGCTCGGCGATGACTCGGCGAAATCTCCAATGTCGGCGAAGCAGCGACAAAACAAAAACCAATGCTTGGCTTTCCGAGGATGAAAGCCTTTATCCACTTGCAGGCAGGGCACTTCACTCACTATCCAGATAGCGAAATGAACTCTTCAGCGGCAAAAAAACAACAATCACGCGGTAACCGATAACGGAACTTGGACGCGACTTTCCTTCGTCTGGTTACTTCGGGCAATCGGCGAAGAATGCAGTTGAATGCTTGCAATGGAATGAAAATTTTATTCTATCTCTTAGCAACTATTAACAATCCTTAGCGACGCGTATTACTATGCTACTACGATTACATTAGGGTCAAATGGTGAAAAATAACCAGCGAAAATGAACATTATCATGCGGAAACGTAAGTCAAGACCGGCAGTGTCGGAACAGCAAACTGTGGCCCAGAAACAAGCTAAAAATGATGGAGAATGAAATATTTCAGGCGAAGTGGAACATCGCGTTCGTTATGGACAACAAGACGTACTGAACGTTGGATGACAACGACTAGTTGGGAACTAGTGACTTGCGGTGAATGGAAAGATTTACAGCACAAAATGCCTGCCGGAAGTTTCCTCCTTCATTCAAAAATATCTTCCGGGCGAGGATCAGACCTCCGTCCATTACGCGAAGAATTGGCTGGAGGAAATGAATCGCTTGCAGAGAGATGTTGTTCAGAAGTCCGCCAACCCTCCGAACGTCCCCCAGTTGCGTCTGATTGAGAATTTCTGGGTAAATCTGGAGCAAAAGATCTACTCCAACAATTTCGTGGCGCAAACGGAGGAAGAATTAATAGATAAATAAAAGAAGGAACTGAAAAACATGCCAACAAATATGTTTTCGTCAGCAATGACGAGAGTTCCGCCTGTCGGAAGGCCGTCGAAATATTTTTATAACATGATCAATACAATTATGTTTTATGGGAAGTGAAATCGTCCCTCCAGACATCGTTCGTACAGCGCAAACCAATCCAGCACCAAACAAGCGTTCAACATAGCATGCACACAGTGCCATGAATGGGTTTGGGACTACTTTTGGCTGTAGCTTTCAAACGAAATATAATATCGAGAAATTCTCTTAGGACAACATTTCTGAGGGCATGAGCTTCCCAAAAAAGCAAAAACAAATATTTTTTTTCAATCCTCCAGACCGGGTTCCCCCCTTTAAACCAATTATGCTGAAGTACAACATCAGATCGCGCTCACCAGTCAGCACCATCAAACGCGCCAGGAAAGGCAAATTTTTATCCGTCAATTGTTTTGCAGCATATCGAAAACGATTCAAAAAGGCGTTTCGGAAGTCATAGTCCGAGGGGTTAATGCCGTTCTTGTTCTCGGTAACTCATGGGCACATTACAGTTCAGAAAAACTAAGAACAAGTGAGAGCTATATTTTATAAGTTTTTGTCTCCCAACATCTCCAACCGATGGACTAGCGTGTGATACAGATGCTCATTACAAAAATATCATGACTATCTTTCTTTGTTTTTAGACGAAACACAGATTCCCATGATTATTTGGATCACATCAATATTTAATACTCGATGTTCTGAAATTGCTCAACCCATCAGTTGAGTGAATACACTTGCATTCCGAATCGAGATGCTGAGGAGATTTTTCGAATTTCGGAACAGTTGATCAGAAGATCTCAACGTATCCGACGAATTTGCTTTGAATGATGTCGATGTTTTGTCTTTAAAGGCGCAGTGTGCTTTGCGAAAGATCATCGTGGACTACTTTGCATGTAGAAAACATTAGAAGTGGTCTGATAACATCATCAAGGATGATTATGTTGCCATTTATCATTTCTCTGAGTTGATTTGATTTATGTCACATATTCACAGAGAGAAAAAATTCTACTTTTCTTGGATTTAATAAATGAAATTGTTCTTGGTTTTAATGTTTTTAAAATTTATTTTAAGTTATTTATCTATTCACCCTCCATCAACTGTATGAAGAAAAACAGGAAGTGGGTTATATCTATGGTATAACCGCAAGGGTGACGTAGGACTATCGTTGATTTAGAGATCATTTGTTTGAAGTTGAATCTAAATCCATCCTGAATGAATGAATAAATAAATATTTGGGTGACTTCAAAAACGAGAGTGTTACTTTGAAGACTCAAGGTTTTATGCATCCAATATTGGATACAAAAAACCTTGTTTTGTAGAATAATCTTCAGAAGCTTTCCTGTTAACTGCACTTGATTGACAAACCACAAAACCAAATGTATGTGGTCGCAGTATTATATGGATAGAAAAAAATTAAAATAAACTCGCTTGAATGTAATGTTATTTTCAATTCCAAGGGGAACTGGCAGATTATTTTTCAGCAACGATCATTTCTTTCCAGGTTTCCTCTCGATAACCAGCAAACGAAAAGAGTTGCGCGCGTGTATGTGTGTGTGTGTGGCGGCTGCTTCTATGTCTTCCCGAGGAACCGTATTTCGATGCTGATACTCTCTTGGTCACCTTCTCTTCTCCTTCTGATCGATCGGCTTTTCTGCGCTCCCTCACAGTTAAAACAAACTGATTGCATTTCAGGTCAGGTCAAGCCAGGTAATGAATACCTCGATCCCTCGCTGTTCAGCTCGTTCAGTAACGATGTTGTCTTGTCGATGTCCTCAGGCGTCGTGCACAAATTACGTAACGCAAAAATCCGGAGTTTGAACCTCCCCCCCCCCCTTTCGTAACGCAATTTCCTATCTCTAATAAACAGAAAGTAACGCAACATCTAACCCCTCCCCCCTTATCGCGTTACGTAATTTGTGCACGACGCCTCACGAAAAATGAATCGGTTTCACCACCACAATATCATTTCAGTATGCTTTTCGTGCGTGATTGAATCGAGAGAAGGTGTGGTTTACGATGGCAATTTGGAAGGCAAACTAGAGGAGAATGAACTCTCTGAGTATGAAAATTTCGACGACTGAGCAATAATCGATTGAAAATTATATAATTTTGGCGATACGAAACATTTTCCGTTTTTCATGTTATGCATCCATTATTGGATACGAAAATATCCCACTGATGGGAAAGAATAATCTTCAGAAGCTTTCCAGCTAATTACACTTGATTGAAAAATTACGAAATCAAATGTATTTGGTCGCTGTGTTCGCCATATAATTAGAAAACATTAAAATAAACTCTTTCGCATGGATGTATTCTTCAATTCCCAGGGAACTGGCAGATTATTTTTCAGCAACGATTAGATCTTTCCGGAATTTTCTCGATGCTGTATGGCATCCAAACGAAAATTCTCGTTTCAGTTTGGCCTACAAAAAACTTTTCTGAACTCTAATCCATCAAATTTGGAGCTCTGAAAAGGGCCGTTGATTATATGCTAAGCTAATATAGCACCCTCTCCTTGGATTCGACGGGCCAGCTGAATGTCCTTGGGCATGATGTGACGCGTTTTACGTGGATAGCACACAAATTTGTATCTTCGAATTAGCCTCCTGCAGCGTCATAACCGCGGAACTTTGGAAGCGCAAGTCGGTTTTGAAGTCCTGAGCAATTCCACGAACCAAATGCTGCAAAGGTAGCTTGCGGATCAGCAATTCGGTCGACTTCTGATAGCGACGAATTTCATGCGAAGTTCCCGGTCGATAGCGATGTGGCTTCTTCACGCTTCCTGCGGCTGATGCGCTTATCCGAGCTGCTTTCGTGGTGCCTTACCACCGAAGGACTAACGAGCTGTCTGCTTAGTCCCGATGAAACGAGTCCTCACGGTGCGAGAGTAGAGGAAGAAATGAACGAAAGCAAGCGAAGTGTCATTTTATAAAACATAAAAGAATCGAATGTAAACCCCACCCTCTTTATTATATAAGCTTACTGTATATAATAAGGGTGGGATTTAGATTCTATACTTTTATGGTTTATAAAATGACGCTTCCTTTGCTTTCGTTCATTTCTTACTCTACTCTCGCACCGTGAGGACTCGAGCTCGTTAGTCTTTCGCAGACAGCTCGTTAGTCATTCGGTGGTAAGGCACCACGAAAGCAGCTCGGATAAGCGCATCAGCCGCAGGAAGCGTGAAGAAGCCACATCGCTATCGACCGGGAACTTCGCATGAAATTCGTCGCTATCGGAAGTCGACCGAATTGCTGATCCGCAAGCTACCTTTGCAGCA
Source organism: Toxorhynchites rutilus septentrionalis (assembly GCF_029784135.1). Lineage (NCBI taxonomy): Eukaryota > Metazoa > Arthropoda > Insecta > Diptera > Culicidae > Toxorhynchites > Toxorhynchites rutilus. Next base: position 198,255,271 of record NC_073744.1, read on the forward strand.
TTTGGTTCGTGGAATTGCTCAGGACTTCAAAACCGACTTGCGCTTCCAAAGTTCCGCGGTTTTGACGCTGCAGGAGGCTTATTCGATGATACCAATTTGTGTGCTATCCATGCAATAATTCGTTACCGATAGGTGCCATGGATATGGATTTCTTAATGAAGAATATGAAATACATGACATGATGTAGTGAATATATCCGAAGAAATCACTTTGGTGAAACTGCATTATAAAATTATTTGTGTACGAATGCCGCAATCGATAGTCGACTCTAATTTGCGCTGGGTAATTTCCTCGGAGGACTCGATTCCTCCTTTGAGCATTAATAATCTCTTTCTGGCAAAACGATGTGATATGAATCACATTATTTGAATGATAGAATGAAGAAGTTTTCTGCCAATTTCCTTCAACCTCCAAACGTATCTTTCTCCCGTTTGTCGTTTTCGCGTTCGCTAATCCTTTCTCACAACAACTATTTCTCGTTTGAGAAATTGTTGAGTAAACATTGTTTGCCAGTGCGCGTAGAGCGGGAATTCCTAAAGATTCATGGCACCTCTAATAAATTGCCGAAAGACGTGGTCTTACGTTGATCGCACTTGATTGAAAAAATCCAAAACGAAATGTATTTGGTCGAAGCATTATATGAGTAGAAAGCAAATAATCGCTCGAAAATGACTTGATTTTCGCGATGTGAAACATTTTCCGTTTTTCATGTTATGCATCCAATATTGGATACGAAAATTTCCACTGATGGGGAAAAAAATATTCAGAAGCTTTCCTGTTAATTGCGATTGATTGAAAAATAACAAAACCAAATGTGTTTGGTTGCAGTGTTATATGGATAGAAAACATTAAAATAAACTCTTTCGCATGAATGTATTTTTCAATTCCCAGGGGAACTGGCAGATTATTTTTCAGCAACGATGATAGCAACAAGAATTCCGCGCGTGTATGTGTGTGTGTGTGTGGCGGCTGGATTCCCTCTTGGCCTTAGGTGCACAAACAGGCTCTTGGTGACACCGTTCATCAGCGTTTTCATGATAAACGAAATTAGTTTCACAACAACAGCGACAACATGCTCCAATCGCTGTTCAATCATAACTGAGTGGGTTTACGAGCGGCGCTCGCTTATATACCGATTGGTGATTTCAATAGCCTGTTTTGAAAGTAATTTTAAGACTATTGAAACAAGTTTTTGGATGAAAAAGTAACAAGTATATAACGCGTAGACATTTTATCTTTCGAATGAAGTGTTTATCATACCATTTCGTTCAGTTGTTTAAGAGCTATTAACGCTCAAAATCTCGGTCTCCGGCGTAACGCTTTCGTTCTCGAAACTTTGGTTTTACACCCCGGTATAGAAATGAAAGACGTAGTCCTACGTCAAAAAAAATTACGAGTAAAGTTGACTAGTTGGATTTCATTATTCACTAACCATACTTAAACAGCAACAAAATAAAGTAATCTGAGTTATTTTTTCGAGTTTCTTCGATACAACTATATAACGATATTTCTATGTTTCGAAATGACGTACAATCCGATACAACGTACAATTTTAAAATTGAGATGTACGTTATATCGAGGTTTCCCTCTATCTATCCCAGGAAACGCTAGTCCAAAAAATGTTGATACGTTTCGGAATGGACAGCTGTAAACCTGCCAATACACCTGCTGAGACTTAGCTAAAACTCCAGACGACCACTGAAGAGTGTAGCTATTCTTATCGTGAACTAATTGACAGTTTGATGTTCTTCATACTGAAATCAAGACCGGATCTATGCTACAGTGTCGGACTAAACACTAAGACCACTACACAAGCTAAAAAAGGAAGTGACAAAACTTTGAGAAAAAATAATCCAATACAGTGCGTCAATCCATTTAAAATAATTTATTTTCGTTATTCGAAGAAATTTATAACATCTGTAGTTAAATTATGCCTTTTTAAACATTTAACACCGGTTTTAAAATTAATGGTAAAAAAAAGGGAATTCATATCGTGAATAGCTTCTAGGGTTAGTACTTGGTCATGTAACCTTTGTCACGCATCACTTCACGCACTTGGTTCGACATGGATTCCACCAGCTTTTGGCACGTGGTGACCGGGATCTGATTCCACAGTTGCTGCTTATTCTTCGACTTCTCCATATACACCGACCTTTTCACGATCTCCCATAGGTTCTCTATAGGGTTCAGAACCGATGACTGCGCTGGCCACTCCATGATGTCGACTTTGTTATCTCGGAACCACATTTTGACGGTCTTGGCGGTGGGCTTCGGATCGTTACCCTGCATGAACTGCCATTTCAGGGGTATGTCCCACTCGGCGTATGGTCGCATAACACCCATTAGGATTTGGGCATAGAGGTACTGATCCATGATCTTATCTACCCAGTGCAGAGCCCAACCTCGTATTAGGAGAAGCACCCCCACACCATAATGTTCGTGGCGTACTGTGGCATGTAAGCGCAGCCTATTGGGCGATGGACCCAAGTTTTTCCGTCCAGGGCCGATGAGGTTTACCTTCGTCTCATCCGACCACAGTATATATCGCCACTGCTGTTCCTTCTTCGGACCAATCCAATCGAAGTGGTCTTTCGCGAACTCCAGCCGCGCCTTCAGATGCTTCGACGTCAGCATCGGGATCTTCCGGGGGTTTTTAGCGCACAGCCCCTGCTCCAAAAGCCGCCGCTGAACTGTCCGGGAACTCACATACAAGTTCAGTCCGTCCCGGATCTTTTTCGCGGTCTTCTCATGTCATGATAAATACTTACCAGGATCCGAAAAACACAAAATACCGCCGAGAAAGAATCAATTTTCTTCAAAAATCGGTCAAATCAACACTAGAAACAGCCGAAACGAGGAACTGGTTCTAAATTTTGTCGCGTCATTTCAGTTCTTAAGTATGCTTAGAACGCATTTTTCATGAATGACTATTAACTACAGATGTTATATACTTCTTCAAACATGGCAAATTATTACAAATGGATTGAAGCACTGTATTGGATTATTTTGACGTAGAACTACGTCTTTCATTAAGGGTGCCAAATCAGAAAACAGGTCACGTTTTTATGAAATAAAGTTAACGTTAATAGCTATTTTTGCCGCGAAAGGATTTTGGCGATTTGCATACTAAACGAATCGGAAAATCCGTAAGATTTATTTAATATGCTATACATTAGAATTCCCTGGTTTGTAAATGGTTAAAAATCATGAAAACTTTTAGCGTTTTCATTTTCCCATACATTTGTTCTGTACATTTATGTGCTTTCCCGAACTTATCGTAGGATTTCAAGTCTCCGTGAACAAATAAAAAGTAGAAGAATGAAGGGGAATTTTTGCTTAGAGTATAAACAGTGGATCTCGCTGAGGCAAACTTTCATTCGGCATCGGACTGTTGAGCAATCCAGTTCACTTTGCTTTTGCTGCGCTTCGATCTAAGGTTGGACCCCACCAGTGGTAATCCAACTTGGATATCGTCGTGTGGTTTTTTCAGTTTGTTTTTGGCGTTATTCGTATCGTGTGTTTTTCTTTCCGCGTCATAAATTGGACGTATCGCGTAGTGTGTGATGAGCAAGAAGAAGAGGAAGGCAGGCTCGAGCCCTGCAAAAAAAAACGAACGCATTGCCAGGGGCAATAAAATTTCGAGGTAAGCGTCATCTAATGATGCACGCGATGTTGGTGCAGTGAAAAGCGCTCGCACTGAACGAGCCTTCGCGAGTGTGACACCGCATCGAACAACAGCGAAGTAGGCGATTTCGGCGCGTCGGTCGAACATGTAAACACCGTTACCCAGGCAGCAATCAAATCAAGCTCTCCCCGCTGGTGGTGAAGGCGGTCGCAAGCAGTTAACATTGTTTGTTTTCCGTCATCATAAGGGCTTCGTGGGTGCCTTTGAGGATGCATCAATGCATTAAACTGACGTTATGGCGAATCAGACGTTAAGATTGTGCGCCAAAGCGTTATAGAATGATATCCGAAGATATAAACAAGCGACTTATATAAAATAACAGCGTAGTTCTATGTCAACAATGCGGTCGTATCCTGGACAAAACCTCCTGTAATTTTTTTCTCAAAGTTTTGTCATTTTCTTTTTTTGTTTTTGACGTAGGACTACGTCTTACATTAAGGGTGCCAAATCAGAAAAGAGGTCACGTTTTTATGAAATAAAGTTAATGTTAATAACTATTTTTGCTGCGAACGGATTTTAACGATTTGCATTCCAATCGAATCGGAAATTTTCTAAGATTTGTTTGATATGATATACATTACAATCCCATAGTCTGTATATGGTCTAAATTGATGAAAGTTGGAAGCATTCCCATTTCCCCATACATTTGTTCTGTCGATTTGTGTGCTTTCTCGAACAGAGCTCTCAATAGCGAGCAACATATGCAGCCGCTAGAATAGAAACAGTCAGAGACGAATGAATCGTTGGATTTAAAGTCTCCGTAAATAAAGGAAAAGAAGGAGAAGAAAAATATAAACAACGAAGGGGGATAGCGAAAAGCGAATATTTGGAAGTAAGTAAGCTGCCGCTCAGAATCTTTCTGTGCCCAAAACAACAAAGGTCGCTTATTGTGTTTTATGTTTCCCTTCGAGCTGTGAACGCTAGCGAATATTTCACTTAATCGCTGCAACTGTGTGCATCTGTTAGACGCGTATTTGATGCTTGTTGAATGGCGAAGCACATATGATTTTTTTTCCAAAATATATATTTTTATCAAGGCTCATATGGCGTTAGCCTGACGGGGCCGGAGTTCAATATTTTGACAATTTTTCTTATTATCAATGTTAGTAATATTTAACCGATTACTCGCGGTCGGCTCGAGGTTAGTATTACAAGTGTTCTCGTAATTGGGATGTTGCTGTCTCCAATGCTCTGTACCTGTGCCCGACACGGGATACTTCCTTTTGGGATGCAGCTGACCATTAATCAGCAACGCCCCCTAGTCTGTACCCCATATCTAGCGTGGTGCGTCTTCTCGACTAGAGGAATCCAGGATAGAATGGTCAGTAGCCGGCGCAAACATCAGCTCGTGTAGAGTTGTCATGAGCGGTACAACCTTTGGCTCTTGTTGAATAATCAGTGGACTGCACAACCTTCGGCCCGTGCATCTGTAAAGAGTGTGTGTATGTATTGCCGCGACTAAGTAAAAGTTTATCGATCGGATAGGAGGGATATGAAACGGGGACACAACGAAGGAAACATCATTAAACGTTGACATCGGCGTTTCTGAGGAACAGGTATAGATGAAGCAGAAGATCAGGATCCCGGCTACCTAAGATATCCCGGACGGGGATATCCGATTGTCTGCCTTGTGCTCTCAGTGCTCTAGAGAGCTGATAGCGAGCAGCATGGAACCGGATACACGACCAGACAACATGCTCGATGTCGTGGTAGCCATCGCCACAATCACAATGATTGTTTGCTGCGAGCCCAATGCGATAGAGATGCGCGTTTAGGTTGTAGTGATTGGACATGAGCCGAGATATCACGCGAATGAAATCACGACCTACATTCAATCCCTTAAACCAAGCACTCGTCGAAACCTTAGGGATAATCGTGTGTAACCAACGACCGAACTCATCTTCACTCGACATGCGCTGCCAACTAACGAGTGTGTCCTGACGAGGAATGTGAAAAAATTCATTATAGGCAATTTGCCTTTCAAAAAGTGTGCTTTCTAAAGCGCCCACCTTAGCTAGCGAGTCCGCTTTCTCATTCCCCGGAATCGAGCAATGAGAGGGAACCCATGCTAAGGTAATCTTGAATAATTTTTCGACCAAAACACTCAATAGATGTCTTATTCTTGTTAGGAAATAAGATGAGCGTTTATCAACTTTCATTGAGCGGATTGCCTCTATTGAGCTGAGACTGTCTGAAAAAATGAAATAATGGTCGATGGGCAGTGTTCAATGATCCCTAGAGCATAGTATATCGCACCCATTTCTGCGACATACACGGAACAAGGATCTTTGAGTTTGAAAGAGGCACTGGAATTTTCATTGAAGATGCCGAAGCCAGTGGACCCGTTTATGTATGAACCGTCACATATGATGCCTACCGTTAAATACTCAAATTGCGACATATGACCAATTAGTGTACTCTTCTCGCAAAGGCAAAGAAAGAATCGTTGCTACTAGGAATGATTATACAAAACCCCGCAAGCCATTAAACCTTTTCAGGGTCCCCGAAATTTTTTACTAAAGAGTTACTTATGAACTTTCGACGTATTCGTAAAAATTATCCGAAATGATAAACCAACAAATTAAAAAAAAAAAGATTGCGTAGTCCTACGTCCTAAGCGGTCGTGTCTCGGATACAACCCCTCAAATTTTTGCTTAAGTAGTGGTCTTAATGTTTTGTTCGACACTGTATTTTTGTTTTTTGTCAATTACCAGAAATCGTCTTCAAATGGCACTAATTCTTCTTCTTCTTTTCGAATGTTGCCTGTGGAACTTTTGCCGTCTCAACGTATACATTAACTAGCGTCATTTATTAATAGTTAGTTGAGATTTCTTAAGCCAAATAACACGCCTTGAATGTATTCCGAAGCTCTAGAATACGCGTGACCACAGTGCAAGTCGAAGGAAATTTCTCTGAAGAAAAATCTCCCGGCCAGAACGGGAATCGAACCCGAACACCCGGCATGATAATGTGAGACGCTAATCACTTGGCCACGGTGACACTAATAGCGAATTCGTTTTTAAAACTGAGTCAGTGTCACACTGACTCTGTAATAAAAAAACGTTTTCAGTTTCACGAATGCGGTGGTTTGTTGGTGTGCGTTATATAGTCTGATTTGTTTATATTTGCGACGACAAATGTAAATTCTCTATCAGATAAGAAGGGCCAAGTGCAGTGTAAAAATATAAAAGTTTGAATGACATTTTTTACTTCACATTGTTTGATTATCTAACACATGTAGTCCTGACACTCACTTAACCATTTGTCGATGCATTTCCTGTTTGTTCCACAAATAATTACTATTATAATATAAAATCATCGTTAGACACAGTTTTCGTTCAATGTTTCTGCGATATCGGAAAAAAAAACCCTCTTATTTCATCACATAAAATAAATATTCGATACGTTAAAGTAAATTTTCATTCATAATTTTGATTTTGAGAGCATGTTTATTCCTCCTGAATATCCATAATAATTTTCGCCTCCCAATGAAAGCACACGGAGCTTAATGCCGTCTACACGACTATACTCTTCAAAATCAGAATCCGAATTGGATTACGATTTCAATAATACAAAAGCAAGAGCAGTAGCTTTTCCATTTTCATAGTCTTCATTTCTAGATTTTCCAAAACAATACTCGGAACTTGACAGTTCAGTATAGTTGTATTGGTGAACCCGAGTGCCAACCCGTGAAGCATCTCAGTGCGAAAGTAGCAGCTTTCGGGGCGAACTAGTGCGACACTGAGTGCGCAACTGAGTGAATAAAAAAACGTTTTGACAGCAGTTAGTGCGGCACTGGGGTTGAAACTGAACAAAAACGAATTCGCTATAATTACCTCGACAGAGATGGATCTGGAACATTCTAATAGCATCGAGTTGAATGTCGACGAGATATTTATCAGACATTCGTCCGTAAATCAAAGAGAAACTAAATTCTCAATAATGGACTGTATTTCAAGTAAACATTTTAGACCTCCTGAAGATTTATTCGATGACAGGCAGAAGTTAGGACTCGCAGATGCTAAAATTATTTTCTGTCGCATTTGAATCTCTACCTGCGGCATAGTTCCCTTTACTCCGCACGGCGAGTGAGGTGAAATGGCTCAAGTCACTGCATTCTCGTAGGCGAATGGCGTGACTATAGTTTGTCACTAATAGCGAATTCGTTTTCAAAACTGAGTCAGTGCCAAACTGACTCTGTAATAAAAAAACGTTTTCAGTTTCACGAATGCGTTGGTTTGTTGGTGTACGTTATATAGTCTGATTTGTTTATATTTACGACGGCAATTGTACAGTGTCGACGTCTGGTGGTGATATTAGTGCTTGGGAGGTAAATTGTTCTCCATCAGATCAGAAGGGCCAAGTGCAGTGTAAACATATAAAAGTTTGAATGAAAATGTGTACTTCATATTGTTCGATTACCTAACACATGTAGTTCTGACACTCACTTAACCATTTGTCGATGCATTTCCTGTTTGTTCCACAAATAATTACTATTATAATATAAAATCATCATTAGACACAGTTTTCGTTCAATATGTTTCTGCGATATCGGAAAAATCCTCTTATTTAATCACATAAAATAAATATTCGATACGTTAAAGTAAATTTTCATTCATAATTTTGATTTTGAAATTTATTCCACCTGAATATCCATCATTATTTTCACCTCCCAATGAAAGCACACGTAGCTTAATGCCGTCTACTCGAATATACTCTTCAAAATCAGAATCCGAATTGGATTACGCTTCCAATAATACAAAAGCAAAAGCAGCAGGTTTTCCATTTTCATAGTCTTTATTTTAAGATTTTCCAAAATAATATTCGGAACTTGACAGTTCAGTATAGTTGTATTGGTGAACCCGAGTGCCAACCCGTGAAACATCTCAGTGCGAAACTAACAGTTTTCGGGGCGAACTAGTGCGACACTGAGTGCGAAACTGAGTGAATAAAAACACGTTTTGCAGCAGTTAGTGCGGCACTGGGGTTGAAACTGAACAAAAACGAATTCGCTATAAGTGAGATTTGAAGTCGTGTCCTCATATGTTATCGATTCGGGTATCAAAAATAAGTTGAAAAGTAATGTAGCTTCCACAATGAAGCGAGAAACTTTGCTATCTCACGTCACTCGCTGCGTTGAATAAGAGGGAGTGAATGTACTCACCGATACTCCAACCGTGTCACGCTCTCGTCCTCAAACTGATCCCCGATTTTTCGGAAATTAACCACCACATTGGTGGCGGTGGTGGTACTATTCTCCTCTGCCTCCTCACCAGGGAATAACTGCTGTTCGCCTGCTCTCACATCACCACCAGTGGACGAAGTCGGCTTCCCTCCCCAAAAGGGTCGGGTATCGATCGTGCAGACGCAACTCGAGGCGTTCACGTTGAAGCTATACTCCGGCTCGCACCGTAAACTGCTGGAGCTCAAATTGGCGGTGTGTATCAGCGCGTAGATGAACGCCAGCATCGTGAAGAAGATCGTCAGCAGCAGAATCACCAGAGCGTTCACCCGGATGACGTTGAAGCAAGTCTCGCGCAGCCGATTCGCCGGCCGCCGCTTGTAGTCGAACAGTATCAGGAACAAGGAACCGCTCAGGACAAGCTGCAAGCAAGCTCAAATGTTAGCTGAGTTTGGGTTAGAATCATCTAGAGGAAAGAGAACCGCTTACAATCAATCCCGCCCAGTAGGGATTGTCCTTGGTGTGGGTATTGGGGGACCACACCATAATGGCCAGCCCCATAATGGTAAGTAGCGAACCGATTAGAACTTTTAGCACCATCAGCCACCGGCTGAGCCGGATGTGTTTCAGATTCAGCGAGTTTCCCTTCGGGTAGCGCTGGTGGAAATTTTTGCTCACCACCAGCATCCGACTGTGCCGCAGGCTGCTGCGCGTGGGTTTGTGTCTCCCGATCAATGTGTGGCTGTTCTTGGAGAAGTTCTGCGGCACCGTGGTGGTCATGTAGACGGCCTGCAATGGTAACGAAAGAAAAAATAAACTAACTAAACGGTTTTCGTTGCTTGGATAATGTTTTCCTCAACGCCACCACCACCATTATTTCGAGTGTGCTAACCTACATCTGAATCCATTTATTCACACGGCAGCGCAGATTGCGTCACTCAACCGTTGCAAGAGAGCAGACAAACGAACAAAAAAAAACACGACCATGCCGCCGAGATTTAGCATGAAGATCGTGTTTCGAATTCAGAACGCAGGGAATGGGATTATGAGTTAGGCAAGCATGGGGGAGGAAAAACCGGAGGAGAACAATAATCCATGAATGGCTTGCCGAAAAGGTTGAATTTATATCTGTGTACGGCACATGTGCAACAATTCAACCGGTTCCGCCGCCACCGTCACTGCCGCTGCTGTTGTTCTACGATTGCCGGCAGGGCAACATGGAGGCCCGAATGTGTTTGCATATGAATTGAATAATTGGTTGATGATTCGATTATTTTTGTTTGGACGGCCCATTAACCCATTAAGAAGAGTGTATGATTTGTATTTATTTCTGAGGGACATTAACCCGAAATGTTATTCGTTCCTGGGGAGAGTGTATGAGCATTAGGTTTAGTGTATTATAGGAGAATTTGAATTGCAGTATTCAACTTTGGACCACGAATATATGTTTGTTTAGTTCTAAAAATGTAAGCACTGTATAGTGATTAATAATATTAAATATTGAGACAAATTGTCAAAAAATACACGTTTTGTTATACTACATGGGCCGAAAAGTGCCGGTATTTTTCAACAGATGGCGCCACTGAAAAATGAACAAGGTTCATTTCGAGAGATTTATCTGTCACTAGCTTTGGGTGAAGTTTCATGACAGTGTCACTAAAATTCATGGATGGAATCAAATTTGAAAATGAAACTTCCACGTATGTGTTGAACCAAAAAATAAAGATGTTAGGTCTCAGAGAAGACAATTTTTCCACTGTTTACGATTTAATCCATGAACCAATAATTGATGAATTAATGTGTATATTGTTTTCGCCTTCAGTTGCTCCCGAGAACCCTTCGTGATCCATCAAAAATTTATAGTAGAGAGTAAAAACTCAAATTTCGTTTCATTCAAAAATTATCTTCATAGTGATAAACAAGTGATGTAAAACAAAACAAAAATCCTTGTCCTACGTGAACAATGCGGTCATGTCATGGACATCAACCTTCACTTATTTTTAAAATGTATACATTTACATGCGTTCGAACCCGCTTTTAACACTTTGCGGACCGCTCACGAGAATTCTCGTTTTCGCGTTCCTCCTTTACGGACTTGTGTGAAATTAGCGGATAAAAGTTTTTGTTGCGTGCAAGTTTCTTTTCAGCGTCTTGCTGGATTTAATGAATAATGAATTATTTCAATTGAAATAAATTGATTGTTTATCAAGTAACAACCTTCAAAATCATGCTCATTAGATAGAGAATTGAATCATTCTTCTTTCCACATACTTCATTTTTTTCTTGATCGTGACAGAGAAAAGTTATAGACTGAAACGTGAGCATTGGTCAACATAGGAAAATTTACAGAACCAAGTTGTATGGAAGAAATTATACCAAAGAATTGGCGACAAATTCGGGTTGTTTTTATTCCCAAAGCTAATAAAAAAGATAAAAAAAAGTCCAAAATCGTTTAGGCCTATTAGTCTTTCGTCATTTATGCTGAAATTAATGGAGAAACTAATTGATGACTATATCAAATCGCAATACTTGAAATCGACACCACTCAGTAAACTTCAATTTGCATACCAGCCAGGAAAATCAACAGTAACAGCACTTCATACACTAGTAACGAAAATTGAAAAAACACTTGAAGTCAAAGAGTTGCTACTAGCCGCGTTCTTAGATATTGAAGGAGCGTTTGACAATGCATCCCACAATTCAATGAGAAATGCTATGATACAGCGTAATTTCGATGAAACTGTTGTAGAATGGATATTTCAAATGCTACAAAAAAGAGAAATAACGTGTAATCAGGGAGGGGCCACAGTTACAATAAGAACTGTGAAAGGATGCCCACAAGGAGGGGTCCTTTCACCTCTGTTATGGTCATTGGTAGTAGATAACCTACTGGCATTCCTTGAAAGGATAGGATTTGAAATCATAGGCTTTGCAGATGATATTGTAATTGTAGTTCGTGGGAAATATGAGCATGTAATCAGAGACAGATCGCAATATGCTCTAAACTTAACTATAGCATGGTGTAATGATGAGGGTTTATCTATAAATCCTCATAAAACTACTGTTGTTCCTTTTACACGTAGAAGGAAAATGAAAATACCAGAGCATTTGCTGGGAACTAAAATAGTGTTTTCTCCAAAAGTGAAATATTTAGGAGTAACACTTGATAGCAAGCTCAATTGGAACTCGCATTTAGATGAAATAATACATAAGGCTACAAATGCATTATGGATTAGTAAAAGAACATTCGGTAACAAATGGGGACTTAGACCTAAAATGATCTACTGGATCTACACTGCTATAGTGAGACCTAGAATAACATATGCGTCATTAGTTTGGTGGCCAAAAACAAAATCCAAGCATGCTCAGGAAAAGCTAGGAAAATTACAAAGGTTAGCTACAATTTCCATCACAGGAGCAATTCGTAGTACGCCATCTAAAGCACTAGATGCAATGTTAAATCTACTTCCCTTATATCTATTCGTTCAATTGGAGGCGGAAAAAAACGCACTAAGGTTGAAAAGAACAAAACAGTTCTTTGATGGAGACCTTAGGGGTCATTTAAGTATTCTAAAGGAATTCAAACTTAATCCGATACTAACTCAGGAGGACTGGATGAACAGGCAATACAACTTTGAACGACTATTCAATGTGACTGAGCCAAGCCGCACTGAATGGGAGTCAGGGGGACCTGATATTCACCCAGGATCTATAATTTTCTACACTGATGGTTCCAGATTAAACGAAAGAGCCGGGGCTGGAATAACCGGCCCTGGAGTGAACATATCAATTTCAATGGGCAAGTGGCCAACTGTATTTCAGGCAGAAGTGCAGGCAATTATTGAATGTGCAACAATTTGTCTAAGGCGCAATTATAGACATGCAAACATATGCATTTTTTCTGACAGTCAAGCTGCATTGAAAGCATTGAAGTCAGTTACCTGTACTTCTAAATTAGTTTGGGAGAGTATTCAACTTCTTCAAGAGGTAGCTAAAAAAAAGTGCAGTGAACCTATTCTGGGTTCCAGGGCACTGTGGAGTTGAAGGTAATGAAAAAGCAGATTTGTTAGCTAGATGTGGATCATCGAAACCATTCCTAGGACCAGAACCATTTTGTGGGGCCCCTGAATGTACCCTCAAAATGGAATTAAAGAACTGGGAAAAATCAAAGATTGATGGCATCTGGGCACATAGTACAGTAGCTCGACAGGCTAAATCATTTATATCACCAAGTAAAAAAGTAACTGAAAGACTTCTCAGCCTAACAAAAAAAAACCTATGCACTTTCACTGGCCTAGTGACAGGACATTGTCCAAGCAAATACCACCTAAAGAAACTAGGTAAATTAGAAGATGATACCTGTCGTTTCTGTAACCTAGAAAGTGAAAGCTCGGAACATTTATTATGCAATTGCGAAGCACTTTTTCATAGAAGGCGCAATTTATTTGATAAAGGTTTAATGCAACCTGCAGATGTTTGGATAGCTTCCCCCAATAAGGCAATAATGTTCATTCGTGCTATAATACCTTATTGGGATCATGCCTACAGTCAGCAAGTGGAAATCACTCCAACTAATAGCGATACGACACCCTGATAAGGCTTACAACAAATAGGGGCCCGCCACAATAGATGAAATAACTGGTCGTAGTGGAAAATGTACCCAACAGGAAAAAAAATGGAAGAAATTAATTATGCTAAAGAAAATTGAAAAAAGTTAATTGAAAGGACCCAAAACACATTCTAGAGATAGTACTTATTCGATATAGAATATTTTCATCTATCTTTAGTGAAATTTCCGTTAGTCGGAAAAGGGTCTAAGGAAAGTTGAAGCCCAAAACCTACACAACTTGTATGGGGGAAATCAATTAATTTAAAGAAAATTAGAAAAGTTATTTGAAAGGACCCAAAACACATTTTTGATATAATACTCATTGGATAAAGAATACTTTTATCCATCTTCAGCCCAATTTTCGTTGGCCGGAAAAGCGTCTGAGGAGAGGTATGGGCCAAAATGTATACAAGTTGTAGGAGGGAAATTAATAAATTGATCGAAAATGGAAATAGAACTTTTTCACACTCGAAAAAAATTAAGGATGGCGATTTTTGAAATGCTTCAAAATCGTGAAATATCAACGCATGAAGGTGGGATATAAATCTCATTGAAGCATAACTTACATGGATTAACACGGAATATTTTTCAGAGAAATTTGTATTTCGATGTATGTGTAGATGTGGTGGATAAAAATATCGGGAAGAAATGAAAAATCGATTTCTTCCTGTTTTTTTCAAAGATAGCAAATCCAATAAACGTTATCAACTTTCTTTTATTCGATTTCTATAACGTTTTATTTTATTAATTCGTTTATTTTTACAGGCTCAGTTACTTAAGTTTAAAGGAGCCGAATTCTTAAATATATTTTTAAAACTATATATATATATATAAACAATTTTCTTACATCTATGGTTAGTAAGGTGGAAAACCGATTACTCGCGGTGTACTCGAGTTTAGAAGGGTGACATATTTTTAGGAGAAGGATGGGATATAAGGAAATTGTAACAATGTTGATGAGCACTCAATTCTTAAATCTATTCGTATATCTATAGTTTATTTACATTTCAACTTATTCTACTATTTATAGCAAGGGGATGAATTACCCGCAAAGGAAGGAAAGGAGGGTATAAGGATGTAGGGACAATCACACACGAAGATCTATAGCTTTAAGGAAAACATATATATGGGACATGTAATCAAGGTCTAACCGAGCCAACACATCTCTCACTGGCACATTGGGCTGTCTTCCTCGGGCCCGAAGGGAGTTTTCTAAATTCGATCTGGCGACCAGATACACCTCGCACGACCAAACAACGTGCTCAATGTCGTGATAACCTTGCCACAAACGCAGAGATTGCTGCTGGCAAGATTGAAACGGAAGAGTAGTGCATCTAACGAACAGTGATTGGACATGAGTCGGGAGAAGGTGCGAATAAAGTCCCGACTCAAATCCAGACTTTTGAACCACGGTTTGAGGCTAACCTTTGGGATAATCGAGTGAAACCACCGGCCCAATTCATCTTCATTCCACTTGCGTTGCCAGTTAGCGATGGTATTTTTGCGAACTAAAGAATAAAATTCATTGAAGGCGATTTGACGCTGATATATATCGCCTTCAATTGCACCTACCTTTACTAATGAGTCAGCCCTCTCATTACCCGGAATGGAGCAATGTGAAGGGACCCAGACAAAGGTAATGACATAACAGCGTCTGGATAAAGCACTCAAAATTTCTCGTATTCTCTCAAGGAAGTACGGCGAGTGCTTTTCCGGCCTCACTGAACGGATAGCTTCGACAGAGCTAAGACTATCCGTTCTATAACGTTGTTGTGGATCATTCAGTACTGAGATATAATTGCATGAACGAAAAATTTCGAATTCGTATTTTATAATAAATAGTTCAATAAATAATCATCGAAAAACAGTGTTGAAAACTCTAATAAATTCTATATACGCTTTTTTTCGCAGGGGATAGAATTTTGTTATAATTTGTCGCGGTACTTTGCACTATAATTTGTAGATGTACTTTGAGTATTTTCTCAAATTTTCATTTCCAAGCCTATTTAGAATGGGAAAAAAAGACTCGTTTTTTTACTATAGCTCTTAGTATATGGTTCACTATCTTATTATTATCTGAAAAATTCACATACATCTATAAAAGGCGTAGGAACACATTTAAATACGAATTATAGTAGTACTGAATCCCTAAACACTAAAAAAAGTTCAATATTTCAATTTTCTTTAGTATTTTTTTAGTACTTAAATTTTTTAGGAATTTATTTTTTGATTATATTTTTCGATATGTCCTAGTAAGATGCACTTTCAGTATTTTTTTAAAATTTTTTATCTCAAAGCTATTGAGAATGGCGTGCTAAAAAAATGAAAGGTACGTTTTTCACCATAGATCCAATGGATAGGGATTCGAAAAATAGTCAAAATTTCTATACAATAGAAATTTTTACTTTTCACTTCCTTACCCAGCCAGACCCCTTCCCCCGTACAACTCGTGAACGTTTTGGCCAATATCTTTTCTCATACTCTTTCGGATCAATGGACATTTGGCTTAAGATAATTAAAAATATTTTTTTTTATCGAATGAGTACTACCTCGAAAATTTGTTATTTCAATTTTCTTTAAATTAATTTATTTCACTCATACAAGTTGTACATGTTTTGGGCTTTAACTTTTCTTAGACCCTTTTACGACCAATGGAAATTTTACTAAAGATAGATGAAAATATTCTATATCGAATAAGTACTATCTCGAGAATGTGTTTTGGGTTCTTTCAATTAACTTTTTTCAATTTTCTTTAGCATAATTAATTTCTTCCATACAACTTGGTTCTGTAAATTTTCCTATGTTAACTCATTCTCACGTTTCAGTCTATAACTTTTCTCTGTCACGATCAAGAAAAAAATGAATTAGGTGGAAAGATGAGTGATTCAATTCTCTATCTAATGAGTATGATTTTGAAGGTTGTTACTTGATAAACAATCAATTTATTTCAACTGAAATAATTCATTATTCATTAAATCCAGCAAGACGTTGAACAGAATCTTGCACGCAACAAAAACTTTTATCCGCAGAACTTTCATCCGCTAACTTCACACATAGAGGCGAATGAATTGCAAAGTTTAAAGCCTCTTAAAAACTTGCAAGCAAAGCAAGCAACTTCACACAAGTCAAAACGTGCGGTCCCAGGTGTATGACTTACATATGTCTTCCCGGTCCTTAAAGTGTTAAAGCACTCCGAAAGAAGGTCGCGTTTGATCAATTCTCGCGTAATTTTTGAAGAGGACCTATCTACATTGATCGATTCTCTTTCGTTAATGACTCGGTGATGAAAGCACTTCCTGATGTGTTTGAAGATCAAAAGTGTAGAAGGAAACCTCGTTCATCAAACTATGTGGTAAAACCGGCGTCAAATCCGTCTGCAAGGCCGTGGTTATCGAAAAAGATAGTCAATGAAGAGAATCGATCAATGTAGATAGGTTTTCAAAAGTTGTATCGAATTTTGAATATACTGCATATTTTTTTTTTATCACGGTTTTTGACGTAGTACAACGTCTTCCGGGAAAGGTACCAGAACAGAAAACATATCACGTTTTCATGAAATAAAGCTAACGTTAATAACTTTTTTCGCTACGAACGAATTCTGGTGATTTGCATACCAATGGAATCGGAAATTCTCTAAGATTTGTTTCATATACTGTACATTACGATTCCCCGATCCGTGAACAATTAAAATTCACGATAATTCGGAACGTTTCCATTTCGTCAATTACGAGCAAGTAAGGGATTCGCTTTAGCCCATTCCATCTTATTTGCTATAAAAAAGCCATCCGCGATTTGAACTCACAAGCACAGCACAACGAGCGGACTTAATTTATTCTTAATGTCACACATTTTGTAATTTTGTTTATGTCATAACTTGTCCGAATTTGGGCGCTGAATGCAGCGTTCGTTCTATGGGTAATAAGATAGGAGAGAGTAGAGAGGAGAGAGAGAGAAGAGAGGAACCATTACAATCGGTGCTCTCTCAGTTTTTCTGTAGAAATAGCCAATAATGTAGCGATTATGATGCAACATATCACGTCGCATCAAAGTGAGATATAAATTACGTTACTGTGACATATTCTGTTAGCAACGCTCTAGACAGCGTTAGGTCAGCGTCATATGTTAGAGCTGAGAGTACATTTGAAAATATTTCTGCTTCGACGATCGCTTAATTATGCATTTCTAGAATAGAATAAGGTTTTGCTGTAGGTTGATCTACAAATTTGGAAATTTGGAGACTGATGAATGGTGTCTGAAGTATGCGTTCCATCTTCTTGGTTGAAACTATTGGAATCACAAAAATCTATAAAGATGGGTATCTGCTTGAAGTTCATCTCGGTCGTATTCGCTCAGGGGTTGGATGCATGTCCAACAAGCAAAGTTTGTTGTTTGCTTTGTGTTTACTTGTCGCTCGAATTTGCATTGTTGCATACAATTCGAGCTTCGAAGGCTTTTATCAATTAGCTTGCATGGCTTTTTGTTGACATACAATACAATTTTTTCGAACGCGCACTTACAGAAGAACTCGTTGGTACGAAATTCGACATGTTCGAAGTGGCAAAAAACTTTGTTGTTTACGCTTCAACTTTTTGACATATACTGAAAAAGACGTGCAATGACAGCAGCTTTCCAACGAATGTGTGGAAATTTGATTCACTGGAATAATGATCAAGTTACACCATCTGTTGTAAAACCGAAGAAACATCATGATAAGCGTTGTTAGTCCATTCGATGTTTGAGCTAACGAAATTGATCTTTGTTCGAAAGTTGAAATTGATTTTCAGGTGAAATAACACGTGTTATGCGTGTTTTTAACACGCAAACAACATAAAGAAGGTAATAGAGAGAGAATTAATTGGTACACATCACGTGATGTAATTCCTAAATACAACTATAAAGGGCGAACACGAAATTATTGCGACACATTCAACAGGGCATAACTTTTTTACCATTGGGTAAAAATCAACCAAATTTCGCACACTTTTTCATTGATGTGTATTGTCCACATGCTGTCAAACTCGAAGTCGTGTTTTTCGACTCAACGAAAATGGAGGTGAACCAACGCGAGTCGAGAGAACAAATTCTTTCCAAACACCTGGAATTTCCTGACCTGTCGCATCGACAGTTGGGAAAAATGTTGAACATTCACCATTCTACCGTCTCCAGAGTGTTGAAGCGGTTCCAGGAGCGGTTGACGTTGGACCACGGCAAATGAGCTGGAAGAAAACCGGGACCGGAGAACAAAAAGACGGAGGGAAAGGTGAAGCGGATGATTGAAGCAAATCCCAACGTCTCAAGCCGTGATTTGGTTAAAAAGATAGGCATGTCGCAGAGCTACGTCCAGAATGCAAAGAAGAGAGCTGGACTACATACATACAAGGTACAGAACTTCCCAAACCGCGATGAGCGGCAACAAAATATGGCTGCTGTGTGATGGACGACGAAACGTATATAAAAGTCGATTTTAAGCAAATTCCTGGGGGTTGGAGTTTTTCACCGGCAAGAGCAAGTTTGATGTCGACGATAAATTTAAGAAGAAGAAAATGTCGAAGTTCGCCTCCAAATATCTCGTTTGGCCGGCCATCTGCTCTTGCGGGCTGAGGAGTAAGCCTTTCGTGACAAAGGGCACAGTAAATGGCGAGATCTACAAATCTGAGTGCCTCGAGAAGCGCCTTTTGCCGTTCTTGCAGCAGCACGACGAAGCTACGATATTTTGGCCAGATTTGGCATCATGCCTCTCTAAAAGTGTCCTGGAGTGGTTTGAGGCCAATTCTGTCCATTTTGTTCCAAAAGACATGAAACCGCCAAACTGTCCGGAACTGCGCCCGGTGGAGCAGTACTAATGCAATAATGAAGCAGGAACTTCGGAAGAGCAAGAAGACAGTCAAAGACGAGAAGGACATGTTAAGAAAAGGGAAAAAAAACTGAGAAACTGGTACCGGATGACACTGTAAAGACTTTGATGGAGGGCATCAAGCGAAAATGCGTTCAATTTTACACTCAAGGCCCCATTGATTAACTTTTCTTTTGATTTTTGAAGTAAATATATTAGGCTGTCAAAAAAGTCCTGCGGTATTTTTTTTTTTGAATTTTAATTTGTTCATAAAATTAGTTACAATCATCTGTTTTAAGTCAAATATGCGCCGTTTTGTTCGATGACTTGTTCCCAACGAGATGCCAACTTCATAATACCCCTATTATAGAAGCTCGCTTCCTTATTGGCAAAAAAACTCGGATAGCCAATTTTCACAGGCCTCTTTTGTGGCTAACTTCTGACTACCTAGCTCGTTCGCCATGGACAAAAACAGGTGGTAGTCACTTGGTGCAAGGTCCGGACTATACAGCGGATGCAAAAGAACCTCCCATCCGAGCTCCCGGAGTTTCTGGCGCGTCACCAAAGAAGTGTGTGGCCTGGCGTTGTCCTGGTGGAAGACAATGCGGCCTCTGTTTATCAAAGATGGCCTCTTCTTCATGAGTGCTACCTTCAAGCGGTCCAGTTGTTGGCAGTACAGGTCCGAATTGAGCGTTTGGCCATAGGGAAGCAGCTTATAATAGATTATTCCTTGACAATCCCACCAAACACACAGCAGAACCTTCCTGGCCGTTAATGAGGGCTTGGTCACCGTCTGAGCCGCTTCAGCGGGCTTCGACCACGACCGTTTGCGCTTCACGTTGTCGTAAGTGACCCACTTTTCACCGCCAGTCACCATCCGCTTCAGAAACGGGTCGATTTTGTTGCGATTCAGCAGCGATTCACATGCGTCGATACGGTCAAAGATGTTTTTTTTGCGTCAACGTGTGTGGCACCCACACATCGAGCTTCTTCGTGAATCCAAGCTTCTTCAAATGGTTAATAACGGTTTGATGACTTATCCCCAGCTCTTGGCCGATGCTACGGCTGCTACTATGCCGGTCTTTCTCGGCTAATTCAGCGATTTTGTCGCAATGTTCGATGACAGGCCTTCCGGAGCGTGGCGCATCTTCGACGACCTCTACACCAGAACGAAAACGTTGAAACCATCGTTGTGCGGTGGAAATGGAAACTGTATCGGGTCCATAAACTGCACAAATTTTATTGGCAGCTTGAGATGCATTTTTCCCTTGTCATAGTAGTACTGTAAAATATGTCGGATTTTCTCTTTATTTTGCTCCATATTTGCGACACTATAACTCACGAACGACTTAACCAAACAAAACACTGTCAAGCGCACAAAAATACCTTTCCAACAAGCTATAGTATGACTCGATACAATAAATACAACTAGAACTACGCGCTAAACATTATAAGAAAATTGGCATGACATTTTCGGTGTCGCAATAATTTCGTGTTCGCCCTTTATAAAGCTGAAAGGAGACTATGTTGAGAAATAAATAGCCACAAAAAGATTGTTTTTTGTAGGCTAAGTACTTATCGGACTGCCCTTGTATATAACTCAATAAAATACTGAAAAACCAAATTTCTCTTCGTACATCTTCTTGAAAAATATTGATTGTTTGGTTTGTGACAAAATATATTTATCACGTGTAAAGAGGGATGGAATCCCAAACATATATAATGTCGACAAACTATACATCGCGTATATCTAAAATCGTATAAATTTCGAAAACCCCTTTTTATTTTAACACTACAGGGAAACTTCGATATAACGTACCCTCGTTATAACATACCCTCGATATAACGTCACTCGATATAACGTACATTTTACCTCGATATAACGTACACCTTTTCAAAGTGTAAAGGACATTTTTTTCAATATTTTTTTTCTGATAGAACAATGAATTATCTGTATTGTAATGCTAAAACAAGTTATGTACCTTCAGTCAATCTCGAAATACAGCTGGTTTTGTGATTCCAGATTCTAAATGAATCAAGCTTCAATCAACAGTACAAAGGGAAACATCATGAGAAAGGCTGGCTTCGTCTTCTGATTGAATTTATTCATTAACTTGACTAAAACAGCAACACAATAATGTATTATAGACTACGTTTGTGAGTACTTCATTATGCTACGATATAACGTACAGTTCGATACAACGTACAATTTTGAAAGTGAAATGTACGTTATATCGAAGTTTACCTGTACATAGTTAGGAAAACACTAGTAGGTGGATTGACCAATTAGAACAGGTAGAGCTCAGACCACACATGGTCACGCCATGGAATGCACCAATATAATATAGCTGACTAGGCAAAATTCATTCATATAAGCGAGCCGCGCCTGTGTTTCCCCCTTTTTTTTCGTCAACTGCAGTGCAAGTAATAAAGTCTTCATGAAAACCGCGAAATCGTCGTCTTTTGAAAAACCACTTCCAGTGTAAGAAAAGAATTACTCAGATAAAGTCGAAATTTATCTTATAATAAGCATCGGTTTCATGATATACACTATCGTTAAATCGGTCTGAACGATATTATATGTGCATATCAGGCAGATGCAGTACGTGAGTTGCATACACTTACAATATAACCCAAACGTTTTAATCGCAGTCTCGATCCAGCTAGCGAATAGACAATTCATTCCTAATGCGTATATCACAAAATCTATATACACACAGTTAGGCTTATCATATTTACTGAATAATCTGTATTTCGGCAGGTTTTTCACATTCTACAGATTACAGCTTTTTTGAGTTTAACACAGAATTTACAGATTGATATATTAATATTTCTCCCAAAAAATAGGTTGTATTTTATAGAGTATTTGAACCAGTCCGAATGAAATTCATCTATCGTTAACATGCATAAAGGGTGTGTCACATCAAATTGCATCACGGAAAAAACGCTGTAGAAATTTAATTTTTAGGAATTATATCTTCAGCTTTCGCTTATAATCAGATAAGAGTGTATAGATCACGTTGGCCATGCTTCACTGTCAATTTTTCGTAAATTTGGAAAAATGTGGTCGAACGAAAAAGAGCGTCGTGAATTAATCCTGTGCACTCATTTCGAGAATCCGGAGTTGTCACATCGGGACATCGGTAAGATGCTGGGAATCGTCCAATCCACGGTCAGCAGAGTACTAAAACGATACTTCGAGAACCTAACCATCGACCGGAAGGTGAAGAACGGCAAAAATGGATGCTCCGTCAGTGAAAAAGATCACAAGCGCGTAGTTAAGCAGTTTAGACGTGATCCGAGAAGTTCGGTCCGGGATATCGCCAATAAGCTGAATTTGTCAAGTTCATTCGTCCAGCGGACCAGGCAGCAGGAGGGCCTGCGTACATACAAGGTTCAGAAGGCTCCTAACCGCGACGAAAGGCAAAACATGGTGGGGAAGACGCGAGCCCGGAAGCTGTACACCGAAATGCTGACGAAGCCGCATTGCCTGGTTATGGACGACGAAACCTACGTCAAAGCGGACTTTCGTCAGCTGCCGGGCCTGTTGTTCTTCTCCGCAGAGGACAAATTCAGCGTTCCGGAGGAGATTCGCAAGCAGAAACTATCCAAGTTTGCCAAAAAGTACATGGTGTGGCAAGCGATCTGCTCTTGCGGAAAGCGGAGCGCCCCCTTCGTGATGACCGGCACGGTAAACGGGCAGGTTTACCTTAAGGAGTGCCTACAGAAGCGCTTACTACCACTATTGAAGCAGCACGAGGGCCCGACCATCTTCTGGCCGGATCTCGCTTCGTGCCACTATTCAAAGGACGTGTTGGAGTGGTACGAAGCCAACGGGGTCACCTTCGTGCCAAAGGAAATGAACCCGCCCAACGCGCCGGAGCTTCGCCCAATAGAGAAATATTGGGCGATTATGAAGCAGGTCCTCCGGAAGAACCCAAAAGTTGTCAAATCGGAGGCGGACTTCAAGAGAAAATGGATTTCTGTTCAAAAAAGACGGGTGGGTAATGTCGGGGACATAACCGGAGTGACGTAGGACTATACAAAGGGGACAGCTTTTGTTAAATATATATTTTTAATATATTGTTTTATTTTCTTCTCCTACGTGAATACCTACCTATCTACCTGAAAAATGGATTAGTTTACTGTTTACTCTTTATGAATATGTTGATGGTTCTGAAAAGAACCTTTGGTGTTGTGTTTTTGTTATCACTCGATATTCCAATCTTGTTCGGTTAAACCTTCCTGTTTAGTTATTGCGTTTGCCACTCGCCACAGCTTTCACAGTTGGAAAATTTCTTCTCATCCAGCTTTGTGACATGTTGTACAGTAAATTACATTCAATGCGACATGCCGAAGCGCCACTCAGTGTCGCATTGGAGGCGATTTTAACCTGTAATTGAACATTTGCGATGACAGTGGTACAGTGTCGACTTTCAATGTGGGGTCATAATTTGGATCTCTATGTTTACAAAAATGTCCAACTAAATAAGTCGCATTACATGTCCGTCCAATTAGCTAAATGTCGAACTAATTGTAAATTACTGTACTTTCAATCTGGAAACAATTTAAGAATTGGTGAAAATTGAATAATCAGGAAAGTCCCCAACTATCAATAAGCTCAGAACAACTGCCAAATTCACATACTCACCAGATCATGGCAAACAAATTATGAAAAAATCAATTTGTGTTTTATTATTATTTTGGATAATGTTTTAGAAAGCATTGAACTGTATTTCCTTAACTCTTTTTTGGAAGGTTTAATGGCCCTGAAAAGCGCCTTGTTTTATGGAATGGTTCCAATTTAGAAAACTTAGTACTCGTGGTTTTGAAAAAAACCATTCCGAACGCCCTCGATGCCGCCTTGTTCTGGATTTGCCACCAAAGCAGTTTGTATAAAGAACAAACTTTTTTCTTCTGCTACCTGATGCCGTTTTGCGATTGCGTTTGCCACTCGCCACTCGCTGTAACTGCCTGTTGTCTTGATGTCCACCGAACCGAATGTGTTCTGTTCCGAATGCGGGTTTTCTTATCGTCGCGAGCAGTTTCGCCAGCTAACTCGATCACTTCGGGGGCCGAAACTATATAACGCCGGCTAGGTGGACTGGTGCTCTGGTACTATCGCGCTCGGCCTAGCTACCCTTGCGGGGAACTCCAGATCAACACGGTTCGAGCGGGATTTTGCCTTTCCCTTCACTTTTCCTCCTTTACCATGTCCAGACATGGCTGCTTGGGTTGGTTTGTTGATGTGTTGTGATGCGAACCGATGTGGTGTACGGTTTGAATGAGAATGATCGGTACGGCAGCGGAGCGGGGATTTTTAAGCTGACTGGCTGGGTCGAGAATTACGCATGTGTGAGACTGCGACCAATGTTTCGTTCATTTTTTTCTTTTTCCTTTCCAATCGTGCTTCATTCTATTTCGCTGCTGCTCTAGTTGCCCGTTTTGGTCGGTACGATTTGAGGAGCACAGAATGGACCAATCAAAAATGGGCACATAGTGCATTTGGACAATGCTTGATATTTCACAATTATTCAATTATTTATCTCAAGAAAAATGAAATGTTGTTCATTATGATAGATGCGTAGATATATTTCCTATCAATTGATGCAAAAACCTTTGCGATCTATTGAGAAATGCTCGAGTTATAAGCGTTCCAAATCTTGCATTTTTTCCTACTTTTTTTCCATTTCCATTTCACCCCCTATATCTTCCGGTTAGACGTAGTCCTACGTCAAAATTTTAAAATGATCGCATTTTATTTACATGTTGGAAAATGTTTATGGAAAGTCACAGGAAGGTTGTGTCCGAGACACGACCGCATAGTTGACGTAGGATTCCGTTAGGCTATCTGTTGATGCGAATTTAAATTGGACTAACAACACCTAATCTTATATGTAGAGCATATGGAAAATCACTTTCTAATATTTTCTAATATTTCTTCACTTTTCCAATTTTTCTCATGTATAAACTTTCTTTGGGTGAGAATAAACACAACAAAACAGACAGCTTAGACCAAACGACCCGTTCTCGAGCGGGAACACACCTTGGTTTTTATTTATGAAAATTGAAATAAATCGTTTCATGCATCAAGTTCTCGTGTGTGATTGTCCCTATATCCTTATACCCTCCTTTCCTTCCTTTGCGGTTAATTCGTCCCCTTGCTCTACACTTACACTTGTGCTAAATTTTTCACAATACACGATCGGTCATTGATATGAAATTTAACGAAGCAACCAACATTAAAGTTCCAAATTTAAATTTTATTTGCTAGAATTAATCGTATCACTCACTTTACTTGCAATACGAAAGTGCCCCCGACTTGCAAATATTTGCAATGCCGATTTCCCCCAGGCAGCTTGGTTTTGATGTCTCTGTTAGGGAACACATTTCGGTGGGAGCAAAAGCTCCCCCTACTTTTATGTATTTGCAATACCGATTTCCCCTAGGCAGCTTGGTTTTGATGTCTCTGTTAGGGACCCGCCGCATGTGTCGTCAATTTCGACCAATCAGAAGTTGGTATTTCCGTTAGGGTAGGTAGATTTTTCAATTGTTCGATAGTTAGTTTCATGACATCTATTATTTTCTTCAATATGAAAAATTGTTATGGAGTGCCGAAATCGATTGAAACAAAAATTTCATCAATCCATCATCGAATGACTGAGCAATAAGCGTTTAAAATTGGACAATTTTCACGATATACTCAATTTTCGATTTTCAATTTGTATCCCAATATGTTGCCGAAAGACGTAATCCTACGTCAAAAAACTACAACCTGACGTTGTACAGAACCTTATGGACGGGGTAAAGAGGAAGGTGCGAGCATACGGGCTTGGGCTCGAAGTGTGAATAAAAAGAAAATGCCAAAAGATGTTTAATAGTTTTTATTTTACTGTCTAAAATTTTCAAAAGGATCGGTCTACTGGGCGAATTTCTACAGCGTTTTTTCCGTGATGCAATTTGATGTGACTGTATACATGGCTAGATATCGGAAAACTGTAAAACCAACAAATTGCCGAAAACAACAATTCCTCGCATATAACTGAATTTTTTTTCCACAAAACATGGAATTCGAAGCAGTTCCAACTGAATGATAACTGAAAATAGCATCAATCGAAGACATTCAATCATTTCCCAACAAAAACACTTAAAAAACAGCATATAATCAACACTTAAAAACAGACAAAACACATTTGACGATTTTCCGCAACATATATTCAACTATTTGTGTGGTTTTTAATCCATTCAAATTTACTTTGGGTAAGATGGAGCAATTATTGATGTCGCCCTTGACAGTTTATAAAAGGGTTTCAGTTTCAGGCGTATCACAATTTTTTTTCGTGTAGAACTGTTCACACTTTTCTAGCACGCACTGTTAGCTTCGGTGCAAACGAAAATCACTTCAACGTAAGACGCTGTTGTCTGCTGGGAGCAATGATGACGAATACAGCGATCCCATTGCTTCGATCTCGCCGTCATTCGTCATCACATCCCATAGCAGCAACAGCAGCAATAGTCAGCACCTAGAACAGACCGTGTCGAAATTTAAATTTACCGCAGCCTAGGCATGCGATCGCCATGAGGAAAAATGCAAATGTCAGAGAGAAAAAACCCTACGCTACGCTATCGAACAGGTAGCACAAAGTAAGATATTATTCAGCACATTATTCAGTTGCAAAATATCAATTAGCGAACCCACCTCTGATGGTTTTTCGGCATCGGGCAGTTTGATGGTGATATTCCGATGGGTGGAAATTGGGCGGGATTTGCCCCCTGGGGAGCCATGTGGCGATCCGGAAGATCTGGCGGGAGCTGTGCTGGCAGTGGAGGTGGGTGACGAAGTAGCTGGTGCGATGCAGACCGGTGGCGATCGCCGATCGTGTTCCGAGAACAGCTGTTGTGACTCATCGGGTTCGTCCTTAGCGTGAGCGGTGTCGTCGTCATCAACGATCGCTGGAGCGGGAGCCTTCGAGAGTCCAAAGAAGTCCGATTTGGCATCACTCATTAGCGTGGATGGACCATCGTCGTCAAACTTGAACTGAATGTTCGGAAATTGTAACACTTTGGAGCCCGAGCCGGAAGATCCAGCCATCAGGTTGTCGTACAGGCTTAGGGGCCTGTCCTCGGGCTTATCGTCTGCCGGGGCGGCGGGCAGTTTCGCACTAGCTCTCTTCGCCGAGAACATTGCAGCCGCGTGCAGAGTGAAGTCACGCGAACCACAAACACACAACCCGTAGCGATCGCTACCGATCGAAATGTACCGTTGGAGGAACACGCACTTCCTCAATTACCTATTTCGAACGTATCGTTGACACAGCATAAATCACTTATCCGCATCCGATTGTCCACGCGATCAACGCCACCAATGTGGCGGCAGCTCTTTGTTCGGAAACAACTATTTGTTATTTTAGTTTTTCAATGCCTTTTCAGTAGGTATTCAGGACGGATCAAAACAACGACACAAACCAAACAACACGCCCTCGGCCACTCGTCGGACATCTCGCGCACAGTTAGGAGTCTATTGACTTCCGAAGTTCCCCCGAACTGCACAACGCAAACCAGCGTACACAAATGTGTATACAACAATACAGGTTGGGGCCAACCAAAACGCTACTTAGCCCAGGTATGGAGCCCACACAAACACAACGAACACTCGAGGTGCTCGAAAACGGGTTCCCGTCGCTCGAATTCGCACGAAACAACCACCGAAAGTCAACGTCACACGCGGTGATCTCGATCACTGCTCGTTGACGACTGAGGCGGACACTCGCGTACTCAAGTTCGCCACCACGAGGAGCATAATGAAGTCAGCTTCCCTCTCATTCTCACTCAGTTTGTCTCTCACCAGGTGCTTTCTCTCATCCGGAGGGAAACTTACACGTGCTCAAATTACCAGTGGCATTCCACAAATCAACTAACAACATTATGTTGATACCTCTGATAACGAATTGATGTTGTTGTTGTTCTTTCTTCCAATAAGACTGTTTTGAAAGTAAGCTTGTGAAACATTCCACACGCATCGAGCGGTCCCTCGCTGGCATCTCTCGCTCACCTGAGAGTCTGTCCCAACAGGAATCGAAGCATGCTGTGCCTTGGTGGCTCACCACCGGAAGACACGGAAAATTAGAACCCATTAAAATTCTCTTCAAAAGCTGCGCGCCGGCGACACGACGCAGCGGAGCATAGCCTACTAACATATAAAACAAATAGGGGGGAAATGAGAAAAAAAAAACCTTCACATATTGTGGGTAATTTTTGTGTCCGAATAGCAGTGCAATTGGTTTTCTTTGTCTCCCTTTTCGCCACATCGAATCAACAAATCACAGCATGCAAGCCTACGTGTTGCGAAAAAATGTAGGCTTCATGCAAATCAACAAAACAAGGTTTCGCTGCTAAATGGAACCATGAATGAGTGAATCAACGAATGATTCTGCATTTGTGATCGTGTCCGTTTCGCTTGGGATTTCTAATTTAATTGCGTCGGCCAGCGTGATAACAAATGGAAATTGATATACAATACTTGTTTCGGATGACAGTGCGGGAGAGATTTTTCTGTTTGGAGATTTTCCAGCAGCGATCGAGGATTGATCTTTTCGTTGTGTATTGTTTCTATTTTTGTAATATGTTCTCTAATTGTTGAATTTTAGAAAACAGTTACTAAAGCTTTGCCACAAAACGATGTGGAGAAAAGTATTCCTACAATTGTACAACTAAAAAGGGTGGTGTCCATGACACGACCGCATCGTTGACATAGGACTACGAACTTATTGCATTCAATCCACCTTCAATTGAGTTATTAATTTCGATATTAAGTTAGGAATGAACGAAATTTTATGATCAACTGGTTTTACCTTACATTCAAACATCGTAGTCTTCAAAAACAGACTCTAACTTCCATGTTAAGTCTCAGCCTCACCATATGGCGTGGGCTGATCGCTATCTAGAGTGAAATTACTGCCAATCACTAAATCAAATAATTTATACCTCTCACCTGTTACAATGTTAACGTATGAGGAAAAAAATCCGAACAAAATTTCGATTTGAAATAAAAATGCTGCATAACATATTTTTCTGAACTTGTCTGTTTATTCATGTAATTTAACTCATTAACAAAATTCACAAGTAAAAAATCCGCTTCACATCGTGCTGATTTCTTGAAAAACATCGGTTCGTTTATCCCACACTCACTGATGGTCATCTATAACATAACCTTAGTCGGATTCTTTGATACGGATATACACGTTTTTTTGAATCCCAGATCCCTAAAGTAGTGAAACATTCCCCCTATAGACTTTTGCTTGTTTTGCTCGCAAAATTTGAAAATTAAATTACGACGGTCTTATTCCGACAATGCCATTTTTTCAACTAAGCGTTACTTGACAGAATTGATTGGCAGTGTCGATAGTTATATTAAAGTGACCTAAGGCTTGAAACATTTAGAATCCGGAATCACAAAACCAGTTGTATCTCGGAATTAGTTAAAGGTACAAAAAATGTTCCTGTATCATAATGCAGATACTTTGTGGTTCTTTCCAGGAAAAAATATTGAGAAAATTATTCCGTTACAGTTTTGATGAGTTTTCATACTTTTCTTCCATTTCCTCTTCCCTCCATCAAAGTTTGGGTCTTCTGTTGGTCAACATCAGCGGCCGGTTTATTTCACGATCTTTTTATGCCTGCAGCATCCCGAGTCTCTTTGGCACCCTTTTTCGAATTCTGCTTGACAATTGCCCAATATTTTTCGATCGGGTGGAATTGGAGGCAATTGGGAGGAATTTTTCAATATAATCGACTCCATTGTCACGGTACCACTGAAGCACCACTCGATTGTAGTGGCAGCTTGCCAAATCTAGCCAAAACTTCACAGGAAAGGGTTTTGCAGCCACTCTTCCCTACACATTTTCGAGCCCATTGTCGTGTTTGTAACAAATCTTTGATAGACTTTTGGTTTGGTTTCCTCCAATGCAAATCTCAAATCAAGAACTTCCCGGCAAATTTATCAGCGAAAACGAACTCAAATTTACAGGAGATATCTCCTTTGGCAGTGGCCTTATAGAATTTCTGACATGGGAGCTGTCTAAAATCCATCTTCAGGTACGTTTCGTCACCCACCAAAAATTATACTTTGTTGTTGTATAACTTTCAAGTGCATCTTTTGGTCACCACCGTGTTTTCCGGATTGTACTTTGGTTGGAGGTCTTTTTTTGCGATCTTGCAGTCCGAGAGTCCTGGGTTTATCTTAATTGTTCTCAATACCTTTAACCTCAGTTTCCAATCGTAAATTCCAAACGATGTGTTCCATCCTAACACTTGTACATTCACAGAAACATTTCAGCACATACACACAATTCAGCCACTTTCAGCCATATCGCGATTTTAGTACCTGACCACGTCGGATTTTTAATGTGGGTGTCCGAAATCTAATTTCCTCTTTCGGCTTCCATCCTGCACAACGATTTCAAAACAAAACGAATCAACGTTATTTTTATCGTCGAAAGATACGGGATTTCCAAACAATGTGCTGTCAAAAGATTTCTAATACGCCTGCTACGATCGCTGCTATAAAAATAACAGTGATTTCGGATTCTGAATTTTTGAAGCTTTTTTTTTCATGTTCCCCTTATGTGGCACCCATATCCGTTAGCCATTTTTGCTGGATTATCAGCATACCAAAGATGGTCGAACATGACACAATATAGCTCAAAGCCCAAGAGAAATTTTCAGCTGAGATGAATTTCAAGAAACCAATTTGATTGCGTTTTTTTTAAATAAACCGAATCAATCGAACGTTTTAAAGTTTCCGAAAATAAACAAAGAAGAAAATTAAACGCATATCTAAGACATGATTCATTTGTCATTCACCTAGTGACCAGCCCCAGCAGCAACGATGCTCGAAAATGGCTTCTGTCAAGACCGATAGTTAAAAGTATAGTTTTAGTTTTCCAAATTGTCAAATCAACCAAACGCATATTTGATAACCAACCTCAATTAGGCTGACCAAATAGTTCGGGGATAAAAACGGGACACGTAAACCTAAAAAAATAAAAAAAGACATAATATTTTTTTGAATTTTATTGACTGAATGAAACCAATCAATTAAACATTCTTGGATATACTTGCTTTGTTCTCTAGAATGATTTTTGGAAATTATATCACACAATTTGTCTCATTCATTAAAGTTTGTTTGTCAATTATACTAGCGTTTATATCCGCGTTTGCCCAAATATTGATTGTCGCAGAAAAATCCTTTCAACTAATGCGGGTGCCAAATCAGAAAACATGTCACGTTTTAAAGAAATAGTTCTAAAGATAATAACTAATTTTTGCTACCCATCGAATTTGCAATTCTCTGACAATTGTTTGTTATATGAAACATTACGATTCCCTAACCCACATATGGTTCAAATTGACAAAAATTGGAAGCGTACCCAATTTTTCATACATTTGTTCTGTGCATTTCTGTGCTTTACCTACCTGTGCTTTCTATACTGTAAGCGTAGAAGACAGAGAAAAAAAAACATTTGATAACCTCTCGATTTTCCCAGTATGTTCAGCTCTAATTTGTACACATCCCTGAACGTTACGTCCTCTCCTCAACAAAGCCATTTTGTCAGTTTCAAAACACGATTCAAAGAGACAAAGAGAAAAGATTGCGATAAACGGAAGACAGTGTAATTATACTTTTCCGGAACCGAGTCTTCAATACCGAGGAACGATTAGAGTCGCGAGGTATATTTTTTGTATACCACTGCGAATGGGTCGTGCGTTAAATAGTCGCTAGAAATGCGAATGCAGCATTCACCTGTACGGATACCGTGGAAAGAGAAGATATCGCAAATTAGCCCTGCCTGTTTACAGCTTATTGGGTATACAGAAGACATTCGCGATTTCTAATACTCAGACTAGCTCCAACTAGCAAGCAGTCAGCAGCCTCTTCTAACGCTAACGCTTCTAACACACATAGGAGTTTTAATCAATGTACACGATCACTTCTTGGATGCGAAAGCGGTTCAAAATCTGTATACTGTAACCTTTGGAAAGTGTATAGTAATTGTTCGATAAAAGGACCTGCTTATTTTCGCATGGACAAAAACATTAATTATATTACAGAAAAATAATTTCCCCAAATTATATTTCATACTTGTTGTCGCACTCAATGCGAAACGTCTAGTGGAAACCTTTTGTGTATCCAATTTCTCCAAGAACGCGAATCAAACAATTCATCGAAGTTCCCTTCGATTTTATTTGACTTTTTACATGCCGGTCCAGCTAGCAAGCCAAATGTCGATAGTTGGGCTGTCTTTCCCGTCCAGTTACCGAATGAATACTGTAATGTACTATAGATTCCCTTGAATTGACAACCACCCAATACCGAAAGTTGTTTACAACCCCGGAAACTCGCTATACCGAGTGTATTGCCCTCGAGGGAAACTATGTTGAGGAATGAATGCAGCTTTGCCCAAAAAAAAAAACAAGATTGTTTTCATTAAAAAATCCCGCAACTTTTCAGCCCATGTAGTAAAAGTGGAGATTGGTTAGAGTTTATTCACGATCCGAACAATAAAAAGCCGCGACTGAATAAAAAGGTTGCATCGGAAGAAATTCGTGCAGTCCACATTCTCCATGAAGTGTTACATCAGAAGCATTTGTAGTGAACTGTTTAGTTTTATCGGCAGCTACCGCAGTTTACCACTGAAGAGAAACTCGAAGTTCTGTCAGTGCCTGTTGGATATGGTGCCGATCAGTGAAGGTTGTTTAGTACTAATTGTGGATGGTGCAGTTGAAAACCGGGGGATCAGAAGGAAAGTAGTACTTGAATGGCTAGGGTTATACCTTAAAACGCATATATGTTGTGTTTTGGTCTAAAAGCATAATCATACACATTTAAATAATCTGTCCAGTTGATGGCTATTTTGACGTAGGATTACGTCTTTCGGGAACATATTGGATTACAAATTGAAAATCGTAAATCGAGTACATCTCGAAAATTGTCCAATTTCAAACGCTTATTGCTCAGTCATTTCACGATGGATTGATGAAATTTTTGCGTTAATCGGTTCCGGAACTGCATAACAATTTTTCATATTGAAGAAAATAATATATGTCATGAAACTAACTATCGAACAATTGAAAAATCTTAACCCCTATTCTAACGGAAATACCCAATTCTGATTGGTCGAAATTGACGAAACTTGTGGCGGATCCGTAACAGAGACATCAAAACCAAGCTGCCTGGGGGAAATCGGCATTGCAAATACATGAAAGTAGGGAGAGTTTTTGTTCCTACCGAAATGTATTCCCTAACAGAGACATCAAAACCAAGCTGCTTGAGGGAAATCGGCATTACAAATATATGCAAGTCGGGGACATTTTTGATAGGATTGTGAAAAATTTAGCACAAATGTAAAAGTAAAACTGTATATGGTAACAGTTGCGTTAAATATGATTTGATATATGAAACGATTTATTTCAATTTTCATAAATAACAACCAAAGTGTTTTCCCGCTTGAGAACGGGTCGTTTGGTTTAAGCTGTCTGTTTTGTTGTGTTCATTTTCACCCAAGGAAAGTTTAGACCTAAGGAAATTTTAGATTTAAAATATGTTTTCTCTATATAAAAGCAATATGTTTTTACTGATGAGAAAAATTGATAATTGTGTTCGGTATTAGTAATTATCTTATATTACATTGGTGAGGTTTTTTTCCTTTTCTCCTTCCATACATATCACAGGAGGCATCTCGTCTAGGATCTCAGAGGGCGGCTTTCATCATATATCGTTCCACTTCAGTATCTTCTATCTGATACGCCAACCACCGACTGTTTACCATCCTTCTGTCATCATTACTCGGTAAACACTGGTGGAGTGAACAAACAATACCCGACAACCAAACAAAGCAGCCCTCAGGGCCACCAAATCATTATCAAAGAGTTTAACGATGTAATTCTTCAAACATATTCAAAATCAACAGATAGCCTAACGGAATCCTACGCCAAACATGCGGTCGTGTCTCGGGCACAACCCTCCTGTGACTTTTTTTTTGTCGGTTTTTTCTATACCACCGGCCACGTCATTGTTATTTTGATTCCATTACTAGTTTGATTATTTTCATTATCACATTGAAGATTCAAATACAGAAATTATAGTAAATACGACACTTAAAACACGATTTCTTCTCAACGTTCATCGTGGTGCTGTGAACAGAGAACAGTAGAGAATAATGTTTCAAAGGTTTCTTATGTTCATCTATTATAAAACGCTATGAAATGGAACTCTGTCATGAAAGACATGTTTGAACTCTTCAAAGAATTTGAATGAGGATGTAGATTATAGCACAATGCTGCATGCCAGGGGTTTTCAGATTTTTTTATGGCTGAGCACTCTTTATAGCAAAAATATTTGAAGGAGCACCTGCATTTTTTAATCAATAAAACAAATCCTGTTTGCAATGACGTTACCCAACTGGGAACAGCTCTTTTTCGGTTGCGTCTCGTAGATAAAGGACATCTGACCCGGAGTAAACAAGGTGAATCACTTTATGCCAGTGAAAACGAATTAAAGAATGTTTTTTTTTCAAGGTGTGTTTTCAAGTGGGAGCATTTGCTATAACTTCGCGGAGCACCATTTGAAAACCTCTGCTGTATACTACTGGAACTACGTCAATTTTGCGTTCAATCTGGGATTATTCAAAAACGTTTTTTTTCCAAATTGCTCATATTTTTTCGAACAAAAATGTTTGTTTACATGTTGAGCATAACCGTTACGTTGTGTACAATGCGTAGCAACCAAGAAGTTAATTTTCTTCATTTTGTCGCTTACGTCACCTTTACAAACATGGGCAGTGGGGTACATGGTACATGGAAGCGTTCTCGAGCTTCTTATCAAGGCGTTGTACTATAGCTGGACCGCAATGTCAAAATTGCTGTTCGGCCATTGCTAGTGAGAAAACAAATTTATTTACAAAACAAATCGTATCTTTTGGTGACAAATGTATTCTTTCATAACCATGGGATAACTACACAACATGTGACGAAATGTGTATTATCTTAAATGCTAAAATGTGTACCAAGTTTCATAAGGCCAAAAAGCCTTATGTATCACATTCTAAAATCTATCCCGAATTTCAATGAATTCAAAACCGGAAGCATCAATATGATAACACGTGTCAAGAATTCCCTATATCCTGTTTACATTGATTGTTATTGTTTGCCTGACCGGCCGAATCGCAATCTCAGAAGTCATGTTGACAATTGATCTGACAGCAAACTTTGGTGCACTTCTAGTTCCGTTCATTCCCGTTGCCCACCGGTACGAATGCGATTAGATGAAGGAGAAACGGCTTTGTTTGTAGATTTTGAACAAGTATTGATTCCGGCCGCCGCCGCCGCCTCCATGTCTACGATCATTAACTATAATAATTGTGTGAATGGAAGACACGTCTCGAAGCGCTCATTATCACGCAATGGAATCTCCGCCCCGATAGTTACATAGTTACAAATTTTCGCAGTTTTCGCTGCAGCTTTCAAAATTTATCATAACCAACCAGCGGGAGAAAGGGGGACCAAGATCTCCCGTATGTCGAAAGTAAGATCAACTAATTTAGGTTAGCGGGCTCGTTAAAGTGTGTTTATTTTTATTTCAACCATTTTTTCACGGAGATCCAAGCAAACACCGGCCACTAACAACGCGGATGACGCAGACACAGGGAGCTTCTGCGAGAGGAAAGCGAAAACAAATCCAGTGCCTACTCGTTGCAAATGTTATGTGCGCGCTACCATCCGATCCGTCCGTCCGGGTTTGTTTACAGTTACTGACATTCCCTTCGTGCGTCTGTGTGTTCCATGCGCGCTACGTAATTACCCGTCCAAATGGCTCATCCGGAGGTTACATCAATCACTCGGGAAACCACTTTGGGTACCAGTGTGCCTCAAGAATCGTTTGTCAACCCGGTTGTCATTCTCATCATCTGGTGGTGATAGCATGGGTTTGTTTACACCAAGCGTTCGTCCGTTGCATACAAATTAATCGTCGTGCATCGCGTTGTTGATGCGTTTAATTGGTTGTACAAAAATGTGTTCAGCAACGTGGACGTGATCCGGAAACAAACAACGGAACGACAGTTCACCGGGTCGATGGGTATGATGCCACAGTCACAACAATTGAGCTAACCTATATAGGTTTGTGAACGTTCCAGATCCAGCTAACCTCATTTTTCAAGTAGCTCAATTAACCACATAATCTCCCATTAAACGCAGATCATCTGCCCCTGTATCTTAAACTAGACGACGCCTCCATCACTGAAACGCGGATGGAAGCAAAAATATCCGGCGGTGATCGTTTGTGGGTGGGTGGCAGGCGTGCGTCTCCGCGAGCGTGAATGTTAAAAATAACCCATTCGAAGTGTTGAGATTAGAAAATTATTACCGTGCTGCACCACCCTGTCCGGAAGTACGGAACGTAGCGCACGCCAGGCGAAATAGAACCCGGGGGATTCAATTGAGGTTATTGCATGGATCCGCTGCTGTTCGGCTAGGAAACAATCTCAACCTATTAGTGCCCAGCGTATAAAATTTAATACCCAAAAATGCCCGTTTTTGAAAAACTGTTTTTGATGAAACTAAAGGTGGAAACAGAATGCCGCGTTGTGCGTTGCTTCTCATCAGCAGTCATTGCTTGCGTTTTGTACTAAAATATTCGTCCGACGCAGTTTGTTGATTTGCAGTCACAATCTAGCATTCGCGTCACCACTTTTCATGTAAACAAAAACAAAATAAAGTTCGTATGATAATCTTATTCTTGTTGTGTCCACGGATCAGTTGAATGTTTTTAAAACATCACATTGTTATATCCGCGCTGGCGGCATTGAGCTTCGTTTACTAGTTTAAGGGAGAGTGAAAGAATAGCTGATTTTCAGTCGGAATGAACACGTTTTCAAAATGAAAATTATGAATGAAAATTAGCTTTTTTTGTATCAAACTAGTATTCTATTTAAATGAAAAACATTTTTGTTTGCAGGTGGTGAAACAGTCTCATACGAAAATTGTTTATGAAGACAACTCTATATTATAATGAAAAAATTCAGCAACAATGTTGGAATTGTTTAGCCATATGGTTAAATGAAAGTCAGAAACACGTGTTCCAAGTAATCAAATAACATGATGTAAAAATTTTCATTCTAATTTTAAAATTTAAGAACCAGCTTCGTGTCTTCTAATCTGATAGAGATTACACTAATGAGTTTGGGACCCAAATTATGGCCCTAATATGAAGTTGCCACCAGACGTCGACACCATGCCATTGTTATCGCAAATTCGGCGCAAGCAGTTTAGAACAAATGTTAGCGTTTAGTACAACGATGCTAATGACGCAACGCATTATTGTGTTCGACTAAATGGAAACACATATATTTAAAATGAAGTGTCAAAGCACAACTGTCGCAACGCGACGTATAGCGCGGCATTCTGGTCCCACCTTAAGTGTTAAGCGCATTTTAAATGATACCACATGACAATTTAAGGGTGTTTTTTGTGTCAGTGCCATTTTATCTGTCATTTTTGTTGTTTTGTTGTGTATTGAAGCTTGCAAAGTTCGAGTTTAATGGAGTCGCAAAAGTAAACGTGAATTGATCAAAGTTTTACCTCTTAAAGGATTCTAAATTGCTCAAATCTGTGACACAACACTACCAGACGAATGTAAAAAATGATATACAACAAAAAATCCGAAGAAAATTATGAAACCGCAAAAAATCTGTGTTTACTTTTGAGCGTATGAAATTTCATACGCTGTGCAACAACGGTATATTTTTTGACGTAGAACTACGTCTTTCATTAAGGGTGCCAAATCAGAAAACAGGTCACGTTTTTATGAAATAAAGTTAACGTCAATAACTATTTTTGTCGCGAACGGATTTTGACGACTTGCATACCAAACGAGTCGGAAATTCCCTTAGATTTGTTTGATATGCTATGCATTACAATCCCACGGTGTGTAAATGATTAAAATTCATGAAAACTATAAGCGTTTTCATTTTTCCATACATTTGTTCTGTCCATTTGTGTGCTTGCCGAACAGAGCTGTCAATAACGAGCAATTTACGGACGAGCCACGAAGAGGAAATCGTAAGACTTAAAATCTCCGTGAAAAAAGGAAAAGAAGAAGAACGAAGGGGAATATTTGCCTAGAGTATAAACAGTGTATCTCGCTGAGGCAAACTTTCATTCTTCGTGAGGACACCGACTCAACAACATCGTTGCTGGGTAAGTGTAAAATTTTCCAAGGGCTTTTTTGAAGGTAAGAGAAGAATGAACTAAAGAAGTTTAAAGTCTCACGTGTCTTAGTTTCGGATTAAGCAGTGGAAACTACTGACTCGCTGATGCCTTTAGCATTGCAATAATTGCATCAAACTGACGCCATTGCATTAAGGTTCTGAGCTACACAATTCTGTGGGGAGCTAGGCTATCGTCAGCTCACCAAGAAAATAAATGTTCTGGAATTTTGTCTGTGATTTGGTTTCGCATGACGGTAGCAAAACTCTCTCCACAAAGGATGACAGCTAAGCTGGCCTAGACCGGCAATATTAACAAAAAGGGCTTCTGTTGAGAAGAGCGCAAAACGGAGATAAGTGTGTGCATATTTAATTGCTTCAAGCCATCGATATATGGATATTTTTATGCGTGTACGTGCGTGCGTTTTAACGTATTGCGCTGTTGCGGGTGAACATGTGGATCTGAACGTGGCGACAAGGAGGGGAGATAGCGGGAGGGAAATATTTGCGATAGGGTGTTAGTAATGAATCTCTGCTGAGGCAAATATTCAGCCTTTTTCCAAGCAGTTGACATTGTTTGTTTTCCGTCATCATAAAGGCTTCGTTGGTGCCTTTGACATTGTATCAATGCATTGAACTGACGCTATGGTAAAGCAAGTGTTGAGGTTGTGCACCAAAAAATTATTTGGGAATACCAAGCTATTCAATAAGTTATAATAAGTCATAAATTTATTTGGGATCGCATGCCAGTAGCAAAACTCACTCACATTAGCGCTAATCTTGATCATAATGAAGCAGTGCTACTCTTTTCTTACTCGGTTATTGAGATTAACAGGAAGAGTTTATTTCGTTTATTTAGTCATCAGGAGAGCAAATGTTCTGGAATTTTGTATGTGATTTGGTTTCGCTTGCCAGTAGCAAAACTTTCTCCATTAAGGATGATAACGGCGCTTATCTCGAGCATGTATTGTTCTGAGAGGACAAGAATGAATCATCAAACAATATTCGTCAAATGATTCTACAAAAAAATACATTTCAGGGTGACCAAACTGGCCATTTCTGAAATTTCGTGGCATTATAAAATAATAAAGGGTGTGTCACATCAAATTGCATCACGGAAAAAACGCTGTAGAAATTTAATTTTTAGGAATTATATCTTCAGCTTTCGCTTATAATCAGATAAGAGTGTATAGATCACGTTGGCCATGCTTCACTGTCAATTTTTCGTAAATTTGGAAAAATGTCGTCGAACGAAAAAGAGCGTCGTGAATTAATCCTGTGCACTCATTTCGAGAATCCGGAGTTGTCACATCGGGACATCGGTAAGATGCTGGGAATCGTCCAATCCAGGGTCAGCAGAGTACTAAAACGATACTTCGAGAACCTAACCATCGACCGGAAGGTGAAGAACGGCAAAAATGGATGCTCCGTCAGTGAAAAAGATCACAAGCGCGTAGTTAAGCAGTTTAGACGTGATCCGGGAAGTTCGGTCCGGGATGTCGCCAATAAGCTGAATTTGTCAAGTTCATTCGTCCCGCGGACCAAGCAGCGGGAGGGCCTGCGTACATACAAGGTTCAGAAGGCTCCTAACCGCGACGAAAGGCAAAACATGGTGGGGAAGACGCGAGCCGCATTGCCTGGTAATGGACGACGAAACCTACGTCAAGCGGACTTTCGTCAGCTGCCGGGCCTGTTGTTCTTCTCCGCAGAGGACAAATTCAGCGTTCCGGAGGAGATTCGCAAGCAGAAACTATCCAAGTTTGCCAAAAAGTACATGGTGTGGCAAGCGATCTGCTCTTGCGGAAAGCGGAGCGCCCCCTTCGTGATGACCGGCACGGTAAACGGGCAGGTTTACCTTA
Organism: Toxorhynchites rutilus septentrionalis; assembly: GCF_029784135.1. Taxonomy (NCBI): domain Eukaryota; kingdom Metazoa; phylum Arthropoda; class Insecta; order Diptera; family Culicidae; genus Toxorhynchites; species Toxorhynchites rutilus. Next base: position 198,295,701 of record NC_073744.1, read on the forward strand.
AGGAGTGCCTACATAAGCGCTTACTACCACTATTGAAGCAGCACGAGGGCCCGACCATCTTCTGGCCGGATCTCGCTTCGTGCCACTATTCAAAGGACGTGTTGGAGTGGTACGAAGCCAACGGGGTCACCTTCGTGCCAAAGGAAATGAACCCGCACAACGCGCCGGAGCTTCGCCCAATAGAGAAATATTGGGCGATTATGAAGCAGGCCCTCCGGAAGAACCCAAAAGTTGTCAAATCGGAGGCGGACTTCAAGAGAAAATGGATTTCTGTTCAAAAAAAACTACAACCTGACGTTGTACAGAACCTTATGGACTGGGTAAAGAGGAAGGTGCGAGCATACGGGCTTGGGCTCGAAGTATGAATAAAAAGAAAATGCCAAAAGTTGTTTAATAGTTTTTGACGTAGGACTACGTCTAACCGGAAGATATAGGGGGTGAAATGGAAATATAGGCACTGAACAAGTAGGAAAAAATGCAAGATTTGGAACGCTTATAACTCGAGCATTTCTCAATAGATCGCAAAGGTTTTTGCATCAATTGATAGGAAATATATCTACGCATCTATCATAATGAATAACATTTCATTTTTCTTGAGATAAATAATTGAATAATTGTGAAATATCGAGCATTGTCAAAATGCACTATGTGCCCATTTTTGATTGGTCCATTTTGTGCTCCTCAAATCGAACCGACCAAAACGGGCAACCAGAGCAGCAGCGAAATAGAATGAACCACGATTGGAAAGGAAAAAGAAAAAAAATGAACGAAACATTGGTCGCAGTGTCACACATGCGTAATTCTCGAGCCAGCCAGTCAGCTTAAAAATCCCCGCTTCGCTGCCGTAACGATCATTCTCTTTCAAACCGTACACCACATCAGTTCGCATCACAACACATCAACAAACCAACCCAAGCAGCCATGTCTGGACAAGGCAAAGGAGGAAAAGTGAAGGGAAAGGCAAAATCCCGCTCGAACCGTGTTTAGTTTCGGCCGCCGAAGTGATTGAGCTAGCTGACAAAGCTGCTCGCGACGATAAGAAAAACTGCATTCGGATCAGAACACATTCGGTGGACATCAAGACAACAGGCAGTTGCAGCGAGTGGCGAGTGGCAAACGCAATCGCAAAACGGCAGCAGGTAGCAGAAGAAAAAAGTTTGTTCTTTTAACAATCTGCTTTGGTGGCAAATCCAGAACAAGGCGGCATCGAGGGCGTTCGAAATGGTTTTTTTTAAAACCACGAGTACAAAGTTTTCTAAATTGGAACCATTCCATAAAACAAGGCGCTTATCAGGGCCATTAAACCTTTCAAAAAAGAGTTTACGAAATACAGTTAAATGCTTTCTACAATAATATAATAAATAATAATAAAACACAAATTGATTTTTTCATAATTTATTTGCCAGGATCTGATGAGTATGTGAATTTGGCAGTTGTTCTGAGATTATTGATAGTTGGGGACTTTCCTGATTATTCAATTTTCACCAATTCTTAAATTGTTTCCAGATTGAAAGTACAGTAATTTACAATTAGTTCGACATTTAGCTTATTGGACGGACATGTAATGCGACATAATTAGTTGGACATTTTTGTAAACATAGAGATCCAAATTATGACCCCACATTGAAAGTCGACACTGTACCACTGTCATCGAAAATGTTCAATTACAGGTTAAAATTACCTCCAATCCGACACTAAGTGGTGGTAATGCGACGTGCCATTGAATGTAATTTACTGTACAATATGTCACAAGCTGGATGGGAAGAAATTTTCAAACTGTGAAAGCTGTGGTGAGTGGCAAACGCAATCGCTAAACAGAAAGGTTTAGCCGAACAAGATGGGGATATCGAGTGATAACAAAACAATAAACTCTTTAGATTGAAGATAATTTTGTGATCCTGAAAAGGACCCTTTTTAGCCTGCATGTGAATCCAACGAGCGAACAAATCGTGATGAATGTATTTTTTTGCCATCGCTGCCTTTTAACGCTCATTCGTTCGTCTCGTTGGACTCGTCCCTTTGGCTGAGTCTGCCGATTTGTCTCTATCCTGTGAGTGTGTACCGCTAGAGTATAAAATACGTGGACCCCAAAAAAATATGTTATTTTCTTTCAAACCGTAAACAAACCGTGTGGTTGTACGGCATCGTTTAACATCGCATCGCATCACATCGACAAAGCAACACAAGCAGCAACGTGAACGTGTTGACGTAACAAAGGAGGACAAGTGAAGGGAAAGGCAAAGTCCCACTCGAACCGTGCAAGTGTGCAGTTCCACGTAGGTGTATTCGCCAATTTCTCCGCAAGGGTAGCTAGGCCGAGCGCGTTAGTACCAGTGCACCAGTCTACCTAGCTGGCGTTATATAGTTTCGGCCGCCGAAGTGATCGAGTTAGCTGGCAAAGCTGCTCGAGACGATAAGAAAACCCGTATTCAGAACAGAACACATTCGGTTCGGTGGACATCAAGACAACAGGCAGTTGCAGCGAGTGGCGAGTGGCAAACGCAATCGCAAAACGGCAGCTGGTAGCAGAAGAAAAAAGTTTGTTCTTTATATAATCTGCTTTGGTGGCAAATCCAGAACAAGGCGGCATCGAGGGCGTTCGAAATGGTTTTTTTTTTCAAAATCACGAGTATTAAGTTTTCTAAATTGAAACCATTCCATAAAACAAGGCGCTTTTCAGGGCCATTAAACCTTCCAAAAAAAAGTTTAGGAAATACAGTTCAATGCTTTCTAAAACAATATCCAAAATAATAATAAAACACAAATTGATTTTTTCATAATTTGTTTGCCAGGATATGATGAGTATGTGAATTTGGCAGTTGTTCTGAGCTTATTGATTTTCACCAATTCTTAAATTGCTTCTAGATTGAAAGTACAGTAATTTACACTTATCTCGACATTTAGCTAATTGGACGGACCTGTAATGCGACATATTTAGTTGGACATTTTTGTAAACGTAGAGTTCGGGGTCCACATTATGACCCCACATTGAAAGTCGACACTATACCACTGTCATCGCAAATGTTCAATTACAGGTTAAACAATATGTCACAAGCTGGATGGGAAGAAATTTTCCAACTGTGAAAGCTGTGGCGAGTGGCAAATGCAATCGCTAAACAGAAAGGTTCAGCCGAACAAGATGGGGATATCGAGTGATAACAAAAACACAACACCAAAGGTTTTTTTCAGAACCATCAACATATTCATAAAGAGTAAACAGTAAACTAATCCAGTTTTCAGGTAGATAGGTAGGTATTCACGTAGGAGAAGAAAATAAAACAATATATTTAAAATAAATATTTAACAAAAGCTGTCCCCTTTGTATAGTCCTACGTCACTCCGGTTATGTCCCCGACATTACCCACCCGTCTTTTATTTTACTGTCTAAAATTTTCAAAAGAATCGGTCTACTGGGCGAATTTCTACAGCGTTTTTTCCGTGATGCAATTTGATGTGACACACCCTTTATTCGCAGTTTTAAACAAGCGACTTGAATTAAACTACAGCGTAGTTCTACGTCAACAATGCGGTCGTGTCTTGGACACAACCTCCTATAATTTTTTTCTCAATAGGATATATTAGCTTCCCGATAATCCGGAGGAGCTGTACAATTATCTGATTGATTTGGACGAAGACGCTTTCGAAAATCTAGTGTCAACAAATGATATTGACATTGTCATCGTGCCCCCTAGCGGTGGAGACAGCGATGTGGATGCTGGAGATAGTGACTCAGAGGACGGCCCTTCCGGTTTTGGCAAACAAGTGAGTGTCGAGAGCAACATTGAACGAGGCCAATCACAAGAATGCTCCTCGGGCAGCAGCAAGAAGCGGAGAGCCAGACACTGGGAAAAAAGGACCTTAAATTCGGATGCAGATGCAGCCGTTGTTCTTGAAGGGCATTCACCTGATCTTATTGATCTCTGCTCGAAACATAAATGATCTGCCGTTCAAATGTACCGTTACCTATTTGACGCAGATTTCGTCGGACTAATCACCGCAGAGACAAATAAGTACGCACTGCTAAAAGGAGATACAAGATTCCGTGTGACCGTACCGGAGATGTACAAATTTCTAGGAATTGTGCTCGTTTCCGGATACGTAAAAGTACCAAGTAAGCGGTTCTACTGGGAAGCAAAAGAAGATAGTACAATATGCTGATTGCCAACGCTATGCCAAGGAATAAATTTGAGCAAATCATGGAATATCTGCATTTCAACGACAATTTACTTAATGATGGGTCCGACAAATTGTTCAAGGTTCGTCCATTGATTGAACATGCGAATGACAAGTTTCTGAGAATGGGACAACCATTGGGAAAACATGTCTCTATCGACGAAGCTATGGAGCCTTACTACGGCAGGAACTCTATGAAACAATTCATTCGAGGAAAGCCAATTCGTTTTGGCTACAAATTTTGGTGCCTTTGTACTCATGAAGGTAAAACACATGTTAAGATTTATATGCATTTTATAATGTTTTATTGATATACTTTGTAGGAAAAACTGATCGTTACCCTGGAGAACCATTGGGATCGAAGGTTGTGTCCAATTTGAGCAAAGATATTGTTGCTGAAGTAAGTTACGTGTACATAGATATTTTTTTACCAGTTTGGCCCTTCTTGAAGATTTTGGCAAGAGGGACATAAATATTATTGCAACCATCCGTAACAACCGCATTGAAAAGGCACCGTTGGAAACCATGAAAAAGCAAGCTCGTGGAACATATGACATTGTGCGTGATACTGAAACAAACATCACCATTGTCCTGCCGAAGCATCTGTGGATACTGCACCTCTCCTAAGTTGTATCAAACCATTACATGTGAGGTTGGAATCCGTCTCCGATAATGGTTCCTCTAAAGCAGCATCAATTCCCGAGCAGGATAGTAATCCACTCCGCGCAACACACTCCAGTAAGCTTGAAATCTATTACCAGAACGTGCGAGGTTTGCGTACAAATGTTGAGGATTTTTTTCTCGCAATCTGCGAATCACATTACGACATAATTGTGCTTACCGAAACTTGGCTCGACGAGAAGATATTCTCTTCTCAGCTTTTCGGTAATTCCTATAATGTGTACAGGAATGATCGTAACCATCTCAATAGCACGAAAATTCGCGGAGGAGGAGTGCTAATTGCCGTTTCAGTCTCACTAAACTGTTTTCTGGATAGAACTCAAGTTATTCATTCACTCGAGCATCTGTGGGTTACCCTCAAGTTGTCCGATTCAAACATAAGCATTGGTGTATTGTATCTACCACCAGATCGTAGGAATGACCTGATCAGTATGAATGACCATATCGATTCTATCAGAGCCATTTTCTCCAATCTCAGAGTGCATGATCACGCACTCCTATTCGGGGACTATAATCAGTCGGGATTAGTATGGAACTCAACCAGTCCCGATTATCTTACTGTGAATGTTTTGGAATCGCATATTTCTTCTGCGTGTACTGTGCTGCTCGACGGTTTTAATTTGAAAAATTTGAGACAAATCAACAAAATTCACAATAGATTAGGACGTCTTCTCGATCTAGTGTTGATTACGGACTCATTGATTGGACAGTGCAAACTATCTGAAGCCATCGAGCCGCTTACCGTCAATGACTCTAGTCATCCAGCCCTTTCAGTAGAGATTGAAGTGCTAATTCCTCCTATATTTGAAGGACTGCACTCAAACACCGTCGAACTAAACTACCGTAGAGCTAACTATGTAGCGTTGAATGAAGTTTTCCATCAAACAGATTGGACGTTTCTTGAACAATCAGCGAATGTGGACGATGCCGTCAGTCATTTCTCACAGTCGGTAAACGAAGCGTTTGCGGAACATGTTCCTGTTCGAAGACCTACTCCCAAACCGCCATGGGAGAATGCTCATCTACGACACCTAAAACGTATCAGATCAAGAACTCTTCGTTGGTATAGAAAAACCCGGTGTCCTTTTCGTAAGCAGGCATTCGTTTGCGCCAGCAACAGCTATCGCCTTTACAATCGGTATCTGTACAAACGATATTCTCTCCGCACACAAGACAACCTTCGAAGAAATCCTAAGCAGTTCTGGAATTCCGTGAATTCTAAACGCAAAGAAAACGGACTCCCTGCTGAAATGTTCCTAGATCATGATGTCACTTCCTCCTCTTCTGAAAAATGCAGGCTTTTTGCCACCCACTTCAAGAGTGTATTTAACAGTTTTATCGCCTCCGCTGAACAAGCCGCAGCTGCATGTAGAAACACCACTATCAACGCATTTGAATTGAGAAATGTTGTTATCAACCAACAACAGGTTGAACGCGCCATCTCTAAAATGAAATTCTCATCAACTAGTCCGGATGGGATTCCGGCCTGCGTTTTAAAACATTGCTTGAGCTCACTGATTCGTCCTTTAACGCTACTCTTCAATATGTCCCTTCGTGAAGGTATATTTCCTTCCAATTGGAAATTGTCGGTTATGTTCCCTGTTTATAAAAAAGGAAATAAGCAAAACATTGAAAACTATCGAGGTATTACATCGTTATGTGCATGCTCCAAAGTATTTGAGATTATCGTCAATGAAGTATTGTTTGTAAGTTGTAAAAATTACATAACAGCTGATCAACACGGCGTTTACCCCAAGCGATCTGTCTAGTGCAGTTTACATCATTCTGCTTGCGGAATCTAGATGCCGGATCACAAGTTGACGTGATATACACTGATCTCAAAGCAGCTTTCGATAGAGTCGATCATAAGATACTGCTTATAAAACTGGACAAGCTAGGTGTTTCGAATGACCTCATTAGATGGTTTAAATCATATCTCACGAATCGAAAACTATGTGTGCGAATTGGATCTGAGTCATCTGAATTTTTCACCAACATATCAGGTGTCCCGCAGGGGAGCAATCTAGGACCTCTTCTATTTTCTATTTTCATCAACGAGTTATCAAAACTACTGCCACCGGGATGTCGCCTTTTCTACGCGGATGATGTCAAGATATACACAGCCATAAATCACATCCAAGATTGCTACACTCTACAACAATGGATCAATGAATTCGAAGAGTGGTGCACAAATAATTTATTGACGATCAGTATCCATAAATGCAACGCAATATCGTTTCATCGAAAATTGAACCCAATCATCCACAATAACAATATTTCTAACGAGACTCTTGTGCGTGTTGATCAAATACGCGACTTGGGAATCATCCTTGACACAGGGTTGACTTTTCGCCCCCATTATGACAGCATAATTGCAAAGGCTAACCGACAACTAGGATTTATATTAAAAGTATCCAACGAATTCCGTGATCCACAATGTCTTCGGTCACTTTACTGTGTACTGGTGCGCTCCATTCTGGAATCAAATGCAATCGTGTGGTGCCCGTATCAGTTAAACTGGATAAGTAGATTCGAATCGATACAAAAAAAAAAATCATTAGATACGCGCTCCGTAGTCTTCCATGGCGAGACCTGTTGAATTTACCACCGTATGAAGAGCGATGTAGGCTCCTCGGGCTTGACACGTTGGAACGCAGGAGATATGTTGCCCAAGTTATGTTTGTCGCAAAAATACTTTTGGGCGATATTGACTCAGCGGAAATATTGACACAACTAAATATATATGCGCCTATTAGAGCCCTTCGACAGCGGGACTTCCTGTTACTAGACGGTCGTCGTTCAGCATATGGTCAATACGACCCCATTCGATTTATGGCGACAAGATTCAACGAAGTCTATCAGATGTTCGATTTTAACTCTTCTGCTGCAGCATTCAATCGAAACCTATTAAATGGATAACACCCAACATTGGAATACTGAAGAACCACCACGATCAGCAGCTTCACTGTATACATTTTATTATTCATGACTCTAATTTTATTATTATGATTTATGAGAATGTTTGTTTTTATGTTTTTTTTCTCTGTACTATGTGCTTAGTTATTGTTAATATTTTGTAGTAGGAATTATGAAAAGATATGAGGTTTTTATGCCCTTTTGTGTAAAACATCCAACAACTCAAAAGGGCTTTTCCTCATCTTATCGGTACATGTGATATCATTAAGGCAACTAGCCAGATGAGAATTAAATATATAAATAAATAAATAAATAAATAAATTGTTCGTTGGAATGAAAATAATGTTGTCAAAATGGCTACAAATGTCAAAAACGACAACATTGTCCTACGTGGAGGTACGTGTGAGAGAGGGAGGCGATCTGGCGTAGTGGTAACATCCATGCCTCTCACGCTAAAGGTCACGAGTTCAATTCTCACTCCCGACATTCTTCCAAAAATGGAAGTAAAAAGTGACGAACCAGCCAAATGAGTTGAAAATCACTATAATACAGATAAAAAAAAAAAAAAAAAAAAAAAAAAAAAAAAGCTAGAGTGAGAGCTACCGCCACACGGAAACAGCAGCCATCGACATCACCAACGAAACGCTGCGCCTACGAGGCGTGTTGCGACTGTCAGACGACTGTCAGTCGTCCACACTTGTGGGTACTACTAGGCGACGGATCATGTGGACTAGGATTGGGCGATCTCGGATCGATTCCTAGAAGATCGATCTTTTCCATTCCGATTTCCGATTTTTTGGATCGATCTTTTGTACTCGAGAAAATCGAGAAAATCGAATTTTTGATTTCGATCTTTTCGATCTTTTTGTAGATTTGTTTTTCAGTATACATCGATTTTTTTTTTCTCACCAAAGGCCACCTAACATTTTTTTTAAACATAATGTCAACATTTGGATTGCTTCTTGTACGATTTACTTCTGTACAAATGCTGACAGAGACAGAACTAGCGGCAGCTACTGAGGGGATGAACTGTAATCGGTTGCACATAGGATCACTGAACCTGATGTTGCCATCAATTACTGGCGAAAGGTTGTTATCTAGATCTGGCGCCAAAATCAAGAATCGGCTTCGACTAAATGACAGATGTATGGCACGATTGGCTTTTATGGGATCATTGTCAGCTGAGTTTAAGGCGGTTGTTGAATTTCTAATAATACTTTTTCAATTTATTTATCAGATAAAACGACTACCTGGCGGCACAAGATGAGTGATCTGTGGCTGTGGCCTTCATGATGTGAAACAAAACAAAATGATTTTGATATTTGAATAGAAATATAAATTTTGTATTCCCTGTTCAAATAAACGACAGCTTTTATTTTTCAAAAATCGATTCGGCAAAGATCGATTCTTTGGTACCGATTGATTCAGTGCATCGATCCCTAAGTCGTTTGGAAAATCGATCCGATAAGATCGATCTTTTTATAAAAATTGCCCAATCCTAATGTGGACACACGAAATGAACGAATTCGTGATCCGCGCCTATTACATCTGCACTGCTTTGGAGACGGACATGAGCGGTCGCCCTCGAATACTCGCAATGTTCGAGGAAGCGTATCCAGAGTTCGTCGGGAGGCTTGACCAAAACGCGATGAACGCGAGGCGTAGAGCGATTGTACGCAACAATATGCTCTCCCAAACGCAAGTCGACGAGATCAAGCAGCAGCTGCAGAGAGAACTAAGCTCCAGAACAAGCAGAGCAAGCGATGTGTCGAGACGAAGTTCAGTACGGCTGAGCAATTCATTCGCGAGTGGGGCACGCGAATCAGCACCAGTGGAGGCCACAGTACAACAACCCTCTGAGCCGGAAGATCCACAGCCAGATCAACAACTACTACGCGATCTGGTCTTCCATTACGACGAGGCGATCTCACAGTTCCGCGACACGGACCCTTTGTCGCGCCCCAGGATCCCGAAGTTACAGCATTCCCGCAGGCTGACAAGTGCAGTAAAGCTCATGAACGAGCACGTTCTTCCGCTGCACTTGGTTGATGCTGAGAACATGGAGGAGCTGCAACTGAAGGTTTACTGTGCTGCTGTGGCGACCGCCAAAAGTTTAGGATACCGTATTAGGCCAAGAGGCAGACTGCTCCAACATCTCCGTGAAAGGCGTGAGCCTCCATGGCGAAGGAGATTGGAGCAACGGATCCTAAACAAGCGCGCCGCAATTGGAAGACTGATGGCGTACAAAAGAGGCAGCAGATCGGTGAAATTATGTCGCCAAGTTGCTGTGATCGTGCGGCCTACTGAACTTCGCCAGCTGGGAGCTCACCAGCTGACGGAAAAACTCGACACACTGGTACAGCAATTGAGCGTCCTTACAAAACGGCTGAAACGTTACTCTGACTCTGCAAAGCGCCAGGAACAAAATCGGATGTTCAGAGATAACGAGAAAGCGTTCTACGACCACATTAGCGACGAGAAGCCCGACTACCGCGAAGGTTTGCCAGATATTAGCGATGTGACGAACTTCTGGGCTGGTATTTGGGAGACCCCAGTAGAACATCGCGACGGGCAAATGTGGTTAAGACGGGAGGAGGAGAGTTGTGGTGAAATTGGAGAGATGCCAGCTATCATCGTCGGAGAGAACGATGTCCGCGAAGCCTCGCGGTACCTGAGGAACTGGGCAGCACCGGGCCCCGATGGTGTCCAGAACTTTTGGCACAAGAAGCTGACCGTCGCACATCCAAAGATAGCTGAGTGCTTCAACAAGGTGCTACGTGACCCACACAACCTTCCTGAATTCGCCACCCGTGGCGTCACCTTCCTCCTCCCGAAAGACAGCAACACATTGAACCCATCAAAGTACAGACCGATAACGTGCCTATCGAGTCTGTACAAAATACTGAGCAGCATAATTACCGCCAAAGTTTCTGCTCACTGCGAACAGCATCACATCATCGCAGAAGAGCAGAAAAGATGCAGGAAAAATACGCATGGCTGCAAAGACCAGGCCATCATCGACGCAGCCATAGTCGGCCAGGCGGTATATAACCAGCGGAACCTAAGTATGGCCTACATCGATTACAGGAAGGCTTATGACTCCATACCTCACTCGTTTCTCGTCCGGGTATTGGAGCTATAGAAGATTGATCCCGTCGTCGTTAGGTTCCTGCAGCATGCGATGAGGCAGTGGAGCACGTCTCTGCACCTCAGTGATGGGGAAAATGTGTTGCAGTCTAGAACGCTGCAGATAAAGAGGGGGATATTCCAAGGCGACTCTTTCAGCCCGCTTTGGTTTTGTCTGGCACTGAACCCCCTCAGTAGGACGCTCAATAGAAACGGTCATGGCTATAAAATAAGGTATGGCGACGGCGCCCACGAAGAAGTGACCCATACCTTCTACATGGATGATCTCAAGGTCTACGCTGATTCACGTCAGCGTCTAGGTGTAGCTATCCGGGTTGTCGAAGACATAAGCAGGGACATCTGCATGGAGTTCGGCCTCGACAAGTGCCACTGTGTCCATCTGCTGAAAGGGCAGCTTACCGAATCCGGAGGTTACGAGGTCTATGACGGCGAGTTCATAAGAGACATGGTTCGTGGCGAATCCTATAAATATCTTGGATTCCGACAGCTCACCGGGATTCGCCACTCCGACATCAAGACGGAGCTGCGAGACAAGTTCTTGAGTCGAGTTAACTGTGTCCTGAGGACTTTCCTCAACGCGGGGAACAAGGTACGCGCGATCAACACATTCGCGGTTCCCCTGCTGACCTTCAGTTTTGGTGTAGTCAAATGGAGCAAAACTGACCTAGAGGACCTTGAGAGGAGGATGAGGAAAGCATTTAAAGAGGCCGGAATGCACCATCCTCAATCGGCACTGGAGAGAGTTTCACTGCCACGCAAAGAAGGGGGACTTGGAATAGTCGACATATCTGCACTGTGTGTTGCCCAGGTACGACAACTGCGCGAGTACTTCGCAGAACGCGCCAACCAAAACGCGCTATACCGGGCTGTCTGCACCGCCGACAGAGGATACAGCGCTCTGCACTTGGCGCAAGCGGAGTACCAACTCAACTGCAATCTGCAGACAGTGGAGGAGAAGATTGCAGCTTGGAAGCAGAAGGCAGTGCATGGTGCCCACCCCCATCAACTGGACCGGCCACACGTCGACAAGGCCGCATCTAATCTGTGGCTAACGCGTGGTGAACTCTCTTCAGTAGTAGAAGCCGACATGATAGCCATCCAGGACAGGATAATGCCGACGAGAAACTGCAGGCGGTACGTCTGGCACGTTGATGACATTTGCCGGATGTGCCATCAACCAGGTGAAAACATAGAGCACATTATGGGAGGCTGTCCCGTTTTGGCCAACGCAGCCTACACCGAGCGCCACAACAACGTGGCCCGTATTGTTCATCGACAACTGGCGCTCCAATGTGCTCTACTGGAAGACAACGTACCAAACTACCGGTACCTGCCTGCACCTGTCCTGGAAAATGACCGTTTCAAGCTGTACTGGGATCGCACTGTTCTGACCGACCTCTCGATCCACCACAACCGCCCAGATATAATGGTTTACGACAAGAGCGACCGCAAAGTCACCATCATCGATGTCGCTATTCCACTGAACCAGAATCTGGAGGAGACCCACGGTCGCAAAATCTGCAAGTACCGACCATTGGCCGTGGAGCTCAAGGAACTGTGGGGGCTAAGGGAGGTCCCAAGAAATGTTCCAGTCGTTCTCTCTGGAACTGGAATTATCCCGAAGACACTTCTGGAAGCGCTAAAGGTGTTGAACATGGAGAAGGAATTGGCCGGCATCCAAAAGTCGGTCATCCTTAGCACCTGCGCGATTGTCCGACAATTTCTCGGTCAGGACTGAAACAGCACGAGCATGCAGATACGTGCATTCCGCAGAGCCTAGTCCCCCTTTGGCATTCAGAAGCCCGGGGGCAGGTGAAAATTCTGGCTAGGTTCGCCTAGTTAAGAAGTGAGTGCCAAAAAAAAAAAAATACGTGTGAGAGATACATTAAGGCTGAGAAAAAAACAGGATCAATATTCCAACCCCATCTTTGCAAAGTTACAACAAAGGAATGGGTGGAGTTGATCTCTTCGACGCTCAACAAGGGCTATACCACTGCACCATCCGTAATAAGAAGTGATATTGGCCCTTTTTCCGATCTGTCAATCTTTATCATATCTACAGAAAGAATCATGGAAATGGGCCTTTGATTATTTTGGTCAGAGCTATCTGTGAAGGACTTCTAAGTGACATCAATCCAGCAAGGATCGAGTTCATGCAGATTAAGCCTAAACACTCAAAGTCCCCGGAAGTTAGGATTGACGGAATAAATCATTTCATTAATACGAATCCAACTGGTTCCCAACGAAGGTGTGCGTATTGCAACCGATGTACGACGCATATTTGCTTGCAGTATGATGTGGGTTTGCACCCTTCGGAGTGCTTTTTCCGGTACCATACTCAGTGATACCAAATTCGATACACTGCCGTTTTACGCATAACTGTACTATGTTCTATGCAATCTCTATGAACAGTGGGACAATTATGCGTAGAACGGCAGTACACGAAAGTGCTAACAAACCATGAAAATGGTTGTTGAAGTTGAATTTTATGAAAAAAAAAAATGGGTGGGTTATATCTATGATATAACCGCAAGGTTGACGTGGGACTACCTAAGCTTAGCAATCATTTGTTTGTATTGATTGACTTTTGATTGAATGAAACAATTTCCGAATTTAATATATTCGGTTGTGAGTAAATAGATTGAATAAATGCCATATAAGGTCAATTCATGCATTGTGATAGATTATGTTCTTCGTTATAAGTAAATTTAATGACATTTCTTTTACGTTTGGTATGATGCCTAGGACAAAATATGTGAACGGAAGAATTATCAAACGATTATTTAATTTTACATTTCCCTCTGAAGGTTGCATCTCTCAAGTGTACGTACTTCTTGAGCCGCGTATTCGCTTGATTTGATGAATTTCAGGCACTCAGTTTCGATTTTGATATGTACGTCGAACGCATATTGTTTAATCATCGTTTGACAACGGAGAAGGAAAATCAAAAACAGAATCCGAGAGTATTGGGTACATCCCATTCTCAGTGATTCGCACGGCATGTATGTCGGATTCCAAAATTGAGAGCGAATTGAATTATCGATCAATAAACAATCGTCGTATGGCCGCAGGTCAAAGCTAGCCAGTACTGATTCAACAGACGGCCGATAGTTTGCCGACAAAACAGTTTGAATGCGGTTTGCCGATACTGAATCGGTGAAGTGTGCGCATATGCATGTCGCTTTGTACTGATTAAGTCGGGCAATCAAACTATCGGCCAACAAAAGCCTGCAGTCTGCGGGGGCTTTTAGGGAAACACATTTCAATCGGAACAAAAAAAAACCCCGACTTGCATGAATTTTCAATGCCAATTTCCCCACGCTCCATGAATTTGAAGTCTGTGTTAAGGAAATATATTCCAGCCAGAACAAAAATACTCCTGACTTGCATGAATTTGTAATGCCAGTTTCCCCACGCTCCATTGATTTCAAGTCTACGTTAAGGAAACACATTAGAGTCGCAACAAAAATGCCCACGACTTACATGTATTCGCAATGCCAATTTCCCCACGCTCCATGGATTTAAAGTCCGTGTTAGGGAAACACATTTCAGTCGGAACAAAAACGCCCCCGACTTTCATGTATTGGCAATGCCGATTTCTCCAACGCTGCTAGGTTTTGAAGTCTGTATTAGGGAACACATTTCGATGAGAACAAAAGTCCCCATACCTTCATGTATTTGCGATGCCGGTTTCCCCAATGCTGCTTGTTTTTGATGGCTGTGTTGGGGAAACCGTAAATCGGGCCAATCAAAACGAGGTAGTTAGGGCGTTTCGATAATGCTTAACATTTTACAGTTATTCAATTGTTTATCTAATGAAAAATAACATTTTATTAATTGTGATAGAAGCGTAGAAATATTTCCTATCAATTGATGCAAACATCTTTCCGATCCAGTAAGAAATGTTCGAGTTATAAGCATTCGGAATCTTTCATTTTTTCCTGCATGTTCTGTGTTTAGGTTTTCATTTTACCCCCCATATACTCCGGTTAGACGTAGTCCCACGTCAAAAACTGTTTTGTTCGATATTCAGCTGTTCGACAACTCTTACTCCGTCTACAGGCAGGATCGTTCGTCGCTGAATAGTAACAAACGCACGGGAGGTGGTGTATTGTTGGCTGTTCACTCAAGGATCAAATCCCGTACGCTCAATCCTCCGAGTTGCTCGACGGTAGAGCATCTGTGGATCGCTATTACCACTTTGGACGCTACACTTTACTTGTGCGTAGTTTACATGCCTCCTGATAGGGTAAACGATGGACCTTTGATCAACCAACATCTTGACTCTCTCTATTGGGTTGTTTCACAACTAGAACCGAGAGACAACATTATGATCCTGGGCGACTTCAACTTGAGCTCAATCTCTTGGCAGCATAACTCGCATGGTTTTCTCTACCCGGTTTCTTCTCAATCCTCGATCTGCTTGACATCACAAGAACTGCTTGATTCCTATTGCACCGCTGGACTGAGGCAAATGATAGGAATCAAAAATGAAAACGATCGCATACTTGATCTGTGCTTCGTCAACGAAGAACTATGTGAGCACTGCACAGTCATGCAAGGACCATCACCACTTGTTAAAATAGTGCGACATCATCCTCCTATACTGGTGAATCTCAATTTGAAACCTTTCCGACAATTTCACGATGCTTCTGAAAGTGTTTCGTACGATTTCAGTAAAACTGATTTTACCGCGATGAACAATTTCCTCGCACAAATCGAGTGGATAGATGTATTTCAAGGCTGTGACGCTAACCTCGCTGCATCGATCATGTCGAGTATTCTGCTGTATGCAATCGATCAGTTTGTTCCATTGAAGATGAAACGTGAGGATACCAAGCCTGCCTGGTCAAATAGTGCCCTGAAGTATCTTAAAAGAGTGAAGCAGTCTGCTTTAAGACAGTTCAGCAAGCACCGTACGGACTCAACAAGAGCGAAATATCTAAAGACGAATGCTGAGTATAAACAGCTCAATAATCGTCTCTTCAGTGCTTATCAAGACCGTCTGCAGAGACGCCTTAAGGTAAATCCTAAAGGATTTTGGCGTTACGTCAAAGACCAACGTAAGGAATTCGGTCTACCATCTACGTTGACCAACGGTTTATTGGAAGCTGATACGACTACCGACATCGCTGACCTGTTTCGCTCTCAGTTCAGTAATGTGTTTGTCAATGAACACATCGATCCGCAGGATGTTGCTGCTTCTACCAGAAACGTACCTCGACTTCTTGCTTCTGAGCTGGATTTTGTTATCACTGACGACATGGTAATTGCAGCAACTAAGAACATGAAAACCTCCACAGGATGTGGTCCGGACGGCATTCCATCACTCGTCTTGAAAGGTTGTGTAGACACACTTGCGTCACCTCTAGCGACACTGTTCAATCTGTCCTTATCTTCCGGTGTATTCCCGAGATGCTGGAAAGAGTCGTATGTTTTTCCAGTATATAAGAAAGGATGCAAACGGAGCGTTTCGAACTATCGAGGTATTGCTGCATTATGTGCCACCTCGAAGTTGTTTGAGCTGATCGTGCTTCAGGCGTTAATGCAAAGGTGTTCACAGTATATCTCATTGGAACAACACGGATTTATGCCCAAGCGTTCCACGACCACTAACTTGACGTGCTTCACCTCGTTCGTGATACATCAAATTGAGAATGGACTACAAGTAGACGCTATCTACACCGACTTATCCGCAGCGTTTGATAAGATGAATCATCGAATAGCAGTAGCTAAATTTGACAAACTTGGAATGAGTAACCAAATGGTCATCTGGATCCGATCGTATCTCACTGGTCGTAGCATGGCAGTCAAAATTGGAGATCATGTTTCATCACCGTTTCCGGTTTGGTCTGGTGTTCCGCAGGGCAGTCACCTAGGACCATTTTTGTTCCTGCTGTACATGAACGATGTCAACTTCACTATGAAATGTCTGAAACTCTCGTATGCCGATGACCTGAAGCTCTACTACGTGATACAGCAACCGCGAGACGCATTATTCCTGCAACAACAATTGGAAGCTTTTGCCGAATGGTGTCTAACGAACCGTATGTCGCTTAAC
Source organism: Toxorhynchites rutilus septentrionalis (assembly GCF_029784135.1). NCBI lineage: Eukaryota > Metazoa > Arthropoda > Insecta > Diptera > Culicidae > Toxorhynchites > Toxorhynchites rutilus. The sequence goes on from NC_073744.1 coordinate 198,312,679, forward strand.
GTGTCGAAGTGCTCCGTTATTTCATTCGGGCGTAAACACACACTCTTCTGCTTTGACTACACATTGGCAGGCGTACAACTCAAACGCGAATCAATAGTCAAGGACTTGGGGATTCTGATCGACGCTAAAATGAGTTTCAAAGATCACGTCACATATGCTGTATCTAAAGCCACTTCGCAATTGGGGTTTCTTTTTCGCTTTGCCAAAAAATTTAAGGACGTTTACTGCCTAAAAGCCTTATATTGTTCAATTGTGCGTCCTATCCTGGAATACTCATCCATTGCTTGGTCACCGCACTACCAAAATGAAACACAACGCATTGAATCTGTTCAAAGGAAATTCATCAGGTTTGCACTTCGTCACCTCAGCTGGAGGGATCCTTTGAATTTGCCAAGCTACACAAGCCGGTGTAAGCTCATCAACCTGGAACAATTGGCCGCGAGACGCAAGGTAACGAAAGCATGCTTCGTTGCAAATCTTTTGCAGGGCAATATCGATTGTCCTATACTGCTCAGTAGGCTGCACATTAACACCCGTCGTCGTCATCTACGATCACACTCATTTTTCATCATACCTCATGCTAGAACGAACTATGGCCTACATGAACCAGTGCGGAGTATGTGTCGTGTTTTCAATAAGTGTTACTTTGTGTTTGATTTCAATGTATCACAAGAATCGAATAAGCGCGAATTTAGACGATTTTTTTGTTAGCTTACGGTGTTGTCAGTTTTAAAATTTGTGTTGTTAGTTTAAGTTAGTTTAAGTACTAATGTCATTGGGATGGAAATCATCTGTTGGCAAATACAAAGAAATACAAATATTCAAATGATTCCCATTTTTGATACTGTATTGGCTCAGCGTATGAAATTTCATACGTCAGATATCTCAACTTCCAAAGAACTCCAAACCAAAATATTGCGTTTCTCCCCCGTTTCGGGACAAACCTAGATGGACTAGAAAGTTTCATGACATTTGGATCAAGTTCTTGTACACCTGGGCAGAAATGGGTTAAGTCGGTTTGACTGAGTGTGGGCTGGCGTTTGATGTTTGTTTTATCAGATGATCGAAAGCGAATTCCGTCCTGCACTGCGACTCAAACCTTCAAAACATTCCGTTTCATCCGGGGAGGGAGAATTTCAGCAAGAAATTTAAAACGTGCGCATGGAATGAGTGCAGACGTAGGGCGCATTTTTTAAGAGCTTAACCCGAAACTGACACCCGATCTGGGATTCGCGTCTCCGCGGATCGCGAATCGACCGGAGGTGTTCGACGCTGATCGACGTGTACAAAAATTAATGATTGATAAGTTTAGCATTTCGCCGCGGACGCTCTTTCCTACATGGCATTTATTCGATATCGGATCTCGGAGTTGTTTGCCAGCAGAGAGCGTATAACCGAGAGATGAAATACGATAACCGGGCGTGTGAGATCTCCGGAGGATGATGGATGATACGGTGAATAGGACAACGATGGGCACTGGAAGTGCGTAATTGGACGCAACCTCTGCCCGAAAGCGAAAGCAGCCCGAGTGGCGGTCAATTATCTCCACCCGGACGCGGCAGAGTTTCTCGAAGCCGAGCAGGCAACGGATTGAGCGCTGTTTCGGCTGCACTAGCACTAGCTAGCTCCAGGTCACGCTCGACAAAATGATAAGTGGGATTCACTGATTAGTAACTGTTGCGGGATGGCCTGTGGAGAGGAGCGTTTTCGTTGATCGCAAACTTAGTAGCGTAAAAGCTGCGGACATGAAAAAAAAACAATTCAGAAATGAAGTTTCTACTCTTGTTAAATAAACTTCAATTGAAAGCTCGGAAACAAACCATTTCTTAAAGCTGTGAACCGTTTAGTAGGAGATATATTTTCATTACTATCAACGCATAATGCAGGGTTTTCCAACTTTAAATTCCGAAAGTAAATTGAAATAAAACACACTTAGAATTCGAATTTCGATGAAACTTTTATTTCAAATTAAAGTTTGGTTTATGCCATTATGTGTGAAATACAACATCATTCAAATGTCCACCTAGGGCTTCCTCGCACACCTTGATCCGGAACAGGTAATTTTCGATGACTTTTCGGCAAATATGGGGCGGTATCTCGGTCATAACTTCACGTATGTTGTCTTTCAAATGTTCAAGAGTTTGCGGAGAGTTGGCATAGACACGGTCTTTCGCATAACCCCACAAAAAAAAGTCTAGCGGGTTCAAATCGCATGATATCAACGGCCAATTGGCATCACCAAAACGCGAAATTATGCGTCCCTCCAATTTCGTTCGCAATATGGCCATGTTCGGTCGTGTTGTGTGGCACGTGGCGCCGTCCTGCTGAAACCACATGTCATCCGTATCCATATTTTCAATTTGTGGCAAAAAAAAATCGGTTAACATGCGGCCATAGCGCTCCCCATTCACAGTTACCGTCTCGCCGTCCTCATTTTCAAAGAAATACGGCCCGATGACTCCACCAGACCATAATGCGCACCAAACAGTGACTTTTGGCGGATGCAATGGCCTCTCAACAATCACGTGTGGATTTTCTGAGCCCCATATACGGGAATTTTTTGGTGTTTTTGGTATTCGAGCCACCGTGCTCGAAATGTGCCTCATCGCTGAAGAAAATTTGATGCGAAAATTCAGCATTTTGCTGCTGTTGTTCGTTCACCCAATCGACGTCTGCCCGACGTATTCCATGGTCACCACGCTCTAATTTTTGTACCAGTTGGACTTTATATGGGAAACACATTGTAGGTACAAGCCCAAATGCAAAATTCGCCACAATGATGTGTTTGACAAGCCCAATTGCTGAGCACGCCGTGGAATCGAAACATTCGGGTCATCCTCCACACTGGCAGCAACAGCAGCAATATTTTCGGCCGAACGCACATTACGATGATGCACAGGTTTCACGATATCCGCTACGGATCCAGTTTGTTCGAATTTACGCACTACATAAGCGATTTTGTGCTCTGTAGGCCGTCCATGACGACCAAAACCCGTCCGTAATGCTCGAAAAACGTTTGCCGGTTTTTCATCATTTTTATAGTATAATTTAACAAAATTAACACGTTGTGCGATGCTAAAACGATCCATATTGTAAAATGGCAGACATTCAACTAACGATATGACACTTTGGTTGACAGCTATGTCAAACGGTTGTCAGCGCAGGGCTGTATACTTTCGGAAGCCCGAAATGGAAAACCCTGTACAAGTGCGAAGCGGAGAGCTATCACGAACCGAAACTTTAGCATGAAAACCAGTATATTGATTACGAATAATGTGAAGAGTACAAAAATCAGGATAAATTGAGTGTTCGTCAGGATATCAGGGAGCGTGCTAAAAAGTCTATCTATACCAATAAAAAAGTATCAGCCAGTGTACTATAATTGTGCAACTGTTAAGGGAAATCTATATGTTCATGCATATAATTTAAAACATTTCTTTTCAAATCGTTGATTAGGCGAATAAACATTGGACCCAATAACGAAACGTCGGAAATTATATATTGGTAGAAAAAATATTAATAAAACAAAATTTATTTAGATTGAGGATTTTAGAATTTTGGCACTGAGAAAACTGAGTCTCGATGTGGAGGCGATCTGGCGTAGTGGTAACATCCATTCCTCTCACGCTAAAGGTCACGAGTTCAATTCTCACTCCCGAAATTCTTCCAAAAATGGAAGTAAAAGTGACGAACCAGCCAAATGAGTTGAAAGTCCCTGTAATTCAGATAAAAAAAAAAATTGAGTCTCGATTGACCTTTTTTAGAAATGTTTGTTCTGTGTTTGTTGTTTTTCTCAGAATAAAATCATCTCTTCACATATGACATCACTGATCATACCGAGCAAAAGTGGCAGAAGTCTTTCCAGTCTACCAAATAATACATTTCAATGAAACTCGTGTACTGGAATAGGATATTTTGCTCGACTCGACAGTGACTGAAGTCGAGACGAAACTAGACGAATTGTTCGTCTCGTCATATAGAATAGAGCCCAATGTTCGAATGATGTGGCGCCATATTCTGAAAAGAAAAATGTCGATAGAGTCAAAAATTGATTAAACTTGTACCAAAATACGTTTTGCTGTAATTCCTTCAATTTTCACTCATGCAGTACATCTCATTTGTGAGTCGCATCTCAGCCGCATCTACGATATCGATCACACCGTCTGAGTCTGTTTGTGGGCCATGCTTTTAAATACAATTCTGAAATTTGCACTTTTAACACTCTACAGCATACCGCATTCCTGAAAGTGGCAAAAAAGGATCAAGCTGACAGCGATATGGTGTCTTTCTATGTTACCCCCTTCGCAACGGAACAGAACGAAAACGACTTGAAGAGGCATATTCATGATATTGTTAACATTGACTCATCTTTATTAAAAATCACCAAGCTAGTACCGCGAGGGAAGAGTCTAGAAGATCTCTCTTTCGTATCCTTCAAAGTTGTCATATCAAAAGCCGTATCTGAAATTGTTGGTGACTCATGGTACTGGCCTGATGGGGTAACCGTACGTATGTTTGAGCCTAACCAAAAAAACGGATCATCCATCCGTCACCTAACTGCAACTTAGATCATCGCATCACAGGACGCACAGAAATAAGCACTATGGAAGACTCCTCTCCGTCTGACACAGTCGTGCTGCATCCTGAGTCTAACCAGCAGTGCCCTAGTCGTCCTGGCTCTGTGTTCAGTTCTGGAGACGGGGTCTTCCGTGCTACCCCCTCTGGCAAGTACACTCTAAATACGAACATTTCATACGTTGAAAATCCTTCACATCGCAGCTTCTCCAACTCTGATAGTCTTCATCACCTGGGACGCAAACCGTTCAGTATTATGGGAGACTCTGAGCCCCCCAGCACAGTCGAGCATTTCCTGCCTGCGTTCAACAGTCGTCCCAGGCCTGTGCTTGGGTCTGGTGGAGGAGTCGTCCAGCCTGTAATATCAGGAAAGTATCCATTGTTTTCATCTTGTTCTCCACATAATGGATCTTCGCGTTACAGCGACCGTGTCCCGTGTAACTATAACACACTACTGGAAGATAACGTACTCATCTATTACCAGAATGTTGGAGGCATCAACACGTCAGTGGCTCAATACAGATTGGCTTGTTCAGACGCCTGTTACGACATCTATGCATTCACGAAGACATGGTTAAAAAGCAGCACACTCTCTAGGCAAATATTCAGCACGGAGTTCACAGTATATCGCACTGATCGGTCACGAGACACGAGCCCCAAAAGTAATGGTGGTGGAGTTTTACTTGCCATTCGGTCAACTTTTCAATCTCGACAGCTCCATCCACCGAATTGCACTGGTGTTGAACAACTGTGGATGTCCTTCACTCTACAATCAAAATCTGTATTCATCTGTGTAGTATATCTGCCTCCCGACCGAGTAAGAGATTCTGAATTGATAAATCAACACATAAATTCTCTCTTCTGGATTGTATCGAAGATGAGTACAAACGACGACATTCTTGTTATTGGTGATTTCAATCTATCTTCACTCAAATGGTGTGTAAACGATGCCGGATACCTCTATACTCAATCCAGTTGCTCAAACATTGGACCCTTAGCGGCTGCCCTTCTGGATAGTTATAGCACTGCAGGTCTCCGTCAACTGAATAGTGTATCCAATGCGAATCATAGACTGCTCGATCTATGTTTTCTCAGTCAGGAGCTAATTTCCAACTGCTCAATTTTCGAGGCACCTGAGCCACTAGTGAAACATTGCATCCACCATCCACCTCTACAAGTATCGCTAAAATTGTGCCAGGCTTTTCCTTACCGAAACGCCACAGGAAGCATCTCATACGACTTTTGGAAAGCTGACTTCGTTAGAATGATCGCTTTTCTCGACAACATTAAATGGGATGAAGAAATGCGAGGTTGTGACGTGAATGTTGCATCGAATATATTTACAAGTATAGTTGGTTATGCAATCGACCAGTTCGTACCAAAGAAAATTTCGCTCTCACTAATTCACCCTCCATGGTCCAGTCATCGTTTGAAGCGCCTAAAAACCTCTAAGCGGGCTGCTCTGAAGAAGTTTTGCAAACTGCGAACAGAAGAATCGAGAAAGAAATACATACGAATCAACAAACAGTATAAGGCGCTCAACAAACATCTCTATCGCAATCATCAGTATCGTCTTCAACATAAGCTTAGATCTAATCCCAAAAGTTTCTGGAATCACGTGAAAGATCAACGTAAGGAATCCGGCCTTCCTTCCACGATGTCCAATGGAGATCGGGAAATGTCTACCGTTGATGGAATCGCCGATTTGTTCATGGCACATTTTCGCAGTGTTTTCGTTAGCGAAGTGGTTTCTGATGAACTCGTTTCAAATGCTGCAAGAGAAGTTCCCATGCACTTAGCCATTGAACCCCTTCCACATTTATCGATAGATGACGTCCGTAAAGCTGGTCTTCGTTTGAAAAACTCCACCTGCATTGGTCCTGATGGAATCCCCGCCTTGGTGATTAAATACTGTATAGACGTCCTGAGTACACCACTTGCAGCCATATTCAACCTCTCATTAAAATCTGGAATTTTCCCTAACGGTTGGAAGGATTCTTTCATTTTTCCTGTTTTTAAGAAAGGCGACAAGCATTCTGTTACGAACTATCGAGGCATTGCCGCATTGTGTGCTGTGTCCAAACTTTTCGAGTTAATCGTCCTAGACTACGTTAAACACAGTTGTTCCAGTTATATAGCTGCTGAACAACATGGATTCATGAAGAAAAGATCAACATCAACAAATCTAGTGCAATACACATCATTTATAATCCGCGAGCTTGATAACGGGAAACAGGTTGATGCTGTCTATACTGACTTCTCGGCTGCGTTTGACAAAATCAACCATAAGATTGCTGTTGCCAAACTAGAGCGGCTTGGCTTCCATGGTGCACTCCTCAACTGGCTTCGATCTTATCTCACGGGTCGTCAAATGTCCGTCAAAATAGGTGATCATGTTTCTCAATCTTTTCCTGTGTCATCTCGTGTACCACAAGGCAGCCATCTCGGTCCATTCGTATTTCTGCTGTATTTGAATGACATTCACTTCTCAATCAAATGCCAGAAGCTGTCTTCTGCGGATGATTTCAAGCTGTACTTTGTCATAAACGATCGTACTGACGCAGTTTTCCTTCAACAACAGTTGGACATATTTGCTGAGTGGTGTCAAAACAATATGATGATACTGAATGCTTCGAAATGCTCTGTCATCAGTTTCTGTAGGAAGAAATCACCCATCTGCTTCACATACTCTCTTCGTGGGCAGTCACTAAACCGAGAGTCTATTGTGAAGGATTTGGGAGTAATGCTTGACTCTCATCTCACCTTTAAACAGCATGTGTCATATGTCGCCAGCAAAGCATCTTCTCTGCTTGGATTTATCTTTCGCTATGCAAAGGATTTCAGAGACATTGCATGTTTGAAAACCTTGTACTGTTCAATAGTCCGCTCAACTTTAGAATACTGTTCAGTAATTTGGGCGCCGTTCTACAATAATGCAGTCAATCGTATTGAGTCCATACAGAGAAGATTTGTACGCTTTGCTCTTCGAAAACTACCCTGGAGGGATCCCGTTAACCTGCCAAGTTACGAAAGTCGATGTAATTTGTTGAGCCTGCAACTTCTAAATGTGCGTCGAGACCTGTCTAAGGCAATGTTTATTGCTGATCTATTACGGTCAGATATAGACTGCGTTGCACTTCTCCAACAGTTAAATATACACATAAGACGAATAAATTTACGTTCCCACCCGTTTCTGAATATTCCGGCATCTCGTACAAACTATGGTGCAAATGAACCTCTGACCAGCATGTGTAAAATATTCAACAAATGTTATCATATATTTGACTTTAATCATTCTCGTGCTAGTCTTAAGTTTATGTTTTACAATATTTTATCACCATGACTATTGAATGTATAACTTGTTTGTAATAATGTAATAATGTTAGTGTTATGTATAAGATAGTTTAAGTAAGTTGTATCTGTTGGTTTGAATGTAATCTGTTGATACTTACCTTGTGCAAAAAAATAAAATACAGGTAAAAATAAGCGAGTGGATGACACCGAGACAAAAGTTTCCATTGATAACTACAAAGTAAACAGATGAAAGTGTAGTTGTTGTTGAAGTTGAAGTTGAAAAGGTGAAAAGTTGAAGTGTAGTAGCCTGGAATAGTCTGATAGGTGAATCGATTGATTCAAGCTCCATTGCTCCATCTGTTAACCACGAGGCGCGTCTAGTCGCACACAATATTGCATACTACTGTGTTACATTGAATGAAACATTAGTTTTATTGGAATGAAACGAAAATGGTGATGAATTTTTAGGTGGAATTAACACTCTTTCAAAGTGAAAACTATGAATGAAAATTGAATTTTCCGTGTTAAATACGTGTACTATGGAATAGTTTAAGACGTTATTTTCAAGTGTTGAGAATATCTAGAACGAAAATAGCCTGGAAACAATTCTACATTATAATGATGAGGCCTTCGAGAATACTGTGACTCGAGCCATTCGCCACGCAGTACATTATTGTGATTCGAATCACCTGTATTCATTCGAGAGTTCATTTCATAAAATAGCGAAGGCTAACGCACCGATGGTCAGTGCATGAATTCAACATGTTCGATCACATCACCACCCACACCATCGCTCAGACGATATCAGTGCACTTTTCAATCGTTCGTTGCATAAATAGAATTTGAACGCTGGGCACGTTTTCTCGGGGCCCAATTTGCATACGAAATCAGTGATTAGTGGATTGCACCACAACGCTGTCATTTACAAAGCGATCGCTTCGATCGCTCTCTAATTTTGTTGTTTGTTTTTAGTTTCATTGGAATGAATCACTCCCCCGAGACCCCGATTAAATTTCAACACACCATCAAAGCACACTCATCTTCGCCCAATGTCACATCCGACATTACCACCTGCATAGTTAAGGCACATTCTTCCCACCCCGCGCTTCGGTCGAAGGTACACTAAGCTCATGTTTGATGTATGAGACCTCTTTCACACGATCATTATCTTTTCTGTGCAGACGGCGGGAGACGCAACCAACGCTTTTCTCCGCTGGAGACAACTAACCACCGGTGACTGACTGACCGCTAGCCGCCACCGGTGGTGGTCCCTTCACCCATCCGAATGCAAGAGGTTATTCAAATTGCTGCGACGGCTCCTCTTTTTACGGGAGTTGAATTTGTTGGTTGGGCCCGGTTCTAATTGAGATTTTTTGTATGGATGCTGCTAACTTTCAGAGGGTTGTTTCACAGAAAAACTCATTCTGTATAAATTAGGGTAAATGATTTTGTCCAATTTAGGGTGTTTCTATGCAACAAGTAAATGCAAATCGATTTTCCTTCATGAAAATCATATATTATTTTTTTTATTTAAATTGTTTATTTTTACAGGCTCAGTTACATAGGTTTAAAGGAGCCGAACTCCTTACTGTATTGTTACTAGTATATATACATTTTTCCTTAATTCTAATGTTAATAATATAGGAAACCGATTACTCGCGGTCGACTCGAGTTTAGAATGGTGACATATTTTCTTCAGGAAAAGGAGGGGATATGAGGATATGTTGACAATGATCACACTCACACTCTCAATCACACTCATCACACTCAATTCTTAAACCTATCTTATATCTAATATGTATTTACATTTCATCTTATTCTTAAGAAGGGATCCGATCTCTCACAAAGGAAAAGGAAAAGGAAAAACTAAGGGTATAAGGACAATCACACACGAAGATCGATAGCTTTAAGGAAGACATATATTTGGGACATGTAATCAAGGTCTAACCGAGCCAACACGTCTCTCACCGGCACCATGGGCTGCCTTCCTCGGGCCCGAAGGGTGTCTTCTAAATTCGATCTGGCGACAAGATACACCTCGCACGACCAAACAACGTGCTCGATGTCGTGGTAACCTTGGCCACAAACACAAAGATTGTTGTCGGCAAGATTAATACGAAAGAGTAGCACATCTAACGAACAGTCATTGGACATGAGTCGGGAGAAGATGCGAATAAAGTCCCGACTCAAGTCCAGACTTTTGAACCATGGTTTGAGGCTAACCTTAGGGATAATCGAGTGAAACCACCGGCCCAATTCATCTTCGTTCCATTTGCGTTGCCAGTTAGCGATGGTATTTTTACGGACTAAAGAAAAAAATTCATTGAAAGCGATTTGACGCTGGTAAATGTCGCCTTCAATCGCACCTACCTTTGCTAATGAGTCAGCCCTCTCATTACCCGGAATTGAGCAATGAGAAGGGACCCAGACAAAGGTAATGACATAACAGCGTCTGGATAAAGCACTCAAAATTTCTCGTATTCTCTCAAGGAAGTACGGCGAGTGCTTTTCCGGCCTCACTGAACGGATAGCTTCGACAGAGCTAAGACTATCCGTTACAATGTAATAGTGTTCAACAGGTCGTGAGGCGACGCTGTCCAGCGCCCAGTGTATCGCTGCCAATTCAGCAATATACACTGAGCAAGGATTCTGAAGACTGTGGGAGGTGCTAAAAAATTCGTTGAACACTCCAAATCCTGTGGACTCATTCATAGAGGACCCATCAGTGAAGTACATATTATCACAATTGATATCCCCATACTTTGCATCGAAGATCGTTGGAACGATCCTCGATCGAAGATAATCTGATGTTCCATGGATATCCTGCTTCATGGACAGATCAAAATGCACAGAGGAATTGATGTAGTCAGGAAAACAAACACGGTTGGGAATATACGAAGAAGGATCAACCTTCGTGGAGATGAATTCATGATATGAAGTCATGAATCCAGAATGAAAATTTAGCCCGATCAGCTGCTCAAAATTTCCGATCACCAATGGGTTCATAACCTTACACCGGATGAGGAACCGAAGAGATAATAAATTGAAGCGATCTTTTAGTGGGAGTAGGCCTGCCAAAACCTCGAGACTCATGGTATGCGTTGAGGGCATACATCCCAACGCAATACGGAGACAAAGATACTGAATTCGCTCGAGTTTAATGAGGTGTGTTTTGGCAGCTGATTGAAAACAGAAACTGCCATACTCCATAACTGAGAGAATAGTTGTTCGATACAACATTATAAGATCTTCGGGATGGGCTCCCCACCAGGTGCCGGTAATTGTACGGAGAAAGTTTATTCTTTGTTGACATTTTTTACTCAGATACCTAATATGGGCCCCCAAGTACATTTGGAGTCGAACCATACCCCAAGATACTTGAATGGCATAGCATGAGTGATCGGTTTACCCAAAAGTTGAAGCTTTGGTTTTGCTGGTCTATGCTTCCTAGAAAAAACCACCATCTCTGTTTTCTCCGTGGAGAATTCGATCCCTAGCCCAATGGCCCAGGTTGAAAAATTGTTCAAAGTATCTTGTGAGGGTCCTTGCAGGTCGGATTCGTTTGGTCCTACGACAGACACCACTCCATCATCTGCAAGTTGTCTTAGGCTGCAATTTTGTGTAAGGCAATTGTCGATGTCGCTTACATAGAAGTTGTACAAAAGGGGGCTTAAACATGAGCCCTGGGGGAGGCCCATGTAAGAGACCCGACTTACTGCCGAATCTCCGTGAGAAAAGTTCAAATGTTTCTCACAAAGCAAGTTATATAACATATTATTCAATAGAGGCGGCAGACCCCGAGAGTGTAATTTGTCCGACAAAACCTCTATTGAAACAGAATCGAAGGCCTCCTTTATGTCCAAGAATACTGAAGCCATTTGTTTTTTTTCGGCGTAAGCCATTTGAATTTCTGAAGAAAACAACGCAAGACAATCATTCGTCCCCTTGCCCCTGCGGAACCCATATTGTGTATCTGAGAGTAGGCCATTCGTTTCAACCCATCGATCAAGGCGAAACAAGATCATTTTCTCCAACAATTTCCGTATACGGACGCGGGTTTTCCGGGTTTTTGAATAGCTATAACTCGTACTTGTCTCCAATCATCCGGAACAATATTATGTTCCAGAAACCGATTGAATAAATTCAACAAGCGATGTTTCGCCACATCAGGGAGGTTTTTCAGCAAGTTGAACTTAATTCTATCCGTTCCCGGAGCCGAATTGTTACAAGAAAGGAGAGCAAAAGAGAATACTACCATCGAAAACTCGGAATCAAGATCGCACCTATCTTGTGGTATAACTCGAACAATTTTTTGCACGGGAGCGGAATCAGGACAAACCTTGCGTGCAAAATTAAAAATCCATCGATGTGAATATTCTTCGCTTTCATTCGTTGAAGAGCGATTTCTCATGTTTCGAGCCACTTTCCATAATTTTTTCATTGACGTTTCTCGTGACAAACCTCCCACGAAATTTCGCCAATAAGCACGTTTTTTCCCTTTGATCAAGTTTTTAAATTGGTTTTCAAGGTCCAAATACGACTGAAAATTTTCAATGGTTCCACGTTTCCGAAAAGCTTTGAATGCGTTCGATTCATCCTGATAAAGCTTGGAACATTGGCTATCCCACCATGGATTGGGAGGCCTTCGGCGAAGAGTGGAACCTGGGATGGGTTTCGTTTGAGCGCGAACCGCGCTGTCATAGATCAAACGAGAAAGGAAGTTATACTCCTCCAATGGAGGTAAACCATCTCTGGAATTGATGGCTAGAGCAATCGCGTCCGCATATTTTTTCCAGTCAATGTGTCTTGTGAGGTTATATGCCATGTTTATAGATTCAGAAGAATTCGACCCAATGGTGATGGAAATTTTGATTGGCAAGTGATCACTACCGTTGGGGTCCTGGATTACATTCCACTCGCAATCTAACGATAGTGAATTCGAGCAAAGCGAGAGGTCAAGAGCACTTGGGTTAGCAGGAGGTTTAGGTACACGTGTTGTTTCCCCAGTGTTCAAAAGTGTCATATTGAAGCTGTTACAAAGATCATATATCAACAGTGAACGATTGTCGTCGTACTGTTCCCCCCAGGCAGTTCCGTGAGAGTTGAAGTCTCCCAAGATCAATCGTGGCTCAGGAAGGAGTGAGCACATGTCAACAAGTTGCTTGCGGCTAACCGCAGCTCTCGGAGGCCAATACAAGCTGACTATACAGAGGTCTTTTCCTCTGATGTTTGCATGACAAGCAACAGCTTCGATCCCTCCAATAGTTGGAAGGTCAATTCTAAAAAATGAGTGACACTTATTGATCCCCAATAGTACCCCTCCGTATCTGTCATCGCGGTCCAAGCGTATTATATTAAAATCGTGGAAAGAGAGATCATTTTGAGAAGAGAGCCAGGTTTCGGACAGAGCAAAAACATCACAATTGAACTTATGAATTAGAAATTTGAATGTATCCAATTTAGGCATAAGACTACGACAATTCCACTGTAAAACAGTGATATCTCCGACCTCTCTATCTAAATTAGACATCAAGAGAGATAATCATTGCAAGGAGGGGCCATGTTTGCATCAATTGCTGCAAAATTGTCTTTAGTACTGGAAGCATTGCGGTAACAATGGTTCTGATGGAGTCGGAAACATTAAAACACGTGAAGATTTGATCCACAAGGTCAGACAACTTTATAAATCCCGATTGGGAAGTTGAACTTGACGGAAAAACAGGGACAGTTGGGGTTTTTGATGTCCCCTCGAGTGCTGGGTCGTTCGAAGGTGAACTATTACCACGGAGGCCAGGAGGGACCTGATTTTGCTTATCCGCTGCACTCGATTTTTTGGGCAAGCTAACAGGGGGTATCACAGGGGGGACTTGTTCTTGAATTTTGGGAGTGGTCACATTTTTGCGCCGGGGATTCCCTTGAGAAATAAACGGCGTGCCCCCGTTAGCTGTATCCGCTTCCATTTCGTCAACTGGCAACGTAGCGAAGACATTGTGTGTATTGATTGGTTATTGTTCTTGAGCCAGTGGAGAAGCGCCCTTCAAAATTTCTGCGAAAGTGCGTTTAGAGCGTTCCCTCAAAGAACGCTTCTGTTTCTCCCAACGAGTCTTGTATGTTTCACAAGCTGAGAGCGCGTGTGGGGATCCTCCGCAATATGGACACTTATGCTCAGTCGCACTGCAGGATTTCCCCTCATGTTGTTCTCCGCAAGTGGCAAATCGTTCTTTATTGGCACAATAAGCAGCCGTATGACCAACTGACTTGCACTTTAAACAAGTCATTGGCTTTGGAATAAAAAGTCGCACGGCTAACCTCAATTTATCTACCATCACGTAGTCAGGTAGAGCTGAACCAGCGAAGGTGACTCGAAACGAGTTGGACGGCGTGAATTTAGTGTCATTTCCTTCATGGGAGACTGTTCCGAGCTGGCGGCAACCCAAGATCTTAACAGTCGTCGAGGGCAGTTTTTTAAAACGGCCAGTACCTTACCTCGTAATGTATTCGCACGTCAAGCCCGTTTCGGTTATCACACCCTCAATTTCGACTATGTGAGAGGGAATGTAAACCCGATACTCGATTGTAAAATGCTGATCGACAACAATCTTGTTTGCGTCTTTCCGGTCAGTCACGACAACTCGTAATTTGTTTGGTCTAACCTTCGAAATTTCCGAAACGGAGGTATACCTTGCCAGATCTTTCGCGATCTGCATGACTCTCAACGTTTTTCCATTAGGCTTAGGCCTGAAGAAAACAACCCAGGGACCAATTCCGGGCGCATCTTCTGGATAGACCTTCACACGCGTGGTGGGAATAACAGGGGAGGAAGGCGAGGACGGGGATTGAGAGGGATCAGAGACAGTAGGGTGGGAAGGTGAAGGTTGAGAAGGAGCGAGGAGAACAGAGGGAGAAGACGATGTTGAAGGTAAAGTGGGATCGTTAAGGGCAGATGGGAGATTTGCTAGTTTTTTGGAGGGAGGCTTGGTAGGGTTAGCTGACTCGTCCCCAGAAGAAGTATCTTCCGTATTTGGTACGCGTTTGAGTTACTTTTTTTTATCACTTAGGAGGGAACTAGAGTCAGAGACCTCCATATTCGAAGGTCCCCCACTCTCTGCCATTTTAAAATTTGCACTTATATTCTAAGTTTTTTTTTGTTTTTTAAACAATATTTCACAATAAAATAATTCACAAAAACAAAAAAAAACTTATAATTAATAAATATTTCCTCTGAGTATATTTAATCTTATTCACCTATGAACGCACTCCAGTGCAGATGAACGGGAGCGCGCTGAAAACTCGTTGGTGGTGAGAATGTGCTTACGACACCACTACACACAGTCGTCGGTAAAAGCTTACCCGCACTGGTACTGTTGGCACGATGATTCGGCGAAAACTGCAATGTCGGCGAAGCAGCGACAAAATAAAAACCAATCCTTGGTTTTCCGATGATGAAAGCCTCTATCCGCTTTCATTCAGGGTACTCCACTCACTATCCAGATAGCGAAAAGAACTCTTCAGCGGCAAAAAAAGACGGGTGGGTAATGTCGGGGACATAACCGGAGTGACGTAGGACTATACAAAGGGGACAGCTTTTGTTAAATATATATTTTAAATATATTGTTTGATTTTCCTCTCCTACGTGAATACCTACCTATCTACCTGAAAAATGGATTAGTTTACTGTTTACTCTTTATGAACATGTTGGTGGTTCTGAAAAGAACCTTTGGCGTTGTGTTTTTGCGTTTTTTTCTGAAACCTTTGTACTTATCAACGCCGGGCAACTTTTGGCGTATGCACATATCGTACAATCAAAAAGATGGCTGTGATAGGGAATGCATAGGTGGTCATCAGCGCGCGTTTTGTACTCTAGCGGTACACACTCACAGGATAGAGACAAAACGGCAGACTCAGCCAGAGGGGCGAGTCCAACGAGACGAACGAATGAGCGTTAAAAGGGAGCGATGGCAAAAAATACATTCATTACGATTTGTTCGCTCGTTGGATTCACATGCAGGCTAAAAAGGGTCCTTTTCAGGATCACAAAATTATCTTCAATCTAAAGAGTTTATTGTTTTGTTGTCACTCGATATCCCCATTTTGTTCAGCTAAACCTTCCTGTTTAGCGATTTGTTGCCACTCGCCACAGCTTTCACAGTTGGAAAATTTCTTCCCATCCAGCTTTGTGACATGTTGTACAGTAAATTACATTCAATGCGACGTGCCGAAGCGCCACTCAGTGTCGGATTGGAGGCGATTTTAACCTGTAATTGAACATTTGCGATGACAGTGGTACAGTGTCGACTTTCAATGTGGGGTCATAATTTGGATCTCTATGTTTACAAAAATGTCCAACTAAATAAGTCACATTACATGTCCGTCCAATTAGCTAAATGTTGAACTAATTGTAAATTACTGTACTTTCAATCTGGAAACAATTTAAGAATTGGTGAAAATTGAATAATCAGGAAAATCCCCAACTATCAATAAGCTCAGAACAACTGCCAAATTCACATACTCATCAGATCCTGGCAAACAAATTATGAAAACATCAATTTGTGTTTTATTATTATTTTGGATAATGTTTTAGAAAGCATTGAACTGTATTTCCTTAACTCTTTTTTGGAAGGTTTAATGGCCCTGAAAAGCGCCTTGTTTTATTGAATGGTTCCAATTTAGAAAACTTAGTACTCGTGGTTTTGAAAAAAACCATTTCGAACGCCCTCGAAGCCGCCTTGTTCTGGATTTGCCACCAAAGCAGTTTGTATAAAGAACAAACTTTTTTCTTCTGCTACCTGATGCCGTTTTGTGATTGCGTTTGCCACTCGCCACTCGCTGCAACTGCCTGTTGTCTTGATGTCCACCGAACCGAATGTGTTCTGTACCGAATGCGGAGTTTCTTATCGTCGCGAGCAGCTTTGCCAGCTAACTCGATCACTTCGGCGGCCGAAACTATATAACGCCGGCTAGGTGGACTGGTGCACTGGTACTAACGCGCTCGGCCTAGCTACCATTGCGGGGAACTCCAGATCAACACGGTTCGAGCGGGATTTTGCCTTTCCCTTCACTTTTCCTCCTTTACCATGTCCAGACATGGCTGCTTGGGTTGGTTTGTTGATGTGTTGTGATGCGAACCGATGTGGTGTACGGTTTGGATGAGAATGATCGTTACGGAAGGAAGGAAGGTCTTGAATTATAGAGACTTTAAACTTTTGCAGTTCATTCGTCTCTAGCCTTAAGAAAGGCCCTTTGAAAACTCTACTCTACTCTATTCCAGCGCTACCACCTCCGCCCTCTTGCCTTGAGAAAGGCACTCGATCCCTCGCCGTCCAGCTCGTCCAGCAACGATGTTGTCCAGTCGGTGTCCACACAAAGAATGATCGTTACGACAGCGGAGCGGGGATTTTTAAGCTGACTGGCTGGCTCGAGAATTACGCATGTGTGAGACTGCGACCAATGTTTCGATCATATTTTTTCTTTTTCCTTTCCAATCGTGCTTCATTATATTTCGCTGCTGCTCTGGTTGCTCGTTTTGGTCGGTACGATTTGAGGAGCACAAAATGGACCAATCAAAAATGGGCACATAGTGCATTTGGACAATGCTTGATATTTCACAATTATTCAATTATTTATCTCAAGAAAAATGAAATGTTATTCGTTATGATAGATGCGTAGATATATTTCCTATCAATTGATGCAAAAACCTTTGCGATCTATTGAGAAATGCTCGAGTTATAAGCGTTCCAAATCTTGCATTTTTTCCTACTTGTTCAGTGCCTAGATTTCCATTTCACCCCCTATATCTTCCGGTTAGACGTAGTCCTACGTCAAAAAACAACAATCACGCGGTAACCGATAACGAAACTTAGACGCGACTTTCCTTCGTCTGGTTACTTCGGGCAATCGGCGAAGAATGGTGAAAATCATATATGATCGATACGAATTTGGGTTTGCTGAAAAGCCTCAAGTCTCTAGTTGCTAATACTACCATAAGGCGTTGAAATTATTCAAATTTTTATGTTTTTTATCGATTTTCCTCAAAGAGAAATTATGATCCTGGTTTGACCACCTCTGATCGTAGTTTGTACAAAAAATGATCATGGTTCGTCCGGATTTAGAAATCACTATTTTTGAATGAAAAAAATCGAATTTTCAGGTAGATGTTGCATTTATCATTGTTTGAGTTTACTGTCATTATATTGATCCATTCATAATTTAGGCTTTCTTCAGAATATTGCCTTTTATTGGGCTTTTTAAAAGTGTTCACCTCAACACATTCAACATAGAGAAACTTTAGTTCTGCTATGCGCGAAGGACACAATAAACAAACTGCAGCGCGCCAAGCGGTTGCCATAGAAATCATGTGGACAAAACAACATTATAACTACTGTAAATCATGGGAAAGACTATTTTATTTATATGCTTTGAAACATTAGAATACCTGATTTGGCAAAGGTGTGCTGAATTAGAGCATTCAATACAGTGGACAAACCATGATCGTATTTTCGACTGGACAAACCAAAATCATTTACCTTACATTCGAAATCGATAGCTCAAATTCTTGAGTGTCCGAACCAGACACTGTTGTTGTTCTGGGCGACTAGTCATTGTTTGTCTCCAACACGAAAACCTCTACAACTTCCAGGAATCAGTAAAACAAGCAGTTCGATTTCAACCGATGGATTTCTGAAGCAATAAATAATGCTCCCAGTAAATTGGTTGAATACAATTGAACTGAATTGCAAGTTAGATTTTTTATTTCATCGAAAATTTTAGTCATTCTATTTTTGACAACATAAAAATGTGCGCTCGATCATATGTAACAACTTTGTCGGAGACAGTTTTTGTCTAGAAAATAACTGCCGAGCTCTAGATGCTAACTTCCACCTCAATGCGATTCCTGGACCGTTGTGCATTGTCAATCATGTCTCAGTCTCAATCGATGCAAGTCTTCATTTTTTTAATCTCCAGGTTTTAGTACTAATTTTTTCTCTTTGTTTTTCAATATAAAAGTTATCGGTTTTTAGTTTTCAATGTTTTTTTAGTTTGACGCCTGAAGCCTTAGATTTTTTTAGATTAACTTTTTTGGTTTCAAATTTCAGTTTCCATTATTATTTCTTAAATATTTTAGTCATTACATTCAAAGCCATCAGATCTTTGTTTTTTTTTATATTTCAATCACTACTTTTCTGGTAATCAGTCTTCCGATTGTCATTCTTTTTTTTTTCTTGTGTTTTCAAATTTGTAGCCTTCAATTTAAAGTTGTTCGGTATTTGGTCTCCACACCTTCTGTCTTAAGTTTTGCTGTCTTCCGATTCGGACTTTATTTTTGAAGTCTTCAGTATTAAAGTTATCTTTTTTTTTATCTGCAGTATTAATTTTTTTTTCTTTAGTTTCAAAGTCTCTTCATTTTTAGCATTATTTTAGCTTTTTTTGTCTTCAGGTTAGTCTCCAGATTTAAAGCTATCAGTTTTTATGTTTTCACTATACCAGTCTTCAGTTTGATTGTCATTGGTTTTTGAGTCACCAGTTTTCTACTATTCAGTATTAAAGTCTTCAGTATCCGAGTCTTCCGTTTCTAGACTTCAGTTTTCTAGTATTTAGTTTTGATGAACTTCAGTATTCTGTTTTCTAATGCACTATCTCTTGCCTTCCATTTGATAGTATTCAGATTCGTTTATTCTTTCGTTCATTCGTTTATTCGATTATTCTCAGTTTTCAGTTTTCTAATGCATTTTATCTAGCCTTCCATTTTATAGTATTCAGATTCGTTTATTCTTTTGTTCATTCGTTTATTCGTTTATTCGTTTATTCGTTTATTCGTTTATTCGTTTATTCGTTTATTCGTTTATTCGTTTATTCGTTTATTCGTTTATTCGTTTATTCGTTTATTCGTTTATTCGTTTATTCGTTTATTCGTTTATTCGTTTATTCGTTTATTCGTTTATTCGTTTATTCGTTTATTCGTTTATTCGTTTATTCGTTTATTCGTTTATTCGTTTATTCGTTTATTCGTTTATTCGTTTATTCGTTTATTCGTTTATTCGTTTATTCGTTTATTCGTTTATTCGTTTATTCGTTTATTCGTTTATTCGTTTATTCGTTTATTCGTTTATTCGTTTATTCGTTTATTCGTTTATTCGTTTATTCGTTTATTCGTTTATTCGTTTATTCGTTTATTCGTTTATTCGTTTATTCGTTTATTCGTTTATTCGTTTATTCGTTTATTCGTTTATTCGTTTATTCGTTTATTCGTTTATTCGTTTATTCGTTTATTCGTTTATTCGTTTATTCGTTTATTCGTTTATTCGTTTATTCGTTTATTCGTTTATTCGTTTATTCGTTTATTCGTTTATTCGTTTATTCGTTTATTCGTTTATTCGTTTATTCGTTTATTCATTTATTCGTTTATTCGTTTATTCGTTTATTCGTTTATTCGTTTATTCGTTTATTCGTTTATTCGTTTATTCGTTTATTCGTTTATTCGTTTATTCGTTTATTCGTTTATTCGTTTATTCGTTTATTCGTTTATTCGTTTATTCGTTTATTCGTTTATTCGTTTATTCGTTTATTCGTTTATTCGTTTATTCGTTTATTCGTTTATTCGTTTATTCGTTTATTCGTTTATTCGTTTATTCGTTTATTCGTTTATTCGTTTATTCGTTTATTCGTTTATTCGTTTATTCGTTTATTCGTTTATTCGTTTATTCGTTTATTCGTTTATTCGTTTATTCGTTTATTCGTTTATTCGTTTATTCGTTTATTCGTTTATTCGTTTATCTGTTTATTCGTTTATTCGTTTATTCGTTTATTCGTTTATTCGTTTATTCGTTTATTCGTTTATTCGTTTATTCGTTTATTCGTTTATTCGTTTATTCGTTTATTCGTTTATTCGTTTATTCGTTTATTCGTTTATTCGTTTATTCGTTTATTCGTTTATTCGTTTATTCGTTTATTCGTTTATTCGTTTATTCGTTTATTCGTTTATTAGTTTAGTTCAATAGATTGGCCAATTTTCGTTCTTTTTGCAGCGTTTGAAAGCTATCTTAATAAACTTTCTAGGAAACATATCACACCCACCTCCTCAAAGAGTCCACTTTTAGGGGAAAAACCAAAAAAAAACATTTTGTTTATGGTTCATAAAGTGTACAGACTAAAGGGGTCCTTGCTATTCATTTTCTCTGAATTACTAACACCTTTATTCCCAACGTTAAATATTTAGGACAGTTTTTTTTCGAAATATATGTTTTATATTGAGTCAAAACTAACATGCGCCTTTATTAAGTCAAGTTACATGGAGATGTATTGTAGTTTTGAGAGAAAAACACTGAAGTTTATCGTACTAGCGTTGGAACATTTTTCCTTCGACAGCATTATTATTCGGCAGATTGATATAAAGAACAAATCTACTCATTTATCGCTAGTCTTTACCTATGAGTCTAGGAGGGGAGAGGGGGATGGCTGTTGGCCCTAAACCAAGACTCTCGTGAAGCGCCCGAACGGTTCAAGACACTTTCTTACTCTATAAATAAGAACAACTTTTTCCTCCAAGCTGTGAATTCAAACTTTTGTTTATTTCTTCAATTTTTCTTAACGAAACATTATTGCTGCGTCCGGCATTCTTATCTGATAATTCTTGATTGGATCTCTATATTCTGGTTAGGGGAATGTTCTACTGAATTATTTATAAAGAGGCGCTCCACTTGTACTATGTTTTCCACCAGTTGATTTAAAAAAGGTAAAGAGAAAACATAAAATCAGAAGTGCCTTCTTCTACATGTCCGAGAAGAGTGATCCTTAATCGACCCACCATGAACGTTTGGAATAACGTTTGCATAAAATAAAAATGGACAAAAATTGGCGATTTTTCAAGGGTTTACCTCTACACGCACTGACGGAACTCAATCATAGTAACCCATGAGTCGGAAGGGAAAAAAATGACAACTCTATCAGTCGACCTCTAACCGTGATGGCGGAAACAGTGAAACTACTCCGTTCAGAAGTGTACGCGTTCGAAGAATGGTAACCCGCCGCGTCCAAAACAGACAACGTACGGCACTTTGTGGACGCCGGATACGCTCGTTCCGACATCTACAACATCTTGGGACTGTTGGACAACAATCAGATCATAGAAAGAAAGCCCGGTTTCGGACGGCCACCGACCCTGAGCGACAAGAAGCTCCAAAGGATGCTGAAGAGGAAGATCGAGGGAAAAGTGGCTACATTGCTGCGTGTGCCTGGCCGGAAGGTCGGTGCAACCGGGCAAACAGAGAAAAAGTACCTGGCGGACATGCGGCGGACATGGCGGAGTCATGTTGGGAAGCGGAAGTCCAGTCCACTGGTCTCGGAGCTGCAGGCAATGACGTAGCGGCAGCGGCTGAATAAGATGGAAATTTATCAAACTCAATTATCTGTCTTAGTTTTTTATTATCACCATCTGAAAAACGTCATTTTTTTTAAAGCAAACGTTATAATCGAATCCGCCCTGTACTGGCAAGTGATTTTAAAGTTACAAAAGGAGACCTCTTCTTTTAATAAAAATCATGAAAATCATGAAAAATCATTCTCGCCAAACCGAGTATAAACTTAAAATCGATGCATTTGGGCCCACAGTTTTTTTTTAATAGCCCATTCATTGATACAACAACAAGCAAACATATTGCCACTCTCTCGCTCTCTCCAAGCCAAGACACCAACCCCACTGACCAACCGATCGCGTCAATCGCCACGAGTGGACGAGGAAACCAGTTCCATCCATATTCGGCTGTTTGAGCGCGTTCAGTATTCCGGCTCTTTTTTTCCAACAGCTGCCTTCACCGGTGCAAAAGTGAATGGCAAAAGCAGTCTTGAGGCTAACCAAAGCAACCCGAACTCGCGACGGCGCTCTCCAGTTTGTGTGGAACCTCCGAGCGGTGTGGAAGTGAACGAACGGTTCGTTGCTGTGAGATCAAAAGCTGGCGCCTACCTGTGAACCTGTGCTACACGTGATACTGCCGCGCTGCCGTCGCCGTCGTCGCGTCAATTACAGTGTGTATGTGTGGGATTGTGAGTTCTGAAAGGAGTTCGCTCTGCGCGGGGATCCAGGAGTCTGTGGAGCCTGCGGTGAAGGGAGAAAGAGTGTTGTGCTGTGGCCTAGTTCTGTTCTTGATATTACTGTGGGTAAGAAGAAGTTGAAAAAAGCAGCACACCAGGAAGGACCGGGGCGGAACCAGTTTTCGGTTTCGGTTGGGAGACACTCGATCGGGGGACTCCACCACCCTCGCTACCTGATCGCACGATACGATCGTGTTTTGTGCAGCCTTTACTGCTAATACCGAGAAGCGTGTACACACAGAAAGGAAAGCAAAAATTGGCTTCGTCCCACTGAAAGTGATAATTGAATCGGTAAATAAAGTAGAAGTTGTGCAACTTGATCTGGAAAAAAAGTGTGATCACCAACAGAGAAATAGAAGAAAAGCAAGAAGCTGAAAAATATTTTTGGCAAGCCATAAAAACAAGTGCTCCCAGTGAATTGTGTGTGCGCGATTGTGTGTGATTGTGTACCCGTGATCTCGACCACCCCTTCACTTCAGAACGAACGGACGAATTCGTTGGATACCAATGCGACAAGACGGATCGCGATCGCTGTGAAACACGGGGGGATTTGGTTTTGTGCGCGTCCTCAATCGCGTCTGTTTCATCTTTGCAACACAAGCGGCGATACGGAATGATGAATGACGGCCAGCGTCTGATGATGAGACGGCGCAGGAGGCATCGTGACCTGCCGGATGACGGCGGAGGTGGACTCAAATCAGCCACCATCGACGGTGGACTTTGCAGCGTTTTCGCGACGGCGATCTGCCTGATCTACGCCATCGGCAGCCTAGCCGGTGTGGGTGCTCAAGGTGAGTAAAGCTGGACAACTGCGGGCGACACTTGTCTCACATGGAAACATGAAAACGCATTGATCGAGCCCGAAACATTTCTATTTTCGGAACGTGCTCTGACATTAGCGTCAATTGTGTGCTGCTCTAACCCAAATTAATTTGACCGATCGATATTACCTGAAAATATGACACGAAAATGTGAAATGTCATTCGATAATTATCCATTTATGCGGGTATAACCTTGTCGGGAAAAAAACGCTAGATCACCCGTATCCGGAAGGCGGAGGTCTCTTAGCGTAATTGGTTGGAAAATAGAATCATTCAACAGCAGTGAATGCAGTCCGCGAGAAGTATCTTCTAGTCAAACTCATTGCATCGTAATTGCTGCCATTATCGACTGACTGTATCGATTTTTGCCAACGGCCGTACGAGAATGGAATTCAGATGGTGTTTATGAACACACTGACTTTAGATTGTTATTAATTTGTTATGATGCTGACAATATGGGTTTGATTGCTGAAAAACTAGGAAAAAAAATCATTACTAGAAACGAAACGGATAGCCGGTTGATTTTAACTAAATCAACAATGGTTGATTAACATGAAATGAATCATACAACGATAGCTTCGGTTAGAATCTGATTTTTTTCTACAACAGACTGTGTGAAAAGATCTCCTCTTTTGATGGTTTTTTTTTTGCAAATACATGAAAGTAGGGGGAGCTTTTATTCCCACCGAAAAGTGTTCCCTAACAGAGGCATCAAGACTAAGGTGCCCGGGGGGAATCGGCATTGCAAATATATGCAAGTCGGGGGCATTTTTATATTGCAAGTAAGGTGAGTGACACAATTATTTCTAGCAAATGAAATTAAAATTTGGCACTTTAATGTTGGTTTCTTCGTGAAACTTCATATCAATGACCGATCGTGTATTGTGAAAAATTTAGCACAAATGTAAGTGTAGAATTGGGTGACTTGATATATGAAACGATTTATTTCAATTTTCATAAATAAAAACCAAGGTGGGTTCCCGCTCAAGAACGGGTCGTTTAATTTAAGCTGTCACAACAAGTTCATTTTCACCCAAGGAAGAAACATTGATAATTGTGTTCGGTATTGGAAATTGTCTTACATCACATTGGTGAGTTTTTTTTCTTTTTTTCATTCCCTGTGTTATGTAGGCATCTCGTCTAGGATCACAGAGGGCGTTTTCATCATATCTCGTTCCATTTCTGTATTTTCCATCTGATGCGCACCATCCAACAACTGTTTTCCATCCTTCTGTCAGCACCACTCGGTAAACACTAGTGAAGTGAACAAACAATACCTACCAACCAAACAAAACGGCCCTTTTCAGGGCCACCAAATCTTTATCAAAGAGTTCAACGATGTAATTCTTCAAACATATCCAAAATCAACAGATAGCCTAACAGAATCCTACGTCAACTATGCGGTCGTGTCTCGGACACAACCCTCCTGTGACTGTTTTTATTTATTTCAAATAGAGCTCATGTAGGAAATAAAAAAACTGAGTCCAGGATGGTGAACTATTTTTAACAAACTTTGCGGTACATTGAATTTTTATAAATTTTTCAAAACTCAGAATTTTTGTACGTTAACAATAAATTTTAGTCAAAAATTATGAATCCTGGTGTGATTTAAAATAAAATAAAATTTTCAATTTTCATGTTTGGTTGGAATATGTGTATTATTTTCATGGGACCCCCTCTCCATTCCAGAAGAGGGAGGGAGGTCATACCATCTAAGAAACATTCGAGAAACAACAACGTTTCGTGCCCTCTAAAACCTCCACATGTCAAATTTGGCTCCATTTGCTTGATTAGTTCTCGAGTTATGTAGAAATTTGTGTTTCATTTGTATGGCAGTCTTCCCTTAATGAAGGGGGGAAGGAGTGTCGAACCACCATAGATATGTTTATCGATCCCTAAAACCTCTATTTGCCAAGTTTGATTCCACTTGCTTGATTTGTTCAAACAATTCATTGAATTTCCCCTCGTTTTTATTTGACGTTTTACATGACGGACCAGTTAAAAAGTGAATGTCGATAACTGGTGTTCCCTTTTCGCCCAGTTAGCGAATGTTTACTGTATTCGTAGATTTGGGTTGAAACAAGTATAACTACCAGGCACGTGATGTCCAAAGTGTCCAGAGCATTCAATGTAATTGTGGATGTTAGCATGAAAAGCCTAAAAGAACCAATGTCAGCGGATCAGGGTTACACTGCCCTTTTTAAGCCTCTACGTTAATGCTTTTGTGAACCGGGAAGTCAGCATCCCTTCAGTGGTTTTATGGTAAATCTATATAAATCTAACTGAAATTTTAACAATGAACACGTAGGAAATAATAAAAGATTTTGATCGCTTATTACTTGTCCATTTCTAAAACATGTTCGCATCGATTGATTAGAAATATTTCTACGCATCTATCACAATAAACAAAAGTTTATTTTTTTTTTAAATAAACAATTGAATAGTTGTAAATTCCACGTTTTGTTTGACCCAATTTGTGCTCCTTAAATTGTACCGATCAAAAGGGGTAACTAGAGTAACGGCGTAATATAATTTGAATACTACAATAATAATGCGAAAACAAACGTAGCTATCCACTATGCATATCATTCCAAGCATACACATCCACAAGCTGGCGAGCTGTTGTCTACTTTCATTTCATTTTATAATGTTGCTGGCAATTCAACGGTTTTGCTCGACAAAAACAACATTAGCTAGAAATCACTTGCAAAAATTTATTAAAACTAGCATTTGTATCTCGCAAACAAAATTAACTTTCGCGAGTCAAGCAATAGAACCACCGACAACAGTAGACCGCAAGCTGTTACTAGCAGCACCAACCCAGTGAGAAACAAAACCTCCCCCGTTATAATTCTTCTCCCTTGCAGAGATGAGCCAGCCTTCGGCTGAAATTCTCTCTAACAAAGAAAGAAAAAAAAATTCTTCTCCCATTCTTCATTCGCCACTGATGATGACCGAATGATGACGTTTGTAATTCTTCGTGTATCGCTCTGCAATTGTCTGTGCAGCAACGATAGCTGGAAGGAGATTATTTGTGCGGTTCAAAGATGTATACAGTTGTTAGGTTCAGCTCGGTTATGCAATCAACAGGCTTCGTTCCTCGCTCCGATGAGATACTTGGTGCAAGAAAAGTTAATACATTAATTCTGTTCAAGTATCTCAATCAATCACTCATTTTCGGTTATATTAGGTTAGGGGTAAAAAGTAATTTTTTGGGTAAAATGCAAAATCTTTTTTTAAATATGCTTCGGATTGTCCGATTTGAGTCAAATATGCACCATTTTGCTGTGAAATTTGTTGCCAATGTAGCTTCATAATGCCTCTCTCATAGAAATCTGGTCCTCTAGTAATAGATTTTTCCAATCTTCACTTGATCCCAATTTCTTATGAATCAGGAAGTTTTACAATGCGAGAAAAATGACACCCCAATCAAGCTCCCGGAGTTATGTGGCGTTCCGTTGTCCTGATGGAACACAACACCTCCTCTGTTGGCCAATTATGGACGTTTCTGGTCAATCGCTTGTTATTGACTGTAGAAATCTGAATTTAGTGTTTTAAAAATTTGAAATTTTTCCTTTGTATGGCTGTGGCAACTATAATGCCACTCAGAAAAAAGAAATATTCACCGCACTAGAGGTATTCTAATATTTTGTTTAACCAAAAACTTCTATTTAATTGCTACATTGTTCCGCTTTATTTTATAGCTGCAATAAAATGTTACCAGCGTTTATATATAAAGCACTAGCTAACCCGGCAAACTTCGTCCCGCCCATTTACTTGATTAATTCTCGAGTAATGCAGAAATTTGTGTTTCATTTGTACGGCAGCCCCCTCTAAGAGAGGGGGAAGGAGTATCTTAACACCATAGAAACATTTATTGCATCCTAAAAGCTCCACATGCCAAATTTGGTTTCATTTGCTTGATTAATTCTCGAGTAATGCAGAAATTTGTGTTTCATTTGTATGGCAGCCCCCCCTTTGAGTGGGGGAAGGACTGTCTAACCATCATAGAAACATTTATTGCACCCTAAAACTTTCACATGCCAACTTTGGTTTCGTTTGATTGATTAATTTCCGAGTAATGCAAAAAATACTGTTTCATTTGTATGGCAGCTCCCTCTAAGAGAGGGGGAAGGAGTATCTTATCACCATAGAAACATTTATTGCATCCTAAAACCTCCACATGCCAAATTTGGTTTCATTTGCTTGATTAATTCTCGAGTAATGCAGAAATTTGTGTTTCCTTTGTATAGCAGCCCCCCCTTTGAGAGGGGGGAGGGGTCTCAAAATATCACGAAAACCTTCCCCGGCCCCAAAAACCCCTACATACCAATTTTCATGTCGATCGGTTCAGTAGTTAGCGAGTCTATAAGAATCAGACAGACAGACAGACATCACTCCATTTTTATATATATAGAAGATAAAAGATAGAAGATAACCTAACTCGTAGTGTTGGGATCAAATACTCTGCTATCATTGTTGACTTCTCGTGGTGCAAGCCAAATCGAAAACAAGCTTTTATTCATGCTCTAATTGTTAGCATTTCCAGACGAAATCCACCGATCTCGATCTCGTTCGGGTTGCAGAATGCAAAAGGCGATCTCGATCGGATTGCAGTATTTCTAAATCCGTTTGGGTTCCGGAACAGGGATGAATACCCGTCCTAAAACGGTTCCATTAAATTCATTCCGAGATCAAAGTAACTAAGGAGATGAAGGATTATGACAGTGATCAAAGCAACCCGAACTGTTTTCAGTTGAAAAGGAAGTAACTGAGAGCGACCATCTTTAACACTAAACCTACCACGAGGGGTCAAATGACCCTTTTTCAACTTTCAGTCAAAATTTTCTTGCAAATTACATTGTCACAACATCATTTGCCTACACTACTTTTCCTAAAACATACATCGAATGTATTTTTCAGTGATCACTCCTCTCTTGTTTTTTCTCTTACTGAGAAATAAATGTTATCTACCCTAACTACCGCAACGGGTCATTTGACTCTTGCAAACATTTATACGATATCAGAAAGATTTGTATGTGTGGTTGTGATACAAAACCATTGCATTACTCATTTTTTGCTGTTGCTTTATATATTTTGTGAATGAATAGTGAATGATCAGAATTAATTGTATTGCTGACTATCCAAGCGAGCTAACCGTAACCATTTCAAGCTGCAGTGCTATTTTGCGTGTCAAAAAGTGAAATTTCAATATTTTCATAATAATTGTTATCCCAAAATGTCTATATATACAGGAGAAATATGCTATGCCACGTTACTCAACAAAACTTAAAAAATCGAGTCATTGTTCACTAACTATTTATAAACGGTCACTTGACCCGCTGTGGTAGGAATAGGTATACATGAAACATCGGTAGGTTTAGTGTTAACGAAGTGAACGAAATTGGCAGCAAAACATATTATTAATGTGAAAAATCTCTATATACAGCCATTCCATGGCAAACCGATATAGCAGTTCTTAGATTTTCGTCAAAAGTGGTAATTTTGTTCTTTATCGTAAATTATCAGGCCCGTATTTTTTTTTTTTTTTGTTAGGGTGACCATTCCCATTTTAGGGTGGTCCGAAAAAATCAATTTTTTCGCATTTTTGCCGAAAATGACTTTTTTCAAAAATTCATAATTTTCGAACCACTGGACCAATTCAGGCATTCGACATATTAAATTAGAGCCAATTAGCTGATCTTCTTTGGGAAATGATACAGTTGCAGAAAATTCGAATTATGTTTTCGTTATTATTGATTGTATTTGTTTTTTATAGCTTTCATGGTCTCGGGACCAAAGGCGCTATATATATTTTTTTTTCTCGAAAGCTGAGGATTTTTCACATAATATATCTCGAAACCAGGGAGGCGTTTTTTCGTTTTTGAGTTATGATTTTTCAAAGTTAACCGATGGTCCGAAACATATTTTTTCCCCATTTTTCTCCACTACAAAAAATCATAACTTTTAATCTACTGGACCGATTCAGATAATCGACATATCAAATTAAAGCCAATGAGTCTTGTTTGAAAAAACATTACACTCTGAATAAAAATGGATTTTGTTTTCGTAATTATTGATTATATTTGTTTTTTTATAGCTTACATCGTTTCGGGACCAAGGGCGCCATATTTTTTTATATTTTTTCCTGAAAGCTGAGGTCTTTTCACATAATATATCCTAATATAAGAGAGGTGTTATTTTTCGTTTTTAAGTTATGATTTTTCAAAGTTAACATGTTTTCAGTTTTCGTTCAACATTTCTATGGGACTAGACTGGATGTATGTGATAATAATCCAATTATTTGGCAAATGCGCTATTTTTCAAAAAAGCTAGCTAGTAGGCTTTAATTTGATATGTCGATCATCTGAATCGGTCCAGTAGTTCAAAAGTAATAAATTTTTGAAGATAGCCATTTTTGGGAAAAAAGAGGAAAATGATTTTTTGGACCATCGGATAACTTTGAAAAATCATAACTCAAAAACGCAAAACAACGCCTCCCTGTTTTCTGGATATGTTATGTGAAAAATCCTCAGCTTTCCAGAAAAAATATAAAAAACTATAGCGCCTTTGGTCCCGAGACTATGAAAACAATAAAAAACGAATACAATCGATAACAGCGAGAGCAGTAGGGTAGGGCGGGGCTAGTTGGCCATTTTTGAATAAATTTGGTTATAACTTTGTAGTACGAAGTTTTACGTTAGAATGTTATGTACCACAATGAAGCTTACCTTTCAACCTTTCAATGAAAAATAACCAGAGAATCAATTATTTGACATTTTTCTTTCATTTAACGTCTTTGTATTTCAGAATAAATTGACCAACTAACCCCACACACGGGATAAATTGGTCAATAATAGGCATGTTATTTTTGAGCAAATAATAAGCGTTTTTCCATTAGAAGTTTCCTTCATTATAAATAAATGAAAAAAAAACAGTTAACTAATATCATGTAGCAGGTAATAAAATAAATCAATGAAAATTTCAAATTATCATCGTTGAAAATTAATCAGACAATCTTTTCTAGCGATTTCGTCTCTCTTCCACTTTTTGGCAAACCAGAGATGCCAGGTTTGAAGACATGTCTTCATTTTGAAGACATTTGATTTTGTGAAGACATTATGAAATATGTGAAGAAATTTCAGTATAATGGATTTACGTTACGTACGTGGATTTTTAAAAGATATTATTTCCATGAAATTCTAACTATTGGCCGAAAATATCGTCAAAAAGTAGGGCTTTAGTCTCAGCGATCGAAACGGTCCGAATACATATTCTCTCTAGAAGACAGTGGACCATTTGCGCTCGAAAATTCGAATGATTTTGACATTGAATTTCTATTATTTTGGCCCTACTATACAATAGATTAACCTAGAGCTTTCAAACGACCACTTCACAAATCGAAGGTTTTCCGGTTACATGTCTTTTCTACAATTAGTTTCATGGATATGGTTTGAGTTACAACCAAAATTTCAAAGCTAAAATAAACAAATAGAGTTATCACACTTCCGTTTTTGTGTGAAGAACTTTCCTCCGATATTATGATGAAGACATTTTCTCGTACCATGTCAAAACTTTTGAAAAAAAATCACCTGGCATCCCTGCGACGCACAACCGCTTGCATTCTTGCTTGCATTTGTTTTGATGACATTTGTATCGTTCGCCCCAAAGTATATAGAAATAGCCTTCAGGTATGCTACATTACTCAATGCATTAATTGTGAGTTCTGATATTCAATGTTAGCGTTTATTATATTTAATGAATATTTTACAACAAAAAATATAAATATGACAATTATATTGCAACTGGTTTGAGTGGTGGTTGTTCGTTTCAAATACACTGGGTTTAGCAGTAAAACATATGCCTTCTATATTTGTTTATAGCTTGCGTAATGAAACACAGCATACCTGAAAATTTTATATGCGTTGCTCTCAAACGATCAATTTGTGTAACCAACTAGCCCCTCTATATATGAAAAAGAATGTTCATGAAAATTAAACAAAAATAATTTTAAAAGCGATTTCCATTAACACTTAAAGCTAATACGTACAATAAAGTTTTGTGTCACGTTTGAGCCGATTTTTTTCATGGTTATTAACCAGTTTTAGTACACATTTCATAATGCGCAAACCGTATTTTTGCTGAAATCGGAACCATGTCCGTATTTTTTAACCTACTTAATAAAAAGTTTCTCCGATTTGCTAATTTTTTTTTGTATCAGCAATTCGCTATTTTTCATCCATAGATCGCTAATTTTTTGGACGCTCAGATTCCAAGATATCGTCACTGACCAACTTACCCATATGACCAACTAGCCCCGCCCTACACTGTTCAAATTTTCTGTAGGTATAGCATTTTTTCAGAAAAGACCATTGATTGATTGGCTTCAATTTGATATATCGATTAACTGAATCGGTCTAGTAGTTCAAAAGTTATGATTTATGATTTTTTTGAAAAAAAGTCATTTTTGGCATAAATGCGAAAAAATGTTTTTTTTGACCACCCTAAAATGGAAATGGTCACCCTAACAAAAAAAAATAAAAAAATACGGGTCTCATAATTTGTGATGAAGAACAAAACTACCAATTTTGAAGAAAATCTGAGAACCGCTATATCGGTTTGGCATGATATGGCTGTATATATATGAATTAATTTGGGAGTAATTGTTATGTAAACAAACCGCGATTTTAGAGCCCATAAATGAAAAACAAGTTAGTAAGTTTTTCACTAGAAGCGTTCTATTCAGGACCTACTGTGTAAAACCATGTACTTTTTTCGAGAATATAAATGGTTAGATGAAACTTGAATTTTTCCCTTTGAATGGCAGTGGCAACTATTGCCTCTAGAACTAATCAGGCAAACGAACCCAATTTTGTATGTGGAGGTGTTAGGGGGCAATAAATGTTTCTATAGTGTTTCGACACTCCTTCCCTAATCTCTAAGAGGGAGCTGCATAATTCGAGAACTACTCAAGCAAATAGAACCAAATTTGGCATGTGGAGGTTTTAGGGGTCGAAAAATGGTGGTTCGACACTCCTCCCCTCTCTCTCTAAGGAAGGAGGGAAGGCTGCCGTACGGAACTGAATTACCATATGTTTTACAAATCCATCGTGACAAAAGTTGTTAGTCCATTTGAAAGTGAAAACGGATTTTTAGGTGAAAAAACGCACTTCTATATCTTATAATTATACAACTAAAAACGGATCGCCAAATGTGATGGTAAAGGGTGTGTCACATCAAATTGCATCACGGAAAAAATGCTGTAGAAATTTCCTTTTTAGGAATTATATCTTCAGCTTTCGCTTATAATCAGATAAGAGTGTATAGATCACGTTGGCCATGCTTCACTGTCAATTTGTCACATCGGGACATCGGTAAGATGCTGGGAATCGTCCAATCCACGGTCAGCAGAGTACTAAAACGATACTTCGAGAACCTAACCATCGACCGGAAGGTGAAGAACGGCAAAAATGGATGCTCCGTCAGTGAAAAAGATCACAAGCGCGTAGTTAAGCAGTTTAGACGTGATCCGAGAAGTTCGGTCCGGGATGTCGCCAATAAGCTGAATTTGTCAAGTTCATTCGTTCAGCGGACCTAGCAGCGGGAGGACCTGCGTACATACAAGGTTCAGAAGGCTCCTAACCGCGACGAAAGGCAAATCATGGTGGGGAAGACGCGAGCCCGGAAGCTGTACACCGAAATGCTGACGAAGCCGCATTGCCTGGTAATGGACGACGAAACCTACGTCAAAGTGGACTTTCGTCAGCTGCCGGGCCTGTTGTTCTTCTCCGCAGAGGACAAATTCAGCGTTCTGGAGGAGATTCGCAAGCAGAAACTATCCAACTTTGCCAAAAAGTACATGGTGTGGCAAGCGATCTGCTTTTGCGGAAAGCGGAGCGCCCCCCTTCGTGATGACCGGCACGGTAAACGGGCAGGTTTACCTTAAGGAGTGCCTACAGAAGCGCTTACTACCACTATTGAAGCAGCACGAGGGCCCGACCATCTTCTGGCCGGATCTCGCTTCGTGCCACTATTCAAAGGACGTGTTGGAGTGGTACGAAGCCAACGGGGTCACCTTCGTGCCAAAGGAAATGAACCCGCCCAACGCGCCGGAACTTCACCCAATAGAGAAATATTGGGCGATTATGAAGCAGGCCCTCCGGAAGAACCCAAAAGTTGTCAAATCGGAGGCAGACTTCAAGAGAAAATGGATTCCTGTTAAAAAAAACTACAACCTGACGTTGTACAGAACCTTATGGACGGGTAAAGAGGAAGGTGCGAGCATACGGGCTTGGGCTCGAAGTATGAAGAAAAAGAAAATGCCAAAAGTAGTTTAATAGTTTTTATTTTACTGTCTAAAATTTTCAAAAGGATCGGTCTACTGGGCGAATTTCTACAGCGTTTTTTCCGTGATGCAATTTGATGTGACACTTAAAGGGTGCGCAAAACTCAAGGAAGGAATCGTCCGATTTGATTTGCATTCTTTTGATTATATGTTAAAATTCAAACATGTAGTCCATGTAACGGAGAAACATGTTATTTAAATGTAATTGAAAAATATTGAACGAGAATTGTGTCTGAATAGAGTCTTATACTATACTGACGAGTTTTGGTAAAAGTACTAGGAAATTCATATTAAAAGGAAATTGTAAAGGCTCAATTAGAAGATCAATCAATGAACAGTTCTGCGATTGGACCTATGCTCATAAGTTAGAAAACGTGGATGTTTGAAAGTATTGATAACAAAAAATCCATCTCATCCTAATATGAGAGTAAAAATAGGAGTATGTAAACAAAAGTGTCTTTTTTGGTTAAGCAAAATATTCTTCATGAGTCTCAACATGGAGAATATTTTGCTAAACGAAAAAGACACTTTTGATTACATACTCCTATTTTTACTCTTTCATCTCGAAACATGAACTCTCGATTCAACAAAAGAAAACATTGTTCGAATAATAAGAACTATTTGGAAAATTATGAATTATGTTGATTGGGTTTGAAGTTCGGACGGATTTTAGAATGCAGAAATCGAACTCGTTCGGGTTGCGATATTTCTAAACCCGGTCGGGTTCCGAAATAGGGTTGAATACCCCTCATATAACGGTTCCATGAAATCTTCTCAAGATCAATGACGGCGAAGACGGATTACGACGTTGATTCTTTCTAACGAGGTGAACGAAATTCACAGCAAAACATGTTACTAATGTAAAAAATATTCTATGAAAACGAAATATGTTTTCTGATTTGATGACCTTAAATGAAAAGAAAATCAAGAATTTCACATATAAAGTATGCAGTCGGTCGCAAATTGCCAAACGCACACCATAAGTAGATTATTTGATAAGTAGATTAACGAATCGAAAATATCAATGGTGGATAACCAGCCAGATTAGCATAACTTCAGACAACGTAATATTAATCAACCTTTTATAGACCGGTGGGCTACCGATATTTAAAATAGAATTAGACATTCGTTCGATCATGTTACACATGCACCCAATGCATTCATTATCCCAGCTTTTTCAATGAAATTCCCACCCACGCAGAACCGGTTTCTAGCTTTATCGAGAACCATCTGGGTGTCGCCACAGTTCATGACTCGCGACTCATTCAAATACAACAATTATCGAGCCTCGAGAGCCACGATATCACAGTACAATTCAAGTCGCACTAGCGAAAACCGTTGGAGACCACTAACACACCGATACAACCCATTGAACGGCGACATGTCTTCAGAGGTTACAGTTTATGGTCACCGGTAAATACCCCGTTCCTTCCTTTCTTTGCTTCCGACTAATCTTTGGTCGGCGTTCTTCGCGTTGCCCACTATTATTAACCATGTTCTGCTTCAAGAATTTTTCGCCAGCCACTCCGTCAAAACAGCTGCTTTTTGCGAGAGATCGTGGCTCCATTCCAATCCAGACCCCCCATCCCCCCCCCCCCCAACCCAAGAGATGCAGGCAGTCAACCACGACAATGCAGACACCGCACCGGGCGTAAATTCTGTCGGAACACAAGAGTTCCTTCCACCGCTAATTTCGAAATCATTTGTTCCATGACGTGATCCAAAGCTTCCTGACTCCCTGTGTGTGTGTTTCTAGGCGTTGGTTTCGGTTTTGAATTGGATCATGCAAGAAAAAAAAAACTGGAAGCAAAAACAACACGATCAACCAAACAAAGCCAATCCAACAAGTGTGAATACATACAGCGATATAGTTGTTTATATAGTAGCCTCAGTGGGGCTCACGACGAAGTTGAAGGCTTTTGCTTTTGTGCGCGATCGTCGATCGTCGATCGTCGAATCGAGGTGGGGGAAATTGGTTGTGTGGTTATGTGGATGCAAAACAAGTGTGCGGAGAGTCACCACACGGTGTGATCGCGATCACAACAGTTCGAATGTTGTACAGTGGGTTTCGTCTCTTACGATTTTTCCATCCTGGATTGAGGGGGAATGTTCGGCGATACATCGATAGACCCACCGAACGAATCTGACGCAATCAGCAGAGCCAGCAACGCCTTGGGAAAAACACGACAGCATATGATTAGCGATGCGCTGGAAGTGAATGTGCATAGTGAGCAGCTCGCTATAATCATTGAAGCATACAATTTGTCTTGAAAACTTTGACTGGTCTATCGGTTTTGTGTAATCAAGGATTTGCTTTTCGGTTTAGTTCTCATGGATGAATTTATGTGATAAAAGCAATAGAAGATAAACCTGAGCTCAAGAAAATATTCTACGTTTACAGTCCAAGCCATCAATCCAGAATAATTAATTTACTCACCGTTCTCCAGTGATTTATTATGATGTTTTATATCTACAGATACATTAAATTTCGTTGTATTTTTAGAGATAGAATTGAGCTTACTTTAAATGATGCACAAAACATAACTGTTATCAGGCATTGCGGTGCGGAACAAATTTTCACCTTCAATTTTCAACCGAAAAACACAGCTCTTATCACAATTAAATACCTTCTTCACATCTGGCTGAAAACGTGCTGTGCTTTGATGCCACTTCTATCGCGGAAACATTGTTCGAATTCGCAAAAACGGCGCAATTGATAGGAAAAAGTCACCAATAGGCCCGAAAATACTCCGAAATTTACACAAGTTTTCTTCCGACGAAAAAAAATATAAAAATCAATAAATACTAAACTTCACATTAACTGTCTGCTGTAAAACATGATGTTAGCTGAACACTGTCTAGAGTAAAACTAAAATTAAAAAAAGTGTTGAATTATTTTTAAACTTTTACAGTTCATTATTCGCCTGTAGCCTTGAAAAAGGCCCAGTTTAGATATTTTATACTTCTTGCTCGGTTCAATGTGTTGCTTTGTGGGAGAATGTGAGCGGCGGGTAAAATCGGGAAAACCGTTTTACTGTTTCCACTATATCTGTCTTAGGTAAAAAAGCAGGGAGCATTTCCTATTAATTTGTTTGTTTAGAATCAAAATGCATCCATTAATCTATACACTTTTGCCACCCGGAACATTGAAATGAAACATTGAAACGTCAAAACAACAATTACGCATAAACTAAAGAACCTTCATAATTCATAAAGCATTCTTTGTTCCCTAAACAGCGCAATCAACCTAGAGAAAGAGTGACAGTGACAGATATTTGAACAATTACTCCTTTTTTCAATTCAGTTAAATCTAATTTTTCGTCTTCAAACTTTTTTGGTTGACATTGACGCCATTTTGTCTTTCATCGCCACTTTCAAATCGTCCAAACCGTTCCTCAGGAAATCTATCCGATTGCGCAGAGTCACCGTAAACTTCCACAAGCATTCGATGCGCTGCAGCTACACTTTTCTTCCAATGGAAACAGAAACTCAAAACTTCCTGCTAATGGTGCTTATTTGCAATCAAAATCAATATTCTCAACGCAGTAAAAATGAAACTTATTGTGCAAAACTCAAAGTAAATATTTGTAAACAATATTTGCTTGACAGATGTCCGCCCCGGGTGACACCCTCAGAGGGGTTATACCTACCGAGATGGAAAATGAAAGGTGGGAAGATTTTTTAAATCTGTGACGTCACAGATTTTGTTTATGTATGTTACTTTTCTTAGAATAGTCCACTGCATAGGAAAAGTGTTATTATTAAAAGTAAAAAGAAGTAAATGAAATGAATGAACTAGTTTTTCTTCCTAAATCAATGCTAGCGTTCAAAATCATAAGGGCCCGACATTTTAACAGAAACTGAAATTTCAATATTTTTGAGGTGTTCTAAACTTAATTTCAATTCTTTTTTATCTTCTCGTAACGTCGACCAAAAACGTAAAGGAACAAAGTCAGAGTCACACAATCTTTTGCTCCTTTGACGAATAAACATTTGACAGTGCAAGGGAAAAAAGATTGCAAGTTTTTTTCATGTAAAATGAACTTGAAACATAAATTTAATTGACTCCGTATGACTTAGATTGAGACGAAAAGTTTTCCGCTTGCGTCTTAGTTTTGGACGACTGAAGCTTTCAGCAGCCTAATTGTGAAAAAAGTAATTACAATTGCTGACAAAAGCAAACTTCCATGAAGTTGCTCTAGAATCCAAACATAGTAGACATTAGAACACTATTTCTGAAATAAAAAAAAATTAAACATTTTAGTTCGTGATATGTTCTGTTTTTTTCATAATGCGAAAGCTAATTACAGATTCCCGAATCATATGGAAATCTGTAATTAGCTTCTGTATATTCTCTTTCAACGTTATTCGTTGACACATTCAATTTTGTACCATTTGAGTTACTGACTGGTATGCCTGGTATGTGAACTTCCTATCTTCCTGGCTACTAACACAATCAAAGCTCAACACAACCAAAACCCGTGAATCTTCCCACCTTCTATTCTTCATCTCGATACCTACGACGATAAGTTAAAAAAATCCTTCAAGTTTTTGAATGAACATCATGCGTCAGTGACTGGCAAAAAATTTTGACGTAGGACTACGTCTAACCGGAAAATATAGGGGGTGAAATGGAAATCTAGGCACTGAACAAGTAGGAAAAAATGCAAGATTTGGAACGCTTATAATTCGAGCATTTCTCAATAGATCGCAAAGGTTTTTGCATCAATTGATAGGAAATATATCTACGTATCTATCATAACGAATAACATTTCATTTTTCTTGAGATAAATAATTGAATAATTGTGAAATATCAAGCATTGTCCAATTGCACTATGTGCCCATTTTTGATTGGTCCATTTTGTGCTCCTCAAATCGTACCGACCAAAACGGGCAACCAGAGCAGCAGCGAAATAGAATGAAGTACGATTGGAAAGGAAAAAGAAAAAAAATGAACGAAACATTGGTCGCAGTCTCACACATGCGTAATTCTCGAGCCAGCCAGTCAGCTTAAAAATCCCCGCTCCGCTGCCGTAACGATCATTCTTTGTGTGGACACCGACTGGACAACATCGTTGCTGGACGAGCTGGACGGCGAGGGATCGAGTGCCTTTCTCAAGGCAAGAGGACGGAGGTGGTAGCGCTGGAGTAGAGTAGAGTAGAGTTTTCAAAGGGCCTTTCTCAAGGCTAGAGACGAATGAACTGCAAAAGTTTAAAGTCTCTATAATACAAGAACTTCCTTCCTTCCTTCCGTAACGATCATTCTCATCCAAACCGTACACCACATCGGTTCGCATCACAACACATCAACAAACCAACCCAAGCAGCCATGTCTGGACAGGACATGGTAAAGGAGGAAAAGTGAAGGGAAAGGCAAAATCCCGCTCGAACCGTGTTGATCTGGAGTTCCCCGCAAGGGTAGCTCGATAAAGTGGTCTTCATTCCAAAAGCTGGGAAACGTGATAAATCACTCCCAAAATCATTCAGACCAATTAGTTTATCATCAATACTGCTGAAAAAGCTATGGAAAAAGTATTATATGAATACATAAAGTCTGTATTCATGTCCAAATGCCCTTTATCTGAATACCAGTTTGCCTATCAATCAGGCAAATCCACAGTCACAGCGTTACACACGCTTGTGACTAAAATTGAAAAATCTCTTTCGTCAAAAGAAACTGCATTATGTGCGTTTCTTGATATCGAAGGGGCTTTCGACAATGCTTCTTATGTATCAATGGCACAGGCTATGAGAAGAAGACATTTCGATGACTGCATAGTCGAATGGATCAAAGGCATGCTCACAAATAGACAAATCACCTCGGAGCTGGGTGGGTCGTCGACATCTGTGATTGCAACGAAAAGTTGTCCACAAGGAGGGGTTCTATCACCTCTACTTTGGTCACTGGTGATTGACGACCTTCTGATTAGTTTGGAGGCGAATGATTTCGAAACCGTGGGTTTTGCTGATGATTTAGTCATAATGGTACGTGGCAAATTCTACGATGTGATTTCGAGCAGGATGCAGATGGCCTTAAACCTTACACAATCATGGTGTATCAAAGAAGATCTGAGCATAAATGCCTCAAAAACAACAATTGTTCCTTTCACCAAAAAAAAGAAACTGCATCTGCAGACTCTAAATCTTGGAGGAGAGGAAATAAAAGTCAGCGTTTCAGTGAAATATCTAGGCGTAATCCTAGACGCTAAACTAAACTGGAACGCACACTTAGATGCAATTATCAGTAAGGCCAACATTGCCCTATGGACATGTTCTAAAATGATAGGCAGAACATGGGGCCTTAAACCAAAAATGGTTATGTGGGTCTATACAGCAATTGTGCGGCCTAGGATAACCTATGCCTCATTAGTATGGTGGTCAAAGACTAAGGAGACTGTAGCTACAAAAAAGCTAAACAAACTCCAACGACTGGCATGCGTTGCTGTAACAGGAGCAATGCGAAGCACACCCTCAAAGGCATTGGAGGCTATCCTTCACTTGTTACCTTTGGGTCAACATGTTCAGCTGGAGGCTAATAAAGGGTGTGTCACATCAAATTGCATCACGGAAAAAACACTGTAGAAATTCACCCAGTAGACCGATCCTTTTGAAAATTTTAGACAGTAAAATAAAAACTATTAAACAACTTTTGGCATTTTCTTTTTATTCATACTTCGAGCCCAAGCCCGTATGCTCGCACCTTCCTCTTTACCCCGTCCATAAGGTTCTGTACGACATCAGGTTGTAGTTTTTTTTGAACAGAAATCCATTTTCTCATGAAGTCCGCCACCGATTTGACAACTTTTGGGTTCTTCCGGAGGGCCTGCTTCATAATCGCCCAATATTTCTCTATTGGGTGAAGCTCCGGCGCGTTGGGCGGGTTCATTTCCTTTGGCACGAAGGTGACCCCGTTGGCTTCGTACCACTCCAACACGTCCTTTGAATAGTGGCACGAAGCGAGATCCGGCCAGAAGATGGTCGGGCCCTCGTGCTGCTTCAATAGTGGTAGTAAGCGCTTCTGTAGGCACTCCTTAAGGTAAACTTGCCCGTTTACCGTGCCGGTCATCACGAAGGGGGCGCTCCGCTTTCCGCAAGAGCAGATCGCTTGCCACACCATGTACTTTTTGGCAAACTTGGATAGTTTCTGCTTGCGAATCTCCTCCGGAACGCTGAATTTGTCCTCTGCGGAGAAGAACAACAGGCCCGGCAGCTGACGAAAGTCCGCTTTGACGTATGTTTCGTCGTCCATTACCAGGCAATGCGGCTTCGTCAGCATTTCGGTGTACAGCTTCCGGGCTCGCGTCTTCCCCACCATGTTTTGCCTTTCGTCGCGGTTAGGAGCCTTCTGAACCTTGTATGTACGCAGGCCCTCCCGCTGCTTGGTCCGCTGGACGAATGAACTCGACAAATTCAGCTTATTGGCGACATCCCGGACCGAACTTCTCGGATCACGTCTAAACTGCTTAACTACGCGCTTGTGATCTTTTTCACTGACGGAGCATCCATTTTTGCCGTTCTTCACCTTCCGGTCGATGGTTAGGTTCTCGAAGTATCGTTTTAGTACTCTGCTGACCGTGGATTGGACGATTCCCAGCATCTTACCGATGTCCCGATGTGACAACTCCGGATTCTCGAAATGAGTGCACAGGATTAGTTCACGACGCTCTTTTTCGTTCGACGACATTTTTCCAAATTTACGTAAAATTGACAGTGAAGCATGGCCAACGTGATCTATACACTCTTATCTGATTTTAAAGCGAAAGCTGAAGATATAATTCCTAAAAATTAAATTTCTACAGCGTTTTTTCCGTGATGCAATTTGATGTGACACACCCTTTAGAAGCGCTCTAAAGCTAAAAAGATATAAAAAAATATTAGACGGGAACAAAACTGGTCACTTGAGCATCCTGAATCTCTTACCCGTTGGACCAACCTCAGAGATGAACAGCGATTGGATGGAACCAAGGACCAATTATGACATTCCATACAGAGTGATCGAACTTTCCCGTTCAGTATGGGATGAGGGTGGTCCCGATGTTCGTAATGGTTCAATCCTGTTCTATACCGATGGGTCGAAAATGGGTAACAGAACAGGTGCTGGAGTGTATGGTCCCAGAATAAAAATTTCTGTAGCTATGGGGAACTTGCCAACGATTTTCCAGGCAGAAGTA
The DNA here is from genome assembly GCF_029784135.1 of Toxorhynchites rutilus septentrionalis. Classification (NCBI taxonomy): domain Eukaryota; kingdom Metazoa; phylum Arthropoda; class Insecta; order Diptera; family Culicidae; genus Toxorhynchites; species Toxorhynchites rutilus. Next base: position 198,354,969 of record NC_073744.1, read on the forward strand.
ACTGCAATAATAGAATGTATAAATGTCTGCCTTAAAAGAAATTATAGACATGCTAACATTTGCATCTTCTCAGACAGTCAAGCAGCACTTAAAGCCCTCAATGCTTTCAAGTGCTATTCAAAAATTGTCTGGGAATGCATTTGCCTCTTACGACAACTGTGTCAGAGAAGTTCAGTACAACTATACTGGATTCCTGGCCATTGCGGTATAGAGGGAAATGAACAAGCAGATGAACACGCAAGACGCGGCTCAAGCTCACCCTTCACTGGTCCAGAACCATTCTGTGGAATTTCTGAGCTGAAGCTGAAGAAATGGGAAGACCGGGAAGTAATGGCCAACTGGATGGCTGTACAACTCAACCAGTCAAAAAAATTTATCACGCCGAGTATTAAAATTACTCAACAATTGCTGAGTCTTAATAAGAAAGACTTCAGCACATTCACTGGTCTTATAACAGGACACTGTCCGAGTAAATACCATCTCAAAAACATAGGTTTAGTGCAAGATGATATTTGTCGCTTTTGTAATGCCGAAAGCGAAACCTCGGAACATGTGCTCTGCAAATGCGGAGCACTAACAAGACGCAGACTTCAACACCTTGATAAGGCTATTCTGGAGCCCAAGGAAGTTTGGTCTGTGTCGCCGATCAGGACTATAAATGTTATCAAACAGATTATTCCTGATTGGCACCTATCTCGCTATAGCTTTCAGTCTACTTCTTCATCAATAAGCAGTAGATAAGCTTGAAGCGTAGTACAAAAAATGGGGCATACCACAATAGCTCAAACTAATGGACGCAGTGGTTCACACCCAACAAGGGAAAAAAACGATGGCAGGATCGAATGGAGCAGTTCACGGTTTTGTTGAGATAGTAAAAAATAAAGGCGTATTCATTGGGTTTACAGACCCAACTCGACGGAGATTTATGCGCTAATCAAAGCCATTCATGAGATCCTGCCGAAAGCTCAATTAATGGATCGAGTGCACGAACTCCTTCTACTAGCAGTTCATGAAGCAGTCTGATAGAAAAGACCATTTGATGCTGCTGACCATCGATGGAAATGTGCGGACCCTTCGATGTTGATAGCTCAAGAAATCTGATACTTTGGTCTTGTGAAAGACCGTTTGGATACAGCTTGCACTGGAGAAATGAAACACTTTGGAAAATTAAAACACACTAGAATACTAACTAAATAACGGATAGTTTATTTTCACGATACTTCACATGAATGAGAATATGAATATGAATAAATAAGAGGAACAGAGTTCGAAGTCGAAATTTTTTGGCAATTTTTGAAATGCTGTAACTCCGTGAAAAATCAACGCATGGAGATGGGATGTACATCACTTTATAGCTTAAACTTTCATGTTTATTAAACTTTCGAGTTATTATGCGAACGTATTTTTATCTTGGTGTGTGTAGATGTAGTGGACAAATATATATCGGGAAGAAGTTAACAATCGATTTATCCCGTTCTTTTTTTAAAGATTTTTTGGGCTTACACAATTTTTGCCAGTTAAATCAATCGCAAATCCATTTAACCTTATCAACCAACTTTCATCTGAAAACCTATAATGTTCCTGTAGGATCTTTCAACACAGAGATATTTCTGTTTGAATGAACTAAATTATGTACAAGAATATTTTTTTACTTTGACGAATTGATTCCAAAAACGTCCCAAAAACAGAATTTTTATAGCAGTAAGTTCTGATGCTTGCAGGCAATTTTTTGGCGAGTGTATCCCCTATACCCCTGTGTACGTTTCATATTGAAAAAACGGCACGTGATGCGTGATACGTGAGCCTTTTTTCTAGCTGTTCGATCAAAATTTGGTGTTAATTGAAGGAGCACTTTATCGCAAATTATGCCAAAAATGTAAAATGCTATGCGTACCCTCGAAATGAACGACTCACAACTTTCGTTCCTAAACGTTCCTGAACATCCCATCTCTATGCTTTGATTTTTCACGAAGTTACAGCATCTGTTCATCTAATTGTTTTGTCAAGTGTAGAATGGGAATTTTGGGACTTCCAAGAAACGTTTCCAGATTTTGAAGTTAGTTTGAAACTGTTACTAACCGTTTTCATTTTCGATGTATCTCCTGAATGTATCAGTTCACACTTTTTCTAAACGAATTTGAATGTCTAGTGAACTTGTTCACGAATAGAAACGGCGCTCCTATCAATAACAGATAACGGTAGGGTAGGGCGGTGCTAGTTGGTCATTTTTGAATAAATTTGTTTATAACTTTGTAGCACGAGGTTTTGCGTTAGAATGTTATGTGCCACAATGAAGCTCACCTTTTACCCTTTCATTTTTCATTTTTCTTTTATTTAACATCTTTATATTTCAGAAATAAACTGACCAACTAACCCCACACACGGGGTAAGTTGGTCAATATATAGGGCATGTCTCTCATATAATAGGCATGTTCTCCTTGGTCAAATGATAAGCGTTTTTTCCATTAGAGGTTTCCTTCATTATTAATTAATTAATAAAAATTAAAAACAAAAACATATCCTGTTGTCATGTAAAAAAGTTGTAAATTAGTCAGACAACCTTTTCCAGCCATTTTGCTTCTCTTCCATGTATTTGGCATCAGAATCCAGAACTTTGCGGCGCACAACTAGAGATGTCAATTATCGATCGATTATTCGATTAATTCCATTTCTAAATTCCAAATTCCATTTTTAAATGTTCGACTCATTCTGAATAATTGTATTTCAGTATTCGATTAATCGAGCGAATATTTATTTCTTGTAATTATGTTCAAAATTACCTGTTCATCAAATGTTGTTGAAATGGCAGGTTTGTTTGAAAATTTCTGCTTGGTCTCTTTAACTACTAGTTCAAAAGAATCATTGACCACTGGCTATATTTTCCTTGGCACTCTGAATTTGTATACTACCACTTCAGTACGGGAGCTTAGATTACCTCTTTCAATTCCGCCTTTTACTCCTGCAGACGCTGAATTCTTCTTCCTAGTCTCCTCCACCACCAGGGAAACGAATTTTGCACTTTTTTTTTTTTTTTGAAAAAAATGGATCCCTCTTTCATCAATCGTGATTACTGTGATAATTATTCGATGTATTCATATTTTGATTTTTCATTATTCAATACAAAATTACTCGATTTTTGCAGACATTCGATTATTTAAATTATTCGAACGATTAACCGACGTCTCTATTTTCGGTTACGCGTGGCTGGTTGTGCTTTTAAGTAGCATTTCGAAACTTGTTGTTGTTAGACATTATATCATGCGCAACTTAGAGCATTTGATGAAAGGATGGGAATTGTGAGGATTCCAGAATGCACATTGACACCACTGCCAGCTATAGCTGTCTCACCTTATTCTCTCATCCCACAATTCGTACATATCCCGATCACAGCAACCTGACGAGCAAACCTTGAGCTCGGCCTGACAGCTGATGTGAACACATCACACAGGAAATCGGGCCCTTTTTTAATTCCAGCCGCAGCAGAGGTAAGATGTGTTACCGAGTACCGGAGCAAGACAGTATATCCCACAGAGCTTTATCGCAAATTATGCCAAAAATGTAAAATGCTATGCGTACCCTCGAAATGAACGACTCACAACTTTCGTTCCTAAACGTTCCTGAACATCCCATCTCTATGCTTTGATTTTTCACGAAGTTACAGCATCTGTTCATCTAATTGTTTTGTCAAGTGTAGAATGGGAATTTTGGGACTTCCAAGAAACGTTTCCAGATTTTGAAGTTAGTTTGAAACTGTTACTAACCGTTTTCATTTTCGATGTATCTCCTGAATGTATCAGTTCACACTTTTTCTAAACGAATTTGAATGTCTAGTGAACTTGTTCACGAATAGAAACGGCGCTCCTATCAATAACAGATAACGGTAGGGTAGGGCGGTGCTAGTTGGTCATTTTTGAATAAATTTGTTTATAACTTTGTAGCACGAGGTTTTGCGTTAGAATGTTATGTGCCACAATGAAGCTCACCTTTTACCCTTTCATTTTTCATTTTTCTTTTATTTAACATCTTTATATTTCAGAAATAAACTGACCAACTAACCCCACACACGGGGTAAGTTGGTCAATATATAGGGCATGTCTCTCATATAATAGGCATGTTCTCCTTGGTCAAATGATAAGCGTTTTTTCCATTAGAGGTTTCCTTCATTATTAATTAATTAATAAAAATTAAAAACAAAAACATATCCTGTTGTCATGTAAAAAAGTTGTAAATTAGTCAGACAACCTTTTCCAGCCATTTTGCTTCTCTTCCATGTATTTGGCATCAGAATCCAGAACTTTGCGGCGCACAACTAGAGATGTCAATTATCGATCGATTATTCGATTAATTCCATTTCTAAATTCCAAATTCCATTTTTAAATGTTCGACTCATTCTGAATAATTGTATTTCAGTATTCGATTAATCGAGCGAATATTTATTTCTTGTAATTATGTTCAAAATTACCTGTTCATCAAATGTTGTTGAAATGGCAGGTTTGTTTGAAAATTTCTGCTTGGTCTCTTTAACTACTAGTTCAAAAGAATCATTGACCACTGGCTATATTTTCCTTGGCACTCTGAATTTGTATACTACCACTTCAGTACGGGAGCTTAGATTACCTCTTTCAATTCCGCCTTTTACTCCTGCAGACGCTGAATTCTTCTTCCTAGTCTCCTCCACCACCAGGGAAACGAATTTTGCACTTTTTTTTTTTTTTTGAAAAAAATGGATCCCTCTTTCATCAATCGTGATTACTGTGATAATTATTCGATGTATTCATATTTTGATTTTTCATTATTCAATACAAAATTACTCGATTTTTGCAGACATTCGATTATTTAAATTATTCGAACGATTAACCGACGTCTCTATTTTCGGTTACGCGTGGCTGGTTGTGCTTTTAAGTAGCATTTCGAAACTTGTTGTTGTTAGACATTATATCATGCGCAACTTAGAGCATTTGATGAAAGGATGGGAATTGTGAGGATTCCAGAATGCACATTGACACCACTGCCAGCTATAGCTGTCTCACCTTATTCTCTCATCCCACAATTCGTACATATCCCGATCACAGCAACCTGACGAGCAAACCTTGAGCTCGGCCTGACAGCTGATGTGAACACATCACACAGGAAATCGGGCCCTTTTTTAATTCCAGCCGCAGCAGAGGTAAGATGTGTTACCGAGTACCGGAGCAAGACAGTATATCCCACAGAGCTCGGGTATTCACAATGGCGATCCTGCCAGGAGTTGGAATTTTCTGTTGCGCGTGACGGCGTTTATTAAGCGTGGTGAGATAGTGGAATGAGTGTCTAAATAAGTTTTGAAAAGTAAAATTCGTGAAAGTGAGAAACAATGGCTGTCGTCAAGGCCCAACGAACTAAGACAGTTAACAGGTATGCTATGAAAGTCCTCGCGTTAGCACTAGTAAATGGCGTGCAATTTGTGTGGAATTTTCAAGCAAATTTTGGTTCATTTTGAGTCCGAGTTTATTTTATGGGAAAAAAGCATACAGAGGAACGGGTTTATATTAATAAAAATCAATTTTTTTCCAAAGTTTCTGAACACAACACTACACGCCATTTTACATGTTTGAGTAATTTCTTGAGCCAAAAAAATAAACGCGAGTGATATTTTTTTTAATTTGCTTGTTGGATTTACGGATTGTGTGATTCCCACATGTCACACGGTAGATGGATGTGATGAACCTTTTTTATTCCGCGATGGATAAGAAAGGAAGCGGCTCCTGATGAGCGCGCTAGGTTCAATTGAAAGCGCATCGAGACGACCGAGCCAGGTTCAATTGAAAGCGGATCAAAACGATCGCGTTGGATTCAATTGAAAGCGGATCGAGACGACCGCGTTGGGTTCAATTAAAAACGGATCGAGATGACCGCGTTAGGTTCAAGTGAAAGCGGATCGAGACGACCGCGCAGATTGAAAGCGGATCGAGACGACCGCGTTAGGTTGAATTAAAAGCGGATCGAGACGACCGCACTAGATTTAATAAAAAATTGGTCGAGAAGACCGCGTTAAGTTTAATTGGAAGCGGATCGAGGAGACCGCGCTAGTTGAATTGGAATTGAAATGATAAAAAAAATTGATAAAGATACTAATTTAAATATGTTCCGAGAAAAATAGGCTCGCGCTCCCAAATTACAAAGTGACTTGACAAAAATCTATGAGATTTTATCGATTCGTGGATACAAAACATGGACGAAGACAGCGGAGAAGACTGAAGAATATTGAAGATGTGGAAAATAGGAATATTTTGATTGACCGTACACTAACAAAAACTGCGAAAAAAACGAAAATATCGTAGAACAATCAGATAAGACCCCAAACCGAAAGAAAATGAAACAGAACGTTGCACTTAAGACAGCAGTAATATTAGGATAATAAACACTGAAACAATAACTCATGACAAAAAAAAATCGAAAAAGAACAAAAAAAGAAATAAGGACTCAGAGAGCTTTGTGGGAACATTGGCATTGATTCGTGGACCGTTTCGAAATCACTTGATCTTGGCAAAATCAAATAACCGGTAGAGTTCACCCAGAATTGTTCATATCGATTGGATAGAAGCTACAAGGAATCTAAATTACAGGCCAAAAAGCGAGAAGATTGCAGATCATGGGCTTGTCTATCGATATGGTGATTCATGTACGTCAGATATGGTGATTCATGTACGTCAGGCTCGGGTGAAAGCAGAATTGTGATTCGAACCTTGTAAGTATACCATGATGGAACAGAGAAATGGTATTTTGAAACCAGCTAATATAGAATTACGATGGTTGAAGAATTACGTCAATGTTATGCGTGAAGAAAATGATTTAAAATAAAATGCTGTCAATGGAGGGTGACATGAAATATCGGAAATAAAAAAAAGCTGAAGAGAGACAAGCTTTCTTCCATTCCGAAGAAGGGGGAGGATGTGAGGATTCCAGAATGCACATTGACACCACTGCCAGCTATAACTGTCTCACCTTATTCTCTCATCCCACAATTCGTACCTATCTCGATCACAGCAACCCGACGAGCAAACCTTGAGCGCGGCCTGACAGCTGATGTGAACACCTCACACAGGAAATCGGGCCCTTTTTCTAATTCCAGCCGCAGCAGAGGTGAGATGTGTTACCGAGTACCGGGGAAAGACAGTTTATGCCACAGAGTTCGGGTATTCACAAGAATTATTTTAGAAATGGATAATTTAGACACAAATATGCCTTTTTCGCACTGAAATGCATACAAACCATCGAAAAAAAACTAAATGCACGATAACTTCGTTAAATATTCTTTATTATATGAAATGAACACAAAAAAAAAATCGAACAAGAACAGAAAACCGCACAAAAACAGGTTTTCCTGTAATGGTTTCCAGATTTCTATCAGAATTGGCAGTTTTGTTGCTAATCACAAAATATTAGACCCGTATTTTTTTATTGCTTCGTTAGGGTCCCTATTCCGATTATAGGGTGGTCCAAAAATATTTTTTGCCATTTTTTACAAAAATTTCTTTTTTCAAAATTCATAACTTTTGAGCCACTAAGCCGATTCAGATGATCCGGATGAAAAATATCACACTCGCAAAAAATTTTGATTTTTTTTCGTAATTATTGATTGTATCTGTTTTTTATAGTTCACTTGGTTTCGGGACCTAGGGCGCTATAGTTTTTTGTATTTTCCCTTGAGAGCTGATTACATCGTGACAAAAGTTGCCAGTCCATTTGAAAGTGGAAATGAATTTTCACCTGAACGCACTCCTATATCTTATAACTATATAACTAAAAACGGCTCGCCAAATGTGATAGTAAGAGCAATACTCGAAAAAGGAATCGTTCGATTTGATATTATTATATATTTTTATCATATTTTCTAGATCAAACATGTATTCCATGTAAGGGAGAAACATGTTAGTTGCAAGTGATTCATAATATTGAACGAAAATTGTGTCTGAAAATAATTATAGTAAAAGCAAATTGTAAACGGTCAACCAGAAGATCAATCAATTAACAGTTCTGCGATTGGACCCTTGATCGATTTCTTAGTAAGAAAACGGGAATGTTTGGAGGTATTGGTAACAAAAAATCCATTTTGAGCGGAAAGCAGTTTGCCGGGTCAGCTAGAACAATATAACAATAGATGGGTAATTATCCAGCAATTGTTTGTCCAAGATACAAGTTTGTTTTTCTCAATTTCACTTGCTCAAGCCAGTGGGCAGTCAATAGCATGTCTTGAGACGAGATTTTTGTAGACCCTCCAATGCCAGGCTCTTTCAAGGATAGAAGCGAATCCATTTGAAAACTTACAGACGCTATAATGAAAAACATCAATCAATCAAATTCTACTCTAATCTCGCTTCAGCCAGCGAGCAGTCAATAGTCTTTCTTAACACGTTGAGCCCAGCGTCAGTCCCTAGGGGCCGACGTTGAGCTTTTTGGTAGGAAAGTGCTGACTGACTGGGACTTACAGTTATAAAATGATAAAATAAAAATATATAAGGTTTGTTTTCGGATGTTTTACAAAATTTGACTACTTTCTAGTCGTAGTCGTCGTGGATAGGAACATTGTTTGTTTTTTCGCAGTTTATGCCTGTTTTTAATGTTCTATTGATAGATATTTATGCCTGCAACAGAGCAGTTTCGCTTTGTTTTTGTTTTTATAATACTGGCTTCTTGATATGTTCAAAAATAAATATTATCTATAAGATAAATCGTCCTGCTCAAACCTTTGTAGGGGTATGAAGTGGACCATCATCATCATCTTCAATATATCATCATCTTCGTATTGCTGACTGTTTCCTATGATTACAATAAGTATCTTTGGGAACTGGGATGCTCTTGATGCGCATTGAATGAAAAGCGGAGCAAGAAAAAATCAGTGCTTAACGTGTTAATGTCACATACAGTGACTTCGCACGATACAAAATCCGTGGACAGAATCACTTCTTACGGCCGATCGCGTGATCGCGATCAATTAAAGGAAACATCACGTTGATTTGTATTCCGTAAGGTAAAGAATTCTTGGTATTTTTGCATCATCCAAACTTACTTACTTATAAGTCTAAGAAAAATTGCAATGATTATGCAATCTACCAAAATTGCTCCGAACTCTCAAGTGTTCGATTCAAACTTAACACAATTCTCGTAAGCATTTTCCACGCGATGTTTCCTTTGAAATGGCCATCGTGAATAGACGAAATGTTGTTTTCACGCTCCCGCCATCAACTTTGATTCGCGTTTCCCGCAAAAGCTGTCAGAGTGAGCTGAGATGGAGTTGAAATGCCAGCCTTAAAACTGGTTGATTTGAACCAGCAACTCAAAAGCCGGTTGATAGACTATTTTCTCGACAGAACATGACTCTGCGCTACAACGATTAGATTGATATTTCCACTTAGAAGCTTTGAAGTTCTATTGGAGGTTTTAGAAACCGAGTAACGTTACGCTGAATCACTCAATCAATAAATATAAAATTTTGCAATTATTTTAGATTATGGTAATAATTTAAGCCCTACCAATTCCAACATCAAGGCGTGAAATCGACAGCAGACAACAGTCGAGATGTTGCATTGTTTTCTGATACCAAACCATCGCTCCGATGTGGTGCAATTTTTTTTACAGAACAACGACGCACACATCACACCCTGGCCAAGTTTAGCAACTGAATCAAAAGTTTGCAATTTGCAAAAAGAATTACATAGGAAAAAAAATCGGTCCACACTTGGGGTTTTACCGCCTGAGGGCGGATTTGGGTTCTACCGCAGTCAGCCGTCCGGTACGGATTTGGAAATAGACCCAATCACTGTGAAGCAACTCGCCACAAACCGTCTAGCCTGTTAGGAACGTAACAACCCGCACAAACGGCCAAACGCCAGGCCGACCACCATATTGACGCATAACCAAGCCAAGTCAAGCCGAGAGAGCATAGCGAACCGTTTTATTTATTTTCCTTCTGTCCTAAGCCACAATCGCCAACAAAACAAAACTCAAAATAGCGATAGAGAGCGAGCCGTCGTCGAATCGTTTTTACATAATTTTGCCGGTTTCGAAAACTGTGACGACGACGACGACGGCGTCGATCCGCGTGGTGACTTTTTGGAGCAACGCGCGCTGTCACCTAAATTCCCGAACCCCAAAACTAAACCAATTCACGTCGAATTGCGTTCCTATCGCGGGCATCATTGGTTGGCGAAATGAGTCGTGTATACAATTGTGCGATAAGAAAAACGCGGTGGCGGGTTCGCAACATTGTGCGAAATGATTAGGAAAAAAAAAAACAAAATGCAACCAAAGTTAGGCAGAACATCTGATTCGCAACGTGCGATTTGTTGCGATCGCAACAAACCCCAGACGGGGTGTGTGTGGAAATGCTCACGCTGTCTATCGATACGCTCACGCTGAAGATAGTTAGCGAACCTCCGGTGTGATCTATGATCAACGACACGCAGCTAACCGTAAGAATAAAAAACAGAATTAAAACCTTGGCTCAGAGCGAGCAGCAACATGCAGACCAGAGGATTGTTTCCGGCTCCCGCGACTTCTACTCGGCCGATATAATCTACGACATAATTGGGTATTAATTAGAGCCTCAACTAGGTGCCACTTAGCCCGGTTGATGGGTTTTGTTGAGTTTTTCCGCTGTTTTACGCGCGGTTACGACGTGACAAGAACACATTATTCTCCTCTCTCTGTACTGCACTGTCATTACCGTTATTAGCGGCGTGGAAACGAGAGATGAACCTCATGGAAGAGCAAAGTCTATGTCGGCTAGAGGACATTTGGTATGTTTTACCGATCGATTATCAAAACTTTTAAAAAATGTGCTTAAAATGCATTAATGGTGCGTTTTTATGTGCTCAAATTATTGTGTTTTATGTTCGAGTTTGAGCTGGATTCTGTCACCCTGCTCTGTTCATCCAATATCGAAGTTGGCTTTTGGTTCAGTTCTTCAATGATTGTTTACGAAAACACTTCTTAATACTATATAGTATCTACATCAATTGGAGGGGTGCATAGAAATATTTCCAATCGAATGCAAAAATCTCTGTGATTGTGAATAGTGGAGTTGTAAGCGTTTCAAATCTTTCATTACTGTTAAATGCAGTCCTACGTTAAAACGATTTGTTTATCTCATTTCATCAGTTGCAGTTACATTGCTCCCACACGAAAAGAGCTTCAGATTAGCGTAAATGGCATCGGGCGGTGACTGGCGGTTTGCCGTAGCAAGGGCACTATTTAAAATCTCGGTTGCACGTGTTTATTTTATTGCATACTAGCTGACCCGGCAAACTTCGTCCCGCCCGAAATTTATTTTTCGTTATCACATCCACGTTTTCTTACTAAGCGCTGTTCATGGGTCCAATCGCAGAATTATTATTGATTGATCTTCTAATCTACCCTTTAAAATGACCTTTTACTATAAAATTCCTAATACTTCTACTAAAACTCGACATTATAATATCAGATTATTTTCAGACACAATTCTCGTTCAAGATTTTTGAACCACTTGCAAATAACATGTTTCTCCGTTACGTTACATGCCAAATTTGGTTTTATTTGGTTGATTAATTCTCGAGTAATGCAGACATTTGTGTTTCATTTGTATGGCAGCCCCCTCTTAGAGAGGGGGGAGGGGTATCTAACCACCATGGAATCATTTATTGCACCCTAAAACCTCCACACGGCAAATTTCGTCTTATTGCACCCTAAAACCTCCACACGGCAAATTTCGTTTCCTAGAGAGAGGGGAGGGGTTTCAAACTGTCACGAAAACCTTCCCCGGCCCCAAAAAGCCGTACATACTAATTTTCATGTCGATCTGTTCAGTAGTTTCCGAGTCCACAATAAACAGACAGACAGAAAGACAGAAAGACAGGAAGACAGACATACATCACTCGATTTATATATATATATATATATATATATATATATATATATATATATATATAGATTATAATATTATTTTAGATGATTTTAGTAGAATGCTGTGGTGGTTCTGCAGGGGGCAAATGGTTTACATCATTTTATAGTAGCAGCTCAAAATGATTGATTCTTGATTGATTCTTGTCCTCGTAAGAACAATACATGAGCTGGCCATATGCCGCGAACTGTTTCCTTCTGTCAATGCACAAACTGCATTGTTAATGCATCACGAAAGTTATTCCTTTTGACATAGGACTACGTCTTTGATAGGGGGGTCACTCTACGAAAAATGTAACGTTTATTAAGAGTTTTCAAATGCATATCACGCAGAATCGTTCTTACGATATGTGTTATAATAAAGGGTGTGTCACATCAAATTGCATCACGGAAAAAACGCTGTAGAAATTCGCCCAGTAGACCGATCCTTTTGAAAATTTTAGACAGTAAAATAAAAACTATTAAACAACTTTTGGCATTTTCTTTTTATTCATACTTCGAGCCCAAGCCCGTATGCTCGCACCTTCCTCTTTACCCCGTCCATAAGGTTCTGTACAACGTCAGGTTGTAGTTTTTGAACAGAAATCCATTTTCTCTTGAAGTCCGCCTCCGATTTGACAACTTTTGGGTTCTTGCGGAGGGCCTGCTTCATAATCGCCCAAAATTTCTCTATTGGGCGAAGCTCCGGCGCGTTGGGCGGGTTCATTTCCTTTGGCACGAAGGTGACCCCGTTGGCTTCGTACCACTCCAACACGTCCTTTGAATAGTGGCACGAAGCGAGATCCGGCCAGAAGATGGTCGGGCCCTCGTGCTGCTTCAATAGTGGTAGTAAGCGCTTCTGTAGGCACTCCTTAAGGTAAACTTGCCCGTTTACCGTGCCGGTCATCACGAAGGGGGCGCTCCGCTTTCCGCAAGAGCAGATCGCTTGCCACACCATGTACTTTTTGGCAAACTTGGATAGTTTCTGCTTGCGAATCTCCTCCGGAACGCTGAATTTGTCCTCTGCGGAGAAGAACAACAGGCCCGGCAGCTGACGAAAGACCACTTTGACGTAGGTTTCGTCGTCCATTACCAGGCAATGCGGCTTCGTCAGCATTTCGGTGTACAGCTTCCGGGCTCGCGTCTACCCCATTATGTTTTGCCTTTCGTCGCGGTTAGGAGCCTTCTGAACCTTGTATGTACGCAGGCCCTCCCGCTGCTTGGTCCGCTGGACGAATGAACTTGACAAATTCAGCTTATTGGCGACATCCCGGACCGAACTTCTCGGATCACGTCTAAACTGCTTAACTACGCGCTTGTGATCTTTTTCACTGACGGAGCATCCATTTTTGCCGTTCTTCACCTTCCGGTCGATGGTTAGGTTCTCGAAGTATCGTTTTAGTACTCTGCTGACCGTGGATTGGACGATTCCCAGCATCTTACCGATGTCCCGATGTGACAACTCCGGATTCTCGAAATGAGTGCGCAGGATTAATTCACGACGCTCTTTTTCGTTCGACGACATTTTTCCAAATTTACGAAAAATTGACAGTGAAGCATGGCCAACGTGATCTATACACTCTTATCTGATTATAAGCGAAAGCTGAAGATATAATTCCTAAAAATTAAATTTCTACATCGTTTTTTCCGTGATGCTATTTGATGTGACACACCCTTTATTATGTTTAATCACAATTAAAACGTTTAACTTAAAAAGTTTTTTTACTTATTTTTTGAAAAAATGAAGTTCAAATGAATTCAGAGAGGATGATGCAGATCCCATCTGTTTCGTTCTGCACTTCAAACGTGTATCCATAATAACGAGACGGCCTTTAATCTTCTAAGATCTCCTAATTGGCCGGAATAATTCATGTTTTCGATTACCCAATAACAATAAATTCCATATATGTTATGCATGCATCCCAGAGTGAGGATACAGATGAATAAATTGTGGGTGAGTGATCAGACACATTAGAGCAAAAATAATAGAATGTGTAGCTTGTCGTGTTATAAATTCGGTGTATGCGTGACTGATTGGATTCCTCATCCTGGAGCTGAAACCTTGAGAATAATTGTGCGTACTTTGAACCACTAATATCGAACACGAAAACGTTGAATGTAGATTGTCAAAAGACCACTGCTGTGATTGAATGCTGCGTAGCAGCTTAACGGAGATTACTTTGCGCTGTCGAATGCTGCTGTAATCAACTACCTTTTTCAATACCGAGTCATCACTCAGCGTAGATAAAGCATAATTTGCAGTTTGAACATTCAAACCTATAAAGCTATCATGTGTAGCCTTTCGAGGGGATCACAAACTGGAAACCACAGGGCAAAAAATAATACATCACCGTGCGATCGATTGTCTGTCCTTGGAATGGTACGACCCCACAAAGTTTAGTTGCTGCTTTTCGCTTCAAATTCGGATCTTCGTTACTTAAAGTGCTTCTGTGTCACGTGCTCCTCGGGCTCTTCGAGCCGCACGGCGGGTGGTGCTTTTAGTGTATGTATTACCATGATTATCTATTATTAGCAGCGGCAGCAGTGGATTGTTTTTGGTTCGTTCGTTTCCTTGATTTGCGCGATCGCACCGCAAAGTGATCGCAACAACTTGTCCAGAACAGCGTTGCCCTGGCCATATATGCGTGTATTCATGAGAGAGGTCACACAGTCGCGCAGGTGATCGTTGTTTTTCGGACACATGCAGACACATGTTCAAGTGGACCTCGGTACGCACTTCACCGCCGACCGTGTGGGGACAGTTATTAGTTGGGAAATGTCATAAACACAGGCAAGACGCCGTAATAATAGCTCCGTTAGTGGGTTGCCTGAGAACATCTGAGTCTCTCAGAACACAGAAACAGGTGCTCTATGCCAGTTTACCGCTACATGGCCCGGGTTGCATTGTCCCAAAACATGTCATTTCGTCACAAAACGACAATATTGTTACTGTATTTTTGTATCTTATTTCTGTTGGCGGTTAGCGGGTTCGTAGTTTGTGGCCAGTTGATGTCTTTCCACTCACTCATTTCGATGTTTATTTCTGCGAAAGAGACATCAACGGGAAGGAAGCGCGGAACCGTCGTCAAGCAGATGGGGGGAGAGTCAAATGGATGACGAGGGGTTAACAACTTTTTTTTTCATGTTTCACATGCAGCTGCTAATGGGCTTAATCCGTTTTGTCCGAACAGAGCAAGGTTAGTTAGCAAGAAAATTACTGTTCTTTTTGTTCGTGTCACTCATTTATCAGATTCGGAATGTTGGGTCATTGTTTTTTTCTGTGCTTGGGGAAAAATTTCACCTTAATGGATGTCTATTCTCCACTGGCAGTTGAAGATGGATCGATTGGTGTGCCACTGTCTTGCTCGAGAGTAACAAATGGTTGACGGCATTTCACCGAATATTTTTAGTTTTTAATCATTCAAAACATCTTGCGTAACCCATCTTTTTCCCCAAAACAGTGCTTTTCAGATATGCATATTTTTAGGCTTAAGCCAATTCTGAAAACTGCTCACACAAACCCATTGCACCTCCCCGCCTTCTAACTCGACTGTGCTCCCGAGCCCAAAATGCTGACGACGTTTCAGGTTTCACTCAAATCTCAAGCACAACCACCCATTCACACACGTCAATCCGATCGACCTTTTGCGGTTTCGATTCTCTAGCGTTTCGCATCTTTCTACCTTTTCTCGGCGGCACCGACGGCGAATCAAGCCTCCGCCACATTGTTACCCAATCAACCGATCGATATTGGCACTTATTCCACCGAACGAGAGCGAGAAAAGTCCTTCAAGTTCATTTTCCCTCCTCCCCGGAAAAAAGCCATCACTGGAGATTTCTTCTTTGCGTGCGTGTGTCGCCCTTGAGCTGCAGTCGTAGAAATTGGCCACGGCCCAACGCATTCACTCTCAAATATTTTTTCTTTCGATCACGATCGTTGGATTTGGTTGGATCATTGGAGGGCAATTTGGCGTCGTTTGGCATTGCAACATTGCAACTTCCCACACCGTGTGGCGATCATGTCTTGCTTCGAACCCTCCAATTGGAACAATTTAGGTGAGTCGCCTGATGCCTGACGATCGCGTTTTCGGACCCCCCAACTAATTGATCGCGTAACAGTGCCGTGTGCCGTACGTTTCTTGGTAGTTCCTGGCGAGTGACGGCGCTTCTGCCTGGCCGATAACAGGTTTACACGCGATCCCAGCTGCTGCCCTGCGTGATCATGTAATAAATAAGCATGGTGATGTGTTGAAGCGGAAGAAATATGGAAACTTTCACTTGATCGTCCCCTGGCTCGTAGCATGCAGGGACTCTGAGGGTCCAACGTTTGATCAGCGAGAGATTTCCGGACTTTCGTTTAAGATTTATTAAGTGTTTTTGACTCCATGAAAACATGTGTCCTTAATTTGTTTTTTTTTTTTTGACAAACATTGTGCATTTGAATAGTGTTACCCATATCATCGATGAAGCTTGAGCTTTAGTAGATTGTATACTTGATAGTTGCTCTGCTGAATCGACGAAATGGCACAAAGAACGCAATTAAATGCGCTACGAAGTAGCAATCGATTGTCCAAACAATAGTGCCCTTTAAAACTATCATGAAAAGCATGATGTTTATGGAGAAATGTAAAGAATCAGAATTCATTGCGGTGAACGCACCTGTAACCCACTTCCTGTTTTTCATTCTCCAGTGCTCCATAATATATAATTAATTGATTCAACTGGCGTTTGTTAGTTTGTTAGTCAGAAGCCTGTTTCATTGAATCGGAAACAAGTGCTTATTCTCCTACACTGCGTTTCACAACTATAGAACCACTTAGCATCAATTAATAAAATCCGGAAAGTCAAGGCATGGTTTATTGAATAGGGACTTCTGATTCTGGACTGATCAGCTTGTTTACCAGATCAAAACCCTATCAAGAACTTATGAGGAGTGATTGTACGAATAGTAGATGCAGCTTACAAGCAGTATGAGTGATTTGAAGAACTTAACCGAGCAGTATCCTCTGCGTAGAACGAGATACACACTACAACATGGCGTAGCTTGATCAAAACCACCCCGAATGGGTTATTTGAAATGATTGAGAACTAAAGGTGTCCTGTGAATTAGAAACTTATTGTAATTCATGTGAAATTGACGTTAATTTTGTAAAGGAGTGAGAGTTTTTCCATCTGGTTCTATAGTTATGAAACACTGGATTTTCTGTTTTTTAAATGTTTCGCGCCTGAACACAACAATAAAGTTCGAATGGCCAGTCTTTCAAATGAAGACAGTTGTTGTATCCTACACTCTTCTTCTTCTTCTTCTTCTTCAATGGCACTAACGTTCCTAGAGGAACTTCGCCGTCTCAACGTAGTATTACTTGCGTCATTTTTATTAGTACTTAGTTGAGATTTCTATGCCAAATAACACGCCTTGAATGCATTCTGAGTGGCAAGTTCTAGAATACGCGTGATCACAGTGCAAGTCGGAGGAAATTTCTTTGACGAAAAATTCCCCGACCAGAACGGGAATCGAACCCGAACAACCCGGCATGTTAGTTATGACGCTAACCACTCGGCCAAGGGAGCACATGTATCCTACACAATATACTTCAATTCACCCGATTCCTCACATATCTCTGGAAATTCGGAAAAAATAGTGGTTCTATAGTTGTGAAACGCAGTGCATATGAAGATCTAGTACAAATTTATCTCAAATACTGATATGGTAACTTTTTCGACTTCAGGAATAAATACCGAGTTCATTCTTTTACCGTCTGGTGCTACCAGTCCAAATGTCATGACCCTGGCCGGATGTTCCATCAAATTTACGTTTTTGTTCTCGTCGGATATCTCCTCTACTGGCAGAGAGCTGATGTATCGGTCAGTGATACGGGTAAACATACCCTCGTTTGTGAACATAACTAGATTTTTGTTCTTAAGAAAATTTAAAATTTTCTTGCAGCGCTAGACACGTAACTCCCGGTTGCGTTGAGTTATCACCTGGGTCTTCTTCCGTACTCGTGACTTAGCACCACAGTCTTCCTTTATGATTCTCCGCAGAGAACGGTAACTCATTCCAACCTGCTTAGCCATTTTTGTCATAGAACGCACGCGCGAATAGATTGGACGAAATTTTACTCTACTTTTTTCGCCCGAACTGACCTCGGGCAACCCGAGATAGTATTTCTTTCTTTTGAAGCTCGAAAACTCTTTTTAAAATCCACCGGGACACACCAACAGCAGCCGCATTTTTTATTTTGCGGTATTTGCGCGTGGAATAAGATCACAAATTTCGATTAGTAAGTTTACAAAACACTTCCAGAAAGATACCGCCTTGTTGAAATATTTTTTTGCGAACTCCAGTCGTGCTTTTTTATTTTCTAGAGTGATGTATGATAGTTTACGAGCGTAGTTTCTCTGCAATCCATGCTTCCTAATCCTGCAGCTAAGTGTACGGTCCGATACTAAAAGCTGAAGAATTTTCTTGATAGATCGAATGCTTACCGATGGATTTTTTGACGTAGGACTACGTCTTTCATTTCTATACCGGGGTGTAAAATCAAAGTTTCGAAAACGAAAGCGTTACGCCGGAGACCGAGATTTTGAGCGTTAATAGCTCCTAAACAACTGAACGAAATGGTATGATAAACACTTCATTCGAAAGATAAAATGTCTACACGTTATATACTTGTTACTTTTTGATCCAAAAACTTGTTTGAATAGCCTTAAAATTGCTTTCAAAACCGGCTATTGAAATCACCAATCGGTATATAAGCGCCGCTCGGAAATCCACTCAGTTATAATTGAGCAGCGATTGAGGTACCATCGCAGGAATGAATAGATGTTTCCCTAACACATACTTCAAAACCATGGAGCCTGGGGAAATCGGCATGGCAAAATAGATGCAAGCAGCGGGTAGTTTTGTACTCGTTTGCGTTTGTCCAAACTGGAATGTGTTTTCCCAACACAGTTTCCGAAACCAATGAGTTAGGAAAATCGGCATTCCAGATCTCGGCAGTACTTTTTCTACCCCCATGCATTTTTACACTCCGGAATGCATTTTGCTAACACGGTCTACAAAAGCGGGTACAAATGCAACGCTTTGGTTCGTTTATTCAAGACTGCATGCCCCTTCATGTGGCCAGCTCACTGAATTTCTACGCATACCTTTTAATGTTGATAACTATTTGCTGCGATAATCACTACCATAATGCATGAATTGACCTAAATTAAGATTTGTTTGCAATTGAATTCGTAAATTGTTTCATCCATTCACTAGTTCAATGAATAATTTAATCAATAGTTTTGCGCAGCGGTGATATCGTACCCAAATGAGGAACATACCAAGTGCGATTATTGCTAATTGAAAAAAACACAAATGATTACTAAGCCAACGGCAGCCCTACGTCAAGCTTGCGGTTATAGCATAGGTATAACCCATTCATAGTTTTTTTTTTGGTTTCTCGAATCATCATGGAATCAATGCGACGATCTGTTTTACGCACACCTCCTCTACACTTCTGGTACTTTACCCAAATTTCCTGTACAGCTCCACTACTGATACTAAATTTTACAGCAATTTTCCGTTGTGATAGATTGTACTTACAGTCTTTTACCACCGAATTTCAGATGGGAATTGAAATTTGTTTACCAGCCATGATAATTGCAAGTTCCAACATTTTTTTCAACGATAACAACTAAAGCACTGCTTGAATCGAACGAAAACAACGCGTGCAAATAGTTTTGCCATAACGCAGCACCGATAACGAGAGGGGTGCGTCAATGTTTTGTTACAAGATATTGTGAAATTTTCCAGTGGATTTTTTTCCATGTCATACCTGTTTTAACCAAATATTACCAAATTTGCAAAGAACTTTTAGAATTTAGAGGTTACTAATTACCATTTACATATTTCTAATCATTCAGCTATAGAAAAGTTCCTAAATTCGGGTGGATTTTTTTCGTTGCGGGCCACTGGAGTTCCATTCGCCGTCACCATGAACCTGTAAGAATAGAGACGGAAAGAATATTGAAATTATTACAATATACGTGAGCTGGTGATCTGTTAGATCATGGCAGAATTTATCTTCTATCAAAGTAGTTGAAATAACGTTTGTTACGTCCGAAATCGTCGAATTACACATAAAAAAGCAAAAGTGTTTACATTTCTGAACGAGCGCATCCGATGAAACATACGTGTTCCTGACGAGTGCTCTATACAATGTCTCCTCCCTTCCAAGGTTTTAAGGAATCACAGAATATCTGAAATTTTGATAAACTTAACTCCTTTTCATATTTCGTAACACTGCTCGTTATGACAGACGTGTATAATGGAAGTATGAACAATGGAATATGACATACTGCGATTACATTTTTTGTGGCATATCTAGAACAAGTTGACATTTCAAATTCAACTAACAAAACCAATACAGCGCCAAAATCAACCCAACAAAAACGGATCTGGTTTTCTACGGTAGAATAAGTGCAACCGAACCAACCAACCAAATCACCGCCAGTGGTTTGAGAAGTCGAATCCAATCGAAGCGACCATAATTGAATCTGAAACCTGTCCCGGAGCAAAAACTATACAAACACACAAAAATCGCGTAATTGCTCCGCACCGCTGGTTGTGGTAGTGGTAGTGTGGTAATGGCGACAGCGGCAAATCCCAGCGCATTGAATCAACAACCGCCGCCGCCGCTCCACCCGCGTCGGGCTCAAAGTCAAACTCAACGATTTGCCATTCAAGAAAACCACAAAGACCGCAAAGAGGAGACGCGCCGTTTGGGAGACGGTATGTCAATCGGATCAGACCATCCCACGCGTTGAATAGCTTTCTTGCAGCGAAAACGCTGCAATCGGCGAATCACGGGCAAAGGGTGACTGACTTGGCGGTGAAGCAATGGAAACATTCCACATTCAGTATTCATCTGGTCAGCATTGCAGAATCCAGCTCCGGTTGTGACAGTTCAGACTGTGTCGGTGTTTTCTAGAACTTTCGTCAAACGGAATTCAAGCTATCCGTGATCATTATTTCGAAACGCGGAAACGAGACTTAATGCGCCCCAACGTGACCGATCTTCCTGGTAAGCAGCTCGCCCTCTGCAACCATTTCGTAACACCGGGCGGATTGTAATTACCTTACCTTCGAAGACGCACTCGACGCTCAACCGACCTGTCTTTGGGAAGACACCGAAAGGAGGCAAAAAAAAACCAACGAATCCAGCGCCACCGAAGCAGGAAGTCGAGCGTTAATTGTCCGAAAGGCTCAACTAGGAAGTGTGTACGTCGTTCCACTCGGGCTTTCGGTTCCTGCCGCAGTACGACATGATCGTTGAAATAGCTCCAGACGAAGTCGAGATACATTCACTTACGGCGCTCGTATTTTGTTTCCCACACGCCATCACCAGTCTTGTCTAATACACTGTAAAATTTTCGTATCGAATTTTCTACTGTGATCCGTCTTTGTAAGTCGACTTTGCGTCATGCTTTTACCGTGGTTTTCGTTACGGTGCGCTCTCAATAGGGTCTGTTTCACGCCGTAAAGAGGGAAGTAAATAAATTCGATCGTTACAATAATGAGGGATAAAGAAAAAATTACGAATGAATTAGCATTAATACGCAACAATATAATCCGACGAAGTGTAGTACCCACGGACCGGCTTTCTTTCGCTGCCTTTCTGTTTACATTGCACATAACCTCTCCTGCACATAGGGAAGACATAAACACAGCGCATATGCGCTAACATGCGCAGCTCTCGTCTCTTGCTCCTTGGTTAGCCAGGCTTACCCCGGGCTTACCGTCTCGGCGGGAGCCGATTGCTCAGCGCCTTCGCTCCCAGTGTGGTGGGTATGTTAATGAAATGGTTTTACTTTCAGTTTGATTGGGTTTACATTACGCCAACTATCACTGTCCTGCGTCGTTCGGATCGGAACGTAGAGACGGGGAACACGAGGTGTTGGGGAGATCCGGTCACTGACAACGAATCGAACCGTTTCAAAGTAGAACTGGGCTTTTCTTGAAACCGCTCGCCAATCATTGCTCGATATTTATGGGTGAGAGTGGTGTCCGTTGATGGAGAGTTGTATTTCTCATTATTTCAAGGGTAGAATTTTCTTCATGAACTCGCGAACTAGACACATATCTCGATCACAGGTCTCGAATCGTCGACTGTATATATAGACAACAGATCCAGATTCTAGATTTGAATTGCAGATTGCAGATTTGACCTTCAGATCGATTAGCTCAGGACTTTAAAAACAGACTACTAATCCCTAGTTTACGGCAGTTAATCATCCCAAAACCCATCCCAAATCTTCTATGTAAAACAAAAATTTTAATCATACGTATAACTCATCATCACAAGAGAACGGATGGTCAGATTTGAGCTGTCTTTATTTCGTTGTGTTCATCTCCATCCAAACACAAATAGAATCTCCAAAGTGTGAAAGCAGTTTGTCCAACTGGAGTTCATTTCTTCAATTGGAATTAACCTTAACAGCATTGAGCTTCGTGGATTTCCAGGTGGTATTCGCGTTGACGGCATTGAGCTTCGTTTACTAGTAGAGGGAAGCGTCAAAGAATAATTGATTTTCAGGCGGAACGAACACATTTTTAGAATTAAAATTATGAATTAAAATTCACTTTTCCGTATCAAATATTTGAATTTCTCAATTATGAAATTTCAGATTTTATGTATTTTCGTTTTTTTTTTATTTTAGAATTTTGAAATTTTCTTATTTTCGTATTTTTCTATTATCATATTCTCATATTCTCGTATTTTTTTTTTGTTGTTTATTTGTTGTTGTTTCTTATTTTCATGATTTCCAATTTTCAAATTTCGTAGTTTGTTATTTTCATTTGTTTATATTTTCACATTTTCATATTTCCATACTTTCTTATTTACGTATTTTTTATATTTTCGTATTCTCTTACTGTCGCATTTTGTTTCGTATTTTAGCTTTTTATATTTTAATTTTTTTAATTTTAATTTAATATTTTCATATTTTCATATTCCCATATTTTCATATTTTTGTATTTTCTTATTTTCATAGTTTCGCATTTTTCATATTTTCGTATTTTCGGATCTTCATATTTTTGGTTTTTTGCCTTTTCGTATTTTCGCACTTCTACAATTTCATGTTTTCGTATTTCGATACTTTCGTATTTGTCATACTTTCTTATTTCCGAGTTTTAACATTTTTGTGTTTTTATATTTTTATATTTTTAGGCAGACTTATCTCACTTCTTAACTAGGCGAACCTAGCCAGAATTTTCACCTGCCCCCGGGCTTCTGAATGCCAAAGGGGGACTAGGCTCTGCGGAATGCACGTATCTGCATGCTCGTGCTGTTTTAGTCCTGACCGAGGAATTGTCGGACAATCGCGCAGGTGCTAAGGATGACCGACTTTTGGATGCCGGCCAATTCCTTCTCGATGTTCAACACCTTTAGCGCTTCCAGAAGTGTCTTCGGGATAATTCCAGTTCCAGAGAGAACGACTGGAACAATTCTTGGGACCTCCCTTAGCCCCCACAGTTCCTTGAGCTCCACGGCCAATGGTCGGTACTTGCAGATTTTGCGACCGTGGGTCTCCTCCAGATTCTGGTTCAGTGGAATAGCGACATCGATGATGGTGACTTTGCGGTCGCTCTTGTCGTAAACCATTATATCTGGGCGGTTGTGGTGGATCGAGAGGTCGGTCAGAACAGTGCGATCCCAGTACAGCTTGAAACGGTCATTTTCCAGGACAGGTGCAGGCAGGTACCGGTAGTTTGGTACGTTGTCTTCCAGTAGAGCACATTGGAGCGCCAGTTGTCGATGAACAATACGGGCCACGTTGTTGTGGCGCTCGGTGTAGGCTGCGTTGGCCAAAACGGGACAGCCTCCCATAATGTGCTCTATGTTTTCACCTGGTTGATGGCACATCCGGCAAATGTCATCAACGTCTTGATGCCAGACGTACCGCCTGCAGTTTCTCGTCGGCATTATCCTGTCCTGGATGGCTATCATGTCGGCTTCTACTACTGAAGAGAGTTCACCACGCGTTAGCCACAGATTAGATGCGGCCTTGTCGACGTGTGGCCGGTCCAGTTGATGGGGGTGGGCACCATGCACTGCCTTCTGCTTCCAAGCTGCAATCTTCTCCTCCACTGTCTGCAGATTGCAGTTGAGTTGGTACTCCGCTTGCGCCAAGTGCAGAGCGCTGTATCCTCTGTCGGCGGCGCAGACAGCCCGGTATAGCGCGTTTTGGTTGGCGCGTTCTGCGAAGTACTCGCGCAGTTGTCGTACCTGGGCAACACACAGTGCAGAAATGTCGACGATTCCAAGTCCCCCTTCTTTGCGTGGTAGTGAAACTCTCTCCAGTGCCGATTGAGGATGGTGCATTCCGGCCTCTTTGAATGCTTTCCTCATCCTCCTCTCAAGGTCCTCTAGGTTAGTTTTGCTCCATTTGACTACACCAAAACTGAAGGTCAGCAGGGGAACCGCGAATGTGTTGATCGCGCGTACCTTGTTCCCCGCGTTGAGGAAAGTCCTCAGGACACAGTTCACTCGACTCAAGAACTTGTCTCGCAGCTCCGTCTTGATGTCGGAGTGGCGAATCCCGGTGAGCTGTCGGAATCCAAGATATTTATAGGATTCGCCACGAACCATGTCTCTTATGAACTCGCCGTCATAGACCTCGTAGCCTCCGGATTCGGTAAGTTGTCCTTTCAGCAGGTGGACACAGCGACACTTGTCGAGGCCGAACTCCATACAGATGTCCCTGCTTATGTCTTCGACAACCCGGATAGCTACACCTAGACGCTGACGTGAATCAGCGTAGACCTTGAGATCGTCCATGTAAAAGGTATGGGTCACTTCTTCGTGGGCGCCGTCGCCATACCTTATTTTATAGCCATGACCGTTTCTATTGAGCGTCCTACTGAGGGGGTTCAGTGCCAGACAAAACCAAAGCGGGCTGAAAGAGTCGCCTTGGAATATCCCCCTCTTTATCTGCAGCGTTCTAGACTGCAACACATTTTCCCCATCACTAAGGTGCAGAGACGTGCTCCACTGCCTCATCGCATGCTGCAGGAACCTAACGACGACGGGATCAATTTTGTAGAGCTCTATTTATTATATTATGTAGAGCTCTATATATTATTTTTTATATTTTTATATTTTTATATTTTTATATTTTTATATTTTTATATTTTTATATTTTTATATTTTTATATTTTTATATTTTTATATTTTTGTATTTTTGTATTTTTGTATTTTTGTATTTTTGTATTTTTGTATTTTTGTATTTTTTGTATTTTTGTATTTTTGTATTTTTGTATTTTTGTATTTTTGTATTTTTGTATTTTTGTGTTTTTGTAGTTTTGTATTTTTGTATTTTTGTATTTTTGTATTTTTGTATTTTTGTATTTTTGTATTTTTGTATTTTTGTATTTTTGTATTTTTGTAGTTTTGTATTTTTGTATTTTTGTATTTTTGTTGTTTTGTATTTTTGTATTTATGTATTTTTGTATTTTTGTATTTTTGTATTTTTGTATTTTTGTATTTTTGTATTTTTGTATTTTTGTATTTTTGTATTTTTGTATTTTTGTATTTATGTATTTTTGTATTTTTGTACTTTTGTATTTTCATATTTTCATACTTTCATATTTTTTAATTTTTATATTTTCGTATTTTCATATCTTTGTGATTTAAAATTGTTCATTGTTCGTATTTTCATATTTTTGTGTTTTCTTATTTTCGTATTTTCATATTTTCGTATTTTCGTATTTTCATATTTCCATATTTACATATCTACATATTTGAATATTTTCATATTTTTTCGTGTTTTCTTATTTTCGTATTTTTATATTTTCACATTTTCGTATTTTAAAATTTTTGTATTTTCACTTTTTTTTTTGTATTTTTCATCGTGTATTTTTCGTCGTTTTTCATGTTTTCATATTTTCGAATTTCAACATTTTCGTGTTTTCGTATTTTTGTATTTTCGTATTTTTGTATTTTTCATATTTTCGTTTCTTCATATTTTTGTATTTTTGTATTTTCGTGTTTTGTATTTTCGTATTATCATGTTTTCGTATTTAATTTTTTTTTATTTTAGGGTTTTCATACTTTCGTATTTTAAAATTTATAAATAAGGTATTTTAAAAGCTCTGAATTCCTGAATTTCAGAAACGGTGAAATTTTAAAATTTGAATCTTTCAATGTCTGAGCCTTTGAATCTTTGAATTATTTGAATTATTTGAATTCTTTAAATACTTTGAATTCTTCGAATTCTTTGAATTCCTTGAACTCTTTGAATTTTTTGAATTCTTTGAATTTCTTATATTCTTTGAATTTTTCAAATTTTTCAAATTCTTTGAATTCTTTGAATTTTCTTATTTTCATATTTTCATAGTTTTTTTTAATTTAGTGTTTCCTTATTTTCGTATTTTAAAATTTATAAATATAAAAATATTTAAAAGAAATAATAAATGAGGTGTTGCCGTATTTTCATTGAATTTCTGGATTTCTGGATTTGAATTTCTGAATTCCTAAATTTCAAAATTCCTTAAGCTTTGAAATTTGAATTTTTTGAATTTTTGAATCTTTGAATTTTTGAACCTTTGGATTCTTTGAATTCTTTGAGTTTTTTTAATTCTTTGAATTCTTCTTCTTGTTTTGAATCTTTGAATCTTTCAATATTTTTTTCTGATTCCTGATATACGATTTCTGATGGCTGCCTCTTAATGCCTACCTCTGAATTCAACCTACCTCTGAATACCTTAATACCTACCTCTGAATTCAACAGTATCTATTCCTGTTGAATAACCTTACACATCTCGGAAGCTATATAATAAACGATACACAAATTCACGAGTTGACACTTACCAAGTTGTGAAAGACCACATGATTGTCCAAAAACGACAACGGAAGTCAGACGAATGTCAGAATAGAGCCCAATTTTCAGCCAAGCCTTGTGCTCTCTCGAATGGAAAGTGACACTTACGATTCGTTCGTTCATTGCTTTTTATTTCCCCATTACCGGCACAAGTGTGTCCAAAGATACAAATCGAAGCAAATTTAGAAACAATGGCGTCCGGCCTTCGTCGGGTCTATTTAGCGAAAAAAAAAAGTTCAAGCAAAGCCCGGCTGCTTAATTTTAATCGAATGACTGTATGACGAAATTCTGTTACCGTCTGTTTTGTATAACAAACAGACGTAACGACTCCCGCCTCCGGTAAATCACCACGGAGGCAAGCGATTTCACTGCTCTAAAATTAGTTTGCACCCCGTTTGCACAGCGCAAGCGTTTTGAATTTCGTGATCGTGTCGCGCCGATATTTGAAACAATATGCACAACATTTGCATGGGGCCGATAATTGGAACCGCCTCCGCAGACTCCCGCATTGGTTTGGTGTGGTCATTTTCAACAATCGATTTCTTTGTTTGGCATTCGAAACAGGGCCTTAATTGATTTGGAACTGGAAAAGGGCAACCTGCGGAGTTACACCACTTGAATAAATTCGGCATTGTATCAGCTGTCAAACGAACACTTTGTCGGGGGGTCCTTATAAGTCCAACTGTCACACTCACGAGGTGAGTGTGTCACCGTTTGATTCCGGCTTCATCTATCACTCCGTCGATGGCCATTTATTGCACTTAGCGTGCCGCTAATTTGGAAACCTGTTTGCCGAAGAGCATCGCCACATTGTGCGCACATGGCTACCGGAAAGGTCAGCCGCAATGCGTTTTCCTTTTCTACTCACTATTTTCAACCGGCTTGCAAACACCTCCATAACAACTCTACTTACCCATCACTGACACAGTTCATCTTCAGCCTACTTCGATGGCACGATGGCACCCCGGAATTGGTGGCATTTGAAGCCAATGAGTGATGCGAATGAGTGCTTATCGATTTTTCAAATGTCAAATGTTCGCAAATGGATTCTGCAAACGTTGCCCTCTTTTACAGCGTGCTTTTTTTATTTCCCCATTGTTTTGCTTTTCCGCGCTAATTGGGTGATTTCGTTAATCGTCTTCACTCGACTCTTCGCAGCCGGGGATTACTGAGAAGAAAACTTCCATTTAAATTGAAAATTAAGCACTCTTTCTTTCTGTTGATCCCCGCTTGAAGATGCCAGCGACGGTGACGTATTCTTCGAACCCCATTTGAATTTGACACAGCCGCTCGTAAACCACACACTCAAACAGTCGCAGCCGCAGCCGGATTGTGTCAGTGACCGCGGCCAACTTTCACCCGAAACGGGCCGCAATTGGTGTGGCGCGGTCGGCGTATTACATTTGCGTCTTCGTGAGATACCGATTTGCACCTCTTCGGGGCGTCATCATCTGGTGCTCGTGGAAGCAAGCAGCGGGATGAGGCGAAAGTCGGCAGAATGTCCAAAGTTATTGAAGCGATGGAAAAGGTGACAATTGTTCCGTTTGAAATGCTGTTGTAAGTCATTGTTTTTATAGGGCAACCAATTTTATGATATTGCTCTACATTCTATGTGATTCCAAGGAACTCTGCTGTCCTGAATGTGAATCAGAATCTGTAATCAATACTAATTACAGTCAACTTTCCCTTACTTCCCTTGTAAAATCACCTAAGAACTTTTCTGAGTGAACAAAGAATCCAACCTCAATATCTCTCCTGAAAGTGCCAAGTATACAAGATTCAATTTGCTTTCAGATTTTCTTTAATGCAGCGTTTCTTGGGGTGGAGATCACTTCCGAGATGCACTTAAAACCAATCAATACCGAAGTCAATTACTGAGTTTATTCTCTAATAAGTCTGAAAGATTTCACAAACCAATTGAAATACGATCGATTCCCAAATTGATTGTTGTCGAAGCCCAATCGATTTTCAAACCGATTATAATTTTATCGATTCCCTATTCTGAACTGAACAATTCCCAGATTCATTGTTTTCTAATCTATTCCAAAATCGATTGTCATCTCATCGTTTGCCAATTCTGTTAACCTTATCGATTGTCATAATTTTGATTTTCATTTTATTGTTTCCAAAATCGATTGTTAGATTATCGATGCCCAAATTGATTGTCATATTATTGCCCACATTCCGTTTTGCCTGCCAAGATCGGGTCGATGAAATGTCAACAATCGACCTCAAATGCTGCCACCTTGCAATCGAGTTGTCGACCTTTCATATGCATTCATCGAACAACTTGACGCCACTTTTTCGCCAACATGTGCAAGGCGTCGACCTGCTTGCAGCGCTGCTTCCAGCACTGCTTGCTGCTTGTTTGTATTGGTTTGTTATTGAAAATGAAAAGGAAATACATTGATCGATTTTAATCATTTTATTGAAAAAAAAAATAATAAAAATCCATGTATAATAAAAATAAGGTATATAATGGAATCGGTGCATCCGGGTTGTCTGGATTGACGATTCAAATCCGACTGAGTACATTGATGAAT
Organism: Toxorhynchites rutilus septentrionalis; assembly: GCF_029784135.1. Classification (NCBI taxonomy): domain Eukaryota; kingdom Metazoa; phylum Arthropoda; class Insecta; order Diptera; family Culicidae; genus Toxorhynchites; species Toxorhynchites rutilus. The sequence goes on from NC_073744.1 coordinate 198,384,275, forward strand.
ACCTCCTTGCCCTTGATGACACAGATATGTGGCTGAGGAGGATTCTTCAATGTGCGTGAAGCACGGGATCTCCGATGGGGAAAATTGCTCGAAATACTATCGATGGCCAGGTCCTGCTGCTGTTGCTGTTGATGCTGTTCCCCGGAATAGCACCCTGGACTTAAAGGATACTGCTGCGGGAAAGCTGATGCTGTTGGCTGGTGTGACAGAAGTGGAAATAAGCAATGTGGTGATGAGGGAAATCATCTTTCTCATTCGCCGATTGATTGAGTCGGATGTATTCATAGCTGAAACAAAATAAAATGATTAGTAAGTGAAAAGCAGAAATGAATTCCCTACTCACCAGTTGTATGATCCGGATAAAAATGTGAACATTAAAATATTACGTTCGCTTACCTCGCCTATTTTCATTCTACTATACAACGGAATCAGTGCATTCGGGTTCCTCCGGGGTGGTAATTCAGCTGAGCAAGTTGATAAATACCTCCTTGTCGTTGAGTTTTCGTGTCTGAAGAGGATTTTTGAATGTGCGCGAAGCACGGAACCTCTAATGGGGAAAGTTCTTCGCAATACCATACCATGGTCAAATTCTGCTGCTGCTGCTGTTGATGCTGTCCCCCGGCATTGCCAACAGGGGTTGGAGGTTACTGATGCAGGAAAACGGATGTTGTTGGCTGCTGTGATAGAAGTGGAAATCCGCACTGTGGTGATGGGAGAAATCATCTTTCTCACTTACCAATTGATGGAAGCAAACGAGTCGAATGTATTCATAGCTGATAAGACAAGATAAAATAATTAATAATTAAAAAGCCGAAATATATTTCATACTCACCAGTTCTATGATCCATTTGTTTTTGTTTGAGGTGACAGTTTAGCGGAGTGGAAAAAAGAACCACCAGTGATGCCATTTGGTTTGTTTAATTATTCAGTATTTTCGACTAACGAACTATCCGCGTTGACGATATTGGGGAATAGGCATGACAGTATGGATTTGCAGAAGGAATGAATACACTTTTAAAATGAAAATTATGAATGAACATGATTTTTCCTTAAGCAAATTAGTACTCTATGTAAGTGAAAATCACCATTGCCTGCAAGTGGTAAAAAAAACGTCATAAAAAAATATGTTTTTAGATAAGTTTATATTATAATGACAAGTTTTTTTGAGAATATCTGAACGTCTAATAATTCAAATTAGGGTCATGACAACTACTTTAAGTAGAAAAAAATATGCAAAGAAAAAAAATTCATACAAATTTTAGCAAATATAAACTGATTCGGGCCGACTAATATGATAGAGAATAGTTTGCCTCATACAAACTAATGCTGTATCCAGATGTCGATACCTAATCGTCGTCATCGTGAATACCCACAATCCAATCGACGAAAAAACCATCGACCTAACAACGACCGTAACGCTGTTACCTATTCACGATGACGACGATTAGGTATCGACATCAGATTTCTAAATCATATCATATTATCGATTACCTAATCGATTTTCATTTTGTCGGTTCTCAAATCCACAGCTTATGGCTCATCTTATCGATTCCCAAATCGGTTTTTACCTTATCGATTACCAAATCGCTTTTAACCTTATCGATTCCCGGCTCGATTTTCACTTCGTCGATTTCCAAATCAATGTTCATCTAATCGATTCCCAAATCGGTGTTCATCTTATCGATTCCCAAGTCGGTGTTCATCTTATCGATTGCTAAATCGATGTTCATCTTATCGATTCCTAAATCGATTTTCACTTCATCGATTTTCATTTTATCGAATCCCGATTTTCATCTTATTGATTTTCAAATCGACAGCCTAAGGTTCATCTTATCGATTCCTAAATTGATGTTTACCTTGTCGATTCTCAAATCAACTTTCATATTATCAATCCTCGAATCGACAACTTATGGATCATCTTATCGATTCCCAAATCGATGTTCATCTCATCGATTTCTATCGCATTCTTTACCAAATCGATTTCCATTTTATCCATCCTCAAATAGACAGCTTATGACACATCTCATCGATTTCCAAATCGATGTTCGTCTTATGGATGTCCAAATCGATTTTCATCTTATCGATTCCCGAATCGATTTTCACCTAGTCGATTCCCAAATCGACATCTTATAAATCATCATATCAATTCCAAATCGATGTTCTTATCATTTTCCAAATCGACTTTCATTTTACCGATTCCCAGTTTTTCATCTCATTGATTCTCAAATCGACAGCTTAAGGCACATCTCATCGCTTTCCTAATCGATGTTCATTTCATCGATTTCTATCGGATTCTTTACCAAATCGATTTCCATGTTATCCATCCTCAAATAGACAGCTTATGGTACATCTTATCGATTTCCAAATCGATTTTCATGTTATCGATTGCTAAATCGATGTTCATCTTATCGATTCCTAAATCGATTTTCACTTCATCGATTTTCATTTTATCGAATCCCGATTTTCATCTTATTGATTTTCAAATCGACAGCCTAAGGTTCATCTTATCGATTCCTAAATTGATGTTTACCTTGTCGATTCTCAAATCAACTTTTATATTATCAATCCTCGATTCGACAGCTTATGGCCTATCTCATCGATTCCCAAATCGATTATAATATTATCGATTCTCAAATCGACAGCTTATGGATCATCTTATCGATTCCCAAACCGATGTTCATCTCATCGATTTCTATCGGATTCTTTACCAAATCGATTTCTATTTTATCCATCCTCAAATAGACAGCTTATGTCACATCTCATAGATTTCCAAATCGATGTTCACCTTATCGATTCCCAAATCGATTTTCACCTTATCGATTCCCAAATCGATTTTCACCTTGTCGATTTCCAAATCGATGATCATCTTATCGATTTCTATCGGATTGATTACCAAATCGATTTCGATTTTATCCATACTCAAATAGACAGCTTATGGCACATCTCATCGATTTCCAAATCGATGTTCGTCTTATGGATGTTCAAATCGATTTTCATCTTATCGATTCCCGAATCGATTTTCACCTAGTCGATTCCCAAATCGACGTCTTATAAATCATCATAACAATTCCAAATCGATGTTCTTATCATTTGCCAAATCGACTTTCATTTTACCGATTCCCAGTTTTTCATCTTATTGATTCTCAAATCGACAGTTTAAGGCACATCTCATCGATTTCCTAATCGATGTTCATTTCATCGATTTCTATCGGATTCTTTACCAAATCGATTTCCATGTTATCCATCCTCAAATAGACAGCTTATGGTACATCTTATCGATTCCCAAATCGATTTTCATGTTATCGATTCCCAAATCGGTGTTCATCTTATCGATTGCTAAATCGATGTCCATCTTATCGATTCCTAAATCGATTTTCATTTTATCGAATCCCGATTTTCATCTTATTGATTTTCAAATCGACAGCCTAAGGTTCATCTTATCGATTCCTAAATTGATGTTTACCTTGTCGATTCTCAAATCAACTTTTATATTATCAATCCTCGATTCGACAGCTTATGGCCTATCTCATCGATTCCCAAGTCGATTATAATATTATAGATTCTCAAATCGACAGCTTATGGATCATCTTATCGATTCCCAAACCGATGTTCATCTCATCGATTTCTATCGGATTCTTTACCAAATCGATTTCTATTTTATCCATCCTCAAATAGACAGCTTATGGCACATATCATAGATTTCCAAATCGATGTTCACCTTATCGATTCCCAAATCGATTTTCACCTTATCGATTCCCAAATCGATTTTCACCTTATCGATTCCCGAATCGATTTTCACCTTGTCGATTTCCAAATCGATGTTCATCTTATCGATTTCTATTGGATTGATTACCAAATCGATTTCCATTTTATCCAAACTCAAATAGACAGCTTATGGTACATCTCATCGATTTTCACCTAGTCGATTCCCAAATCGACAGCTTATAAATCATCATATCGATTCCAAATCGATGTTCTTATTATTTTCCAAATCGATTTTCATTTTACCGATTCCCAGTTTTTCATCTTATTGATTCTCAAATCGACAGCTCAAGGCACATCTCATGGATTTCCTAATCGATGTTCATTTCATCAATTTCTATCGGATTCTTTACCAAATCGATTTCCATTTTATCCATCCTCAAATAGACAGCTTATGGTACATCCCACATTCCGTTTTGCCTGCCATGATCGGGTCGATGAAATGTCAACAATCGACCTCAAATGCTGCCACCTTGCAATCGAGTTATCGACCTTTCATATGCATTCATCGAACAACTTGACGCCACTTTTTCGCCAACATGTGAAAGGCGTCGACCTGCTTGCAGCGCTGCTTCCAGCACTGCCTGCTGCTTGTTTGTATTGGTTTGTTATTAAAATGAAATGAAATATTAAAAGGAAAATACATAATCAATTTTAGTCATTTTATTACTCGAAAAAATACGTATTACAAAACAATATGTGTTTGTGATATACAAATAACCACAATACAGCGAAATTTTTAAATCCGGGGTTTCCGGATTGACGATTCGAGTCCAGCTGAGCTCGTTGATAAATACCTCCTGCGTTGATAGTTTTTATTTCCTTGATACACATTTGTGCCCGAGGATTCGATACTGCTGTTGCCGCTGTTGTTGCTGTCCCCGGCATGGGTTTGGAGGATACTGCTGATTGGAATTGCAGATGTTGTTGGCTCCTGTGACAACGGTGAAAATCTGCACTGTTGTTCTTGTTGTTTGGCGACTGGTAATGGGGGAAATCATCTTCCGGCTAGTTTCTATTCATGGCTATAGAAAAGCCAGATGTTTTCACATCATAGTCTGAAAGAAAATGAAATAATTAATGAAAGAAAAAGCGATAACAGTTTCCTTACTCACCAGTTATATGGTCCATTTGTTTTTGTTTGAGATGACAGTTTAGCGGACTACCAGTGATACCATTTGGTATTTTAATTATTCCGTATTTTCGACCAATGAACTATACACTCTTAGGAAAAATTGGTATATATGACGATTTTTGGGTAAATATTACCAATGATTAGTTGATTTTTGCGATATGAATTAAGTGCGCTACACATACAACATCACCGTCATCGTCCCGTCAAATATTCTCTTGGACTTATTCTGCCGACGTCACAATTTCCGGTGATGATGTATGTGAATGTTACCATACGATTTCCATGGGAGAATATTTGACATTTCATTCCTTCACGTTGACTTCACAGTGACGGGACGTTGTATGTGCAGCGCACTTTATTCGTACATATTAGGCGATAACATTAGTAAACAAATGTAAAACCAGCCAGTATAACAGTAATTTTTGAACTATTGTATGCAATTTTAGTCATTTGTTGAACTATCTAAATGCGGTATAAACCACATTACAATGCACATTAACTCGAGGCATGGCCATTGCAGCGTCCAACATCTGATCCTGCATCGATTGAGTTTGATTCTCGGCTACAAATACAGAATGGTTACTACAAACAGCTACGATAGACTACATCAAAGAGCCAGTTCTATGCCCCTTTTCAAAATTGAGTTGAAGCGCAGCGTCAGTGGAAACGGAACCTTCGTTTTGACGATTTCGAAAACATCCAATTGATCGAACCACCGATCACAATCGTCGGAAAATAGTTTATGAAGTTGCCCTTGACCAAATCCGACAATATAGCGGTGGAATTAGAGCTCAACTAGGCTCGTTTTAGTGTCTCGAATTACCCAGATTCCTCATTATTGAAGTAATGTCTTCACTTTCTCCCGCAACAGATGAGCATGGATCATTATTTGGCTGTCCAATATGTATCAATGTTGATTAAAGAACATAAATTGAATTAATTTTCAAGAACGTCACTCACCTGTCTGGGTAAATTCAACCTTTTTCTGTGGAGAAACAATATCGAAAAGTAGTTCCGCTCAACTCAATTATCAGCTAGACAATTAGGTTAATAATGTTCTGTTTACATTTCTTTCACGGTTTCCAGCAATGACAATCGTCAAAGTTACCGATACCGCTTAGTAAAATGTACCAATCATTGGCAGGGATGTATATTGCATCTAACATAGATTTTACATACAGTTGATTTATATTTACAGAAAATATGTACATTCTACTAATGTTTGCCTCACCAATGATTTGGCATATTTTAGTAATCTGTTTTCTGGGTGTAGGCAAGACGGAGAAGTCACAGCATTTCGGTCAATGTTAGGTCGATATTTTGTTCGTCGACTGGATTGTGGGATCTCATCGATTTCCAAATCGATTTTCATCTTATCGATTCCCAAATCGATTTTCATTTTATCGATTCCCCAATCGGTGTTCATCTTATCGATTCCTAAATCTATTTTCATTTCATCGATTTTCACCTTATCGATTCCCAGCTTATAAATCATCATATCGATTCCAAATCGATGTTTTTATCATTTGCCAAATTGATTTTCATTTTATCGATTCCCGATTTTCATCTTATTGATCCTCAAATCGACAGCTCAAGGCACATCTCATGGATTTCCTAATCGATGTTCATCTTATCGATTTTTATCGTATTGATTACCAAACCGATTTCCATTTTATCCATCCTCAAATCGAAAACTTTATGGGGCATCTCCTCAATTCGAAAACCGATTGTTCCTGTTTCATCAAAACGATTTCACTCTAAACCGATAACACTTCCGATGGAAATCATGAACTGAAATAGTTCTCAATCCCACCTATTCCATAGAATTCAGAAACATATAAATCTTTCTCCTTTTACAGTTTTGCATTTGCAATAGTGTTCAAGTCCGGGGATTGCGGAGGTGTTTTGAGTTGATTGGAACATTGAAGAGTCATTATTCGGTTGGAAGTAGTAATCACGAGGGAGACCCAATTTCTGAACGGGAGACTGCAGGTTACGTTCCAGGAATATCAATTAAGCCATCTTGTCCATCACCGAAGCGATAAACTCCATGGTTCCAGTTCTAGAAGCCACCAATGTACCATACATCAACTGACTACCGCCGCCGTGTTTTACTGTGGGAGCCAAATTCTGATCCTGGTTACCTCCACACCATCTGTCTTCTTTCCGATTCAAAGAGATTGGTTTTGGCCTCAACCGTATTAACAGTCCTTGTTCCAGAACTCCTTAGGTCTGTTTACACATGCCTTAGCAAACTGTAGTCGTTTTTTTTCATATTCATCTTTGAGATGAAATTCTTTTCACGACAAAAACGACCAAATTCTGCATATTTTCATACTTCCGTCTAGCCGTTTCTTCTCGATTAATCAATAATTCACGAAAACTTAGAGAACCATTTAGACGCTTCACATCGTTCACAATCATGTCACTCCCAGCAAAATTGGTACAATAAAATAAAAAGGTAATCCATCTTATCGCACTTCTTCCAAAAGCTAAATTTTGAGCTCAAACTTTTTTTTGCGCTTCAATTGTTTCTCCTCGCTCTGCATGAATCGAATTGACACAGATCCAATGGGAGAAAACAATTCCTCATTCCTGGAGCTGGAACAATCCACCATCATCATGTGACACCGTTTGAGACCGGAGGAAGGCTGCCATAATACTTCTTCGGCATCCCGTACCCAATTCGCTTTAACTTCTGCAGAAAATGCCAATCGTGGCGAAGACGAACGCGGTGGACAGACGAAATATGTGCGCTGCATTCACAACAAATCGAATCGCATGATGATGATGGCATGACTGATGGAGCGGCCCGGCCGCTGTCAACGCGCGACGCCGAAGTGAAATCGCGGCAGACCGTTAGAGCGGAGCGCCCCGAAGGGCCGTCACCCGGCCTGGAGTCGTACACGTAAGCGACGACGACGACCGGGTGACACATATAATTTCAATTTGGTCACGTCTCCTACCGCCTAACCCAGAGCCACGGCCTACTTTGGCGTTGTTGATAGAGCGAGTGCCGAGCGACAATGTCCCCCGAGTCCGCTTCCATGCTTTTGACACTGTTCATCCCTCGATGACATCAGAACATCAGGTAGGATGACAATTGAACGATCTACAACAATGTATTGCAGAATGTGTGTTTACATGAAAGGTGTTATCCGTCACGGTTTCCGCACACGGATCACTGCTGCTGTCCGGCTCGACTCATTTTCATGGTCATTTCCATCTAGTCTGTTAAGGTTTATCCGGTCGGATGAGATGACCGATGGCGAGACGGGGTGCCAGGTTTTCCCTAACTGGAGCGTGACGCCCTTTGCATTTCACCGCATGCACACCAGTAATTGGATTCTGCAAGTGGTATTTACACTGTGAATGAGATCACAAGAAGAATAAAATAAATCACTTTCCCTCCCGTGCAAAAATAGATCGTTTGGGAATTTCTCTGACAGCAAACAGAGAACAGCGAAAGCGTGTGGGTTCCACAAAGAGATCCACGAAAAAGCATGTCAAACAAATTGCTTCTCTCAGCCATTCAGTTGTCAAATTCCAGCCGTGTGTTTTCCCACCGCTGATCTTATTTTTGTGGTATAATGTATTGTTCAGTTTTGCGGTGTACACTTCCTGAAGATCATACATCCACGCACACATATACACCTGGAGCTTCATTGTTATTGCTTTGGGTGAAACAATAAAACCCACGCGATGCTGTTAGACACAAACGGACACACGAGAAAGGTGAATGATTCTTTCGATTTGCCAAGTGCGCACCGCGGCACATGTTCGGATGTGTTTCGTCGGCGGCTGCCCTCTTTTCGCCGACGCAACGGCGAACAGATCGATCCACGGCAAAAGATCCGAGCGTGTCTTGTGTAAATATTGCGTAAGCCTCGCTAGACTCGGTTGTATGCTCTTCTTTGCGCCTTCAAAATAATAATAAATTTGCGAAAAGCCTCAGATGCTTCCAGGAAGGTTTCGGTGAATCATTAAACAAATTACAGAATCCAACTACCAATTTGACAGTTTCGACAGTGTGACTGACCGACTTTTTGGGCAACTTTCCCATAACCTCACAGGGGTCACGATCCTCCTTCTTCTTCTGAACTTCTTGTAGCACGACGAAATATTAAGAAACTCTCGGTACTCTGGACACCCGCGAGCCGCGGGTCATTCTACACTGGCGAGTACTCCAAGGCGCGGAGGCTCGAGCGAACTTATGCAACCTTTGAACGTTTGTTTTTACCGCTTTTCGCCACATTTACAATTTATTCCTCACGCCACCATACCCAACCGAAAATTGATCGAACGCAAGCCGGAGGCTGTGGAGCAAGATTTCCCCGAACCGAACCGGTTTAGGTTGGAGCCGGCCAGCAAAAAGGGTTTGTGGCCCAGTTTTGCGCGAGTTCTGTGTTATGTGTGTTTCTGAGCCCATTATTATTCGGTCGGCCCTAAATGGGCGGCTGGGTGTGCAATTTTAAAATGTGCAAACCAATTCTGTGCCGTCGTGAATGTTAATTAAAAATCCTTCTCGGAACACCGAAGCATCGGAAAAGTTCAAGTACGAAGCGAAATATCAAAACAAAACACACTCAACTCGTCGGCAACCGGAAGGGAGTTGAAATCGAACCCCCCAAAAACATCACTTTTAATGTGCGAAACTATTGCGTAATCCGAACGTTATATTGGGAACGCCATATACAACATACAGATATGGAGAAAAAACAATCCGTGGTAACGAAACCGAAAGTCCATAATTTGGAGCGGTTGCTACTTTGTTTGCTGCCGTGTATTGTAGCTGTCAAATTTATAATTCCGTCGGTAGCGTTTGGTAGCGATCGTTGTTTTCTTTATTATTATTATTTTCATGGGGGCAATTATTGTGCGCTCACTTGCGATGCACACACCTTTCATTTACGGCACGTGAAGTAGGCCATGAGTGTGTGCTGCTGCTGCTGTTGTTGTTGTTGTTAGGTAAGGCTAGATAACAATCGATTTGTTTGGTCGCCGCCGCTGTGACGTTACAAGTGCTCTGGCAACACTTGTAATCAGACTCGATTATTGGCGATAGATTTTTTTTTCCCACTTATACATTTCGTGGGATTATTGTTACGGTTGTTGTTCTTTGTTGCACAGCGAGAAAATAGAATCCTCCATGATGCAGTAGCGGTAACGAAGCCGTTATGTAGACGATTGTTAGCCGTGATCATAGGTCGGAGTAATACATGGTGGGACGAAGGAACTTGCTGATTTATATATTCAATCAAGAAAGTATTGTTCTGGAATACGCTGACGGTAGTTCGCTTTGAAAATGTACTTCTTCCAGTGGCAAGATTTCGATGAGATTAAAAAATTATAGGAGGTTGTGTCCAAGATACGACCGCATTGTTGACGTAGAACTACGCTGTTATTTCATATAAGTCGCTTGTTTATAACTTCGGATATTATTCTATAATGCTGTGAAATTTTAGAAACAACCGCTTAGTAGAACAATCTCTGAAATGGTTTTTTCATTGTAGAATCAGTTGACGATAATTGATTGATGATTCATTCTTGTCCTCGCTGAACAATACACTAACTGATCGTATGTCGCAATTTATTTCATGTCAATGCATTGAAAATTTACCTCGAACACTATTCCGGTGGCTACAGTCGATTATATACATGTTGCACCAGCATCATTATTCCACATCTCATAACTACATCAATATATCTTTGGCACCGCATGGAAACAACAACAATGACAACACTTGCAAGTATGAAATGGTCGGTGTTAAGTCAGAGGGGACCAAGTCGCAAAATTGAAAATTTCGAGTTATTGATTACATTTGATTAAGCATTATGTAAGCTACATACCACATTTATCAGATTTGAAAAATCACACATACAGCAGGAATAACGGATTGAAATTGTTATTATTGATCATCGAAAATCCCTCATAATATGCAGTCAGAGCGGACCATATACCATTTACCATGGCGAAATGGCTCTATATCATGTGCAGACAGAGTGGACCATGTGACAATCATTTGTATATTGAATTTAAAGAATATCCAAGCGCCGAATTCAAACCAACAAGACATTTTCTTGAAGCTAATAGGTTAGGTACCTTGTCGAAATGTGCTTGAACCCGTTAGTGTAAAATGTGCACAATCTGAGTATATCAAAACATAAACTTGGTCCACTTCGACTGAACGGATCAGTGAAAAATGCTGGTCTCCAGTGTGAATGATCGCAAAATGTACTATTTCAGAATGCGATTTAGGCTGTAGCGAAGACAATGAAAAATTGTATCATTCTATTGACGAATACTGTCTAAGATGATTGAAAATGGGAAGTTTCTGCTTTAACTTGTTTACCGTGCAATCATATTCAGATGTAAGAGACTTTTAGGCTGCACGCACCCAAATGTTTATGCAGTTCCAAACACACAATCCTTCTCGCTCTAATATTTCATAGCAGAATGGCACACTTTGACTCACAACTGTTAATTGATTGAGGAATATTTCGAAATTGTTCAGTCATAGTGAACCAACTCTTAAAAAATGCTTCATTTGGATCAGTCAAAGTGGACTATGTACGTATAGGCAACCAAATAACTGCCTTTTTCGGCATGATACTTGATGTTTTTTACAACTATCATACGTCAAAGTATTGCCAGAGAGTAGCTAACATTTCTGAGAACAATATTGAACAAAAAAAAATAATGCTTTGAAAACTGCAGAGCATTAAACTTCATGTTCGTTTTTCTCGAAATCATAAAAATGTCACATGGTCCGGTCTGACTTAACAACGACCAAATATCATGCTACATGTTATTTAGTTTGCCTCAGTGAAATCGGATCTTTAGGCATCGTTCGTACAACGTAAACCAAGCGCCAAACAAGCGTTCGCCATAGTATGCATGCAGAGCCATGTATTGGTGGCTTAAAACTACTAGGAATATAAGCACTTCTATTGGCTCCGGATAAAGTTGCATTACTTTCTCATGCTCGAGACAAGCGCAGCTGTCATCCTTAGTGGAGGAAGTTTTGCTACCGGCAAGCGAAACCTAATCACATACAAAATTCCAGAACGACATCTAATTTCTTGGTGACTAAATAAGCGAAATAAACTCTTTTTGTTAATATCAACAACCTCGGAAACAGTACCGTCATACGAAACCAAATTACAGGAAAAGTTCCAGAACATTTATTTTCTTGGTGAGCCGACGATAGCCTAGCTTGATGATTCCCCACACAATTGTGTAGCTCAGAAACATTAATGCAATGGTGTCAGTTTGATGCAAAGATTGCAATGCCAGAGACATCAGCGAGTGAATAATTTGGTGGCATCCACAGCTCAACCCGAAACGAAATTGCAGGTTACTGTAGTTTTAGCTAATTAGACTTAAGTTAATAATTATGTAGTTATAATAAAGGGTGTGTCACATCAAATTGCATCACGGAAAAAACGCTGTAGAAATTTAATTTTTAGGAATTATATCTTCAGCTTTCGCTTATAATCAGATAAGAGTGTATAGATCACGTTGGCCATGCTTCACTGTCAATTTTTCGTAAATTTGGAAAAATGTCGTCGAACGAAAAAGAGCGTCGTGAATAAATCCTGCGCACTCATTTCGAGAATCCGGAGTTGTCACATCGGGACATCGGTAAGATGCTGGGAATTGTCCAATCCACGGTCAGCAGAGTACTAAAACGATACTTCGAGAACCTAACCATCGACCGGAAGGTGAAGAACGGCAAAAATGGATGCTCCGTCAGTGAAAAAGATCACAAGCGCGTAGTTAAGCAGTTTAGACGTGATCCGAGAAGTTCGGTCCGGGATGTCGCCAATAAGCTGAATTTGTCAAATTCATTCGTCCAGCGGACCAAGCAGCGGGAGGACCTGCGTACATACAAGGTTCAGAAGGCTCCTAACCGCGACGAAAGGCAAAACATGGTGGGGAAGACGCGAGCCCGGAAGCTGTACACCGAAATGCTGACGAAGCCGCATTGCCTGGTAATGGACGACGAAACCTACGACAAAGCGGACTTTCGTCAGCTGCCGGGCCTGTTGTTCATCTCCGCAGAGGACAAATTCAGCGTTCCGGAGTAGATTCGCAAGCAGAAACTATCCAAGTTTGCCAAAAAGTACATGGTGTGGCAATCGATCTGCTCTTGCGGAAAGCGTAGCGCCCCCTTCGTGATGACCGGCACGGTAAACGGGCAGGTTTACCTTAAGGAGTGCCTACAGAAGCGCTTACTACCACTATTGAAGCAGCACGAGGGCCCGACCATCTTCTGGCCGGATCTCGCTTCGTGCCACTATTCAAAGGACGTGTTGGAGTGGTACGAAGCCAACGGGGTCACCTTCGTGCCAAAGGAAATGAACCCGCTCAACGCGCCGGAGCTTCGCCCAATAGAGAAATATTGGGCGATTATGAAGCAGGCCCTCCGGAAGAACCCAAAAGTTGTCAAATCGGAGGCGGAGAAAATGGATTTCTGTTCAAAAAAAACTACAACTTGACCTTGTACAGAACCTTATGGACGGGGTAAAGAGCAAGGTGCGAGCATACGGGCTTGGGCTCGAAGTATGAATAAAAAGAAAATGCCAAAAGTTGTTTAATAGTTTTTATTTTACTGTCTAAAATTTTCAAAAGGATCGGTCTACTGGGCGAATTTCTACAGCGTTTTTTCCGTGATGCAATTTGATGTGACACACCCTTTATTTATAATATATTCAAATAGTTTTAAAATGTATTGCTTGATGGTGGCTCTTTATCCACTTGAGCCTAATTAAATCAATAAAGGAAAAAAAACCCGAAACGAAGACATGTGATGACGCAAAACAAAGAAGAACAAGTGATGTTCATTGGTAGAGACGTCGGTTAATCGTTCGATTAATTCAAATAATCGAATATCTGAAGTTATAATCGATTAATTTTGTATCGAATAATTTGAAATCAAATTATGAATACATCGAATAATTGTCACTGTAATCGCAATTAATGAAAGGAGGAATCTTTCTCAAGGTTAATGCATTTGTAGACTAACAATTAGGCTATATAATTTTTGTTATCCAACATTTTTTATCAAACCATCTAACATCGACAACCCGATAGACCACGCGACCAGAATGACAACGTGATACGTGATTATTTCAAGAAATAAATACTCGTTCGATTAATCGAATATTGAAAGACAATTATTCGAATGAATCGAATATTGAAAAATGCCCCAACGATTAATCGATAATCGAATAAATGAAAAATTTAGACATCACTATTCATTGGTTTGAATACAGAACGAGACTGACTGTTTGCCTCAGCGAGATCCACTGTTTATACTCTAGGCGAGTATTCCCCTTCATTCTTCTTCTTTTCGTTTGTTCATGGAGACTCTAAATCCTACGATTTCCCCTTCGTTGCTCGTCGATTATTGCTCGATATTGACAGCTCTGTTCGGGAAAGCACACAAATGGACAGAACAAATGTATGGAAAAATGGAAACGCTTAAAGTTTTCATGAATTTTAACCATTTACAAACCAGGGGATTCTAATGTATAGCATATATTAAACAAATCTAAGGGAATTTCCGATCCGTTTAGTATGTAAATCGCCAGAATCCGTTAGCGGCAAAAATAGTTATTTTTTTTTTTTTTATTTAAATCGTTTATTTTTACAGGCTCAGTTACATAGGTTTAAAGGAGCCGAACTCCTTACTGTATTGTTACTAGTATATATACATTTTTCCTTAATTCTAATGTTAATAATATAGGAAACCGATTACTCGCGGTCAACTCGAGTTTAGAAGGGTGACATATTTTCTTCAGGAAAAGGAGGGGATATGAGGATATGTTGACATTGATCACACTCACACTCTCAATCACACTCTCAATCACACTCATCACACTCAATTCTTAAACCTATCTTATATCTAATATGTATTTACATTTCATCTTATTCTTAAGAAGGGATCCGATCTCTCACAAAGGAAAAGGAAAAGGAAAAACTAAGGGTATAAGGACAATCACACACGAAGATCGATAGCTTTAAGGAATACATATATTTGGGACATGTAATCAAGGTCTAACCGAGCCAACACGTCTCTCACCGGCACATTGGGCTGCCTTCCTCGGGCCCGAAGGGTGACTACTAAATTCGATCTGGCGACAAGATACAGCTCGCACGACCAAACAACGTGCTCGATGTCGTGGTAACCTTGGCCACAAACACAAAGATTGTTGTCGGCAAGATTAATACGAAAGAGTAGCGCATCTAACGAACAGTGATTGGACATGAGTCGGGAGAAGGTGCGAATAAAGTCCCGGCTCAAGTCCAGACTTTTGAACCATGGTTTGAGGCTAACCTTAGGGATAATCGAGTGGAGCCACCGGCCCAATTCATCTTCGTTCCATTTGCGTTGCCAGTTAACTATGGTATTTTTGCGGACTAAAGAATAAAATTCATTGAAGGCGATTTGACGCTGATAAATATCGCCTTCAATTGCACCTACCTTTGCTAATGAGTCAGCCCTCTCATTACCCAGAATTGAGCAATGTGAAGGGACCCAGACAAAGGTAATGACATAACAGCGTCTGGATAAAGCACTCAAAATTTCTCGTATTCTCTCAAGGAAGTACGGCGAGTGCTTTTCCGGCCTCACTGAACGGATAGCTTCGACAGAGCTAAGACTATCCGTTACAATGTAATAGTGTTCAACAGGTCGTGAGGCGACGCTGTCCAGCGCCCAGTGTATCGCTGCCAATTCAGCAATATACACTGAGCAAGGATTCTGAAGACTGTGTGAGGTGCTAAAAAATTCGTTGAACACTCCAAATCCTGTGGACTCATTCATAGAGGACCCATCAGTAAAGTACATATTATCACAATTGATATCCCCATACTTTGCATCGAAGATCGTTGGAACGATCCTCGATCGAAGATAATCTGATGTTCCATGGATATCCTGCTTCATGGACAGATCAAAATGCACAGAGGAATTGATGTAGTCAGGAAAACAAACACGGTTGGGAATATACGAAGAAGGATCAACCTGCATGGAGACGAATTCATGATATGAGCTCATGAATCCAGAATGAAAATTTAGCTCGATCAGCTGCTCAAAATTTCCGATCACCAATGGGTTCATAACCTTACACCGGATGAGGAACCGAAGAGATAATAAATTGAAGCGATCTTTTAGTGGGAGTAGGCCTGCCAAAACCTCGAGACTCATGGTATGCGTTGAGGGCATACATCCCAACGCGATACGGAGACAAAGATACTGAATTCGCTCGAGTTTAATGAGGTGTGTTTTGGCAGCTGATTGAAAACAGAAACTGCCATACTCCATCACTGAGAGAATAGTTGTTC
The DNA here is from genome assembly GCF_029784135.1 of Toxorhynchites rutilus septentrionalis. Classification (NCBI taxonomy): domain Eukaryota; kingdom Metazoa; phylum Arthropoda; class Insecta; order Diptera; family Culicidae; genus Toxorhynchites; species Toxorhynchites rutilus. Next base: position 198,400,522 of record NC_073744.1, read on the forward strand.
GATACAACATTATAAGATCTTCGGGATGGGCTCCCCACCAGGTGCCGGTAATTGTACGGAGAAAGTTTATTCTTTGTTGACATTTTTTACTCAGATACCTAATATGGGCCCCCCAAGTACATTTAGAGTCGAACCAGACCCCAAGATACTTGAATGACATAGCATGAGTGATCGGTTTACCCAAAAGTTGAAGCTTTGGTTTTGCTGGTTTATGCTTCCTAGAAAAAACCACCATCTCTGTTTTCTCCGTGGAGAATTCGATCCCTAGCCCAATGGCCCAGGTTGAAAAATTGTTCAAAGTATCTTGTAAGGATTCTTGCAGGTCGGATTCGTTTGATCCTACGACAGACACCACTCCATCATCTGCAAGTTGTCTTAGGCTGCAATTTTGTGTAAGGCAATTGTCAATGTCGCTTACGTAGAAGTTGTACAAAAGGGGGCTTAAACATGAGCCCTGGGGGAGGCCCATGTAGGAGACCCGATTTACTGTCGAATCCCCGTGAGAAAAGTTCAACTGTTTCTCACAAAGCAAGTTATATAACATATTATTCAACAGAGGCGGCAGACCCCGAGAGTGTAATTTGTCTGACAAAACCTCTATTGAAACAGAATCAAAGGCCCCCTTTATGTCCAAGAATACTGAAGCCATTTGTTTTTTCCCGGCGTAAGCCATTTGAATTTCTGAAGAAAGCAACGCAAGACAATCATTCGTCCCCTTGCCCCTGCGGAACCCATATTGTGTATCTGAGAGTAGGCCATTCGTTTCAACCCATCGATCAAGGCGAAACAAGATCATTTTCTCCAACAATTTCCGTATACAAGACAGCATTGCTATTGGGCGGTACGAATTGAAGTCGGACGCGGGTTTTCCGGGTTTTTGAATAGCTATAACTCGTACTTGTCTCCAATCATCTGGAACAATATTATGCTCCAGAAACCGATTGAATAAGTTCAACAAGCGATGTTTCGCCACATCAGGGAGATTTTTCAGCAAGTTGAACTTAATTCTATCCGATCCCGGAGCAGAATTGTTACATGAAAGGAGAGCAAGAGAGAATTCTACCATCGAAAACTCGGAATCAAGATCGCACCTATCTTGTGGTATATCTCGAATAATTCTTTGCACTGGAGCGGAATCGGGACAAACCTTTCGTGCAAAATTAAAAATCCATCGATGTGAATATTCCTCGCTTTCATTGGATGAAGAGCGATTTCTCATGTTTCGAGCCACTTTCCATAATTTTTTCATTGACGTTTCTCGTGACAAACCTCCCACGAAATTTCGCCAATAAGCACGTTTTTTCCCTTTGATCATGTTTTTAAATTGATTTTCAAGGTCCAAATACTTCTGAAAATTTTCAGGGGTTCCACGTTTCCGAAAAGCTTTAAATGCATTCGATTTATCTCCATAAAGCTTGGAACACTGGCCATCCCACCATGGATTGGGAGGCCTTCGACGAATAGTGGAACCTGGGATGGGTTTCGTTTGAGCGCGAACCGCGCTGTCATATATCAAACGAGAAATGAAGTTATACTCCTCCAATGGAGGCAAACCATCTCTGGAATTGATGGCTAGAGCAATCGCGTCCGCATATTTTTTCCAGTCAATGTGTCTTGTGAGGTCGTATGTCATGTTTATTGATTCAGAAGAATTCAACCCATTGGTGATAGAAATTTTGATTGGCAAGTGGTCACTACCGTTGGGATCCTGGATTACATTCCACTTGCAATCTAACGATAGTGAATTCGAGCAAAGCGAGAGGTCAAGAGCACTTGGTTTAGCAGGAGGTTTAGGTACACGTGTTGTTTCCCCAGTGTTCAAAACGGTCATATTGAAGCTGTTACAAAGGTCATATATCAACGATGAACGATTGTCGTCGTACTGTTCCCCCCAGGCAGTTCCGTGAGAGTTGAAGTCTCCCAAGATTAATCGTGGCTCAGGAAGGAGTGAGCACATGTCAACAAGTTGCTTGCGGCTAACCGCAGCTCTCGAAGGCCAATACAAGCTGACTATACAGAGGTCTTTGCCTCTGATGTTTGCATGACAAGCAACAGCTTCGATCCCTCCAGTAGGTGGAAGGTCAATTCTAAAAAATGAGTGACACTTATTGATCCCCAATAGTACCCCTCCGTATCTGTCATCACGGTCCAAGCGTATTATATTAAAATCGTGGAAAAAGAGATCATTTTGAGAAGAGAGCCAGGTTTCGGATAGAGCAAAAACATCACAATTGAGTTTATGAATTAGAAATTTGAATGTATCCAATTTAGGGATAAGACTACGACAATTCCACTGTAAAACAGTGATATCTCCGACCTCTCTATTTAAATTAGACATCAAGAGAGATAATCATTGCAAGGAGGGGCCATGTTTGCATCAATTGCTGCAAAATTGTCTTTAGTACTGGAAGCATTGCGGTGACAATGGTTCTGATGGAGTCGGAAACATTAAAACACGTGAAGATTTGATCCACAAGGTCAGACAACTTTATAAATCCCGATTGGGAAGTTGAACTTGACGGAAAAACAGGGACAGTTGGGGTTTTTGATGTCCCCTCGAGTGCTGGGTCGTTCGAAGGTGAACTATTACCACGGAGGCCAGGAGGGACCTGATTTTGCTTATCCGCTGCACTCGATTTTTTGGGCAAGCTAACAGGGGGTATCACCGGAGGGACTTGTCCTTGAACTTTGGGAGTGGTCACATTTTTGCGCCGGGGATTCCCTTGAGAAATAAACGGCGTGCCCCCGTTAGCTGTATCCGCTTCCATTTCGTCAACTGGCAACGTAGCGAAGACATTGTGTGTATTGATTGGTTGTTGTTCTTGAGCCAGTGGAGAAGCGCCCTTCAAAATTTCTGCGAAAGTGCGTTTAGAGCGTTCCCTCAAAGAGCGCTTCTGTTTCTCCCAGCGAGCCTTGTATGTTTCACAAGCTGAGAGCACGTGTGGGGATCCCCCGCAATATGGACACTTATGCTCAGTCGCACTGCAGGATTTCCCCTCATGTTGTTCTCCGCAAGTGGCACATCGTTCTTTATTGGCACAATAAGCAGCCGTGTGACCAACTGACTTGCACTTTAGACAAGTCATTGGCTTTGGAATAAAAAGTCGCACGGCTAACCTCAATTTATCTACCATCACGTAGTCAGGGAGAGCTGAACCAGCGAAGGTGACTCGAAACGAGTTGGACGGCGTAAATTTCTTTTCTTCTCCTTCATGGGAGACTGTTCCGAGCTGGCGGCAACCCAAGATCTTAACAGTCGTCGAGGGCAGTTTTTTAAAACGGCCGGTACCTTCACTCGTAATGTATTCGCACGTCAAGCCCGTTTCGGTTATCACACCCTCAATTTCGACTATGTGAGAGGGTATGTAGACCCGATACTCAATTGTAAAATGCTGATCGACAACAATCTTGTTTGCGTCTTTTCGATCATTCACGACAACTCGCAATTTGTTTGGTCTAACCTTCGAAATTTCCGAAACGGAGGTATACCTTGCCAGATCTTTCGCGATCTGCATGACTCTCAACGCCTTTCCATTTGGCTTAGGCCTGAAGAAAACAACCCAGGGACCAGTTCCGGGCGCATCTTCTGGATAGACCTTTACACGGGGAGTGGGAATAACAGGGGGGGAAGGCGAGGACGGGGATTGAGAGTGGGAAGGCGAAGGTTGAGAAGGAGCGGGAAGAACAGAGGGAGAAGACGAGGTTGAAGGTAGAGTGGGATCGTTAAGGGCAGATGGGAGATTTGCTAGTTTTTTGGAGGGAGGCTTGGTAGGGTTAGCTGACTCGTCCCCAGAAGAAGTATCTTCCGTATTTGGAACACGTTTGAGTGACTTTTTTTTATCCGTTAGGAGGGAACTAGAGTCAGAGACCTCCATATCCGAAGGTCCCCCACTCTCTGCCATTTTAAATTTTCACTTATATTCTAAGTATTTTTTTAAACAATATTTCACAATAAAATAATTCACAAAAACAAAAAAAAAAAAACTTATAATTATTAAATATTTTCTCTCAGTATATTCAATCTTATTCACCTATGAACGCACTCCAGTGCAGATGAACGGGAGCGTGCTGAAAGCTCGTTGGTGGTGGGAATGTGCCTACGACACCACTACACACAGTCGTCGGTGAAAGCTTACCCGCACTGTCACTGTTGGCACGATGACTCGGCGAAATCTCCAATGTCGGCGAAGCAGCGACAAAACAAAAACCAATGCTTGGCTTTCCGAGGATGAAAGCCTTTATCCACTTGCAGGCAGGGCACTTCACTCACTATCCAGATAGTGAAATGAACTCTTCAGCGGCAAAAAAACAACAATCACGCGGTAACCGATAACGGAACTTGGACGCGACTTTCCTTCGTCTGGTTACTTCGGGCAATCGGCGAAGAATGAAAAAAAAAAAAAAAAAAAAAAAAAAAAAAAAAAACTTCTTCCCACTCAAACATTATCTCCCTCTCACTATCAAAAAACCCCCATCAACTGGACCGGCCACACGTCGACAAGGCCGCATCTAATCTGTGGCTAACGCGTGGTGAACTCTCTTCAGTAGTAGAAGCCGACATGATAGCCATCCAGGACAGGATAATGCCGACGAGAAACTGCAGGCGGTACGTCTGGCATCAAGACGTTGATGACATTTGCCGGATGTGCCATCAACCAGGTGAAAACATAGAGCACATTATGGGAGGCTGTCCCGTTTTGGCCAACGCAGCCTACACCGAGCGCCACAACAACGTGGCCCGTATTGTTCATCGACAACTGGCGCTCCAATGTGCTCTACTGGAAGACAACGTACCAAACTACCGGTACCTGCCTGCACCTGTCCTGGAAAATGACCGTTTCAAGCTGTACTGGGATCGCACTGTTCTGACCGACCTCTCGATCCACCACAACCGCCCAGATATAATGGTTTACGACAAGAGCGACCGCAAAGTCACCATCATCGATGTCGCTATTCCACTGAACCAGAATCTGGAGGAGACCCACGGTCGCAAAATCTGCAAGTACCGACCATTGGCCGTGGAGCTCAAGGAACTGTGGGGGCTAAGGGAGGTCCCAAGAATTGTTCCAGTCGTTCTCTCTGGAACTGGAATTATCCCGAAGACACTTCTGGAAGCGCTAAAGGTGTTGAACATCGAGAAGGAATTGGCCGGCATCCAAAAGTCGGTCATCCTTAGCACCTGCGCGATTGTCCGACAATTTCTCGGTCAGGACTGAAACAGCACGAGCATGCAGATACGTGCATTCCGCAGAGCCTAGTCCCCCTTTGGCATTCAGAAGCCCGGGGGCAGGTGAAAATTCTGGCTAGGTTCGCCTAGTTAAGAAGTGAGATAAGTCTGCCAAAAAAAATAGTTATTAACGTTAACATTATTTCATAAAAACGTGACCTGTTTTCTGATTTGGCACCCTTAATGAAAGACGTAGTTCTACGTCAAAAATTTATGCCTGAAGGAATCCAAGAGAAGAAAATTTGTTTTAAAACTTACATTCATAATCTGGCGTATTCAGACAAGAAACCGAAATTGAGTCTGAATAATTGTCGTGTATCCAATAACCCACACTGAATCATGCAGTGATGATTCCAAAACACGCGTAACATGAAGAAAAAGGTAAATGCGGAACTTTTATGGAATAGATTCCGATGGAATCTGCTCAACTGCTCAACCCGTCTCTGTAACATCCTCGCGTCTACCTTAAATTTGAAGATCCTGCGAGGTGTGTAAACAAGGAAATCAAGCGTTCTAGTCATAGTGGAAGCTGATCCCTAACAGTTTCAACATTTTCGATAAAAACTGTGCGGCCTTACCACAACAAGTCCATGTGGTCTCTATCTCTTCGGAACCTAGTATACCATTTTCTGCTTTAATACCCATTGGCCCATAACAGTTGCGGATCATAGGGACAGCATCGCTCACCGTATGCCTCGAGTTAAAGTGATATCGAATAATGATTGTTAATGCATTTCTGATCAAACTAAGCCGCAGATGTGTGTTCGACCATTTATGATTGCGGTTAGACAGAACACCCATCTAGTCGCTCTAAGGCTACTAGAAGTTCTGCTGATGGCTGGGTAGACAACAGCCTTGCTCCTAGTGGCTCAGTTAACACTACCATTGGCAATGGTTCACGTAGAACCCGTGGTTTAGACGATAACAGAATATGCCTCCAGTATGTCGTGTCAGGTAGATTTAGTGTTACCTGAGGGGTTGCTAGTAGCTGAATTGGCACCTGACTTGCCCTCAACGGTTCAATCAGAGCCCGTGTTTCAGTAATTGAGAGGATATTTCTCCACTGATTGATATCCAGCGGGCGTAAAGTAGTTGAAGAGGTTCCTGTCTTGTCTTCAATTTCTGCTAGTTGTTACGGTAATAACGGTCCACTGTATGAGGGCCCTGCTGTAACACAGTAAGGCCAAAACACTGTGGATTCCACTAGTGACAGAATATCTTTCATCCTCCTTCCGCCATTCATCCCTTTGCATGGATACCTTGGAATTAGGGTTAGATATCAGGCAATAGAGTTTCTCAATGATTTTATGTTTCCAACCATCAATCGAGGCTATCTATGAACTGAGGAAAGAATCTGATACGGATTCAAAGCACAACTCTCATTGTTAAAATTATGCGTTATCAAAGATAAGACCCATTCCAGCGTGTCGTGACAACGGTTTGACTCACTAAAAACAGTTTATTTCTCGTTTTCATGTATACATCAAACGATGTCCAAATGGTAAAGGATTTTGAAGGAAGTGGTCCTAACGCAACCGTGCTTCCTACTGAATTTTCAATGGTGTCATAACGCTGACAATTTGATAATATGGTGAATTCTCTTCATTCTAGCGTTTAAGCGCCATTTTACGTTTTCATTCCTCCAAAGTCAAAGAAGAAATATATTCGACCTGTGTGCAAAATGAGTTCTATGTTCTTTTAGTTTGTGAAACATTGCGAAACAAGGCAATTTTAATTGTTTATGGTATGTTCATCAAAAAAAAGCTATATAAATAATTTGAATCTACCTGTTACCTGTAGTGCACGGTATGTCTTTATTTGGGAAAAGTCGGGGTGGTCCTAAACCGACCTCCAGTTTTTATATCGTGATTGTTTAACATGTTCACTCTGGCGCTTGCCATCAATGGCTAGCACAATCCTGGTTCATCGAGTGGGGTTCACTACAGGGGGAACGCATTTGGTTTTGCTATCAGAAACTTTTGATAAACTCACATACCTGTGCAAGGGCGTTTATGTTTGCGTATTGAAGATGACTTTGACTTTGGCGTTGACTTCGACCGTTGATCGTTAATCGTTGATGTTTGCGTGTACATTTGTATGTGCACTTTCTTTGTATAACTCCACACACGTCGCTCTAAGGCTAGGTTCTTCCCACTCAAACATTATCTCCCTCTCACTTACATCCTATCTCTCACTATCAAACATTATTCTTTTTTTATTCCTCTTTGTGCACCCATGGTTATATGCCAACATTACCATTCACGATCGTATTGTGGGATTTCATGCCATTCCCGGCCTTTTATATCCGTTTTTAACGAACCGGAAGTCAACATCCTCGATTCCAAAATGGCATCGGAATACGACATTCGACTTCCGCTGGTAAGCCCATATCGTATGGGTTTTTCATATTTTTTTAGCATTCAATAATACCATCAGCAAACCGGAAGTTGAAATAAGATTATATTTTATATTATATTCATATATTGTTGATAAAACATAGGAGAAATATCATTTGTATGTTTTGAAACGAAAACGGTAATTAATGAAATTAATCATTAATGTTCAACAGTCCGAAACAGCTAAACTCAGGTGTTGCCAGGTCACAAAAGTATTTGACTGACAACAAGCCAACCTAACTATAAAATATTCTCCAACTGATGATTCTTGTTGGAAATTTTCTTAATTTTACTATAACATCGTTTAATTTTGTGTGCTTTATTCGTGAAAACGCAAAAAAAGTGTTTGTAGTGAGTCAAAATGTTGTTACGTCACACTGGAATGGATCGAATACTATTCGTGACTTGACAACAACCTCTGGAGACAGTTGATACTTCTCTATTTGTGGACCGATCTCAACCAAATTTTTGTGGGTTGTTGACTTTCATTGTTTGCTCAGAGAAACCCAAGTACAAAAATGTTTGAACCTATGTTCATTTGATGAACTAAAAAAATGCTCTATTTTTGTGACGTGACAACGCTTCAAAATACCTGTTTTTCAAATGCTTGTTTCTCATAAATTACAAAATGAAACGTAGGTCCACCCACGGCTCTTCAAACAAGCATTTAATCACCCATTCAATGGTATATAGACATTGAAATTTGGTTACGCATGTGCAGAGATATCTCAAGAAACATAAAAATAGTGAAAACCTAAAATATTTTAAATATAATTGAGTAGTTTTTTAAACTCGCCTCTCTCAAAACTTGGTGCATAAAAATTAAATTTGTTACAAAAAAATTATGATATAATTAGTGCTTATTCAAATAACGTTTTCAATTTTCTCCTAAAATTAGATTTGAAATTTGGTTTTCTGGTGCATAACCTCATGGAATGGGTCACAGATAAGTGTGTTGGTGGAAAATGTATATAACCGCTTGTAGCGACAGTGAGTGTCTAGAAGAAGAGATACATACTGGTAATAAGGACAAAAATCTCGTGTATTGTTCTCGCGATACTTGGAAATCTTGCGTTGAAAAATTTTCTACTAATTTTTCAAATTTTTCAAACGCAACATTTGCAACGCATGAATTCTAAGCATCGCGAGAACAATACACGAGATTTGTGTCCTTATTACCAATATGCGTCTCTTCATCTTCATCTGAATTTTTTAATAGATTTTGCGATTTTAATTTAATTTTTTTGTGAAAAGCAGTTCATAAGCTGTTGGAACAAGCTTTTGGGTCTATAGATAACAAATATCATTCGCAGACCCTTTATCTTTCGTATGAAGCACGTGTCATTGCTCTTCGTTCATCCAGGAAAAAGATATTATCACTCAAAAGCATGTACCTTAAACGAAACGCGCCTCAGTACCGAAATATAAGACGTTCTCCTACGTCAAAAATCAAAACCTGATCATATTTTAAATCAAGTTTTGGAAAAAAAAAATGATATTATCTGAATACGCACTAGTTATTAACTGGGTCATGCGGACTCAATCGAATCTATTCTTCAAGTGCATTTTGCTAGAAAAAAAATTCTTGCAACTTTTTTTCCCATACTGTTTGTATTGGGCTTTGTTTATTCAGCTTTTGCGACCGAACTAGAACTGGAATAAATGTTGTAGTTTGGGTAATTCGTATTTTTTAGTTGTTTGATTGAAAAAAAAGTTCAAATAATATAATTCTTGTGTTCAGATAAAAACCGAACATTTGGCGAGAAGTAAAATTGAATAACAATTAAGTTTAGAGATATTTAGAAGTCAATAATACCGAAATACCGAGTCTACCAAAATGTCAGTTGTGCTTTTATGATTTCACACGCTAGCATTAATTGATGAAAAATTATAAATTATTTTTGCCTTTCATTACAATAATTTCTCTATGTAGTGGATTATTATAAGAAAAGTAACACTTTTGTCCTCCTGAGCATTGGAACTCTTTTGACATTTCGATTGGATTAATTTTGACAACCAATTTGATTCTATCTGCAGGACCCATGTTGTTATATGAATTCTTCGAAACGAATTTTAATTTTATTCACCAACCTTAGAGAAGAGCGTGTTTAAAAACAACCGAATTAAATTTAAAATATTTTTTTATTTTTATGTTTCTTAATATATCTCTGTACTTACTCAACCAATGTTCAATGTCTATTTACCTTTGAATGAAGAATTAAATACTTGTTCGAAGAACAGTGAGTAGACCTAGGTTTCATTTTGTAATTTCTGAGAAACAAGCATTTGAGGAAAAACAGGTATTTTTAAGCGTCAGATGAACTTAAGTTCAAATATTTTTATATTTTGGTTTCTCTTAGCAAGCAATAAGGGTCAACAAACCACAACATTGGATAAAATCGGTCCACAAATAGAGGAAAACGGACTTTTTTTAGAAGTTGTTGTCACGTCACGAAAAGTATACGATCCATTCCTGTGTGTACTCCATTCTGTCTTACTATAAACACTTTTTTTCACGTTTCCATGTAGAAATCACACAAAATTAAACGATGCTTCAGTAAAACTAAGAATTCCTTCAAGAATCTTCAATTGAAGAATATTTTATAGTTAGATTGGCTTGTCAAAGTCAAATACTTTTGTAACGTGACACCATCGTGACAACATCTGACTTTTTGCTGTTTCGGACTGTTGAACATTAATGATTAATTTAAACAATTAGAGTTCCATTTCAAAACATACAAATGAACTTTGTTCTGTGATTTATCAACAATAGATGAACGCAGACTCCAGAATTTAAAATATAATCTTATTTTGACTTCCATTTTGCTGATAGTAATATCCAATGACAAAAAATATGGAAACTCCACACGATATGGATATCTAATAACAAAATCAAAAGCCGCCCGATGAGCCAGGCTTTTGCGAGCTATTGGCGATCTATCGTACAAATCTACACCTAGGCGGCGCTGCGGTGAAAGTAATGGTGGTTTTATATTTTGCCATGTGAGCTTATGGAAGGTTTGTAGTTCTTTCCATAAATTACAATGTTATAATCATAATATAATCATTTATTATTTGATTGCGATGAGTTTGTAAGAAATTTAATTCTGCGCAATTTTATATATAACATGTTATTTATTTACCTCTTTCAGTAGTGAAAACAATAAAAATGTTGACAATGGTTGAATTAAAGAAGGAAATTCGAGAGCACAATCAAACACAAGTAGAAAAATGCACGATTCCTGCATGTGAGAACTACCGTGGAAAGCCCGGAAATAAAATATACGTGATTTGTTTTTGAGTTTTAGGTTACATTAGCATCATTTTCTTAGTTCAAAAACATAATCCAGATGTCTCACCGATCGTTTACGTTTTGCGTTAGATCGCCAATTGATCTCCAGCGCCAGAGTGAACGTGTTGAATAATTACGAACTAAAAACCTCCCCTTCGATTTAGGACCACGTTTCGGAGATCGGAGCATGACCACCCCGACTTTTTTTCAAATAACGACATGCCGTGTACTACAGGTAACAAGTAGATTCAATTTATATACCTTATTTTAATTAATAAACCATAGAAATTAAAATTGCCTTGTTTTGTAATCTAAAGTAAAGCAATCTTTAAGAACATTGAACTCATTTTCCACACATGTCAAAAATATTTTTTCTCTGTTTTAGAGCAATGAAAACGCAAAATGGCGCTAAAACCAGGGGATAGTAACTTCAAGCAAAAAAGTGGGACCGATTCGAGATTGCTTTTATGTAAACATTGAACTTTTTTTACACTCTAAAAATCGAACCGACTTGCACTGACAACTGAATGATATTGTCAATTTGTGCGAGATGCCTCAAAACAGCTGGGAATAAATATTGTTTATATACAGTAAGTTACATTTAATGCGACGTTTAGATTATTGAACAGACTTGTAATGTGACACGTTTAATTGGACATTTTTGTAAACATCGAGTTCGGGGACCAAATTATGGCGCCACATTAAAGTTGCCACCAGACGTCGACACTGTACCACTCACATCGCCAATGTTAAATTACAGGCCTCCAAAGCGACACTGAGTGGTGCCTCGGCATGTCGAATTAAATTTAAATTACTGTATTATGTTGTTATTTACAGCCGTATGGCACCCGCCATGTTTTTGGTGCCAACATCTCAAACGTCAGAAGTATTTGTTTTCTTCAAAACAGCGATCCGCGTTGACGGCAGTGAGCTTCGTTTACTAGTTAAGGGGAGCGTCAAAGAATGGCTGATTTTCAGTCGAAATGAACGTTTTCAAAATTAAAATTATGAATGCAAATTAGCTTTTCCATATCAAATTAGTATTCTGTTTAAATAAAAAACATTTTTGTTTGCAGGTGGGGAAAAAGTCTCATACGAAAATTGTTTATGAAGACAATTTTATATTATAAAGAAAAAAAATCAGCAACAATGTTGGAATTGTATGACCATATGGTTGAATGAATGTCAGAAATACGTGTTTATAATAATTAAATAACATAATGTGAAAATTTTCATTCAAATTTCAAAATTTGAACACCGGCTCCGTGTCTTCTAATCTGGTAGAGAATACACTTATTTTTTTGGGACCCAAATTATGGCTCTAACTTGAAGTCGCCACCAGACGTCGAAGTCATCGCGAATTACCAATTTACCACCAACTGACATATCGTGATGTCGATGATGAACTTTTGCAGCAGAGGGATAGTGAGATAGGCGGTGACGGTAGGTAGAGTGAGATAGCTATAATCCTGTCATACACCTGGTTATTTATGTCATAATGTATAATGTCATAAGCAATGAACACACATTTATTTTCCACTTGCAACAGTATTCACGATGATTGGATGGATGAATATACGACTCCTACATGCATCTAGTACGACTATCGTCGTCGTGGCATATGATACGAAAGAGTTGCACTTGGATACTTCATTCCTGATTGTTTATTGTGCTTTAGTGGAAATATCGCAAAATTTATATAGAAATGGTTAAATAAAGTTCAGTACTACATGTTTCAAGTAATCAAATAACATGAAGTAAAAAATTTCATTCATATTTTAACAATTTAAAACTGCCTTCGGGCCTGCCCAGCAAACATTGAATAGTAAAAAAAAATTCGAGGGGTTGTATCAGAGACACGACCGCTTAGAACGTAGGACCACGCAATCTTTTTTCTTTTGAAATTTGATGGTTTATCATTTCGAATATTATTTGCGAATACGTCGAAATAACTCTTTAGTAAAAAGTTCCGGGGACCCTGAAAATGTTTAATGGCTTGCGTAGTTTTGTAGACTCATTTCGAGAAGCAACGATCATTTTTTGACTTTGCGAGAACAATACGCTATGGTCATATGTCGCAATTCGTTTCTTTATATCAATGCACGCATTGCACTGAATATTAACGAGTGGCATCTTCCGTGCATCGCCATCGAAGACGAATGATCTCACTGAGTTTCAAGTGTCTATAATTCAAAAGAAGAAGAAGAAGAAGTGCATCGCCATTCAACAAGCATCAAATACGCGTCTAACAGATGCATACAGTTGCAGTGCTAAAAATGAAACATCGCAAGAATGACCGTTTATGAAAATCGTTTCTCGACTCTCGGTCGATACCATCAACAAAGTTTCTAAGTTCTATGTTTTGCGCAATGAAAACAAGCTACACACAAAAAAACCAAACACTGATGTTTAGAAGCGACCTAAAATTAGTTGTACTCTTCTCTTTTTTCGCCTGCTTTGCCATGCTTCGGATGGTTGTGTTAATTGCAATGCCAGATGCACTTCAAGTGAAATATTCACTAGCGTTCACAGCTCGAAGGGATACATTTAACACAAAACGAGCAGAATAAGCGACCTTTGTTGTTTCGGGCACAGACATATTCTGAGAATTTTCCTCAGAGGCGATGCAATACTTATACGCTAGCGACAGCTTACATACTATGCAAGGGTGGAGTTTACTTCGCATTTTTTTCTTTCCGCTATCCCCCTTCGTTGTTTCTGTTCTAGCGGCTGCATAAGCTACCCGTTATTGACAGCTCTGTTCAGGAAAGCACAAAAATGGACAGAACTGTAAATGTATGGAAATTGAGAATTCTTCCATTTTTCATCAATTTAAACCATATACAGACTATGGGATTGTAATGTGCATATCAAACAAAAATATCAAACAAAAAAATCTTAGAAAAACTTCCAATCGAATACAAAACGTTTAAATCCGTTCGTAGCAAGAAAAGTAGTTATTAACGTTAACTTTATTTCATAAAAGACGGGTGGGTAATGTCGGGGACATAACCGGAGTGACGTAGGACTATACAAAGGGGACAGCTTTTGTTAAATATATATTTTAAATATACTGTTTTATTTTCTTCTACGTAAATACCTACCTATCTACCTGAAAAATGGATTAGTTTACTGTTTACTCTTTATGAATATGTTTTTTTTTTCCAAAATATATTTTTTATTAAGGCACATGTGGCGTTAGCCTGACGGGGCCGGGAGTCCAATATTTTGACAATTTTTGTCTTACAACTATGTTAGTAATATGTAACCGATTACTCGCGGTTGGCTCGAGGTTAGTATTACAAGTGTTCTCATAATTGGTATGTTGCAGTCTTCGATACTCTATACGTGTGCCCGACACGGGCTACTTCCTATTGGGATGCAGCTGACCATTAATCAGCAACGCTCCCTAGTCTGTACCCCATATCTAGCGTGGTGCGTCTTTCTCGACTCGAGGAATCCAGGATAGAATGGTCACTAGCCGGCGCAATCATCAGCTCGTGTAGAGTTGTCATGAGCGGTACAACCTTTGGCTCTTGTTGAATGATCAGTGGACTGCACTACCTTTGGCCCGTGTATCTGTAAAGAGTGTGTGTATGTATTGCCGCGACTAAGTAAAAGTTTATCGATCGGATAGGAGGGATATAAAACGGGGACACAACGAAGGAAACATCATTAAACGTTGACATCGGCGTTTCTGAGGAACAGGTTTCATCTATACCAGAAGATCAGGATCACGGCTACCTAAGATATCCCGGACGGGAATATCCGATTGTCTGCCTTTTGCTCCCAGTGCTCTAGAGAGCTGAGAGCGAGCAGCATGGAACCGGATACACGACCAGACAACATGCTCGATGTCGTGGTAGCCATCGCCACAATCACAAAGATTGTTTGCTGCGAGCCCAATGCGATAGAGATGCGCGTTTAGGTTGTAGTGATTGGACATAAGCCGAGATATCACGCGAATGAAATCACGACCTACATTCAATCCCTTAAACCATGCACTCGTCGAGACCTTAGGGATAATCGTGTGTAACCAACGACCGAACTCATCTTCACTCCACATGCGCTGCCAACTAACGAGTGTGTCCTGACGAGGAATGTGAAAAAATTCATTATAGGCAATTTGCCTTTCAAAAGGTGTGCCTTCTGAAGCGCCCACCTTAGCTAGCGAGTCCGCTTTCTCATTCCCCGGAATCGAGCAATGAGAGGGAACCCATGCTAAGGTAATCTTGAATAATTTTTCGACCAAAACACTCAATAGTTGTCTTATTCTTGTTAGGAAATAAGATGAGCGTTTATCAACCTTCATTGAGCGGATTGCCTCTAATGAGCTGAAACTGTCTGAAAAAAGTCGAGTGGGTAATGTCGGGGACATAACCGGAGTGACGTAGGACTATAAAAAGGGGACAGCTTTTGTTAAATATATATTTTAAATATATTGTTTTATTTTCTTCTCCTACGTGAATACCTACCTATCTACCTGAAAAATGGATTAGTTTACTGTTTACTCTTTATGAATATGTTGATGGTTCTGAAAAGAACCTTTGATGTTGTGTTTTTGTTATCACTCGATATTCCCATCTTGTTCGGTTAAACCTTCCTGTTTAGCTATTGCGTTTGCCACTCGCCACAGCTTTCACAGTTGGAAAATTTCTTTCCATCCAGCTTGTGACATGTTGTTCAGTAAATTACATTTAATGCGACGTGCCGGAGAAACACTTTGCCACTCACTGAAACTCATTGTTGCCTTGATGAGCGCCGAACCGAAGCTGCTCTGTTCTTTATGCGGGTTTTCTGATTGTCGTGAGCAGCTTTGCAAGCCAACTCGAGCACTCCGACGGCCGAAACTCTATAATCGCTGTTAGGTATACTGGTGCTCCGGCACCAATCCGTTCGGTCTAGTTACCCTTGCGGAGCAATCAGTGAATGCGACCAACAGGGAACTGGAGACCTGCACGGTTCGAGTGAGACTTTGCCTTTCCCTTAACTTGTCCTCCTTTGTTACGTCCACGATACCGATGCCGTACCACCACACGGGTTTACGGTTTGAAAGAAAATAAGATATTTTTTTGGGGTCCGCGTGTTTTATACTTTAGCGGTACACACTCACAGGATAGAGACAAATCGGCAGACTCAGCCAGAGGGGCGAGTCCAACGAGACGAACGAATGAGCGTTAAAAGGGAGCGATGGCAAAAAAATACATTCATTACGATTTGTTCGCTCGTTGGATTCACATGCAGGCTAAAAAGGGTCCTTTTCAGGATCACAAAATGATCTTCAATCTAAAGAGTTTATTGTTTTGTTATCTCTCGATATCCCCATCTTGTTCGGCTAAACCTTTCTGTTTAGCGATTGCATTTGTCACTCGCTACAGCTTTCACAGTTGGAAAATTTCTTCCCATCCAGCTTTGTGACATGTTGAACAGTAAATTACATTCAATGCAACGTACCGAAGCGCCACTCAGTGTCGCATTGGAGGCGATTTGAACCTGTAATTGAACATTTGCGATGACAGTGGTACAGTGTCGACTTTCAATTTGGGTCATAATTTGGATCTCTATGTTTACAAAAATGTCCAACTAAATAAGTCACATTACATGTCCGTCCAATTAGCTAAATGTCGAACTAATTGTAAATTAATGTACTTTCAATCTGGGAACAATTTAAGAATTGGTGAAAATTGAATAATCAGGAAAGTCCCCAACTATCAATAAGCTCAGAACAACTGCCAAATTCACATACTCATCAGATCCTGGCAAACAAATTATGAAAACATCAATTTGTGTTTTATTATTATTTTGGATAATGTTTTAGAAAGCATTGAACTGTATTTCCTAAACTCTTTTTTGGAAGGTTTAATGGCCCTGAAAAGCGCCTAGTTTTATGGAATGGTTCCAATTTAGAAAACTTAGTACTCGTGGTTTTGAAAAAAAAACCATTTCGAACGCCCTCGATGCCGCCTTGTTCTGGATTTGCCACCAAAGCAGTTTGTATAAAGAACAAACTTTTTTCTTCTGCTACCTGATGCCGTTTTGCGATTGCGTTTGCCACTCGCCACTCGCTGCAACTGCCTGTTGTCTTGATGTCCACCGAACCGAATGTGTTCTGTTCCGAATGCGGGGTTTCTTATCGTCGCGAGCAGCTTTGCCAGCTAACTCTGATCACTTCGGCGGCCGAAACTATATAACGCCGGCTCGGCCTAGCTACCCTTGCGGGAAACTCCAGACCAACACGGTTCGAGCGGGATTTTGCCTTTCCCTTCACTTTTCCTCCTTTACCATGTCCAGAAATGGCTGCTTGGGTTGGTTTATTGATGTGTTGTGATGCGAACTGATGTGGTGTACGGTTTGAATGAGAATGATCGTTACGGAAGGAAGGTATTGTATTATAGAGACTTTAAACTTTTGCAGTTCATTCGTCTCTAGCCTTGAGAAAGGCCCTTTGAAAACTCTACTCTACTCTACTCCAGCGCTACCACCTCCGCCCTCTTGCCTTGAGAAAGGCACTCGATCCCTCGCCGTCCAGCTCGTCCAGCAACGATGTTGTCCAGTCGGTGTCCACACAAAGAATGATCGTTACGGCAGCGGAGCGGGGATTTTTAAGCTGACTGGCTGGCTCGAGAATTACGCATGTGTGAGACTGCGACCAATGTTTCGTTCATATTTTTTCTTTTTCCTTTCCAATCGTGCTTCATTCTATTTCGCTGCTGCTCTGGTTGCCCGTTTTGGTCGGTACGATTTGAGGAGCACAAAATGGACCAATCAAAAATGGGCACATAGTGCATTTTGACAATGCTTGATATTTCACAATTATTCAATTATTTATCTCAAGAAAAATGAAATGTTATTTGTTATGATAGATGCGTAGATATATTTCCTATCAATTGATGCAAAAACCTTTGCGATCTATTGAGAAATGCTCGAGTTATAAGCGTTCCAAATCTTGCATTTTTTCCTACTTGTTCAGTGCCTAGATTTCCATTTCACCCCCTATATCTTCCGGTTAGACGTAGTCCTACGTCAAAAAAACGTCAAAAATCTAAAATTGAAGGCGATATACATACATCTAAGACACATTACTTGTATGATGTGTATAACTGGCATATGCATATGAAATTGGAGGCCATATACATGTATATGGGGTATATCATGTAATATAAACGATAATTATACGATTCATTATTTTCTAGGATGTATGTATATCGCCTCCACGTTTGCATGTATGGGCTGGCTAGGCGCATCATATACATGCAATTCATATTAATCATACTTGTATGTTTGTGAATATAATCCTCAAAATAAAATAATTACACTAAACCTTCATTTCAAACAACTTATGCAGTTACCAAATCACGCAATAAACATCAAGAATTGCTGGGAACCTCTTATCAATATTTGTTCAAATTTAAAAATGTGCTTAACTCCAGTTTTGTTGACAACTTTTATGCATTCAATTAAATCGTACGATAAATCATATATAAACATAAACATTCCCACCTTTCATCCTTCATTAAACACCTCGTAGTAGAAATCTGTCAGTATGCATACACTCTCCTACGAAACATAGTGGAAAAAAATATATTCGTCGATGTAAACAAGCAGTGAAAAAGGAGACACTTTTCGACGAGTGATTTGTATGAAGTTCCACTGTCGTGCTAAAACGCTAGAATGGAGAGAGCAAGAAAATAGAGGCGAATGAACTTCAAAGTTTAAAGGCTCTTAAAAACAAAGAAAGAAAGAAAGAAGCGAGAAAACAGTCACCGTATTATCTAATTGTCAGCGTGACACCTTTCATTTGAAACTACAGAAAATTCGGTAGGAACAACCGTTCCTGAAATACAAAAGTGGGTAGGTTCAGGACCACTGGTTAGATTAAAACTACCTTCTCCTTTAGGATGGACCCTTAGGAGGGGAAGGGTAGATCTCAGAAGAAAGTGAGAAGTATTCAGGCTTTGTGGAGACTGTTTTTTTTCGCACAGTTTGTTATCACGTCACAAAATGCATGCTTGTTTCTTGTGAATTTATTGGAAAACGAAAATACAAGAATCTACTTCCATGTTTTATCGACAAATCATAGAACAAACTTCATTTGTATATTTTCAAACAGAACTGAAAATACAAAAAAAAATGTACTGACAACAAGCAGCGAATTCAATTATAAAATATTCTTCAACTTATAAGTCTTGTGCGAAATTTCTTAAATTTTACTTTGAATTGTTTACTTTTTGGAAAACGCGTGATTTATACTTGAAAACGGAAAAAAAACATTGAGTCTATTGTAGAATGTTAAATCAGATTAGTGGTGAGTGGTAGCTAGTAAATTACGCTATCATTTAGTGCTAAAACATTACCATATGATTGCTTTCCAAAGACATGGAAATTTTTAAATTTCATGTTCTGGTCGCTAATGAGCTAAATCAAAATTGAACTTAACTCGCGAAAACTAACTTAATATTAGAAAAATCTGTAATATTTTTAGAACAAAATTGGAGAGAAGAGAAAAATAACCGTTTGGACAGCCAATTTAAACCGGGTTCGGTTCGTCAATCTGCCTATTCAGGAAAATTTGTCCCATCTGTGTTACGAAACTCGGTCTTCGAGACCCTGCGCGGAATGAATGCTGTTTTCACAGCGGCACTGTTCTTTGCGCCATTTTAATGACATTCGAATAATGGTGTACAAAAATGAAAAATGCCTGATTGTTGGCACACCATTTTTTGGAGAATCGGTTGTCGGTCGACATCTGGTGCAGTGAATCGAAAGGAGGAAGCTTCTCAGCAGAGCCATTTTTGTACAGTTTTTGAAATAGTTACGGTAAAAATATCGTATTTAATACCATGGTAAACAAAAGGTGCCTACTCTATATCTCGCTGCCAAGTTTGGCCATGATCATTGGTTTGTTCTGGTTCCGCCGCAGAAAACCGGTGGCACCACCACTGAATGTAAATCCGGCTTCGTTTACATTGGACCATCGTATCAAATCTGCACCAGTTCCTATTCCTGGTGCTCGGAAAATTTGGACCGAAGAAGAAGTGGATGCGGAAATAATGAAACTGGGCGTTTCAGAGTCCCAAATGAAATTGCTGCGGGCACTCAAGAAACAGGACGACTACTCCTGTTTTGGTTCCCCGAATCTTCCGGGATCCGTCATTAATTCCAAACAATATTCTAACAAAAACGTATACAATAAGCCACCAGCGCCACGGTCTGGTTCCGTGGCGGCTAAAAGTGCTCGCAAAAGTTAATACGACACCGAAATGATGTCCACCTGAAACAGTGAACTGAAAATATTGCTTATCAGAATCGGAAAGAAATCGACGCTCAATCATTAGAGACACAAATTGACAAATTATTGAAACAACGGAAGCGAGTGAGAGAAAAGAAATGCATGATACGCAAATGAACTTAAAAATAAAAATCGTTAGTTAAAAACATCCAAGCATCAGCAAGAGAATATATTGAAATAATTTTTAAAATTGTCATTTAAAAGAAGTTTTAGGTAAGTTTTGATTGTTCACATTCATTAACATATTTATTTGAAAAAAAAAATCAATAATGACATGCTAAAGCACATGTGAATGGTTGGTTCATCGCTGAGCGACCACCGTTCATTCATGCGATCCTGGTAAAGGATATAGGTCACCATGGTCTGCGCTCTTTTAATCAGGTCTTCTATTGCTATGACTTATTACTTAACTTTTTTCGTGCACTGATCCACATTTAAACGGAATCCAACGCAACGCAAGATTCTGCAACTGCTGGGATTAATCTAAAGGGGTGAATGAATCCTTTGTTTGTTTCTAGGGCAACCTAATTTCTATTCCATCGATAAATCTAGAGATTTATCAAATTATACATTCAACTCTATGAAATTTCAGAATTCCTAGAGTAGCGCTCTCAGCTCAACATCGTTTCGAACTAAGACAAGATGAGACAACTGGCTTCTTACTCTTCTTCGTCGTCGAAAAACGAAGCTGCCAGAGTTGCCAAATATTATAAAATTTCGGAAATTTTTGATTTCTGTTTCTATGAATCGGAACATTTGGTTGGTGGGAAATTAATGATTTTGCATATTTTCAGTAAGGCAATCTCAAAAAGGATAAAGGATGAAATAAGTCTTTTAAATACCCGCATCTATAGTATAATAATGATATCCATAACAACTCATCCAAGTTTGTCTGGAGAATCTTTTCGTGCAAAACAACGGCGCTCAACTCCATTGTTCAGAAACAACTTGAAAATCGTGACTCTTTCGCAATACATGACCGTAGTACCGAATGCTTCGCATACAGCCGATACACAAGAACATCTTATTGGATTGATGGTCTTACTATCAAAGCGGCGAGAAGAATGTTCAGCCCAGAAATTGATGGACAGTGAAGCAGCATCTACATCATATTGAAGTTCAGCTTCATCTAATTTTAGTGATAATGTGGATGACATGAATGTTGAATTCGCCTATGAATACACCCTCGATGAAGCGTAAACTTTCCTCGACAGAACAGAACAAAATTCGTAGCTCTTTACATCATCAAAATAAGTCAGCGGAAAAGAAGATGTCAGCAGTGTAACAATTGGTAGTCAGCAAAACACAACCTGGATGGTATGAATGGTATCGTTTTTTTTTTCATATTTACGAGCTAGAGCTAACAACTCTGCCATCTGCATAGTGAATGCTGAGACTTCCCGTTTCTTCTTAGCAATGGAAATTATATTCCGAAATATGAAATCGCATTAGGGACCTAACGAAGCTAAACTGACAAATGAGTGTTTTGCCGTTCACTTTACTCCATTGTGAAAAAACACATAACATAACATGAACTTGCATATAATTCCTTCACATTTCCTTTAAACTAAATATCGTAATATTCATTGAATTCGCCATTTTTAATTCAATACACATTCAACGCTATTTATTGACGTAGGATTACGTCTTTCGGGAACATATTGGGGTACAAATTGAAAATAAAAAATCGAGTACATCGTGAAAATTGTCCAATTTCAAACGCTTATTGCTCAGTCATTTCATGATGGATTGATGAAATTTTTGCGTCAATCGATTTCGGCACTCCATAACAATTTTTTATATTGAATAAAATAATATATGTCATGAAACTAACTATCGAACAATTGAAAAATCTCAGCTCCTATCCTAACGGAAATATTCACTTCTAATTGGTTGAAATTGACGACACATGCGGCGGTTCCCTAAAATAGACATCAAAACCAAGCTGCCTGGGGGAAATCGGCATTGCAAATACATGAAAGTAGGGGGAACTTTTGTTCCCACCGAAATGTGTTCCCCACTCAAATCAATTATTATCTTTTACGCTCCCCTCAAGTCGTAAACGAAGCTTAATTCGCGTTAACGGCATTGAGCATCGTTTACGAACTTAGGGGAGCATCAAAGATAATGATTGATTTTCAGGATAAAACTGCAGCGGCCGTACGAATTTTTCTCTCTGGGTTTAGATCGATTAATCGACGTAAATTATTCGTTCGCTCCGATTATTGGTTGTGCAGTATGCGTTCGATTAATAATGGATTTCTATAGGAGGTATTCAATTAACCGATTAATCGAACGATTATCGGGGATCACTATAAGCAAGCCGGGCGCATTTTTATACTGCAAGTAGGGTGAGTGGTTTTAATTCTAGCAAATAAAATTTAAATTTGGAACATTAAAGTTGGTTGCTTCGTGAAATTTCATATCAATGCACTATGGTCCAGGAGGTGCATTTAAGTGGAAATTAACATCTAGAGCTCGACAGTGATTCTCTAGACAAAAACTGTCTTCGACAAAGTTGTTACATATAATAGAGCGCTCATTTTTATGTTATCAAAAATAGGGTGACCAAAATTTACGATGAAATAAAAAATATAACTTTCTTATCTTTATAGATAGAGGTAAACATAGTTCGACAATATTGTAGCTCTGGTTATTTTAAGTAACATTGTGGAACAATATTTCTTTCTATCTCTTCAAATAACCGATATAGCGCTTTTTCTCTAAGTTGAGTTAGGATTACCATGAAAAAAACGGTTTTTTTGCTCTAACTTTTATATGTAAAATTCTACATCAAAACTGTCTTCGAATGACTTTTAGAGCTTTCCAATCCACGCATTTTACGATACATAACTTGTATGTATCTTAATTCTACTGAAAGTTATGGATGTTTTTTCCCCGAAAACACGACTTTTTCATTTGCTAGTCGTTCTTTTTGGGGCAAACATAATAAAAAATTATTGATGGCATTTTAAAGAGCACATTTGATTCTACATAAGGTGTAAATTTCAAAAGAGTGTTATTTTTTGTATTTGAGTAAATTAAATTTGAAATTATGAGTTTTTGCATATAAATGAACAAGATGCAATTTTTAAATGCATATAGTAAGTGAGACTTTAAAGCAGCATCACTTCAGTTCAGTCTTATAGCCACTCAACATATGGAGGTTCAAAGAAGACACATTTTTGTTTTTGTTTTTGGTGGACGAAATATAGAAGACGTTATACAATTATTACGAGAAAAATGCCAAGATATATGTGTTTTGAGTGCCAGAAAGTGCCTTTGAGAAGTTAAAGTTCTCAACACGGTGGTCGAAATGTCCTCGCACACGCTCCCGATTTGAACGGCAAAATGCCACGTGGCTCAAAGAAGTCTTGGTTTTCTAAAAAAATACCTTTTCTAATACTGCTAGAAGGCAAGAAAGGAAGCTGAGTAAGAAAGGAAGCTCTGAGCTGAGCCAAAAGAATGAAGTGTAACCGTGTTCGGGAGATCACAGAAACAAATTCTGCTGAAGAACTGGGCTTCGCAACAGCTTCCGATCCAGTATTATCTCATAGTAATAGGCAAACACCAGAGTATTCCGATCTTCTGATTCCGGAAAATGCTAAGCATTTGATTTTGTAGTTTTTTATTTGTATGATTTTTAATTATTACTATGAATTAATTTCCATTACAACAACTAAAACACATTCTTCGCCGATTGCCCGAAGTAACCAGACGAAGGAAAGTCGCGTCCAAGTTCCGTTATCGGTTACCGCGTGATTGTTGTTTTTTTGCCGCTGAAGAGTTCATTTCACTATCTGGATAGTGAGTGAAGTGCCCTGCCTGCAAGTGGATAAAGGCTTTTATCCTCGGAAAGCAAAGCATTGGTTTTTGTTTTGTCGCTGCTTCGCCGACATTGGAGATTTCGCCGAATCATCGTGCCAACAGTACCAGTGCGGGTAAGCTTTCACCGACGATTGTGTGTAGTGGTGTCGTAGGCACATTCCCACCACCAACGAGCTTTCAGCACGCTCCCGTTCATCTGCACTGGAGTGCGTTCATAGGTGAATAAGATTGAATATACTGAGAGAAAATATTTAATAATTATAAGTTTTTTTTTTGTTTTTGTGAATTATTTTATTGTGAAATATTGTTTAAAAAAATACTTAGAATATAAGTGAAAATTTAAAATGGCAGAGAGTGGGGGACCTTCGGATATGGAGGTCTCTGACTCTAGTTCCCTCCTAACGGATAAAAAAAAGTCACTCAAACGTGTTCCAAATACGGAAGATACTTCTTCTGGGGACGAGTCAGCTAACCCTACCAAGCCTCCCTCCAAAAAACTAGCAAATCTCCCATCTGCCCTTAACGATCCCACTCTACCTTCAACCTCGTCTTCTCCCTCTGTTCTTCCCGCTCCTTCTCAACCTTCGCCTTCCCACTCTCAATCCCCGTCCTCGCCTTCCCCCCCTGTTATTCCCACTCCCCGTGTAAAGGTCTATCCAGAAGATGCGCCCGGAACTGGTCCCTGGGTTGTTTTCTTCAGGCCTAAGCCAAATGGAAAGGCGTTGAGAGTCATGCAGATCGCGAAAGATCTGGCAAGGTATACCTCCGTTTCGGAAATTTCGAAGGTTAGACCAAACAAATTGCGAGTTGTCGTGAATGATCGAAAAGACGCAAACAAGATTGTTGTCGATCAGCATTTTACAATTGAGTATCGGGTCTACATTCCCTCTCACATAGTCGAAATTGAGGGTGTGATAACCGAAACGGGCTTGACGTGCGAATACATTACGAGTGAAGGTACCGGCCGTTTTAAAAAACTGCCCTCGACGACTGTTAAGATCTTGGGTTGCCGCCAGCTCGGAACAGTCTCCCATGAAGGAGAAGAAAAGAAATTTACGCCGTCTAACTCGTTTCGAGTCACCTTCGCTGGTTCAGCTCTCCCTGACTACGTGATGGTAGATAAATTGAGGTTAGCCGTGCGACTTTTTATTCCAAAGCCAATGACTTGTCTAAAGTGCAAGTCAGTTGGTCACACGGCTGCTTATTGTGCCAATAAAGAACGATGTGCCACTTGCGGAGAACAACATGAGGGGAAATCCTGCAGTGCGACTGAGCATAAGTGTCCATATTGCGGGGGATCCCCACACGTGCTCTCAGCTTGTGAAACATACAAGGCTCGCTGGGAGAAACAGAAGCGCTCTTTGAGGGAACGCTCTAAACGCACTTTCGCAGAAATTTTGAAGGGCGCTTCTCCACTGGCTCAAGAACAACAACCAATCAATACACACAATGTCTTCGCTACGTTGCCAGTTGACGAAATGGAAGCGGATACAGCTAACGGGGGCACGCCGTTTATTTCTCAAGGGAATCCCCGGCGCAAAAATGTGACCACTCCCAAAGTTCAAGGACAAGTCCCTCCGGTGATACCCCCTGTTAGCTTGCCCAAAAAATCGAGTGCAGCGGATAAGCAAAATCAGGTCCCTCCTGGCCTCCGTGGTAATAGTTCACCTTCGAACGACCCAGCACTCGAGGGGACATCAAAAACCCCAACTGTCCCTGTTTTTCCGTCAAGTTCAACTTCCCAATCGGGATTTATAAAGTTGTCTGACCTTGTGGATCAAATCTTCACGTGTTTTAATGTTTCCGACTCCATCAGAACCATTGTCACCGCAATGCTTCCAGTACTAAAGACAATTTTGCAGCAATTGATGCAAACATGGCCCCTCCTTGCAATGATTATCTCTCTTGATGTCTAATTTAAATAGAGAGGTCGGAGATATCACTGTTTTACAGTGGAATTGTCGTAGTCTTATCCCTAAATTGGATACATTCAAATTTCTAATTCATAAACTCAATTGTGATGTTTTTGCTCTATCCGAAACCTGGCTCTCTTCTCAAAATGATCTCTCTTTCCACGATTTTAATATAATACGCTTGGACCGTGATGACAGATACGGAGGGGTACTATTGGGGATCAATAAGTGTCACTCATTTTTTAGAATTGACCTTCCACCTACTGGAGGGATCGAAGCTGTTGCTTGTCATGCAAACATCAGAGGCAAAGACCTCTGTATAGTCAGCTTGTATTGGCCTTCGAGAGCTGCGGTTAGCCGCAAGCAACTTGTTGACATGTGCTCACTCCTTCCTGAGCCACGATTAATCTTGGGAGACTTCAACTCTCACGGAACTGCCTGGGGGGAACAGTACGACGACAATCGTTCATCGTTGATATATGACCTTTGTAACAGCTTCAATATGACCGTTTTGAACACTGGGGAAACAACACGTGTACCTAAACCTCCTGCTAAACCAAGTGCTCTTGACCTCTCGCTTTGCTCGAATTCACTATCGTTAGATTGCAAGTGGAATGTAATCCAGGATCCCAACGGTAGTGACCACTTGCCAATCAAAATTTCTATCACCAATGGGTTGAATTCTTCTGAATCAATAAACATGGCATACGACCTCACAAGACACATTGACTGGAAAAAATATGCGGACGCGATTGCTCTAGCCATCAATTCCAGAGATGGTTTGCCTCCATTGGAGGAGTATAACTTCATTTCTCGTTTGATATATGACAGCGCGGTTCGCGCTCAAACGAAACCCATCCCAGGTTCCACTATTCGTCGAAGGCCTCCCAATCCATGGTGGGATGGCCAGTGTTCCAAGCTTTATGGAGATAAATCGAATGCATTTAAAGCTTTTCGGAAACGTGGAACCCCTGAAAATTTTCAGAAGTATTTGGACCTTGAAAATCAA
Source organism: Toxorhynchites rutilus septentrionalis (assembly GCF_029784135.1). Lineage (NCBI taxonomy): Eukaryota > Metazoa > Arthropoda > Insecta > Diptera > Culicidae > Toxorhynchites > Toxorhynchites rutilus. Next base: position 198,427,476 of record NC_073744.1, read on the forward strand.
TTTAAAAACATGATCAAAGGGAAAAAACGTGCTTATTGGCGAAATTTCGTGGGAGGTTTGTCACGAGAAACGTCAATGAAAAAATTATGGAAAGTGGCTCGAAACATGAGAAATCGCTCTTCATCCAATGAAAGCGAGGAATATTCACATCGATGGATTTTTAATTTTGCACGAAAGGTTTGTCCCGATTCCGCTCCAGTGCAAAGAATTATTCGAGATATACCACAAGATAGGTGCGATCTTGATTCCGAGTTTTCGATGGTAGAATTCTCTCTTGCTCTCCTTTCATGTAACAATTCTGCTCCGGGATCGGATAGAATTAAGTTCAACTTGCTGAAAAATCTCCCTGATGTGGCGAAACATCGCTTGTTGAGCTTATTCAATCGGTTTCTGGAGCATAATATTGTTCCAGATGATTGGAGACAAGTACGAGTTATAGCTATTCAAAAACCCGGAAAACCCGCGTCCGACTTCAATTCGTACCGCCCAATAGCAATGCTGTCTTGTATACGGAAATTGTTGGAGAAAATTATCTTGTTTCGCCTTGATCGATGGGTTGAAACGAATGGCCTACTCTCAGATACACAATATGGGTTCCGCAGGGGCAAGGGGACGAATGATTGTCTTGCGTTGCTTTCTTCAGAAATTCAACTGGCTTACGCCGAAAAAAAACAAATGGCTTCAGTATTCTTGGACATAAAGGGGGCCTTTGATTCTGTTTCAATAGAGGTTTTGTCAGACAAATTACAATCTCGGGGTCTGCCGCCTCTATTGAATAATATGTTATATAACTTGCTTTGTGAGAAGCATTTGAACTTTTCTCACGGAGATTCGGCAGTAAGTCGGGTCTCTTACATGGGCCTCCCCCAGGGCTCATGTTTAAGCCCCCTTTTGTACAACTTCTACGTAAGCGACATTGACAATTGCCTTACACAAAATTGCAGCCTAAGACAACTTGCAGATGATGGAGTGGTGTCTGTCGTAGGATCAAACGAATCCGACCTGCAAGGACCCTTACAAGATACTTTGAACAATTTTTCAACCTGGGCCATTGGGCTAGGGATCGAATTCTCCACGGAGAAAACAGAGATGGTGGTTTTTTCTAGGAAGCATAGACCAGCAAAACCAAAGCTTCAACTTTTGGGTAAACCGATCACTCATGCTATGTCATTCAAGTATCTTGGGGTCTGGTTCGACTCTAAATGTACTTGGGGGGCCCATATTAGGTATCTGAGTAAAAAATGTCAACAAAGAATAAACTTTCTCCGTACAATTACCGGCACCTGGTGGGGAGCCCATCCCGAAGATCTTATAATGTTGTATCGAACAACTATTCTCTCAGTGATGGAGTATGGCAGTTTCTGTTTTCAATCAGCTGCCAAAACACACATCATTAAACTCGAGCGAATTCAGTATCTTTGTCTCCGTATCGCGTTGGGATGTATGCCCTCAACGCATACCATGAGTCTCGAGGTTTTGGCAGGCCTACTCCCACTAAAAGATCGCTTCAATTTATTATCTCTTCGGTTCCTCATCCGGTGTAAGGTTATGAACCCATTGGTGATCGGAAATTTTGAGCAGCTGATCGAGCTAAATTTTCATTCTGGATTCATGAGCTCATATCATGAATTCGTCTCCATGCAGGTTGATCCTTCTTCGTATATTCCCAACCATGTTTGTTTTCCTGACTACATCAATTCCTCTGTGCATTTTGATCTGTCCATGAAGCAGGATATCCATGGAACATCAGATTATCTTCGATCGAGGATCGTTCCAACGATCTTCGATGCAAAGTATGGGGATATCAATTGTGATAATATGTACTTTACTGATGGGTCCTCTATGAATGAGTCCACAGGATTTGGAGTGTTCAACGAATTTTTTAGCACCTCACACAGTCTTCAGAATCCTTGCTCAGTGTATATTGCTGAATTGGCAGCGATACACTGGGCGCTGGACAGCGTCGCCTCACGACCTGTTGAACACTATTACATTGTAACGGATAGTCTTAGCTCTGTCGAAGCTATCCGTTCAGTGAGGCCGGAAAAGCACTCGCCGTACTTCCTTGAGAGAATACGAGAAATTTTGAGTGCTTTATCCAGACGCTGTTATGTCATTACCTTTGTCTGGGTCCCTTCACATTGCTCAATTCTGGGTAATGAGAGGGCTGACTCATTAGCAAAGGTAGGTGCAATTGAAGGCGATATTTATCAGCGTCAAATCGCCTTCAATGAATTTTATTCTTTAGTCCGCAAAAATACCATAGTTAACTGGCAACGCAAATGGAACGAAGATGAATTGGGCCGGTGGCTCCACTCGATTATCCCTAAGATTAGCCTCAAACCATGGTTCAAAAGTCTGGACTTGAGCCGGGACTTTATTCGCACCTTCTCCCGACTCATGTCCAATCACTGTTCGTTAGATGCGCTACTCTTTCGTATTAATCTTGCCGACAACAATCTTTGTGTTTGTGGCCAAGGTTACCACGACATCGAGCACGTTGTTTGGTCGTGCGAGCTGTATCTTGTCGCCAGATCGAATTTAGTAGTCACCCTTCGGGCCCGAGGAAGGCAGCCCAATGTGCCGGTGAGAGACGTGTTGGCTCGGTTAGACCTTGATTACATGTCCCAAATATATGTATTCCTTAAAGCTATCGATCTTCGTGTGTGATTGTCCTTATACCCTTAGTTTTTCCTTTTCCTTTTCCTTTGTGAGAGATCGGATCCCTTCTTAAGAATAAGATGAAATGTAAATACATATTAGATATAAGATAGGTTTAAGAATTGAGTGTGATTGAGAGTGTGATTGAGAGTGTGAGTGTGATCAATGTCAACATATCCTCATATCCCCTCCTTTTCCTGAAGAAAATATGTCACCCTTCTAAACTCGAGTTGACCGCGAGTAATCGGTTTCCTATATTATTAACATTAGAATTAAGGAAAAATGTATATATACTAGTAACAATACAGTAAGGAGTTCGGCTCCTTTAAACCTATGTAACTGAGCCTGTAAAAATAAACGATTTAAATAAAAAAAAAAAAAATAACAACTAAAACAGGTTAATATGTACATACGGAACATTATAAAAATAAATTTAAATAAAACAATAGGAACCACAAAAGTTTGGTAAAATAATGTCATCAATCAACTCATCGCCAGTAAAATATGTCAATACATTACTAAAAAATAACACGTCGAGCCCCGAGTTGTTCTTTATACGGTTTCTATTCAGGAAGCATTTGATAATTTGTCGGTCTCCGCTTTTCTTTTTATACAATAAATATATTTTATTGTAGAAAAAGAAAATAGTCAGAAATTTTTATCGTAATAATTGTATAACGTCTTCTATATTTCGTCCACCGAAAAATGAAATCAACAATGTGTCTTCTTTGAATCTCCATGTTGAGTGGCTTTAAGACTGAGCTGAAGTGATGCTGCTTTAAAGTCTACGCTTACTATATGCATTTAAAAATTGCAACTTGTTCATTTATATGCAAAAACTCATAATTTCAAATTTAATTTACTCAAATACAAAAAATAACACTCTTTTGAAAGTTACACCTTATGTAGAATCAAATGTGGTCTTGAAAATGCCATCAATAATTTTTTATTATGTTTACCCCAAAAAGAACGACTAGCAAATGAAAAAGTCGTGTTTTCGGGGAAAAAACATCAATAACTTTCAGTAAAATTAAGATACATACAAGTTATGTATCGTAAAATGCGTGGATTGGAAAGCTCTAAAAGTCATTCGAAGACAGTTTTGATGTAGAAATTTACATATAAAAGTTAGAGCAAAAAAACCGTTTTTTTCATGGTAACCCTAACTCAACCTAGAGCAAAAGCGCTATATCGGTTATTCGAAGAGATAGAAAGAAATATTGTTCCACAAAGTTACTTAAAATAACCAGAGCTACAATATTGTCGAACTATGTTTACCTCTATCTATAAAGATAAGAAGGCTAGATTTTTTATTTCATCGTAAATTTTGGTCACCCTATTTTTGATAACATAAAAATGAGCGCTCTATTATATGTAACAACTTTGTCGAAGACAGTTTTTGTCTAGAGAATCACTGTCGAGCTCTAGATGCTAATTTCCACTTAAATGCACCTCCTGAACCATAGTGCAATGATCGATCGTGTATTGTGAATTTTTAGCACAAGTGTAATTGTAAAATTGTATATGGTAGCAGTTGTGTTAAAAATGATTTGATATATGGAACGATTTATTTCAAACAATTATAAAATTATAAAACAAAATTATCTTCTCCATTTCAAATATGTTTTTTCCATATTAAAATAACATGTTTTTACTGATGAGAAAAATTGATAATTGTGTTCGGTATTGGTAATTATCTTATATTACATTGGTGAATTTTTTTTTTCTTTATTTCATCCATACATAACACAGGAGGCATCCCATCTAGGGTCACAGAGGGCGGCTTTCATCATATCTCATTCCACTTCGGCATCTTCTATCGGATACGCACCATCCAACGACTGTTTACCATACTTCTGTCATCATAACTCGGTAAACACTGGTGGAGTGAACAAACAATACCCAACAACCAAACAAAATTGCCCTTTTCAGGGCCACCAAATCTTTATCAAAGAGTTTAACGATGTAATTCGTCAAATATATCAAAAATCAACAGATAGCCTAAGGGAATCCTACGTCAACTATGCGGTCGTGTCTCGGACACAACCTTCCTGTGACTTTTTTTATTGGCAACACTGAAAAAATCGGCTATGTTTACAAAATTTATCGAAATCAGCCAATCAGAAATCAGAACGACTGACAGAAATTTGGTCCGTAAAAGACCCCTATTGTCTGATGGCCTCTTCTTCATGAGTGCTACCTTCAAGCGGTCCAGTTGTTGGCAGTACAGGTCCGAATTGAGCGTTTGGCCATAGGGAAGCAGCTCATAATAGATTATTCCTTGACAATCCCACCAAACACACAGCAGAACCTTCCTGGCCGTTAATGAGGGCTTGGCCACCGTCTGAGCCGCTTCAGCGGGCTTCGATCACGACCGTTTGCGCTTCACGTTGTCGTAAGTGACCCACTTTTCATCGCCAGTCACCATCCGCTTCAGAAACGGGTCGATTTTGTTGCGATTCAGCAGCGATTCACATGCGTCGATACGGTCAAAGATGTTTTTTTGCGTCAACATGTGTGGCACCCATACATCAAGCTTCTTTTTGGAGGCGAATGAACTGCAAAGTTTAAAGCCTCTTAAAAACAAAGAAACGTGAAGCTTCTTTGTGAATCCAAGCTTCTTCAAATGGTTAATAACGGTTTGATGACTTATCCCCAGCTCTTGGCCGATGCTACGGCTGCTACTATGCCGGTCTTTCTCGGCTAATTCAGCGATTTTGTCGCAATTTTCGACGACAGGCCTTCCGGAGCGTGGCGCATCTTCGACAACCTCTACATCAGAACGAAAACGTTGAAACCATCGTTGTGCGGTGGAAATGGAAACTGTATCGGGTCCATAAACTGCACAAATTTTATTGGCAGCTTGAGATGCATTTTTGCCTTTGTCATAGTAGTACTGTAAAAAATGTCGGATTTTCTCTTTATTTTGCTCCATATTTGCGACACTTTAACTCACGAACGACTTAACCAAACAAAACACTGTCAAGGACTATATTATAGCGCGCAAAAATACCTTTCCAACAAGCAATAGTATGACTCGATACAATAGTATATACAATACTCGATACAACTAGAACTACGCGCTTACAACGACACCTCGCGGAAATACCGCAGGACTTTTTTGACAGCCTAATATAATCATCGAAGGTTGTTGCTCTGGAAGAAGAGTTGATTCTATTGAAGAAATGAAGCGACAAGAATTAGTGATTGTAGAAGTTTACCACACTTTGACCGAAAACCCTTTAATGGATTGCTTCTCCATTACGTTTATGAAACGATTCGCATCAGTAAAACTAACCAGATATTGCACCTACAGATTATCACAGGTTTAGGTCTCTGCAAAATTCACTTGACCCTTTCGCTACGAGCGTCGTCTATAGACGACATCAGGGTACTGCACATCGATCACACTAGAACGATATGCATTCTTTTCGGCGCAGTGCTTCGTTCAGCGATAGCATTCCGACGGAGCACACTGCCGTAATGAAAGGGTTAAAGGCAAGAACTTCGACTCTATGAACAGCATGAAAAATACCTTGAACAGTTTTCGACGAGACAGCAAACATGTTCTGGAAGGATAGAATTTGTCAACTGTGTGAAAGATGATCAATGGTTTTTTTCTCTATTACAGAGAAACTTCGATATAACGTACCCTCGTTATAACGTACCCTCGATATAACGTCACTCGATATAACGTACATTTTACCTCGATATAACGTACACATTATCAAAGTCCAAAAAATATTTTTTTTGGATATTTTTTTTTCTGAAACAAAAATAAATTATCCCTATTTTGATACTACAGCTTGTGTTGTAACTTTAACCAATCCCGAAATACAACTGTTTTGTGATTCCGGATCCTAATCAAACAGCAGCTTCAAACTTCAAACTTCAATCAACAGAACGAAGGGAAAAATCATTAGAAAAGTTGGCTTCGTCTTCTAATTGAGTCCTTACTCAAACAGCAACACAATAAGGGAATATAAACTACGTTTCAGAGTTCTTTATTACGCTTCGATGTAACATACAATTCGATACAACGTACAATTCTAAAAGTAAAATGTACGTTATATCGAAGTTACCCTGTATAGTGACTTTCAACACATTTCGGCTGGTTCGTCATTTTTACTTCCATTTTTGGAAGAATGTCGGGAGTAAGAATTGAACTCGTGATCTCTGCGTGAGAGGTATGGATGTTACCACTACGCCAGATCGCCTCCAGCCAATGGTTGTGAAACACAACTGTGCATATAAAATTAAATAAATATATGTCTGCCTATTAAAATGATGCTTTGTTGTACCAAAAATCGGCACAAACTTTCCAGACAACCCATAATGAGCTATCCTGATTTTTATTTTCATTTTTCCTGATTTTTGAAAATTATAGTTGGCAAGGGTGGCAATAAAATCGTGGGGCATATGATGAAACAACTAACTGTGGATAATGGAAATCCGACATGCCCACGATTTTATTTTAGTCTCATCACTGCCCTAGATTAATGAAGGAAGGGATGTGATAACTACTACAACTTGCCTAATTATTTTCTAGCTTTTAGAACATTAAACCGTTTAATTTAAAAAGTTTTTTTTTCCTTTTTTTAAGCATGTGAAAACATATGAAAAATCACCTGGCATCCATTGAATCGAAAAAGTTTGCCCGACCTAAGTTGCCTAGTGTGTAGATGGCCTTACTTTGTACACCTAGCTGGGTTTTCTGTTGAAACTGTTAATAAAAACTAGTATCTAGTATCTGAAATGACGATTTTCTCAGGCTTCTCAGTTTAAAAGTACGTTTTAGGGAAACATATTCCGGTCTGCACACCGACAAGCGAGTACAAAAGTACTCAACACAAATATTTCTTATCAATTGATGCAAACATCTTTCCGATCTGTTAAGAAATGTTCGAGTTATAAGCATTCGAAATACGGGTAGGGTTAGCACACAAATCGGCAGAACAAATGTATGGGGAAAAAGGATGTTCTTCCAGTTTTCATGAATTCAAATCGTTCATAGATTAGCGAATTGTAATGTATAGCATACCAAACAAATCTTAGAGAATTTCCGATTCGATTGGTATGCAAATCATGAGAATTCGTTCACAGTGAAATGAGTTATTAACGTTAATTTTATTTCATAAAAACGTGACCTGTTTTCTGATTTGGCACCCTTCCTGAAAGACGTAGTTCTACGTCAAAAAGTAATCTACAAACATCAGCTTGATGCAAATTTTCGTTTGCAGAAAATAAGGTTTTCATAGTTATCGAGTAATTTTTGGGGTATTTTTAGTTACGTGAATATTTTACCATCACTTTTCTTCCAGTTTATCGAATCAGCGGTGAAGTTTCCTTATTTTTACGCCAGAAATATTGACGAAAATAAAATACTAATCAAGTCGAATAAGACAGACACTTCACCGACAAAAGACAAACATTTTGTTTTGAAAACAATTTGATTATCTCCTCCTTCTTTTATTAACAGATGTCCACTATTTTAGACATGAAAAAATGAGAAAAATTACAAGCCCTTCTAAGTGATTTTAGTCTAGCTTTTTTTGTTAGATAATTTTTAAGGTATATTTGAAGACCTCCAAAACTTATCGAGTACATAAACTTTAATTTTCAGTTAGCGTTCATCTTTCCCACCCCCAGGTGTCCGTCTTTACCACCCTTCCCCACCATATTTAATTTTTGACGTAGGACTACGTCTTTCATTTCTATACCGGGGTGTAAAATCAAAGTTTCGAAAACGAAAGCGTTACGCCGGAGACCGAGATTTTGAGCGTTAATAGCTCTTAAACAACTGAACGAAATGGTATGATAAACACTTCATTCGAAAGATAAAATGTCTACGCGTTATATACTTGTTACTTTTCCATCCAAAAAATTGTTTCAATAGCCTTAAAATTGATTTCAAAACAGCCTATTGAAATCACCAAACGGTATATAAGCGAGCGCCGCTCGTAAACCACCTCAGTTATGATTGGACAGCGATTGGAGCATGTTGTCGCTGTTGTGGTGAAGCTAACTTCGTTTATCTTGAAAGCGCTGATGAACGGTGTCACCAAGAGCCTGTTTGTGCACCTTAAGCCAGAAGGGAATCCATCAGAAGGAGAGTGATGCCACGGTTCCGCTTGAAACATCGGAGCAGCCGCCACACACACATACACGCGCGGAACCCTCGTTGATATCATCGTTGCTGGAAAATAATCTACCAGTTCCCCTGGGAATTGAAAAATACATTCATGCGAAAGAGTTTATTTTAATGTTTTCTATCCATACAACACTGCAACCAAATACATTTGGTTTTGTGATTTTTCAATCAATCGCAATTAACAGGAAAGCTTCTGAATATTATTTTTCCCCATCAGTAGAAAATTTTCGTATCCAATATTGGATGCATAACATGAAAAACGGAAAATGTTTCACATCGCGAAAATCATGTAATTTTCGAGCGATTATTTGCTCCCTACTCATATAATGCTGCGACCAAATACATTTCGTTTTGGATTTTTCAATCAAGTGCGATCAACGCAAGACCACGTCTTTCGGCAATTTATTAGAGGTACAATGAATCTTTAGGAATTCCCGCTCTACGCGCACTGGCAAACGATGTTTACTCAACAATTTCTCAAACGAGAAATGGGTGTTGTGAGAAAGGATTAGCGAACGCAAAAACGACAAACGGGAGGAAGATATGTTTGGAGGTTGAAGGAAATTGGCAGAAAACATCTTCATTTTATCTTTCGAATAATGTGGTTCATACCACTTCGTCTTGCCAGAAAGAGATTATCAATGCTCAAAGGAAGAATTGAGTCCTCCGAGGAAATTACCCAGCGCAAATTAGAGTCGACTATCGACTGCGGCATTCGTACACAAATAATTTCATAATGCAGTTTCATCAAAGTGATGTCTTCGATATGGGGAAATATTCACCACATCATGTCATGTATTTCATATTCTTCACTATCAAATCCATATCCATGGCACCTATCGGTATCGCATTATCATCGACACCACGATTTTCGCTAAATGCTCCTTTCAGATCGTCCTACAAAAAAACTTTTCTGAACTCTAATCCATCAAATTTGGAGCCCTGAAAAGGGCCGTTGATTATATGCTAAGCTAAGAGCACGTTCTCTTCGGATACGATGGGCCAGATGGATGTCCTTGGGCATAATGTGACGCGCTTTGCGTGGATAGCAAACAAATTGGTATCTTTGAATAGGCCTCCTGCAGCGTCATAAACGCGGAACTTTGGAAGTGCAAGTCGGTTTTGAAGTCCTGGGCAATTCCACGAACCAAATGCTGCAAAGGTAGCTTGCGGATCAGCAATTCGGTCGACTTCTGATAGCGACGAATTTCACGCTTTTGGTTTATAAAATGACGCTTCCTTTGCTTTCGTTCATTTCTTACTCAACTCTCGCACCATGAGGACTCGTTTGTTTGGGACCAAGCAGACAGTTCGTTAGTCTTTCGGTGGTGAGGCATCACGAAAGCAGCTCGGATAAGCGCACCAGCCGCAGGAAGTGTGAAGAAGTCACATCGCTATCGACCGGGAACTTTGCGTGAAATTCGTCGCTATCAGAAGTCGACCGAATTGCTGATTCGCAAGTTACCTTTGCAGTATTTGGTTCGTGGAATTGCCCAGGACTTCAAAACCGACTTGCACTTCCAAAGTTCCGCGTTTATGACGCTGCAGGAGGCCTATTCGAAGATACCAATTTGTGTGCTATCCACGCAAAACGCGTCACATCATGCCCAAGGACATTCAGCTGGCCCGTCGAATCCAAGGAGAGCGTGCTATATTAGCTTAGCATATAATCAACGGCCCTTTTCAGGGCTCCAAATTTAATGGATTAGAGTTCAGAAAAGTTTTTTGCAGGCCAAACTGAAAGGATTATTTTCGTTTGGATGCCATTCAGCATCGAGAAAATTCCGGAAAGATCCAATCGTTGCTGAAAAATAATCTGCCAGTTCCCTGGGAATTGAAAAATAAATTCATGCGAAAGAGTTTATTTTAATGTTTTCTAACCATATAACACAGCGACCAAATACATTTGATTTTGTAATTTTTCAATCAAGTGTAATTAGCAGGAAAGCTTCTGAACATTATTCTTCCCTATCAGTAGGATATTTTCGTATCCAATATTGTATGCGCGTGCAACGGAAAATGTTTCGCCAAAATTATATAATTTTCAATCGATTATTGCTCAGTCGCCGAAAGTTTCAAACTCAGAGAGTTCATTCCCCTCTAGTTTGCCTTCCAAATTGCCATCGTAAATCACACCTTCTCTCGATTCAATCACGCACGAAAAGCATACTTAAGCGATATTCTGGTGGTGAAACCCATTCATTTTTCGTGAGGACATCGACAAGACAACATCGTTACTGAACGAGCTGAACGTGCTGGGCGAGCTGGACGGCGAGGGATCGAGGGATTTATTACCTGGCCTGACATGAACTGAAATGCAATCAGGTTGTTTTAACTGTGAGGGAGCGCAGAAAAGCCAATCGATCAGAAGGAGAAGAGAAGGTGACCAAGAGAGTATCAGCATCGAAAAACGGTTCCCCGGGAAGACATCGAAGCAGCCGCCACACACAGACACTCACATACACGCGCGCAACTCTTTTCGTTTGCTGGTTATCGAGAAGAAACCTGGAAAGAAGTGATCGTTGCTGAAAAAAAATCGCCCAGTTCCCCTTGGAATTGAAAATTACATTCAAGCGAGTTTATTTTAATGTTTTCTATCCATATAATACTGCGACCACATACATTTGGTTTTGTGATTTGTCAATCAAGTGCAGTTAGCAGGAAAGCTTCTGAAGATTGTTCTTCAGAACAAGGTTTTTTGTATCCAATATTGGATGCATAAAACCTTGAGCCTCCAACGTAACGCTCTCGTTTTCGAAGTCCCCCAAATATTCATTTATTCATTCTTTCAGAATGTATTTAGATTCAACTTCAAACTAATGATCTCTAAATCAGCGATAGTCCTACGTCACCCTTGCGGTTATACCATAGATATAACCCACTTACTGTTTTTTCAACTCGTACTTTTTAAGAGTTTCGGTTTCCTTTCAGAGTCCGAACCCTTTATGGCATAACAAAAAACAAATTGATTTTGTTTATCGAAAATGCCACCTGAAGGTTGGATTCAACAAACTGTACAATCGCCAGAAAGGGAAGCTGTTTCAGAATTTGCTATGCTTTGACCAATGATCTAATGACTTCGCTATTGACAATTCTGAATGAGCGATTCAATGAGAATTTCGTTTCACACATCAATCACCGCCTATATGGGATGATGGAATGAAAAACCGGTTCCACAGTCAAAACAAGAACAACCGGTGCTCTGTGTTAGGCAAGCTTTCCCAGCATAAGCTCCAAAACAGTCAAGCCAAACAACCTCTCCACGCCTGGACAAAAGGTTGTAAACGTTCTCTTATGCCTAATTGGGAGCACCACAGAGCGACTCTTGTCGCCCATAGTGAAAGTCAAATTGTGCATCTCGAATGAGAATCTCAACATTAAACAATGAAAAATTTAACAACCCATTCCGCAAGACTAATCGCATTTGTCCGTTTTTCTTCTCTCTTTCAGTTTGTGGACCGCCTGCGATTCCGGCAAACGCCCGGGTGCAAACACAGCTGGCCGATGGGGGTGGACCGGCCTTCCGATCCGCCAAGTACGAGTGCGACTCCGGTTACGAGCTGTTCGGCCAGGAGACGATCAAGTGTGACCCGGTCAAGGGTTGGGACCGGGAGATGCCATTCTGTGGTGAGTATTTCCCACCGCTATGATCGAAGATCGCTGCTTTCGGGGACCGACCGAGACTGATGACTGCTGCCGCGCTATCGATTACACGTTCCATTCACCAGCAAGGGTTTCGTGCAGCATCGGCTGCTATTATTTCCTGTCATTCGATGCAACGACCCGTCCATCCGTCTAACGCTTTTCAACCACAGCGTCGTGTTGTTGAGCGACAGCAGCGAGTCGGGCTGAGCTGTGGGAAATAATCGAGAGCCCTGGCCTGTCGTGAAACCAATCAATTGCTCTGTACATAAGCCTTCGTTGAGTCGATGGGGATGATGATGTGATGGGGTGGGCACTTCGTTTGGGTCATTGATTTTCAATACAGAGCGATCCGAGCGGGTGGCGAGAAGCAGCAGTATGGTGTTTTCACTTTTATTCCCCGTTTCAATTATCGCACGACTTCTTCGAGTCATCGTCACCAATTCACCCAATTTCATCAATCGATTTATGTTTTTTGTTCTTTTTCTCATATGACAGGAAGTTAGTCAACAGCTCGAAAGGATGACACTCATTTCCAAATGTATCATTTACTATATTTACACATTTCACATCGTTCGAACGGAACGATTAACATTTCGTTGTAACATGAATCTTTGACCATTTCCTTTGCATTCAAATTATCAATTGTTACATGAGTTTATAAGACTGTAGAAAGCTATTATGAATGAACGGACTAATTCTTGTATATATATTATATTTATGTAATTATCTGAGCAATTATAACTTTTCCAACTGTTGTACAATACAAAAAAGAGAATAGAAAATAGTGCTCACATGTTACCTCGGAAGAATAAAGTAGCTTCTTTTTGACGTAGGACTACGTCTTTCATTTCTATACCGGGGTGTAAAATCAAAGTTTCGAAAACGAAAGCGTTACGCCGGAGACCGAGATTTTGAGCGTTAATAGCTCCTAAACAACTGAACGAAATGGTATGATAAACACTTCATTCGAAAGATAAAATGTCTACGCGTTATATACTTGTTACTTTTTGATCCAAAAACTTGTTTCAATAGTCTTAAAATTGCTTTCAAAACAGGCTATTGAAATCACCAATCGGTATATAAGCGAGCGGCGCTCGGAAATCCACTCAGTTCTAATTGAACAGCGATTGGAGCATGTTGTCGCTGTTGTGGTGAAGCTCTTAGTTTATCATGAAAGCGCTGATGAACGGTGTCACCAACAGCCTGTTTGTGCACCCTAGGCCAGAAGGGAATCTATCAGGAGGAGAGTGATGCCACAAACGGTTCCCTGGGAAGACATCGCTACACACACATACACGCGCGGCTATTAACAGGTGGTTATCGAGTTGGCATTAACCACTGGTGGGCTTCCAGTATCGAGGAAAATGTGGAAATATCTAATCGTTACTGCAAATAATCTGCCAGTTCCTTTGGGAATTTTCAAAATATATTCATGTGAAAGAGTTTAATTGAATGTTTTCTATCCATGTAACACTGTGACCAAATACATTTGGTTTTGTGGTTTTTCAATCAATCGCAATTAACAGGATAGCTTCAGAAGATTATTCTTCCCCATCAGTAGGATATTTCCGTATCCAATATTGTATGCGCCCGCAATCGATTATTGCTCATTCGCCGAAAGTTCCGAGCTCAGAGAGTTCATTCCCCTCCAGTTTGCCTTCCAAATTGCCATCGTAAACCACACCTTCTCTCGATTCAATCACACACAAAAAGCATACTTAAGCGATATTCTGGTGGTGAGACACATTCATTTTTCGTGAGGACATCGACAAGGCAACATCGTTGCCTAACGTGCTGGAGGAGGTGGACGGCGAAGGATCGACACATACACGCGCAGAACTCTTTCCGTTAGGATGCCATTCAGCATCGAGAAAATTCCGGAAAGATCTAATCATTGCTGGAAAATAATCTGCCAGTTCCTTTGGGAATTTTCAAAATATATTCATGTGAAAGAGTTTAATTGAATGTTTTCTATCCATGTAACACTGTGACCAAATATGTTTCAATCAAGTGCTATTAACAGGTGGTTATCGAGTTGGTATTAACCACTGGTGGGCTTCCAGTATCGAGGAAAATGTGAAAATAACTAATCGTTACTGAAAATAATCTGCCAGTTCCTCTGGGAATTTTCAAAATATATTCATGTGAAAGAGTTTATTTTAATGTTTTCTATCCATAAAATATCCATATATTACATTTGGGTTTGTGATTTGTCAATCAAGTACAGTTAGCAGGTTAGCTTCTGAAGATTATTCTTCAGAACAAGGTTTTTCGTATCCTATATTGGATGCATAAAACCTTGTGCCTCCAACGTAACGCTCTCGTTTTCGAAGTCCCCCAAATATTCATTTATTCATTCATTCAGAATGGATTTAGATTCAACTTCGAACAAATGATCTCTAAATCAACGATAGTCCTACGTCACCCTTGCGGTTATACCATAGATGTTATATCTGTTATATGTTATATATGTTATACTTCCTGTTTTTGAAGCATTGTACCATTTTGGCTAATATTCCGCACACTTCATTTAAAAAAATTAAATGTACTGAATTATTAAATGTACTTGAATTAATATTGATATTGCCTTCAATTTATAATACTAAGGATCTTCAAAAAGTGACCGTCAAAACCTGTAATGAAACATCTCTATTAGCAGATTCAAGCAGATAAGTAAATGCGATTTAGGAGCACAAAAATATACAAAAAGCATGAAGAACAAGGAAGCGTAGTGGTCCGGACCGGTAGAGGAAAGAAGCGGAAGACTACAACCAGCGATGATCACCGAATTTCTCGTGGAGTCGCTAAAAATCCTTTCGCTACCAGCCGAGTAGTTCATGAAAATTAAAATATTTCCGAATAAACTGTGCGCAGAAGACTGCAGGAATTCGCGTTATAAGAGTGGATTTGCCCAACGACGACCATTGATTCGAAATGTTGACAGGTTTGTTCACTTTGTATTCAGTTTACATTTTTTGACTGATGTTTATTTCTGCAAGATGAAACGCCTCAAATATACCCAAAAATACATCGACAAGCCGATAGAGTTCTGGAAACAGGTTATCTGGAGCGATAAAAGTAAATTTGAACTCTTCGGTCGCGAACAACGAGCACGAGCTTGGATGAAACCTGGCGAGAAACTAGCCGACAAAAATATCCAAAAGACGATCAAGCAAGGAAGTAGCAGTATCATGGCGTGGTGCTTTCTTTTCGGATATCGGTAATCTCGAGAAAATTGATGGTATAATGGCGCAGACTATTACATCAGCATTTTGAAAAGGAGTCTTGAAGAATCGGCGCGAAAATTTGGCTCAGAGAATAAGTTCATTTTCCAACAAGACAACGATCCTAAGCACATAGCTCACAAAATCACTGTCCTTCCGTGCTTCACGTATTGAGCTATTGATAATGGCCGCCGCGAAGCATGAACTTGAATCCAATAGAAAATTTGTGGCCCATTTTGGATCGAAATGTCGACAGGGGAGATGACACCAACCGCAACAAACAGTTTAAAGCTTTGAAAAAAAATTATAGGAGGTTATGTCCAATATACGACCGCATTGTAGACGTAGAACTACGCTGTTATTTTATATAAGTCACTTGTTTATACCTTTGGATTTTATTCTATACTGCTGTGAAATTTTAGAAACAACTGCTTAGTAGAATAATCTGTGATATGTTTTTTCATTGTAGAATCAGTTGACGATAATTGATTGATGATTCATTCTTGCCCTCGCAGAACAATACACTAGCTGATCATTTGTCGCAATTAATTTCATGTCAATGCATTGAAAATTTACGCCGTAGACTATTCCGGTGGCCTTTTTCGCAATTGATATAGACTCGGGTACAGTCGATTATATACATGTTGCACCAGCACCATTATTCCACATCTCATAACTACATTAATATATCTTTGGCACCGCGAGGAAACAACACATGCAAGTATCAAATATCATGCTACATGTTATTTAGTATTGCCTCAGTGGAATTGCACCTCTAGACATCGTTCGTACAACGTAAACCAACCGCCAAACAAACGTTCGCCATAGCACGCATACATATTGGTGGCTTGAAACTACTAGGAATATAAACACTTCTCATCATTTTGCGTTATTTTCAAAAGAAACGATTCTGTTTATATTACTGGTCTCGAAAAAAGTTGCATTACTTTCTCATGTTCGAGTTAAGCGCAGCTGTCACCCTTAGTGGAGGAAGTTTTTCTACTGGCAAGCGAAACCTAATCACATACAACATTCCAGAACGACATTTACTTTCTTGGTGTATAAACAATCGAAATAAACTCTTTTTGTTGATATCAACAGTAGCATTGCTTTATTATGAGCAAGACTAGCGCAATCCTAGTTGAAGGCAGTTTTGCGACTGGCACGCGAACCCAAATAACTTATAATATTCCAGTACGACATTCAAAATGCTTGGTATTCCCCAAATGATTTTTGGTGCACAACCTTAATGCCTGCTTCGCCATAACGTCAGCTCAATGCATTCATGCAATGTCAAAGGCACCAACGAAGCACTTATGATGACGAAAAACAAACATTATGCTACACAGCTTGTACTCTGCTGTAACACTCATCGATGCGAATTCGCTGATGAGTTTGTCAAGAGCGACCGCCTACACCACCAGCGGGGGGAGCTTGATTTTGGTTGCTGCCTGGGTAAAGGCGTTCACATTTCCGACCGAGGCGCCGAGGTCGCCTACTTCGCTGTTGTTCGATGCGGTGTCACACTCCCGAAGGATCGGTTCAGTGCGAGCGCTTTTCACTGCACCAACATCGCGTGTTTTACTAGACGACGCTTGCCTCGAAATTTGATTGCCCATGGCAATGCGTTCGCTTTTTGCAGTACTCGAGCCAGCCTTCCTCTTGTTCTTGCTCATTACACACTACGCGAAGCGTCCAGTTTATGACGCGGAAAGAAAAACACACGATACGAATAACGCCAAAAACGAACTGAAAAAACCACACGACGATATCCAAGTTGGATTACCACTGGTGGGGTCCAATCTTAGATCGAAGCGCAGCGAAAGCAAAGTGAACTGGACTGCTCAATAGTCCGATGCTGAATGAAAGTTTGCCTCAGCGAGATCCACTATTTATACTCTAGGCAAATATTCCCCTTCATTTTTCTTCTTTTCCTTTGTTCATGAAGACTTTAAATCCTACGATTTCCCCTTCGCTGCTCGTCGATAAGTTGCTCGTTATTGACAGCTCTGTTCGGGAAAGCACACAAATGGACAGAACAAATGTATCGGAAAATGGAAACGCTTAAAGTTTTCATGTATTTTCACCATTTACAAACCAGGAGATTCTAATGTATTGCATATTAAACAAATCTTAGGGAATCTCCGATATGTTTGCTATGTAAATCGCTAAATCCGTTCACGGCAAAAATAGATATTAACGTTAACTTTATTTCATAAAAACGTGACCTGAACGTGTTTTCTGATTTGGCCCCCTAATGAAAGACGTAGTTCTACGTCAAAAGTCTGGATGAATATCAACCTCCAACATATCAGAATCCTCGTCTAAAGTATGTCTCGTTGCCTGTAATCCGTGATTGAAGCTAAAGGCGAACAAAACACTAATGTAAAGATGAATCAATTTGTATGTTGAATTACTGTATTGCGTACTTTATTTTGTGCACCAGAAGAATAGCCCCAATAACTGCTCTTTTTAAGGTTATGTATCGTTCTCATGTCGCTGTATCCAACATATTCCGAAAGTACACCTCTAGTATCCGGATTGATTTTCATCGGCTCTTATTCGAGTTCTTAAGGAAAAACGTAAGGCACTGGAAAAAAACAAAAGAATCGAACCTCGGAAAATGTTGGTTCTTACAAATAGCTACTGCGATCTTTAAAAGTATTACACAGAGCAGCGTATCAATGATTCTGGGATCCAGAATGAATAAAGGAAAACCCGAAATCTTTCTGGAAGTTCGTGAATAGTAGACGAAAAAATAGTGGAATTCCGTAGATGATAAGTTACGATAACCGATCTTCGACTTGACTTCGACTTCGACAGGAGACCGCCGAGCTCTAACGGTATCCGACCGCTGACTTGTTGGATCTCTCGCATCGTGAATTGAAAGAAGGTCTGAGTATTGGATTTGGATTTGGATAAGTCAGCAGAACCAGATAGACTCCCCGCAAAACATCTGAAAGAATTCAAGGATGAACTTGTTGAACCCTTGACTACTGTATTTAATTCCCCACTTTCGTCCGGTTATTTTCCGCCGCTGTGGAAAGTTTCGCACATTACTCCAATCCATATGAAGGGTCCTCGCTCAAAAAAAAATTCCGGACGTCGCAATCCAGTCTGTGATGCCAAAATTATTTGAGTGACTTGTTTACTTCCACCTTCACGAACGTATTATCGACCGTGTTTCAGCAACACAGCATGGTTTCTTAGAATGAGAGTCAGTTGTGACGAATCTTTGCGAATTTTGCTGTACCGTCATGGATCATATATATCCAAAGGGTATCAGGTGGACTCTATTTATACAGACATGAGCAAGGCTTTCGATGTGGTAGGAATAAATAGTATACACACTGTAGGTGATTTCGGCATTTACAGGAAAAATGTTCGAATGGATGTGCACAGTATGTGCCGTTAACAACGCATCTAGGTTCTAGGTTAATTCAGGAGTTCCGCAAGGTAGTCATTGAGAGTCATTCAGCAAGATTTGGTCAATTTTGGGAAATACGTCGAGAGCAACTGAGTGTAAACGCCAGAAAATGCTGCGTTATTACTTATACCACGAGAGCTCAGCCGATAACTTTCAACTATAGACTGGGAGGTACGGTTCTACAACGTGTAGAGTATGTTCGAGACTTATGCGTGACGATGGATTATTCTCTCACGTTTAACTTCCACCTAGAACGAATAGTCAAGGAAGCACCGCAATTATTTCCTCTCACCCGTCGCTTTGGGCAAGAATTCACTGAACCCCATGTAATTTTGAAGATTGAATGTGGTGTGGCGACCCCAATACGATCTGCATATCCAAAGATTAGAGAGTGTACAAAAAACAGTTCCTGAAGTTTGCGCTGAGGAATCTACCATGGAGAGGAGAACAGCTGCCAGTATACGAGGATCTCTGCTGTTTGGTAGACTTGGATACTGTCAGAAGCAGACACACATCACATTCTTCTGTAAAGTATTGAGCGAACGGATAAGAAGTCCGTGTCTCTACGAACGGATCAATTTAATTACCAACCTCGTTTTTCCTCGCCGCCGGAGGGTGTTTGATCCACCCCTGAGGACCAGAAACTATACCCAGCACGAACCTACAACTAGATTCATGCGTGAGTTTAACATGCTTCGAGAAGTGATTTCCATATATTAGGCTGTCAAAAAAGTCCTGCGGTATTTCCGCGAGGTGTCGTTGTAAGCGCGTAGTTCTAGTTGTATTCATTATATCGAGTCATACTATAGCTGTTTGGAAAGGTATTTTTGCGTGCTATATTATAGTCCTTGACAGTGTTTTGTTTGGTTAAGTCGTTCGTGAGTTATAGTGAGTTATAGAGAATAAAGATATAAATAAAGATAAAGAGAAAATCCGACATATTTTACAGTACTACTATGACAAAGGCAAAAATGCATCTCAAGCTGTCAATAAAATTTGTGCAGTTTATGGACCCGATACAGTTTCCATTTCAACCGCACAACGATGGTTTCAACGTTTTCGTTCTGGTGTAGAGGTCGTTGAAGATGCGCCACGCTCCGGAAGGCCTGTCGTCGAAAATTGCGACAAAATCGCTGAATTAGCCGAGAAAGACCGGCATAGTAGCAGCCGTAGCATCGGCCAAGAGCTGGGGATAAGTCATCAAACCGTTATTAACCATTTGAAGAAGCTTGGATTCACAAAGAAGCTCGATGTATGGGTGCCATACACGTTGACGCAAAAAACATCTTTGACCGTATCGACGCATGTGAATCGCAACAAAAAACCCGTTTCTAAAGCGGATGGTGACTGGCGATGAAAAGTGGGTCACTTACGACAACGTGAAGCGCAAACGGTCGTGGTCGAAGACCGCTGAAGCGGCTCAGACGGTGACCAAGCCCTCATTAACGGCCAGGAAGGTTCTGCTGTGTGTTTTGTGGGATTGTCAAGGAATAATCTATTATGAGCTGCTTCCCTATGGCCAAACGCTCAATTTGGACCTGTACTGCCAACAACTGGACCGCTTGAAGGTAGCACTCATGAAGAAGAGGCCATCTTTGATAAACAGAGGCCGCATTGTCTTCCATCAGGACAACGCCAGGCCACACACTTCTTTGGTGACGCGCCAGAAGCATCGCGAGTTCCCGGATGGGAGGTTATTTTGCATCCGCCGTATAGTCCGGACCTTGCATCAAGTGACTACCACCTGTTTTTGTCAATGGCGAGCGAGCTAGGTAGTCAGAAGTTAGCCACAAAAGAGGCCTGTGAAAATTGGCTATCCGAGTTTTTTGCCAATAAGGAAGCGAGCTTCTATAACAGGGGTATTATGAAGTTGGCATCTCGTTGGGAACAAGTCATCGAACAAAACGGCGCATATTTGACTTAAAACAGATGATTGTAACTAATTTTATGAACAAATGAAAATTCAAAAAAAATACCGCAGGACTTTTTTGACAGCCTAATATATGACACCAGAAGAAATTTGAAGAAGACTAGGATAGAGGACAACTAAATGTATAAGTAGAGATGTGTTTTCTTCTGTTTCCATGTTTAGCTTTAAGAAGGATAACGGGTTTGCAGCCTATAGTCCAGTAAACACCAGAATTGTCTTTTGTTAGAAAGCTTTGAATATCCATCTGCCTTAGATTTCACCGAAATCAAGAAAGTTTGAGAATATCACAGGGGGGGTACTTTATTTTGTCCAGTACTGTAGAGGTGTAACAAGTTTTTTTTTTAACGTGGGACTACGTCTAATCTGAGTATATGGGGGTAAAATGAAAACCTAAACACAGAACATGTAGGAAAAAAGTCACAGGAAGGTTGTGTCCGAGACACGACCGCATAGTTGACGTAGGATTCCCTTAGGCTATCTGTTGATTTTTGATATATTTGACGAATTACATCGTTAAACTCTTTGATAAAGATTTGGTGGCCCTGAAAAGGGCAATTTTGTTTGGTTGTTGGGTATTGTTTGTTCACTCCACCAGTGTTTACCGAGTTATGATGACAGAAGTATGGTAAACAGTCGTTGGATGGTGCGTATCAGATAGAAGATGCCGAAGTGGAATGAGATATGATGAAAGCCGCCCTCTGTGACCCTAGATGGGATGCCTCCTGTGTTATGTATGGATGAAATAAAGAAAAAAAAATCACCAATGTAATATAAGATAATTACCAATACCGAACACAATTATCAATTTTTCTCATCAGTAAAAACATGTTATTTTAATATGGAAAAAACATATTTGAAATGGAGAAGATAATTTTGTTTTATAATTTTATAATTGTTTTATAATTTTATAATTGTTTTATAAGTGTTGAAATAAATCGTTCCATATATCAAATCATTTTTAACACAACTGCTACCATATACAATTTTACAATTACACTTGTGCTAAAAATTCACAATACACGATCGATCATTGATATGAAATTTCACGAAGCAACCAACTTTAATGTTCCAAATTTAAATTTTATTTGCTAGAATTAAAATCACTCACCCTACTACTGCAGTATAAAAATGCGCCCGGCTTGCATATAGTGATCCCCGATATTCGCTCGATTAATCGGTTAATTGAATACCTCCTATAGAAATCCATTATTAATCGAACGCATACTGCACAACCAATAATCGAAGCGAACGAATAATTTACGTCGATTAATCGATCTAAACCCAGAGAGAAAAATTCGTACGGCCGCTGCAGTTTTATCCTGAAAATCAATCATTATCTTTGATGCTCCCCTAAGTTCGTAAACGATGCTCAATGCCGTTAACGCGAATTAAGCTTCGTTTACGACTTGAGGGGAGCGTAAAAGATAATAATTGATTTTCAGGCGGAATGAACACTTTTTTGATTCCATATGGCTTTCTAGAAAATGAAAAATATTAGTCTAACTAATTATTTCTCTCAGTGTAACGATTAATTGTATCGAATAACAAACTGCTGAAAACTATTCGATTAGCTGATGAACGATTAATTTCAAAATCGGGGATCACTACTTGCATATATTTGCAATGTCGATTTCCCTCGGGCACATTGGTTTTGATGTCTCTGTTGGGGAACACATTTCGGTGGAAACAAAAGTTCCCCCTACTTTCATGTATTTGCAATGCCGATTTCCCCCAGGCAGCTTGGTTTTGATGTCTATTTTAGGGAACCGCCGCATGTGTCGTCAATTTCAACCAATTAGAAGTGAATATTTCCGTTAGGATAGGATAGATTTTTCAATTGTTCGATAGTTAGTTTCATGACATATATTATTTTATTCAATATCAAAAATTGTTATGGAGTGCCGAAATCGATTGACGCAAAAATATCATCAATCCATCATGAAATGACTGAGCAATAAGCGTTTGAAATTGGACAATTTTCACGATGTACTCGATTTTTTATTTTCAATTTGTACCCCAATATGTTCCCGAAAGACGTAATCCTACGTCAAAAACTGAAAGATTTCGAATGCTTATAACTCGAACATTTCTTGATAGATCGGAAAGATGTTTGCATCAATTTATAGGAAATATTTCTACGCGTCTGTCACAATCAATAAAATGTTATTTTTCATGAGATAAACAATGGGCCTGATCACGAACGTCACTTCACGGTGAAAACAAAATGAATTGTATGCAATTTGTATGCATTTTATTCTGTTTTCACCGTGAAATATGAATATGACGTTCGTAATCAGGCCCAATATCACAGATATAACCCACCTATTTTTGTTTTCCTATCGAGCTGTGTTTTTGACGTAGGACTACGTCTTTCATTTCTATACCGGGGTGTAAAATCAAAGTTTCGAAAACGAAAGCGTTACGCCGGAGACCGAGATTTTGAGCGTTAATAGCTCCTAAACAACTGAACGAAATGGTATGATAAACACTTCATTCGAAAGATAAAATGTCTACGCGTTATATACTTGTTACTTTTTGATCCAAAAACTTGTTTCAATAGTCTTAAAATTGCTTTCAAAACAGGCTATTGAAATCACCAATCGGTATATAAGCGAGCGGCGCTCGGAAATCCACTCAGTTCTAATTGAACAGCGATTGGAGCATGTTGTCGCTGTTGCGGTGAAGCTCTTTATTTATCATGAAAGCGCGGATGAACGGTGTCACCAAGAGCCTGTTTGTGCACCCTAGGCCAGAAGGGAATCTATCAGGAGGAGAGTGATGCCACAAACGGTTCCCTGGGAAGACATCGCTACACACACATACACGCGCGGCTATTAACAGGTGGTTATCGAGTTGGCATTAACCACTGGTGGGCTTCCAGTATCGAGGAAAATGTGGAAATATCTAATCGTTACTGCAAATAATCTGCCAGTTCCTTTGGGAATTTTCAAAATATATTCATGTGAAAGAGTTTAATTGAATGTTTTCTATCCATGTAACACTGTGACCAAATACATTTGGTTTTGTGGTTTTTCAATCAATCGCAATTAACAGGATAGCTTCAGAAGATTATTCTTCCCCATCAGTAGGATATTTCCGTATCCAATATTGTATGCGCCCGCAATCGATTATTGCTCATTCGCCGAAAGTTCCGAACTCAGAGAGTTCATTCCCCTCTAGTTTGCCTTCCAAATTGCCATCGTAAACCACACCTTCTCTCGATTCAATCACATACAAAAAGCATACTTAAGCGATATTCTGGTGGTGAGACACATTCATTTTTCGTGAGGACATCGACAAGGCAACATCGTTGCCTAACGTGCTGGAGGAGGTGGACGGCGAAGGATCGACACATACACGCGCAGAACTCTTTCCGTTAGGATGCCATTCAGCATCGAGAAAATTCCGGAAAGATCTAATCATTGCTGGAAAATAATCTGCCAGTTCCTTTGGGAATTTTCAAAATATATTCATGTGAAAGAGTTTAATTTAATGTTTTCTATCCATGTAACACTGTGACCAAATATGTTTCAATCAAGTGCTATTAACAGGTGGTTATCGAGTTGGTATTAACCACTGGTGGGCTTCCAGTATCGAGGAAAATGTGGAAATAACTAATCGTTACTGAAAATAATCTGCCAGTTCCTCTGGGAATTTTCAAAATATATTCATGTGAAAGAGTTTATTTTAATGTTTTCTATCCATAAAATATCCATATATTACATTTGGGTTTGTGATTTGTCAATCAAGTACAGTTAGCAGGTTAGCTTCTGAAGATTATTCTTCAGAACAAGGTTTTTCGTATCCTATATTGGATGCATAAAACCTTGTGCCTCCAACGTAACGCTCTCGTTTTCGAAGTCCCCCAAATATTCATTTATTCATTCATTCAGAATGGATTTAGATTCAACTTCGAACAAATGATCTCTAAATCAACGATAGTCCTACGTCACCCTTGCGGTTATACCATAGATATAACCCACTTCCTGTTTTCTACCACGGACTTCAAAGTCAAGTTGCTTGGGGAATCCGCTTTGCAAATATAAACAAGTTGTGAGTACGCTTGTCTTTGCGCAGACCGGAATACGTTTCCCTAACACGTACTTCTAAACTGAGAAGCATGGGAAAATCGTCATTTCAGATACTAGAGGTGAATGAACTTTCGCGGTTCGAGAACTACGTAAACATGAGAGATGTAATAATTTCGAAGGGAAATGTAAAATACAATGATCGTTTGACAACTCTTCGCATACTTTGGTAGTTCTAGATATCATATCAAACATAAAAGGACGGTCATCAAAATTACTCAATTGAATTCGAAAATTGTTTCATTCAACCAATAATGTAATCAATACAATACCTTGTCAATCTTGCGGTTATATCATCCATATAACCCACCCATTTTTTTTACAAAAATTGTGCCTAATAATAATTTGTTTCGCGTGTTTTCGTGAGCCATTTTTGCGAGAAAATGCAATCTTCAATGTATTTGTGGGCCCGACCCGAAATGTGCAGAAACAAGGAAGGAGGCATCTTGACGAACGAACGCGAGGTGATTGAAAGGTGGAGGCAGCACTAGGATGAACACCTGAATAGCGCGCAGACAGTACACCAAGACGGCGTTGAGGAGGACTACAACGGTGCAATGAACAACGACGACGTACCAGCCCCGACGATGGGTGAAGTTAAGGAGGCCATTAATCAGCTCAAGAACCACAAAGTAGCTGATAAGGATGGCCTCGTAGCGGAGCTCTTCAAGGGGAAACTTGTATATTGTATGCACCGGTTGATAGTCAGGATCTAGGACACAGAACAGCTACCGGAGGAGTGGAAGGACGGGGTAATCTACCCCATCCATAAAAAAAGCGACAAGCTGGATTGTGGGAACTATCATGCCACCACAATCCTGAATGGTGCCTACAAAATTTTGTCTCAGATCCTCTTCCGCCGTCTATCGCCAATAGTAAGTAGATTTGCGGAAAGTTATCAGGCCGTATTCATGCTCGGTTGCTCGACGACGGACCAGATTTTTACACTGTAAGAGATCCTCCAAAAGTGCCGCGAGTACCAGGTCCCTACACACCACATCTTCGTTGACTTCAAGGCCGCATATGATACAATCGACCGACGACAGCTATGGAGGATCATGGACGAACATGGCTTTCCCCGAAAGCTGACAAGACTGATTCAGACAACGATGAACGGTGTGCGGATCTCAGGTGAGCTGTCGGAATCATTTGAGACTCACAGGGGGCTTCGACAAGGCGATGGACTCTCCTCTCTGCTCTTCAACGTGACGCTGGAAAGTGTTATGCGGAGAGCGGGCGTCAACATGCGGGGTACGATTTTCAACAAGTCTAGTCAGTTTATCTGCTTCGCCGACGACGTGGACGGAAGAACACATGCGACGGTAGAAGTCTTGTACACCCGACTGAAACACGAAGAAGGGTTGATTGGGCTTGGGATCAATGCGTCTAAGACAAACTACATGCTAGCTGGAGGGACTGATCGAAACAGAGTTCTTCTTGGTTGTAGAGTTGTGATCGACGGCGACGAGCTCGAGGTGGTAGAGGAATTTGTCCACCTTGGCTCGTTGATAACAACTGACAACAACAACAGCCGTGAAATCCGAAGGCGCATTGTCAATGGAAGTCGTGCCTACTATGGGCTCCGCAAATCCTTGAGGTCCAACAAACTCCGACCCCGTACGAAGTGTACCATGTACAAATCCCTAATTCGATCGGTTGTTCTCTATGGGCACGAAGCATGGACGATGCTTGAAGAGCGCTTGGTGTTTTCGAACGCTGAGTGCTCTGCAAAATATACGGTGGTATACAGGAAAACGGAGTATGGAGAAGGAGAATGAACCACGAACTGGCGCAACTCTACGGATAACCCAGCATCCAGAAAGTCGCCAAGGCTGGACGAGTGCGATGGGCAGAGCATGTTGCAAGATTGACGGAAAGCAGCCCTGCAAAGATGGTGTTCGCATCGAATCCTGTAGGAACAAGAAGAAAAGGATCCCATCGAGCGAGGTGGTTGGCCCAGGTGGAGCAGGACTTGGCAAGAATCGGTGCAGCCGGGAGTTGGAGAACTGCAGCCATGGACCGGGTCTCTCCAATAAACCAATAAGTAGTGAATCAGATCTAATCTCAATGGGATGTAGAATCATAGTAAATAAATGAATAAATTGTGGGCCCGACAGATACTTTTAACTTCACTGCCGGAGGAAACCATTGGGTCGTCGAGGGTAATTTCATTTGCTTGGTGGAAGCGAATCGCTAACATGAAAACTTTATACACGGTTGGTTACCAACCTAAGTCGTTGAAGCAATTCGACGACAACAATCTTGGACTCTCCTTGCGGGAATCGGGGCAAAAGTTCACGGCGAGCACAATGACAGCAAACATCCCAACAGGACGCTGAGACAAAACCTGGTCGCTAAATGCGTGCAAGGAAGCTGGACGAGCAAGTGTTGACCAAGTACAAAGGATTGCATTTTGATGGGCGATGAAACATACGTAAAAATGAATTTCGGACAAATAGCCGGCGTGAAGGGGGTGTTACCGGTAGGTTCAAATTTGTTTACGCAGATAAATTTGCCCGTAAGTTGATTTTTTGTGGTATGTGGTAGAGAACAAGATTGATTTAATTGAACACACTATCAATCCACCAAATTGTCCGGATTTTCGTCCCACCGAGAGATTTCGTTCCAAATTCGAATATTCATTCGAACAGCTGACGAATATTTTTGTAGTTTTTGACATAGGACTATATCTTTGAGTTTTATATAGGGGGGTCACTCTACGAAAAATGTAACCATTCTGAGGAGTTTTCAAACGCATATTACTCAAAATGGTTATTGCGACATATGTTGTGTTATATATCATTAGACAGGAAATTTATCTAGATTTTTTTTTGCTAGAAACATGAACAGTGAATATAGTAAAAAAAAGTTAACAATTTGACGATTGATTTGGGTATGTTTTATTTCGATTGCACTATCCACTCGCTTCATCCCCAACGCAACGAGCAATCTTTTTGCCTAAATTCGGGCGTCAGCTCATAATGTGAGTTGATGCGTAAAACGAATTATTTTCCATTTACCGATAATAGGCATTAATACAATATTATATTATATTGTATGTTGTCCAATCAATTTGTGCTCAATTCATGTTTTATCGTGTAGGTCTCACTACTAACAATTTGTGTAATTGTGGTCCAGGATGTCATAATATCGATTATGTTGTTTGGTTATGCAATAAATGAATTTAAATGGCTGCTGATTTAGAAGATCGAAAGGGTACACCCACGTAAATCAGATTTTGATAGCTTGAGTAGTCGCGATCTTACAGGGCTATAAAGTTATTACAAAGAATGTTCCGGACAACGGCGGTAACGAAGGAGATAATGCTATTTTTATCTATAAAATATTTTTGTAGTCATGTTTGTGTTTGAAAATGATACATGATGACTCTTTGTCTTCTTCTGCATGATTGAATAAACAGAAAAAAAGGGTAGTAATGGCTTTAATGGTATTTTTGTGTACATTTTT
The DNA here is from genome assembly GCF_029784135.1 of Toxorhynchites rutilus septentrionalis. Lineage (NCBI taxonomy): Eukaryota > Metazoa > Arthropoda > Insecta > Diptera > Culicidae > Toxorhynchites > Toxorhynchites rutilus. Next base: position 198,456,070 of record NC_073744.1, read on the forward strand.
GAACAGAATGCGGTACCGAATTCTACCACGTTATGTCATCTAACCCGCTAGCCACAAATGGCTGCCACAATGGCGCTCATTTCTTTCATCTCTCCCCCTCACCCCTCGCCCGAAAATCAATAATTTTGCGAAACATTGAGAAGAAAATGATCGTTTTCGCACACTTTCCATCAAGTAATATCAACCAAACTCTAATCGATTACTCACAAGTTATTAAATTTTCATCTGCTGTCGCACTGTATAGTGAAAAACGTCGGAAAACTCGAGCTTGTGCTCTGAAAGCTATATTTTCATTTTTCAATCTTCGGCAATGGTTTGGTTTGTATTGGTGAAAGGATCGTTATTTTTTCAACACTGATGCCAGACAACATCATCGAAACAGCTATCAAAATCACTCAATAAAATGTTATTCCTGAGTCATAGCGTTTCATGTCATGAAAATCAATAGAATAAAATTGTGTTGATATCAATACAATTATCATTTTTACGTTTGATGGGTCTATAATGTAAGTTTTAGCAACTTTAACATTGGCTAAGCAAATTGTATTGCAGAGTTCGGAACACTGCCACGGCTGCCTATGCTTTCAAAAATATTAAACGGAAAAGTATTACATTCAATCAAAATGCCTCGACGAAGAGAAGGGTTAAGGCTATCCAATGTGAAAATGTGGAAACAATACGATCAACGAAGGAAAATATCAAGGAATTATCAACAACGAGTTACTATGCGGAAGATCTTGTTAATACCCAAAAAGCCCTAATTCGCATGTGTAATAAATTTGCTCATGTTACGCTCGGTATAATCAGAATTATGATAATCAGAATTATAAAATGTATGAATGATATGTTCCGATGAACAATTATATATATATATATATATATATATATATATATATATATATATATATATATATATATATATATATATATATATATATTTATATTCGCAATTGTTCATCGGAACATATCGTTCATACATTTTACTTTAGTATTGAATTGTTATTTTTTTTTCAAATGTATTCAAAGACTCGTGTGAACGACGCGCCACACAGTCTGATAAGTGAATACTCGCGTAACTTTTGAAAAGGTCCAATGTAACATTTTCGCCAACTCGAGAAAAACGTAGTTGAAGACCCGAACATTATTTCGCGAATTGTCTTAAAAGCTATCAATCTTTATCACTGTTTTCACCACTAGCTGTCACGAATAACTTCGTAAAACCAATCGTAACTATTGTTCCGTGATTTGAGATTAAGGTTGAAGCCTCGGAGCGAAAAATGTTACATTGGACGTTTTGACTGCCCGCACATTGGACATATTACGTTGCACTATAAAAATTTGAAACTAACTAATAAACAACAATCCAAATATCAGCATTTCGTTCTAAAGACTGATTTTTATTGTTATCACTCGTTGAATTGGACTGAAATCGATAACAACACCTGTAAGAAACAAATTCCAAAACGACCGAAGTACGACTGCGAGTTGTTTTGACTGCTTTGTTACTTCGGACGTTTCGGCCGTCGGAGGAAAGTGGCGTCCGAAGTAACAGCCGGGCGCTTAAAATTCGAATCTGTACATTGGATATTTTTTGTATCGGCGACAAAAAGATGAAGAAGATAGATACGTGAACGATTGTTTTTGTAATACATTCAATGATTGAAAACTAATAGCGTGCATCCATTAACTCGATTTGTTTACATTTGTTACATAGGACCTTTTCAAAAGTTACGCGAGAATTGATCTATTTACGTGTGCTTTGCTAGTCTCTCACAAACACTATTACCCCATTTTTACACGTGGGTTTACCCATACTACTACAATGGCTAGCTTCCACCTTCACTTTAAAGGATACAAGTACATACAAGAAACGGTTTTTCCAGGGCATCCATTTGATGTATCAAAGGAGAAAAAAGACAGATTTTGAACAATGAAAAACTCAATTTAAATGCAATTACTACACACAATCACAGTCCTATGTCAAGATCTCGTCCGTGCCCCTAGGCTCAGACCCATCAACTTTTTTCCCTTGAAGTTCATTAAAAAACCTGAATGGCCGTTGCAATTGAGGAGGTCGATCAGGGCCGTCTTCCCTTATTATTCATAGGAATAAATTACCAGCATTTCGCAGCTATGAATTGTGCAATATACAAAAATGCCTACCTTCTTAGAAGCGCCCTCATAAAACTTCAACAGCGGGTCAGGGAGTGAAATTGCACAATCGCGTGCTCTGCCATCCATTCATTGTTTGGAAGAATTAGCGTGATCACTGTTTGAATTATAAATTCCCTATCGTGGCATTCCGCTATCTCTCTCGCTCAGCTAAGTGTTCTAGATAGAAGTAGAAGATCGTTGCAACGATGACACGAAACATTCCACATTGAGCCCTCAGCAAAGGTCGTTTTCAAATCCTTGGTCTAGTTCAATGTGGATGGTGAAAACTGTGAACGCGACAATAAAACGAAACCTGACGGTGACCGACCGGCAGCGGCTCACTTGAATTGGGTGTAGAAAATTAACATGCATGATCGATCGGACGGCCGCTATTTGCTATCGTTTCGATCGCCAACGAACTCAATGTATTCTACAGCTAATCGATCTTCTTTTCAATCACAGGCACCAACGTGGCGTACCGCAAACCGGTGAATCAATCGTCCGCCACCCGTTCCGGTCCGGCGGGGTTCGCCAACGATGGCAAGCCGGGCAACCAGAACCCGGACGGGCAGCAGTGCTCTGAAACCCAGAAAGAAGCCTCGCCCTGGTGGCGGGTAGATCTGTTGACACCGGAGGCGGTACGGGTTGTGAGGATCACTACGCGTGGTTGTTGCGGCCATCAGCCGCTTCAGGATTTGGAGATCCGGGTGGGTAACAGCAGCTCGGATCTGCAGCGGAATCCACTGTGTGCCTGGTATCCGGGTACGATGGACGAGGGAACTACGAAGAGTTTCACCTGTGCGAGACCCCTGATCGGACAGTTCGTAACGATCCAGCTGGTGGGTGTCGAGAGCAGCCTGAGCTTGTGTGAGGTCGAGGTGTTCTCGAACGATGAGTTTTCGCCGGATCGGTGCGCAGCACCGAACCTCAACGCGGACACGGTTCTAACCACGTTCGCTAAGACATGCTACGAGTTTCACATCACCCGAGGGGAGAGTTTCGATAAGGCACGGCAGGTTTGCCAGTCGCACGGTAAGTGTCCTGTTCTGAAAATAATGGGGGCCAAGCTTTCTCTACATCTCCGTTGTTCGTTTCCAGGTGGCGATTTGATCCACGACTTCCGCGGAGCGACTACCGATTACATCATATCCGAGCTGGAGCGACGGAAGACCGATCTGCGGACGCAGCTGGTTTGGATCGGTGCGCAGAAAGATCCAGGCATTACGGCCCGCACCTGGAAGTGGGTGAATGGTAAGACCCGTTAGAGCACTCAAATGTGGGAACCGAATTTGCACACAATCTACGCTAGCTGTGCACAAGCGCAACAGCTATTTTCGGGCTCATCTCGGTTTCCCTTTCGAGGGCACACCAATCGATCGCACATGAGCCCGCCGCGGAACAATGGATGAGAATTTTTCCCACCATCTGAGGCGGTGGATCCACATATGAGGAGTTTGGCCTGCGAAGAATGAGTTGCCTTCGTCGGGGCGCTTTTCAATGGAACAATTGAAATGCTAAACATGCTAAACAGGGGCTCTTATTAAATCATCTTTTTTCTCGTCTATCTCTCCCCTCCGTTGTTATCTCCTCCGGCAGGAGATACGGTGCTGAAGCCAACCTGGGGCAAAGATCAACCGAACAACTACAACGGGGAGCAAAACTGTGTCGTGCTGGATGGCGGCCGAAGTTGGCTGTGGAACGACGTCGGCTGCAATCTCGACTATCTGAACTTCATCTGCCAGCACAGTCCGCTGAGCTGTGGCTCACCGGAAGCGCTCGTCAACACCACGATCGTCGGGCGGAACTTCACGATCGGCGCGCGGATAAATTACACCTGTCCGGTTGGTCACTCGCTGATCGGGGATGGCCAGCGGTTCTGTCAGGCTTCCGGGATCTGGAGCGGACGGCCCCCGACCTGTAAATGTGAGTTTTGTTGTTTAAGATTCATGGTTATAGTGAATAATGCGAAGGCACTTGTATATAATTTAGCCAAATTTTTAAATGTAATAATGTGTGATATTCTAAATCAGTACCTTTTTTCAAAGTGGTCGTTCGATACGCCATATGCTTTGATTTTCTTTGCATGCATGTGTTCTATAATTCATATAATAATAGGCTACGAGTAAAAAAAGACGATTTTCTTAGTTTGAAAGTTGCACCATGACGAAGTGACAGCGTATTCATGATTTGTCCCACGTGCAAATGTCGCAGAAAGACGTTTCAATCTCTGTTCATGTTTGTGGTGGCAACTAGAATTTTTGAATTTCTCAAACTGTCAAAAAAAAAGTCACATATACTTGGAGAAGATCTGAACATTTGAAAACTGTCCGTAAGCAGCTGCATTTCTTGATTTTACCAATGAACTGTTTACAATTCGTGGCTCTCCAGTTGTTTTTGTACACCCAGGAACTCTAAATCTCAAAGAATTCTCGCGTAACTTTTGAAAAGGTCCAATGTAACATTTTCGTCAACTCGAGAAAAACGTAGTTGAAGACCCGAACATTATTCCGCGAATTGTCTTAAAAGTTATCGATCTTTATCGCTCCTCTCACCACTAGCGATCAAGAATAGCTCTCCAAAACCAATCGTAGCTGTTGTTCCGTGATTTGAGTTTAAAGTTGAAGCCAAGGAGCGAAAATGTTACATTGGACGTTTTGACTGCCCGCGTTTGCACATTGGACATATTACGTTGCACGATAAGAATTTGAAACTAACTACTAAACAACAATCCAAAAATCAGCATTTCGTTCTAAAGACAGATTATTATTGTTATCACCCGTTGAATTGAACTGAAATCGATAACAACTACTGTAAGAAACAAAAACTCAAAACGACCGAAGTACGACTTCGTGTTGTTTCGACTGCTTTGTTACTTCGGACGTTTCGGGCATCGGAGGAAAGTGGCGTCCGAAGTAACAGCCGGGTGCTTAAAATCCGAATCTGTACATTGGATATTTTTTGTATCGGCGATAGAAAGATGAAGAAAGTAGATACGTGAACGATTGTTTTTGTAATACATTCAATGATTGAAGACTATTAGCGTGCATCCATTAACTCGATTTGTTTACATTTGTTACATAGTTACGCGAAATTCTTCAATTGGGCGCGACGCTTCAATTGGGCGATTTGTCGGGTTGAAGTTTTTGGATACAAATGGAACGATTTTGTTTTGTTTTTGGCGCAATGCGATGAAGCTTTATCCGGCCAAAATACGTATTGTCCATCCGCATGATATCAACATATCAAAATTTACACATCAGAGAGAGAAAGAGGAAAAAAAAAGAGAAAAAGGTAAAAAAGAGTGAAAAAGAGAGAAAAAAAGGAGAAGGGAGAGAGAGAAAAAAAGAGAGAAAGAGAGAAAAATAGATAGTGAAAGAGAGAAAGAAAAATAGTGAAAGAGAGAGTAAAATAGTGAAAGAGAGAGAGAGAAAAATAATGAAAGAGAGGGAGAGAGCAAAATAGTGAAAGAGAGAGAGAGAGAAAATAGTGAAAGAGAGAAAGAGAGAAATAGTGAAAGATAGAGAGAGAAATAGTGGAAGAGAGAGAGAGATAAATAGTGAAATAGAGAGACATAAATAGTGAAATAGAGAGAGAAAAACAGTGAAAGAGAGAGAGAGAGAAGAATAGTGAAAGAGAGGGAGAGAGAAAAATATTGAAAAGAGAGAGAGAGAGAAAATGGTGAAAGAGAGAAATAGTGAGAGAGAGAGAGAGAAATTGTGAAAGAGAGAGAAAAATAGTGAAAAAGAGAGAAAAAAATAGTGAAAGAGAGAAAGAGAGAGAAATAGTGATAGAGAGAAAGAAAAATAGTGAAAGAGAGGGAGGGAGAAAAATAGTGAAAAGAGAGAGAGAAAGAAAAATAGTGAAAAGAGAGAGAGAGAAAATAGTGAAAGAGAAAAAGAGAGAGAGAGAGAAAGAAATAGTGAAAGAGAGAGAAAAATACTGAAAGAGAGAGGCAAAAATAGTGAAAGAGAGATAGAAAAATAGTGAAAAAGAGCGAAAAATAGTGAAAGAGAGAGAGAGAGAAAAATAGTGAAAGAAAGAGAGAAAAAATAGTAAGAGAGAGAGAGAGGAAAATGGTGAAAGAGAAAAAAAATAGTGAAAAAAAGATAGAGAGAAAAATTGTGAAAAAAGTAAGAGAAAAATAGTGAAATATTTTCGATGAAATAAAAAATCGAATTTTCTTATCTTTATAGATAGAGGTTAACGTAGTACGACAATGTTGTAGCTCTAGTTAGTTTTAACAACCTTGACCGTTTCAGTTTTGATGAATGTTCGTATTAATAGTGAAAAATAGTGAAAGAGAGGAAGAGAGAAATAGTGAAAGAGAGAGAGAGATAAATAGTGAAATAGAGAGAGAAAAATAGTGAAAGAGAGGGAGAGAGAAAAATAGTGAAAAGAGAGAGAGAGAAAATAGTGAAAGAGAGAAATATTGACTGAGAGAGAAATAGTGAAAGAGAGACAAAAATAGTGAAAGAGACAGAGAAAAATAGTGAAAAAGAGAGAAAAAAATAGTGAAAGAGAGAAAGAGAGAGAGAAAAATAGTGAAAAGAGAGAGAGAGAGAGAGAGAGAAAATAGTGAAAGAGAGAAATAGTAAAAGAGAGAGAGAAAGAAATAGTGAAAGAGAGAGAAAAATACTGAAAGAGAGAGAGAGAGAAAAATAGTGAAAAAGAGAGAAAAAAAGTGACAGAGAGAGAGGAAAATGGTGAAAGAGAAAGAAAAAATAGTGAAAGAAAGATAGAGAGAAAAATTGTGAAAAAAATAAGAGAAAAATAGTGAAATATTTTCGATGAAATAAAAAATCTAATTTTCTAATCTTTATAGATAGAGATTAACGTAGTTCGACAATGTTGTAGCTCCAGTTAGTTTAAGCAACCTTGTCCGTTTTAGTTTTGATGAATGTTCTTATTTTTCTTTGGATATCCTCCATCAAAGCTTGGACACTCTGTTAGTCAACCTTAGCGACCAGTTTATTCTACGATCTGTTCATATTTTGTGAGTTTTAAGGGGGTGTACTAAACATCATAAAAAGTATGTGATTTTCGCGATTTTTTTCAACGTGAAAATAAATTACTATGATTAATCTTATATCACAGTTTTATTAGGCATATATTACTGAACAAACAGAAAATAAATGGGTGTCAATTGGACTGGCCCCTGAATAGCCGCAACCGGTTTGTTGAACCCTTGCAGCCAAAACCTTGTGAACTGGTGGGAGTTCTAAAAGTTTTTCTAGTGGGCTGATTTCAACCAATGATTTTTTATGTAATCTTGAAAATATATTTCCTGTCATCATACGTAGAATTTTTTTCTCATTATATTGATTTTTGACGAAATGGCAACATTTTTTGTAAAAAAGTTGCTTTTTTGCCTCAAAAATCGAGACAAAAACGTTCACCAAGATTTTTGTTTTTCAAAATATCCAAAAAATCCTATGTACTATGACATGAAATTTAGTGGCGAATCTGGGAAAAACTATTTCATCAAAATCGGATGGACCGTTCCGGAGGTAGAACTCCCACTTGTAACTTTGGAACGGAGCATCGGACAAACCTGGGATAAAGACTACAGTAAAGTAGGACATTCTAGGCCAAAATATTTTTCTTTTATTTTTTCAAGTTTCCTTAGTGTACTACCCCCTTAACACATTAAGGACCGCACGTTTTGGGGCAACTTGAATGCTTCATTAGTTCGGATTCCACGAATGAGATCGTTTACTTCGATGTGAATGAGACGAAGGCAAACCATCGGTAGGCTTTGTTAGATTCTTGGTAAACCAAGGATTTAACCTTCAAGTGTAGAAAACACGGGTTATTTCGTAATCCATCCGTAACAGACGAAACGCGAAACACGAGAAATCTCGTGAGCGGTCCGCAATGTGTTAATAAAGGGAAGGAGACTTTTCTGCAGACATTCTTTCCTATACATTTTTAAGTCCATTGTCTTGTTTGTGATGAGTATCTTGGTTTTCTGTCCACAGCTGCAAATCCCTTGCCAAAACAAGAACTTCCTGGAAAATTCATCAACGAAGGCATCCCTCTAGCAATGGTCTTATCGAAATTCAGGCCTGGGAGTTTCATCATCCCACAGCATGCATCCTCCCTACTTTGTCATAGTCCTGTTGTACAATTTTCGAGCGTATCTTTCGGCCACCAGGTTTTGCTAAAGCCAGCGCTAAACTATGCTACGAACACCCTCGAATGCTGGACGCTCGATGATTCGACGCATCGTGTAGTCGACTGACGAGCTATGAGCCTCCAATGTCGAGCGTCGAATATTCACGTTGGAAGGTAATCCGTTCGTTGTGGATTACCTTCCAACGCGAGTGGCACGAGTCAAAGAATTTTTGTCATTCATTGATTCGACACTCGATGACATTCGATACACCGCTACACGATTCGTCTGAATCTATCTTTGACAGATTGGTTTGTTCACAAGTTTTAGATGAAGGAACTATGAAATTGGTTCATAAAATTCAAAATATTCGGCAAAATATTGCAGTTTAATAATGTTGAGTTCAAGCATTTTTAATTTACAGTCCGATATCAGTACAATTGCTACGGCAGCAAGTTCAATACTCGCATCGGCATCCAGTTTCCTAACGTTTTTGATGGTAAATAAAAACAATAAACATTCGATCCAAATGCTCGCCGATTGTTTGGACCGATTGCATTGAATCGAACATTCACTTCACCGTGTAGCAGCACATTCGTCACAACATTTGTCGATTCATCGAGTCAAATGTTTGAGTCCAACATTCGAGTGAAACGTTGGACGAATCGTGTAGCGCCCGCATAATGAGTTCTGTTTGGTTGCTTGCAGGCATGGCAATTGACGAATTTACGTTGGATTTACAACCAGATGGCGCAGCGAGTAAAATGATGATGTTTTGTTTTTTTTTTGTATGGAATTCGTTCAAATTTTCTAGAATTTATCATCAAATTTCCCGATTTCACGTATTCTTTCTACACTGAAAAGGTTAGAAAATCACCATTTTACAATGTGGTATATATATTTTGAAGAATGGCTGGGTATAAGTGTTATAACATCAATTTTGTTCAACTAGGTAAACGATGAATAGCATGTGTTGCGCTAAAAATACTGCAAATCCTCCTCGTATCGGCCCTTACATTATCAATGATATCATCCAACTTAATATGATATCGATTTCATCACCATTATCCACAATATTCATAACCTGTATGCATTATCAAACTGAAAATTTTCGAAGATTATCAATGACTGGTCCACTCGCGTGTTGAAACCATCGTAAATATACAAAGCCCTAGCATTCTTACCATATACTGACGACATTTAATGGTTGAAATGAATATAAATAGAAATAAAATGAATAATAACGATATAATCTTGCTTTTCAGTACGTAGAATAAGCAAACATCATCACTTTTGTGGTTCTGAGCTCGAATGTAGTTGTCGCATGAGCTGATTCAGCTTTGCGCAAATTCGTCAATTACGATAACTGTCTCACATATGAATTCTCCGCATGGTACAATGGTTAGAGTTGTGTTTCTTAGCGATGTCGTAGTCCGAGAGTCCCGTGTTTTCACGGGAACGTTTCAGCACATCATACACGGTCGATTTAGTCATATTCGACGATTTCGCGACCTCGCCGAATTCTTAATGTGGATGTCCAAATTCAAATTTCTTCTCTCGGCTTCCATCCTGTACAACTTTTTCAAAACAAAACGGATCACCAGGTTTTTTTACCGTCGATAGATACAGGTCGTCTAAACAATTTTAAATACGCCTACTACGATCGTCGCCATAAAATAAACAGTAATTTCGGATTCCAACTGAATCGAACCTTAGCTCTTGATTTTAGTGTTCTATTGAGCCACCTTATCTGTATCACGATAAATTTTAAGCACATCATGTTCCATGTTCCAAAATCAGCAACTGAGAAAAATGCATTCAAAGTTTTCTAGCATATTTGTCTACCAGAAGATTTAAGCATTTCGGTTTAGCAACACACTGGGTTTTTTTTTTCAGCACAGCATAAAAATATAGTTTTATGAAGAAAAGTGCTAGAGGCGAATGAACTGCAAAGTTTAAAGCCTCTTAAAAACAAAGAAAGAATAAGAAGAAAAGTGAAAACTGTTAAAAAGTAACATGAACTATGCGTAGAACGGCAGTCTAGCTCTGAGAGCACAAGCATTTAAAAATATACAAAATCTTAATGTAATATAGCTACATTAGATGGTCATCCGACTAAATTTGTTCATAATTTCAGACGTGGATTGCGGCCCACTGCAGAGCATCGAACATGGAGCTATTGTCCTGTCGGAAAAGCGCACCAGCTTCGGAGTGCAGGCGACCTACACATGTCACGAGAATTACACCCTCATCGGGAATGAAAATCGAACCTGCACGCTGGAGGGATGGTCCGGATCGGAGCCCAAGTGTTTGGTTGATTGGTGTCCGGAGCCTCCGGCGATTACGGGAGGTAGCATCAAGGTGTCGGGACGCCGTGCCGGCTCCACTGCGGTATACTCCTGCGATTATGGCTTTGTCCTGATCGGGGAGTCGGTTCTCTCGTGTGGTTTGGGAGGAAACTGGACGGGTAAAATACCGGTCTGTCGATTCGTGGACTGTGGAATGCCTGCCCGGCCGGATCGTGGCAACATGCTGCTGGTTAATGACTCCACCACGGTGGGATCGGTTGTGCGATACTTCTGCGACGACGATTACTGGCTGGTTGGACCACAGGAACTGTTCTGTACGAAGGACGGCAAGTGGTCCGGTAATGCCCCGGCTTGCGAGCGTAAGTTGTTCATTAAATGAATGAAAAATTAAAAAAAAACAATGAATGCATTTCTTCCAGTGATAACCTGTGAAACTCCTCACGTCCCACCCGGATCGTACGTAGTCGGGTACGACTACAACATTCATTCCTCGATCCAGTACCACTGCGATCCGGGTCATATACTGCGGGGCGAGGATACCCTCACCTGTCTCGAGTCGGGTCAGTGGAGCGGTGATGCTCCGGACTGTGAGTACGTGGATTGTGGTCCTCTGACGCCCATACCTTTCGGCTCGCATCGATATCTTGAGAATACGACCTACTTTGGGTCGACTGTACAGTACGCTTGTTCGAACTCGCACCGACTGAGCGGAAACTCGAAGCGAACTTGCACAGAGAGTGGTCTCTGGAGTGATGCGGCACCTCGCTGCGAGGAGATTCGCTGCCCGGAGCCAACGTTTGCCCCGCACAGTATCCTCAGTGTGACGGGCAACGATCGGATGTACGGACGGACGCTCATCCGAACGTCCGATGTGGCGTCGAACAGCGTGCAGACGTACAAGATCGGAGCGCTGGCCAAATATCGCTGCGAACGGGGGTACAAAATTGTGGGCGAACCGCTGATAACGTGCGAGGAAAACGGACTGTGGAGTGGCGAGATTCCGGAGTGTGTTTGTGAGTATTATCATAGTTTCTGTGTCTCGCCATGTCGCATCTAAAATTTTATTTGTCCGACCCAACTAGACGTCGAGTGCGGAGTTCCTGCGTCGATGGTCAACGGGAAGGTCACTCTTGCCACCAACGCTACGTATTATGGGGCGGCGGCACTTTACGAATGCGACGATAACTTCAAACTTGACGGTGTATCCCGGCGGTTGTGCATGGAGGATGGCAGCTGGAGCCACGAGACGCCACTCTGTGTGGAGATCACCTGTGACGAGCCGAACCTGGTCGACTATCTGGTGGTGGATGTGGGTGACAAGAAGGTCGGCACGGCGGCCAAGTTTAGCTGTGCCAGGGGTAGATACATGATTGGGAATGACACCCGCACTTGTCAGCTGTCCGGGATATGGTCCGGAAAGAATCCAGTCTGCAAATGTGAGTTTGTTTTTGAAGTTTTTGTTAGAAATGGTTTTGATGGGGAACTTCGTATTCAGGTCTGTCACTTTCTTCGACAATCGAGATTTTCAACAAATTGATTCAAAAAACAACCATCACTTTCCAAAACGACACTACAATTTTACATTTTATCACTAAATACAAATATTCAGGGTGTTAACTACCTGGAAAAACCTTGAAAATCAGGGAATATCAGGGAATTTCGTCACCAATCAGGAAGAAGTTTTATTTTTTTTAAATTTTTGATTACTATAGGTTTTTGAGCTTGAGCTTGAGCTTGGGTAGACTGTACAATTCGTAGTTGCTCTCCGTGATTGACATGAACCAACCAAATTGCACAAGAACACACAGAATGACGCTTGGGACTAGCAAATCATTCTCGTTGTGCAATTTTCGGTGATTCGAGCTTTAAATGGTCAATAACGACGCCGGCCACGTCCTTACAGTCATCAGGGGAAGGGAAGGAATGTTAGTATGATATTCGCCGCCCGAAGGCCAGAAGGGTCGCCTCTATAGCGTGGTTCCCTAGCGTTTATCATGGAAGGGATAGTTGTTAGTGGGAATGGTTAAGAAAAATCAGGATTCACTGCGGTAAGTGATGTGATTAAGTAAACGCGAATTATCGACCATTCGAAAAAAAAAATCTGAAAATCTTGTATGTCACGACACGCGGCAGAGAAAATAATTATTTGACTAGCTATATATTGTATTTTTCATCCCGCGAACTCGAGTCGCGATGAGGGAGAGTTAACTGTGGATAGTTAACCTGAGAAGGTAACCGGTATAACTCCTCTAAACCTTATCAAACTGGCGATATATTCTCTTATTCATAGCGTAGTGTGTATTTAACCTCAATTGTGGTGACTGAGAGTTATTCTAGGGAAACCTGAGAAGGTAACCGATCGAACTCTTCTAAACCAATCGTCGATAAAGTCCGTTAATATTCGTGTATTTTGTATGAAAATTCAATTCTGCCGATTGAGAGTTACTTTTGGGAAACCTGAGAAGGTAACCGAGAAATTTCCTCCAAACCTAATCAAACTGACGATATATTCTCTTATTCAACGCGCGTGTTTATTTAAGCCTAATTACGAAGGCTAAGAGTTATTTTAAGGAAACCTGAGAAGGTAACCGATTGAACTCTTCTAAACCAATCCGATCGTCGATAAACTCCGTTAATAATCGAGTATTCTGCATGGAATCCAAACCTGGCGACTAAGGGTTATTTTTGGGAAACCTGAGAAGGTAACCGATATAACTCATATAAACCTTATCAATCCAACGATTTAACCTCAATGGCAACAGAGAGTTATTTTTGAGAAACCTGAGAAGGTAACCGAGAAAATTTCTCCCAAACCTAATCAATTATATATTATATTCTATATTCTTCTATATATAAATTATTTTATTCAACGCGCGTAGTGTTTATTTAAGCTCAATTGTGAAGACTGAGAGTTACTTTTGGGAAACCTGAGAAGGTAACCGATATAATTCCTTTGAACCTTATCAATCCAGCGATATATTATCTTTTTCAACCGTAATCGTGGCATCAGAGATTTATTTTTGGGAAACCTCAGAAGGTAGCCCAGAGAACTCCTCTAAAATTGATCGGACCACAACGCAACGGCACAACGGCGGACATATAAATATAAATTTTACAGTACCAAAGAAAAACATTAGTATTACATACATATTTAAGTGGAGCCAAACTATAAATTGTCATAACTACAGACGAACAGTATCTACAATAACATGTCATTATTTATCGAATCCTTTTCAATTCAAATTAGTGTAACAATTTATTCTGAATCTGAACATATACCTCCGATTTCCACATATATTACAGATAAAAACAGACAAACACAGAATATTACCAAAACACACACACAATTCAATAAACATCATTGTTATAGAAAGAAAAACCGATTCAAGGAAAAATAATATAACTCACATAACATTGCAGTTTTAATGTTGACGATAAAAGTATGAATCTCTGGCAACCCAGATGCTATATATGTTACAAATAAAGGCAAGCATTATACGCATACAAAAACACTTCTGCAGCCGGTGCTGTGACGTTCCAGTAGTGGTGATACCATCACTGCGCCTTTTCAAATTTGCTCGCTGGTATCCCGGAGAGCAGTGGGATATCCCTTTCCTGCTCACGTTGCTGCTGCTCTTCTCCAATATAGTGCAGCGTTTCACCCACACACACATACTAGCGGTTACATTAAAACACGGGGCTCTGGCAACCCTATCCCATCCAATGCAAATTGAGCGTAGGCAGCATAGAACAGGGCTCGCGCTTAGCGGGCTCACGTATTGTTTAATGTTTGGAGTCATATATGTTAATATTTGATTACGTTAGATAGTTTCCTTTGGCAAGCGATGTTTGGTTACTCATCCGGAAGCATTCTTGACGATTTACAATTAAAATCACAGCTGAAGAATCGCGCGGAGCACTTCATTTTTAATTTTAGGTTATGATTTCTATGCTCATGATTTTCTATGCTGGCTACTAAAAGGCGGCCATCTTAGCAATCCCTTGTTAAAACACGAACGAACATGACCGAACCGGACCGAAACAGTTTCACATAAATGCCAGAAAAAACGAATGAATCCGAACTCGGATATTAAATAAAGACAGTGGGAGCAACTAAGACAATTGGTTGTAGTGCTTCGAAAACAACACTTTCCATGAGACTGATGCCACGCCATCATTATTAGACAAAATAATACGACACACAACCAAGCACGTCCTCTTTCCACTACTACTCGCGCGAGACATAAACAAAGATGAACACTAGCAATCGACTATTAAAACAGACAATTTGAAACAAAAAATGTCCGTCTAAAATATTCAGTAATAATATTATGTGATTTTCTCACTCACAAACTAGTTTGCCAACATTGTATTTTGAATGGTAGAATAAAAATACTTAGCTGGGATGTTTCTCGGCTTCTATATAGCATGGCTAACTACTACTCACACATACACATAACCACAGCATACGATAGGATGATGCGGAAAACGAGCAAAAATCGCGACCGGAATGTTTATTTTTAACAAATTTACGTGTTGGGAGCATCAACTAAGCATATAATAATTTGGAAAAAAAACTCTACAATATATCCCTTCACAAAAACAACATCACTTTTCTTTTGATTACTATAGGTTTTTGTGTACATTAACTTCACTACATGTTGTTCTTTACCTATGAGTGGAGTAAGGCCTCAGAAGGGCAAATTGTGCAAAAGTAGATGGCTTCTGATCGACGCCTCCTCTGATGATCCTGTCATTATTGTTTACGATCAAAAATTGGTACGGAAAGGATTCGACAGCCTTTTGGATATATCGATGGATGTTTGGCAAATCCCTAGAGCCAAGCCGACTTGGCATTGAAACCATATTCAAAATTAGTTGCTAGCAGGGCTCGGCGAAGTCATATTCAACTGAGGATAGCCAGAGGACTATGAAAAAATTCGCCTTAATTTTCAATTGGAAATGAGCCTTGGCCTCTTTCAGCAGTTTCTCCGTCAACATGACTCAACCAGTGATGGTAAAAAATCACATTCAACGATCAATGAATAAGTATATCCCTCTAGTCGGATGTTTTTAAATCACCCCCAGCAGGCGATGCTCTTTTATCCTTCATATGTACACAGAGAGTATACTTGGAACGGTGAGCTACCAAGATATCAAAAAAGCAATATGAAAGAGGAATCCCCACTGTATGCACTCTCGAAGCATTACTTCTACTACTCAAGGTTTATCGTGAGTGCAAGCCACAAACGATTAATCCCATCCCATAGAGCGGATGATGAGTTCTTGATCGGAAAGTGTACAAGAGACGATCAACTGAAATCTTACGACACTCATCGAGGGATTTTTAATTCTCTATTGCACTGTCCGCAGTGAGTGGCTGACTCAGTCTCGTGTCGATTTTATTTTGCTGTCGTCTCCCGCCCGATAAACAGCAGACGGGTAATGGATTCAATTGATTAATTTTATTACCAGCAGGTTTGGGCGAATCTCATCCCGCCCAAAATCGTTTTTTAGATTCCAATAATTCTGAACATTCACATTTCTCTCCAAATATTTTTTCTAATAATAATTAAATTAGTGATTTCACGAAACACTTTTCGAATTCAATGGAATTTAAGATCCTTTTTTATTTTGTAGATAAAACGGATCATATATTTGATTAATTCAATTCTGTGTGGTTACGTTTTTCGTTGCAAATAAATGTAATGAATTAGTATGGACATATGTTATTCATATATCGTGGACTTCCGACATATGTGGCAGTAGATTTATTGAATTTTCTTGAGTGTACATACCGCTTTGTCCGCAGATTTGTTTGGTTGAATCTGGTTAATTTCAGGTATTCAATCTCCATATTGTCGAATAAATACTGTTGGAACAATCGGTATCGCAGAAAATGATTATATTATCAACACCCTACCTAATCATGAAACGGTATGCGAAGAATTTAAGTGAACTGACGGCATTGGAATATATGCTTTGTGAGGACCACACAATTATTATCAGAGCGGATAAACGTCCGACTGGAAGTCATGAACATCAATTTAATATTCCCAGGATAAATTTATCCTTTGAAGTTCGTTAACCTTCCTAAACATGATCAGATGGAATATATTCCAATGTCGTCTGGAATAACCTAACCAACACCTTATGATCGTGATATTGTTTTTGCTATTGTTCTGATGTTTCATAACACGGCACTCTATTGATTATTCGCCGAAAATGGATAAAAAATATCCTTGAGATTAACCTACGATTTTAGTAGCCGTGCAATATGGTGAGCCAGTCTCAGGATAAGAAAACATTTTAAAATAAAACTTAATTTTTTTCGAATGAATCAGTAGTAAAACAAAACGTCAAAAAATTCCTCAGCTTTGTGATAGCAGATAATCATTACCCATTTGCATACAAATTATGTAGAGTTCCACAATCCTAAAATTTGATGAGTAAATATTTACGTGCTTACACAAAAAAAACACATGTTGACATATTTGCGCTAATTTATGTTTTTGATTAATTCAAGGTAATTAAGGTTGTACGAAATAACTATAGATTGGCTCGGTATTCGAATTGGCCTTTTAGAAAAGGTATGATTTTATTCGCGATAAGATGTACTCTTGGATATGATCTTTATTTAAGTGAGGCTGAGCTGGCTACTGTATACGCGTTATATAGTACGCACAGAATCCGATCACTAACCCGAACTCACAGGAAAGCCTATTCCTACTCTTCCGCTAACTTGATCTGAGTGAGTGAGTGAGTAGCGTATGATAATGTGCTCAGTATAAACTGTTATATAAAATTATAGGGTGATTCAGTTAATCCTTAACAAAGGTCTTTTCTAGCCACAAGTTTACTCGGGCCTGAAAGGAGTGTTCTGTATTTGGGCTGGCGGGAAAATATATCTCGCAAGACCACGTGTTCGATATCGTAATAGCCTTGGCCAATTACATTACTCATAAAATTAACTCATAAAATTAGTGATTTGAGGGGGATTATTGTCTATAGTCTTTTGTAGATGAATTTAACCACCATCTGAGAAATCCTCTGTGGAACATTAAACATTAATGCCGTCCTATCTGCTGTAGCGCATTTTTTTCTCACACAGGTTCATCGAAGTAAACGCGCTCAGAGAGGAAAATTGAACGCCCGGACGAGAGAGCGAGAATCGTAAAGCGTACGTCATAGAGATACTCATTCCCATGGAGCAAATTCTTGTTAGGAGTTGTAAACAAAACGAGGAAGGAGAGTAACTCAATTATTCGAACTAGTTTCAGTCTAGCAATGCTTTGGTCAACTCAGAGTTACCAGAAGAAAATCATTTGGTTATGATGATTTTTTTTTTTGATTAATTAGAATTTTATTCAGTTCTATAGTGTTATACATATGTTTTCATTTTCAAGAGATACAATTTTCAATTTTTCAACCTTTACAACCTTTTACATTATTATTATGTTTGTTTTTTTAATTTTGTTTTGTAAATTTATTTTTAGATTTGAAGAATCTTCATCATATATTGATTTTACTTTTATAACCTACTTAACCTAAATTTTCATAATTTCCTAATTTGTTAGCTCACGAATGAGACGATGTTCAGACGATGCAGCGCTCGCTGTTAACCACTCGTAGGACTCGTCTATACGTTGCTGAATGGTTTTGCACCCGGAAATACTATGCAGGTCTCTAATTCTAGTTCGAGGTGGTGCATCAAGGATCATCCTCAAGGGTTTGTTCTGCACTATTTGCAGTTTTTTCTTGTGCATCTCAGCACAGGAACCCCATACCGGCATGGCGTAATTAACAACAGGTGCAATAATCATTTTGAATACTGCTAATTTATTTTCCAAATGAAGCTTGGATCTTCGATTTATCAGTGGGTATAGGGACTGCAATAGACCAATACATTTACGCCTGATTTCATCCGTGTGTGCACGGTACAGTAATTTGTCGTCCATAATAACTCCGAGGTACTTTACTTCGTTGGTCCAATTCACGCGGCTGCCGTTTACACTGATGTAGCAGTTTGGTGGAGGGGATAACTTCGGCGAAGGGCGATGCTTAAACAGAATAGCTTGACTTTTTCCCTCATTTACTTTAATCTTCCAACTATGCAGGTATTCCACATAACTCGTTACTCCTCGTTGTCTTGATCTATAATGTACTGGTATCCTGCCATTCGCAATTATGGCGCTGTCATCTGCGTATAATGCAAGACTGCAACCAGCTGGTAGTTGGGGAACGTCGGGGGTGTATACCGACCAGTATTCCACCTAAATCAGGGTAAAGTTAGTGGAGGTAAAGATTTCGGTTTCCGTTTTAGTATTTTCGTTAATTTCCAAAAAGGGTTTGAATGTATTCCTAGACGCCCTATCTCACTAGCAAACTTCTGGTTTCTAATATACCCCATCCGATCAGCAATGAGATGACTGAGAAAGCGGGTTTCTTGTTTCTTGATTAGGCAACCCGTTCGTTGAAACTGTCTTCGTACGGCGTTTCTCTGCTGAATTAGACGTTTTGTATATGAATCGATTGCGATGTATGTCTCTCTAACAGATACCCATTGGACGCAAGTGTCCTCTGCAACGTGGATTGCATGTTCAAAAATGCCCAAGTGGTTTTCGATCGCTTCTGTACTTGATAGTATCGGATCATCAGGAAGATGAGTATCAACTATTCGGTTGAAGGCCGCCCAATCAACTCCATGATAATCTCTTCGCTTCATAGCTGGAACTGAAGTTGGAGAGCATTCCAATTCGCACACCACCGGATAGTGATCGGAACTTAACCCATAGTGTGTAATCGGTTTCGATAATGGCAAATCTGACAGAAACAAATCTATCGTGGAAGTTGATCCCGATGGTGATAAAAATGTTGGTTCATCCGAGAAGTGGATGGAACAGGTTCCAGAACAGAGATGATCGGCTAATAGTTTGCCATTTTTATTGCTTGTTCTTGCATTTTAGCTCTGATGCGAGGATCAAGACAACGAGAGTAGCTTCCGGCGTTGCTTGGAATCTGAGAGCTTACTGAATTTGAAGGTCGTATTGGTTCCACAGAGTTTGGCATAGGAGGAAACTCTTTTTCGTTGATTTCTGGCACAGGTGGTCTTTTGGTTGATGTTCTACTTGTTCGATTTGAATGTGTTGTTTGTTGCCGGATACGTATATAGTCGGCGCGTTTAGGACAACTACGATCTGTTGCTGGATGTGACCCTGCACAATTTGCACATCTTTTGGCTGGTTCAGTTTTCGTTGGATAGCTTTCCGTAGCATGAGCAGCTCCACAATTGTTACACCTGCCCTTCAGGTGGCAGTTCCGAGTTCCATGACCGTGGTACAGGCAATTCATACACTGAGTTACGTCAGCACGCTTATTACGATAGGCCTGCCAACGGATAACGAAATTCGCAACATATTTGACCTCAAGCAGCTTCTTAAGGGTAGTGTACCCTTTTTGGAATTGAACAAGATATAATGCATCATCTTGATTCACAGACTCGAGTTTTCGTTTGATGATGTGTACGGCATTGCATTCAAGTTTGCATTCGCTTTGTAACAGTGATTGAAGCTCCTTAGGGTCGACCAATGGAAGACCACGAAGAACAACTCGATAGGGTCTTTCTCCAGGTTTGTCGTGTGTGTAGTATTCATACTCGCATTTCTGTATATATTTTTCCACTTTGTTGAATTCCTCAGCTGAGTCGCAAATAATTTTTGTTCCGAACCGAGTGATTTTAAACATCGGATTCACACCACATTTTGGAATTGATTCGACGAGGTTTTTTATTTCCACATTTTGACGTAGGACTACGTCTAACCGGAAGATATAGGGGGTGAAATGGAAATCTAGGCACTGAACAAGTAGGAAAAAATGCAAGATTTGGAACGCTTATTACTCGAGCATTTCTCAATAGATCGCAAAGGTTTTTGCATCAACTGATAGGAAATATATCTACGCATCTATCATAACGAATAACATTTCATTTTTCTTGAGATAAATAATTAAATAATTGTGAAATATCAAGCATTGTCAAAATGCACTATGTGCCCATTTTTGATTGGTCCATTTTGTGCTCCTCAAATCGTACCGACCAAAACGGGCAACCAGAGCAGCAGCGAAATAGAATGAAGCACGATTGGAAAGGAAAAAGAAAAAAATGAACGAAACATTGGTCGCAGTCTCACACATGCGTAATTCTCGAGCCAGCCAGTCAGCTTAAAAATCCCCGCTCCGCTGCCGCAACGATCATTCTCATTCAAACCGTACACCACATCGGTTCGCATCACAACACATCAACAAACCAACCCAAGCAGCCATGTCTGGACATGGTAAAGGAGGAAAAGTGAAGGGAAAGGCAAAATCCCGCTCGAACCGTGTTGATCTGGAGTTCCCCGCAAGGGTAGCTAGGCCGAGCGCGTTAGTACCTGTGTACCAGTCCACCTAGCCGGCGTTATATAGTTTCGGCCGCCGGAGTGATCGAGTTAGCTGGCTTAGGTGCTCGCGACGATAAGAAAACCTGCATTCGGAACAGAACACATTCGGTTCGGCGGACATCAAGACAACAGGCAGTTGCAGCGAATGGCGAGTGGCAAACGCAATCGCAAAACGGCATCAGGTAGCAGAAGAAAAAAGTTTGTTCTTTATACAAACTGCTTTGGCGGCAAATCCAGAACAAGGCGGCATCGAGGGCGTTCGAAATGGTTTTTTTCAAAACCACAAGTACTAAGTTTTCTAAATTGGAACCATTCCATAAAACAAGGCGCTTTTCAGGGCCATTAAACCTTCCAAAAAAGAGTTTAGGAAATAAAGTTCAATGCTTTCTAAAACATTATCCAAAATAATAATAAAACACAAATTGATGTTTTCATAATTTGTTTGCCAGGATTTGATGAGTATGTGAATTTGGCAGTTGTTCTGAGCTTATTGATAGTTAGGGACTTTCCTGATTATTCAATTTTCACCAATTCCTAAATTGTTTCCAGATTTAAAGTACAGTAATCTATAATTAGTTCGACATTTAGCTAATTGGACGGACATGTAATGCGACTTATTTAGTTGGACATTTTTGTAAACATAGAGATCCAAATTATGACCCCACATTGAAAGTCGACACTGTACCACTGTCATCGCAAATGTTCAATTACAGGTTAAAATTACCTCCAATCCGGCACTGAGTGGTGGTAATGCGACGTGCCATTGAATGTAATTTACTGTAAAATATGTCACAAGCTGGATGGGAAGAAATTTTCCAACTGTGAAAGCTGTGGCGAGTGACAACAAATCGCTAAACAGGAAGTTTTAGCCGAACAAGATGGGGATATCGAGTGATAACAAAACAATAAACTCTTTAGACTTTTTGTGATCCTGAAAAGGACCCTTTTTAGCCTGCATGTGAATCCAACGAGCGAACAAATCGTAATGAATGTATTTTTTTGCCATCGCTCCCTTTTAACGCTCATTCGTTCGTCTCGTTGGACCCGCCCCTTTGGCTGAGTCTGCCGATTTGTCTCTATCCTGTGAGTGTGTACCGCTAGAGTATGAAAGCTGTCCCCTTTGTATAGTCCTACGTCACTCCGGTTATGTCCCCGACATTACCCACCCGTCTTTTTAACAATCAGTGGAGGTTGTTTCTTCTTATGAGTTGATTTTTTCGGTTGAACTTCTGCTGGGCCATCTGGCTCTGTTTGCATACAGTCCGACAGTGATGAGAACGGGTTCCTGTTAAGAAGCTGATTTTCCATGCCATCTGCTGAATGACCACGTTTTTTACTTTTAGATTTGTGATCCACTGAACTCTGGTTTACATGCGACGAAGTTTTTATATTAAAAGCACACTGAACTGGAAAAGGGCAAAATGCCTTGAGAAAGGCAGTATTTTCAACACTTTACTAGGTACCGAAAGACAATTCTTAACGCGACGACGGTTGAAAAGGAAAATGATGAAAAAAAAAGATTTGGTTATGATTGGAAACGATTAATAGTTAGTCGCAGTTTGCACAGATTGCGATCTGTGCAGTTTGCGATTAATCGTAAATCTCATCATGCTCCCTTGTTTTCCATCCTTGGACTCAACAGTCATTCGGGCGTTTAGTTGCTCGGCCTGATTCTACGCGGCGTGTGAGGTGAGATGACAATTGTCACATCACCATCACGCAACACTCCTCACTCTATTCCTACAGTCGTTTCGGATGCCGTGAGAGGTTCATTTGATGTATGTGAGAGGATGAACAGCAAGTGACAAGGCGTTCATTCTGCTGGTTGCCAAATCTGATCAGAGATGCCACATTAGCACATGTGTTCACGAATTTGTAGACATTTAACTTTTATCATAACCTTTTATTCCTGCTGCAGGCTATTTAAAATAGTGACAAAACATTATTGATTCCATATGATAAACGAAGCTGGTCAGTATGTCAGACATTAGCACATATTTACAAATATTTCAGATTTTTATCGCATATATTTGAGAAAAAACATCTGGCATCCCAGAATTTTATTTGTTTCGCTCAGAGAGGTCAGATATTTGTTTTGCTGCAGTCAGTACCGTATCTATAGATCTGATTTAACCTGGCCTGTTGTTAGTGTATCAGGACATTCTGCCGAATTTGCAGGTATTTGATTTAGATTTGGTGAAACAGTTGATTGCATCCTGTAAAGTTTAGCATTTTTGTTTGTTTTGGTCGTAGTTGCTGCTGCTCTCTGCACTCTCAGTGTTAAATTGTTGCTCTGGCTCCGGCTCGGGCATATACCACGGCTTCTGAAATGGATATGCAGTTCGGTGACGATGACTCGCGGATAGATAGATGAAACACAAGACCCATATGATAGATATATTTTAGAGAAAATAAATAGATTTCATGAAATGAAAATAATTTCGGTGTGCTTATTCGTCCAATTGAGGAATAACAGACTCACTAACGCTTTCACAAAAAAAAAACAAACTACTTGCAATTTGTCTTTCGTACTGTAAAAATTGAAGATAAATTTAATTTATTGATACATATAATACGACCCAATACATACGATACATTCTATACGACCCAAAAAAACACTTATTATTCCTCTTCCTTTTTTCATTTGTTTTCATGCACTGTCGACACCTCAAGACATGTCGACGATTGTCACCTAGAAATCCCAGTTCATGTGACAATCGTCACGTATATTTGAGAGCGGGAATAAAGTGAGAGTTCATTCAAGTGAGATTTCTCACGGCATACGCCTGGTGGAATCGCGTGACATAAGTGACAATTGTCATCTCACCTCACACGCCACGCAGAATAAGGCCGGCTATCTCACTCTTCGACTCGACTATCTCATTTCAAACTTCCTCGTCAAATGGACTTCAATGCATATTGAGGGGCTATCCACAAACCACGTGAACATTAAAAGCATTATTTAGACACCCCCCCCCCCCCCCACCGTGGACAAGCATGGACATTTCCTATGTCCCTCCCCCTGTGTCCACGTGGATATTTTTCCTTTTTTTGGTGAAAAAAAAACGGGGATGTGGCTGAATTGCGCTTAATCCCATTTGAGTTTGTTTTCTATTCTATGTTTTTACATTGATAGAAATGTTAGCTTTATTAATAGTAGAGATTTGTTTGTTAGGTTTGTGTAAAGATTTGATTTGTTCCCCAACCCGTGAAATTATTTGTATCGCTGTTTGATTTTTTCTAAATTACATTTTCGTTATCACGTTACATCAAAACATCTCGGACCAGCTCGAACATTTTCTATCATAAACCGATATAAGCTGGCTGGACTGTAGCCAGGCGCCTGTAGAGGAACTGAAGTAGCAACATAGGGTGTCCTGTGGAAGATTCTATAATCGTTATTCCGTGCCCAGCACCCAGCGCTGAGTTGAAGTTATAGCACTCATCTGCCTTTTTCTCTGCATTGCTAGAATTTTGGAATTTTTGGTCTGCACCTATTGAATAAAGATTATAGTTTTTAGTTTACTTGCTTATCCTATAGAAAAAAAGATAGTTACTGGAATCACTGATGGGTCATCGACGTTGAATTGCTTTACTGGTGAAATGTGGTATTTCTGCTGTATGTCCTTCAGTAAATCGAAAATTCCCCGACTGTAATGCGATTGAATCCTTGTGCCCCGGTGGCGGAGGTTGCTTCTGTGGTCATAAGTACGAGTTGCGGGCAACACTTTCGAAAATCAGTCAGGCAATCTATTTCGGCTAATTGCTTTTGGTTATTGAAAGGGTAAGAAATGCCATTTCTTTAGGCCAAATCATACGCCAACTCCCGGATTTCTTTCGTCGTAACACCGTAGAATCGTTGTTTCCATAGAGAGAATATAATCTACAAGCTCCGTCGTAAAAACATTACTAAATGATGCAGCTGGAGCTGCAAAGTGTCTGCTCAATGTAAATAACGTTCGAGTGTTTCTCGCGAGATACAATGTGCTAAGGCTGCACATTGTCGTACCACACTGTCGTACCACTCTTCACTGTTTCGGTGGCCGCATTCAAGCTGGTCTGTGACAACTTTTAACAATCGGATGTTAACTCCGCACCATGATTCCACATCTAACTATTTCTAACTATGTTTACAAATTTTGACAGCTGTATTATATTTTACAGGCTCAGTTACCTAAGTTTAAAGCAGCCAAACTCTTAACTATATTCCAGCTAGCATATATTAACATGTTGTTTCCCTAATTCTATGGTTAAAGAAATACGAAACCGATTACTCGCGGTCGACTCGAGTTTAGAAGGGCGACACATTTTCATTAGGAAAATGATGGGATGCAAGGAGAGGTGTGTTCACACTCGCACTCACATTCACATTCACATTCTCATTCACACTGACACTTCACACTCAATTCTTAAAACTATCCTTACATCTAATATGTATTTACAATTTAACTCATTCTAATATTAGTAGGAAGGGAACTGATAGCTCGCGAAGGACGAAAAGGAGGGTGGAGGGTTACAGGTTATTTACACTCAATAAAAAGAATTGATGTTTTACATGAAACGACAAAGCAGCGTAACTAATCAGTGGAAATATTCAGAAATAATACTAGTACGAATTAGAGTTGGGCGAGCGCTCGCGAGCCGCTCATTTGAGCCGGTCTATCAGAACGAGCGTACGATCCACGGTTCTTTACAAATGAAACGCGGTTCAAAAAAGAGCCGCTTTTCGGAAGAGTCTCGGTTAAAAAAAAGCCGCGGTTCAGAGCCGCTTTTTGATTCAGTCTCGGCTCAAAAAGAGTCGCTTTTTGAAAGAGTCTCGGCTCAAGAAAGAGCCGCGGTTTAAAAGAGTCAAAGTCTCAAAAAAGACCCGCGTTTCTTTTTTATTTGTTTGTGAGTTAGTTTGTCTTCCAAACCAGAAATGAGTGCATTACCTCCGCTGAAAGCATGACATAAAACTCTTGTACTTGAACCGATTCATTTATTATGGATCTACAGAAAATACATGGCGGGACAGTTATGCCTAGAACATCAACATGGGACGATTGAGCTTGATGTTGTTTTTCTAAAACAGTGGTTTTCAACCTTTTTTGCTTAATTCCCCCCTTTGCGAAAAATAATACCAGTGCTTCACCCCTATCAGTATTTTGTAAGAAGCTCTGTAGCATATCAGTAAAGTAATGTAAGAAAACAAACGCTTTTCAAGATATATTCGCAATCCAGATTCACATAAATACAAAAGACAACCACACTCGTAACGCTTATTCCGCACATCAGGATAAGAATCGATCATTTGTAGATCGATCCGAAACTTTCGTCACTGCCGGTCGGAAGGCATTTCAAACCATCTTTAAATTTGTTCTTTGATATAAGGAAAATAAAGGGTGTGTCACATCAAATTGCATCACGGAAAAAACGCTGTAGATATTCGCCCAGTAGACCGATCCTTTTGAAAATTTTAGACAGTAAAATAAAAACTATTAAACAACTTTTGGCATTTTCTTTTTATTCATACTTCGAGCTCAAGCCCGTATGCTCGCACCTTCCTCTTTACCCCGTCCATAAGGGGCTGTCCACATACCACATGGACAACTTTAGGTAGGGTAGGGGTTACGAAAATGTCCACGCTTGTCCACGGCGAGGAGGGAGGGGGTCCAGATAAAGTACACGTGGACACGTTAAATGAATATTCAAAAAACAATCACTCCTGTATTCAACAATACGCGACATCCATTCTGCATTCCCAAGAAAAACCATATTTATCAACAAAAGGATTGAACTTTCTGATCGTTGATCTTCTTTCCTAAATGTGTATTCTGAGAATAACGTCGTGAGCTGAGAGCGATCGATTTACTTTTATTTGTTTAAGAGAGTCATTGATAAAAATGACAGACAGTAACAGTAACGAAGACAATCTTCGTTGAAATGTGATATTTTCTGGAATACACTTCTTTCGGGTTGTCTGGGAAATTTGTGCCACCACTGATGATAATCAAATCGAGACGCAGATCAAGAATAATCCTCAGTACACGCCACATGAAATAGCAGATTTATGACCCGGTATGACCCGGTGAACCTTGGTTACATATAACGCTACAATGTATGGTTCTACACTATTTGACAAAAAAAAAAATCAAATGAATGGATCGTGTCTCCAACAGCAACACGCTTTATAAACGCAACAAAAAATCGCAGATTTCAAGCAAATCGTGATGGGCAATGAAAATTTTAACCATTTTTAACAATGTTGATCGAAAAAAACCTTTGGGGCAAGCGAAACGAACCTCTATTAGCTATCCTCAAATCCGATTTTCACTTGGTGGAAGTCGTGTTTTGAGTCTAGTGGGATTGGAAATTCCGTTTTATAAATTTTGAAAGAATCGACAGCACGTAGCCCTGTATCTGGAGAAGACATACAACCGAACCTGCATTCCAGTATTTCTGAGCACATTGACAGACTGGATAGACGGCAATCTGCTGCACTTTGTGATAAATCTCGTGTCAAACCGGACCATCGAGGTAAACGTTCGGTACACCAGTTTTAGGAGTCTCCACGAAGAAACTGGCGTACCTCAAGATTCCATCATAGTGTTCGTATTCACCTATGCGGATGACAATCTGAGGAAGAACTGTGCTTCCCGGTTTAATTTTTTTAAAAGAAACATTACCAAACCTTACCGGAGTAATAACCGAATGATCCGTTTATAGGTGGCCAAAGATGGTCTCTGACTGACTAGTCTGGCCAGAGATAAACTTAACTGCTGATTAGCTTTGGCCTGCTACTATCAATACCAACGGTCTCGGTGTGCGCTGGAGTGGGGGAACCTCCGTTTGATACCTTTGTGAACGCGGCGAAAATCTCCAGAATTGCGAGCTTCCTCGCCTAAAGCAGCGGTGGTGAGCAGAAGCACCTGGATGTCTCAACAAAAAATCTTACAACAGGAGACACACTCCAATCTCACACCGATAGCAAAATAACATTAGCTTGGGGCCAATTGAGGATGCTGGTGGTCAAGTGGGAAACACTATAAGAAACATCTTCCGAGCTGGAGCGAGCTCAGTGGGCCTGACGCAAACATTTGTCGGATTTATATCATAAAAATTGTTCGTTGAAGCGGCTTAAAGCGACCCGGAACATCAAAGGCTCATAACCAGGATCGAAGACGTGAAAGCGATGAGGGAGCATCGAATCATGTCCAGACTAAAAATCGGCCCCTGAAAAATATCACATAACCTCAACAGGAGATTCTTCCATCGCCTTTGCGATCTGTGCGAGATCCGCAATTTGGCCGAAAATATCGTTTGTGTTTGTCTGAAATACGAGAACCTCCGGAACTTTTACCGAATCAGCGGGAGCATTTGTGGTCATCCTTAAAATGCTACACTGCTTTGTTTTCTAAAGATGTCAACCTGTATTTCAAAATTTGACTAAGAAATTGTGATCCAAAGATCCTTGTTTCTTTCCCTCCGTGATTCACTACCGTTGGCCTGGGGTTTTAGTAATCGGAAATCTCCGCCAAACGACCAGGGAAAAGAACTCAATGTGTAAATGTGTTGAAATTTTCGTGATATATAAATTTTAAATTGTTTATCCGTATCTGTATGTGAAATCAATAATGTTGGTAATAAGTCTTAAAAATAATGAATGAAAAACGTAATAAAACGTAATAATGAAAAAAAAAACTATACTGCTATACAAATAATTTCGCGGGGAATGTAGGGGAACAAATTGAGAAATGGAAAAATGTCCATGTGGACAACAGGGGGAGGGGTATAGATATTGTCCACGCTTGTCCACGGAGGGGGAGGGGGCGTCTCAAAGACGTGCTTTTTCTGTCCACGTGGTATGTGGACAGCCCCTAAGGTTCTGTACAACGTCAGGTTGTAGTTTTTTTTGAACAGAAATCCATTTTCTCTTGAAGTCCGTCTCCGATTTGACAACTTTTGGGTTCTTCCAGAGGGCCTGCTTCATAATCGCCCAATATTTCTCTATTGGACGAAGCTCCGGCGCGTTGGGCGGGTTCATTTCCTTTGGCACGAAGGTGACCCCGTTGGCTTCGTACCACCACTCCAACACGTCCTTTGAATAGTGGCACGAAGCGAGATCGGGCCCTCGTGCTGCTTCAATAGTGGTAGTAAGTGCTTCTGTAGGCACTCCTTAAGATAAACCTGCCCGTTTACCGTGCCGGTCATCACGAAGGGGGCGCTCCGCTTTCCGCAAGAGCAGATCGCTTGCCACACCATGTACTTTTTGGCAAACTTGGATAGTTTCTGCTTGCGAATCTCCTCCGGAACGCTGAATTTGTCCTCTGCGGAGAAGAACAACAGGCCCGGCAGCTGACGAAAGTCCGCTTTGACGTAGGTTTCGTCGTCCATTACCAGGCAATGCGGCTCGCGTCTTCCCCACCATGTTTTGCCTTTCGCCGCGGTTAGGAGCCTTCTGAACCTTGTATGTACGCAGGCCCTCCCTCCGCTGGACGAATGAACTTGACAAATTTAGCTTATTGGCGACATCCCGGACCGAACTTCTCGGATCACGTCTAAACTGCTTAACTACGCGCTTGTGATCTTTTTCACTGACGGAGTATCCCTTTTTGCCGTTCTTCACCTTCCGGTCGATGGTTAGGTTCTCGAAGTATCGTTTTAGTACTCTGCTGACCGTGGATTGGACGATTCCCAGCATATTACCGATGTCCCGATGTGACAACTCCGGATTCTCGAAATGAGTGCACAGGATTAATTCACGACGACATTTTTCCAAATTTACGAAAAATTGACAGTGAAGCATGGCCAACGTGATCTATACACTCTTATCTGATTATAAGCGAAAGCTGAAGATATAATTCCTAAAAATTAAATTTCTACAGCGTTTTTTCCGTGATGCAATTTGATGTGACACACCTTTTATGTTTCAAGTTTAACTTAAACTTGACCAATGCTGTACAATTTCCTTTCATGTGGTCTTCTGTATTGTTTCGTCGTCTGGTGTATCATCATTTGATGACGAAAGTCTTTCAAACATCGCGAAGTTATTCAATTCAACATTTCATTTCAGGTTGGGAAATGTTTGCCGAGGATCGCAAATTTAAGTATATCCAAGAAATTTTTTGTGGCAATTTTTGCTAATCATTGTCATTTTAAAAGCGAACTAATGTGCAATATTCCCTTGCACAATTCCCTCCTTTTAATGACCAAATTCCCCACTAGGGGGGAATTCCCCACCGGTTGAAAGTCACTGTTCTAAAAGCTAGGAACAAACAATACCTTTTTTGTGTTTTTCCAGAAGATTAGGCATAAAAACATCGTTTTATGAAGAAAAGTGAAAATTGTCAGAAAGTAACATGGGACAACTATGCGTAGAACGGCAGCATAGTCAATGGAAGTCGTGCCTACTATGGGCTCTGCAAATCTTTGAGGTCCAAAAAACTCTGACCCCGTACGAAGTGTACGATGTACAAATCCCTAATTCGACCGGTTGTTCTCTAAAGAGACGAATGAACTCTCAGAGTTTAAAGTCTTTTTAATTCAAAACCTGGACCCCTTGTTCTCTAAGAGTTCTCACAAAGCGCAAAGGTGGTGACCTCAGAAGGGTCAATATCGACCACTTTGAGAAACCCTGATCTAGATAAATAGTGTTTTTCCTCCAAGACTCCATACTACAAGACTTTTTGTTTTCCTTCAGTGATCGACTGTGGCCGGCCGGCGGACATCGAGAACGGAAGAGTGATTGTGGTGAACGAGACCACCGTCTACGGTGGCTCGGCAGAGTATCACTGCGTCCCGCACTATAACCGCATCGGACCGTATCTCCGGAAGTGTATGGACGATGGGAAATGGAGTGGCGAGGAGCCACGCTGTGAGCGTAAGTGTCCTTCCTTCCAAATGCGCTTCACAAGCGAGCTAATTTTCGGACCTCCTTTATTTCAGTGGTCGTCAACGACGCCCAGGAAACGAATAGCTTGGGCACCGGCATAGCCATCGGTGCCGCGATAATCGTTATCCTGCTGATTCTGATCGGTGTGCTGTTCCTGCACCGGAACAAGGCCCGACCGGTCAAGAACACCGAGAATGTGCAGGCGGCGGAGCACAAAGACGAGCAGAACGCGGCGGTGATGTCGTACTCCTCGCTAGAGAACGGTCGGCACAACTTCGATCTGCCGAATCGGGGCAATCTGGTGACGTTCAACACGTTCCAGGGTGGTGGTGGCGGCGGCGGAGCTGGCGCGAATGGACATCCGCCTCCACCTAGCAGACTTAGTAACGGTAATGGTAGTGTAAGTAACAACAATAGCATAAGCAGTAGACACATGAACGGGGGCGAGAACATCTACGATCAGATACCAAATGAGCAGTTTTACGATGCGCCATATGAGATGCGCAGCAACGAGGAAGTGTACGAACCGGAACCGACCGGCAGGACGAATGTCATCACCATAAATGGGGTCAGCGTGCGATAAGGGGCGCACCGCTTGCTTCCCTGCTAAGTGATTTGCACACTCACTAATCGTATACATTTTGGTTATTTAGTTTGTACACCAAATCCTACTCCATAACGAGAGAAAAGATGGAAATTTTAAGCATCAAAAACACTAATTTATTAGGCCTTCTTCTCCTCTTTCCCCGACGATAACCGCTTTGTGTAAATATTTCATCTTTTAACTACGAAATTTTATTTGACGTCAGCTCAGCAGACAAAAGACAGAACATATGCAAAATTACGAAAAACAAAATACTCTTCGAAAGAGCTACTTAGTACTTTGTACATATTGAATATAACAAATCAAATGTAACGGAATGGTGTCCCTCTCGTAGCTAAAATGTACCGAAAACCTGTCAAAAGTTCTGTAGCCTAATCACGCGCGACTTTTTGATCGCCTCCCGACAGATCGGACATATCTGCCTCTCATCCAACCAGTTCAGGATGCAGTGCCAGCAGAACAAATGTCCACACTGAGTGGCGCTCACGTTGACCGCTGGTTCCATGCAAAGGGCACACTTTCGGCTGCTCGTTGTGCAGTCTTCCGAAGGGGATCCTTGCGTTGCCACCCGTTTACCAGATGATTGCACCTTAGCTCTCTTGCGATGCTCAACAAATTTTACCACCAGTGATAGCACCAACTGCAGCAAAGTCACCACTCCCAGAATTCTGAAGCCATATATCGAGTGGTTTTCTTTGAGCCAGTTTCGGATGAGAACCTGTAAACAAAAATGTTACCTCGAATCACAAACAACAAATCAACACGTTCGTCAAACATACATAGTTAATTCCCGTGAGCTGCTTGGAGATGTGATACTTTCCACCGTTGATGTAAAACAAACTCGTGTGAAAACCCCGCACGTATGGAACGATAAACTTCAAAAAGTCGATACCCTTGTTCAGACTTTGCTTCGCCTCCGGCAGCATATCCTCGCTGCGATCCACCACAGTCTGGAGTCGCGTGAGAACCCTCTCAACCACCAGCTCTCCCCCATATTCGAGCAAGATCGTCACCAGCTGGAGGGCCTTATTCGGAAGCATCACATAGTGGGAATCCACCTGGATAATGCCGGTGTACTCCTCGCCAAGGGTCTGCAGATTGTGCACGATCGTGTAGTGATGGTACAGGATTTCCGCGATCAGCTTGCACAGGGCGCTGTATCGGAACCAGCTGCGTTGGCTCACCATCAGCAGGATGTCACTCAGCTGACCCCGTATCTCGTCGATGTAGGTTTGGTCCTTCTGAATGGAGCGGATGATTTCCGCCTGGCCGGCGTTGGCGTGGTACAATGACATGCCGAGCTGGGTGGATAGCCATCCAGGAATGTTAGGAAAAATTTAATCAATACACAAACTTGTAGAGTGTGAACAATTCATTCAAAAATCATGGGTTTAAGATCGATAAACTTTGAAGGGAAGTCCCCAGTCGATACAAAAGCGACATCTATGTTTCAGATTGATACATAGTTTACTTGCTCAAAAGTAAAAAAAAACATCCGGGTAAATTTAAATTATAAGATTTACTCGAGAAAACTACTTCCAGTGACTTGACTATGGCATTGGCATTGGCATACTTTACCTTCGTTTGTTAATGATGTCGAAATATAATTCGATTAAGGATTGCAACTATTTTAACTCGAAACATTTCTAAAGCAAAATTAGTAAACATTGCATTTTGACAATAGCTTTGCGGTCCGTGCTTGTAGAACAGTGTTGCCGTCGGGTCACTATATGAGATCTGTTACAGTCAAGTTAAAATCAAAAAATCGAACCGGTTCAAATTTAACCCGTTAAGGGGGTAGCACGATAGATACAATACGGTAGCGCGACTTATGAGAAAGGCCTTTCAGCCATCTTGGATTTTGTATGTAAACAATCTGCAATATTTTGCAATATCTTTTTTTTGCTCTTTGTGTGTGGAATTGTTTTGGTGGGAATAAGAGCATTGAAAAGTTGAAAGGTAAGTCTTTTACGGTTAAAGTTAGTTTTGTACTAGGTAGTGCGGATTGAATCAAAACGGCTGTCAAAAAAGATCCAATTGAAATGGCAAAAAAGATCCAAAGATCAGGAGTGTTATTTTTCTTATGATAATCAACACTATAAAAAAGGTATTGTTATCAAAGGCAAAAAAAAATAAACTTATAAGATGAATGAACTACATTTTCCGTCAATTGTTCAATTGACCATTGCTTTCTGAAAGAGCATCTCACATTGCATGGTATCAGAACTTGACAGAACCTTCCTACACCTACATAAACAACCTACGAATAACGCTTAGTTCACTCCAAGAATTTCGGTACGTACATACATATCAAAAGTGACGTTTTATTTTCTAACGTCGGTGAAAACAGCTTTGATATGAAGCTGGCCAAATGAAATCCACGTAATTATGATCCGCTAGTGCTGGTGATAAATGTAACGGTAAAGCAATCTGCGCTTCGTGTGGACTACCGGCTTAATTGTGGAGAAGGCATTACGGTTTCTCACGAGGTTTCCTATCCGGTTGAAATGTAACGATGTATTTCTATCAAAATAATCCTGAAAATGTGTATGAAAGGTTTGCTACACTTTTGGTTTTCAATAATTCAAACATCGTACTTACTCCACAGATACGGGAACCCTTATTCGGAACTAGTTTGCCGTTTCCGTAAAAATCGACCCAGCGTTTCTGAGGGTATACGATAAAAGCTTACGCGAACATACTCTCTCGTATTAAGGCAGCCTTTCACTGAGTAACGCTTTTTAATGTCCACTTTCCCTGATATAATATTTCTCCGAACGAAATAAAAACAAACGAAGTCACAGTCACGTAAATGTTTACTCCTGCGATTTGAAAACATTCGATGAAAAGTGGAACGAAGAGTTGCCAGATGATTTTTAAAAAATATCTGTAAAAATATGTGAAAGTCTGTTAAAAATTTGGAAATATCTGTAAAAGTTACGGATCTATAGAAATGTCTTTTAACGTTGATTTTCACAGATTCATTAATACTTTGTACATCGCGATGCACGTAAGATTGTTTTTTGTATATTATTGTATGTTTTGTTTATGTGTATTTTGCATATATACAGCCATTCCTTGCCAAACCGATATAGTGGTTCTCAGATTTCGATGAAAAGTGGTAGTTTTGTCCGTAATCAGAATTTTGCTTCATATGCAAATGCACCTTCTATATATATTTATATTTGCAATTGTTCATCGGAACATATCGTTCATACATTTAACTTTAGTATTGAATTATTATTTGTTTTCAAATGTGCTCAAAGACTCGTGTCAATGAAGCGCCACACAGTCTGATAAGTAAATTGATCTATTTACGTGTGCTTTTCTCTTCTCTCACAAACACTATTACCCCATTTTTACTCGTGGGTTTACCTATACTACTACAATGGCTAGCTTCCACCTTCACCTTAAGGGCTTGTCAACCTCTTTTTTCATAAAACTGGTATTTTGAGATATTCAGTTCATATTTATTCTGGTTGTAGTTCAACTCTTACATTTTAAGAACGAAATTCGATTCCGGTCACATGACCATTACGGGCCCGTTTACAGCGATTGACCCGTTGGACCCAATTTACCACTACTCGGCCACACATTTCGATTGGAATGGTGCGAATTTCGCGTTGGAAGTTGCCTCTGAGTTCTTCTGAAGTTGGTGGCTTTTTTGCATAGAACACAGCCCCATAAAAAGAAATACATGGCGTCAAATCGCATGAATGAGGCGATAACTCGATAGGTCCATTTCTCGAAATAACACGTTCGCCAAAATTATTTTCAATAAATCCATTGTAACCGTCTTGTTGGACCCACATATTATTGATGTTAAGATCTTCCAATTCTGGTCAAAAATAGTAAAGGGTGTGTCACATCAAATTGCATCACGGAAAAAACGCTGTAGAAATTTAATTTTTAGGAATTATATTATCAGCTTTGGTTTTATAATCAGATAAGAGTGTATAGATCACGTTGGCCATGCTTCACTGTCAATTTTACGTAAATTTGGGAAAATGTCGTCGAACGAAAAAGAGCGTCGTGAATTAATCTTGTACACTCATTTCGAGAATCCGGAGTTGTCACATCGGGACATCGGTAAGATGCTGGGAATCGTCCAATCCACGGTCAGCAGAGTACTAAAACGATACTTCGAGAACCTAACCATCGACCGGAAGGGTAAGAACGGCAAAAATGGATGCTCCGTCAGTGAAAAAGATCACAAGCGCGTAGTTAAGCAGTTCAGACGTGATCCGAGAAGTTCGGTCCGGGATGTCGCCAATAAGCTGAATTAGTCAAGTTCATTCGTTTAGCGGACCAAGCAGCGGGAGGGCCTGCGCACATACAAGGTTCAGAAGGCTACTAACCGCGACGAAAGGCAAAACATGGTGGGGAAGACGCGAGCCCGGAAGCTGTACACCGAAATACTGACGAAGCCGCATTGCCTGGTAATGGACGACGAAACCTACGTCAAAGCGGACTTTCGTCAGCTGCCGGGCCTGTTGTTCTTCTCCGCAGAGGACAAATTCAGCGTTCCGGAGGAAATTCGCAAGCAGAAACTATCCAAGTTTGCCAAAAATTACATGGTGTGGCAAGCGATCTGCTCTTGCGGAAAGCGGAGCGCCCCCTTCGTGATGACCGGCACGGTAAACGGGCAGGTTTACCTTAAGGAGTGCCTACAGAAGCGCTTACTACCACTATTGAAGCAGCACGAGGGCCCGACCATCTTCTGGCCGGATCTCGCTTCGTGCCACTATTCAAAGGACGTGTTGGAGTGGTACGAAGCCAACGGGGTCACCTTCGTGCCGAAGGAAATGAACCCGCCCAACGCGCCGGAGCTTCGTCCAATAGAGAAATATTGGGGATTATGAAGCAGGCCCTCCGGAAGAACCCAAAAATTGTCAAATCGGAGGCGGACTTCAAGAGAAAATGGATTTCTGTTCAAAAAAAACTACAACCTGACGTTGTACAGAACCTTATGGACGGGGTAAAGAGGAAGGTGCGAGCATACGGGCTTGGGCTCGAAGTATGAATAAAAAGAAAATGCCAAAAGTTTTTTAATAGTTTTTATTTTACTGTCTAAAATTTTCAAAAGGATCGGTCTACTGGGCGAATTTCTACAGCGTTTTTTCCGTGATTCAATTTGATGTGACACACCCTTTATTCTAAAATTTCGCGATAGCACTCTCCATTGACGGCAGCGTGACCGTTGTTCCCACCGACGAAGAAATCGTTGAAGATGATTTTGTGATGAAAATCATAATTTTTTTCAAGAATCAACAATCTCGACATCTCTAAAACACACTGGCAACAGATCACTGCCAACCTTGCCGCACTTTCTTCCTAGTCCACCTAGCGGAAAACAGATGCAACGTGACGATCCTCTCAATTTTTTCCAACTGTCAAACTAGTAAAACCATTCCGTGAGGAGCACAAAAAAGATTATTGCAGCCAAATTAGTGAAGTGCATAGTATTGTTTCGTCGAATTCGGATACTTTTCGATTGAATTTCCTGGTAAGTTACGTCGTTATTGCCAAGCTATTGAGACGAACTTACCCAAGAAGCATAAAATCGTCCGGTGGAGATCAGTTTTATATGGATTTTCCATCAGTGAAATGTGCCATGTTTTGTGTATTTGTGGGAGAGCGAACTGCACTGGATTCCTTTCGGCTGACGTCAACACACAATTTACTCCAATTCTTTTTTTTTGTGAGATGATGAACGAAAACAATGTTTTCATTTGTAAACCTAGATTTGTGTAAACATCCGCAGCTCTATGTGACAAATTGTGGGTTTGGATTTTAGGATAGGATCGGTTTCTATTTGACCGTTTGATGCACATGAATTGATTGTGCAACTGTTTTACAGTCTCCGTGTCCTGTTTTCTTCGGTCTGCCCAAAAATGGTCAAAACAACTTTACATCCATGTTCTCGAGGTTGCGTGTATTTCGTGAGAAATTGATTTATGATATGATTTATGGCATGAATTATAATCAATTTCTTTGTTCTTGTTTGTCAAAAACTCAGGACTGTTCCTATTTTGAAAATCTTGCCTGATATATTCAAAATATTCAAAACATCAACTTTCATACTGTGCTGCCCGTTCGCAATTATTACTCAGTAGGCTCCTTCGATTTCGTGTTGACCATATACGGATACTGTTTTACACTTCTCTTGCTTCGGCTGTCTGGGCCGATGTTTGCCTTTTTCGTCGTCGTTCGAGACTGCATTAACCCGTATGTGTATGTAACGAATGACCTCCTTCAACCGGTCACATATGGCCTGGCGAATATGGTTATTTAGTAGTGGCTTATTATCGTTTCTTTTTTGTTTTTTGAATGTATCCCATGCACATTGGTTTTCGAGGATTGCTTTGATCAATGTGAAAATGTAGTATTTCTTCGGATTTTGTTGTTGAAATCTCGCGTAACTTTTGAAAACGTCCTAAGTAACAAATGTAAACAAATCGAGTTAATGGATGCACACTTATTAGTTATCAATCATGTAATGCATTGAGAAAACAATCGTTCAAGTATCTATCCTTTTCACCTTTTTATCGCCGATACAAAAAATGACCAATGTACAGATTCGAATTTGAAGCACTCGACTGTTACTTCGGACACCACTTTCCTCTGACGCTCGATACATCCGAAGTAACAAAGCAACCAATACAACACGAAATCGCACTTCGGTCATTTTGAGTTTTTGTTATTTTCGGGTGTTGATATCGTTTTTAGTTCAATTCAACGAGTTATAACAATAATGATCTGCTTTTAGCACGAAGTGCAAGTATTTGGATCGTTGTTTAGTAGTTATTTTTTAGATTCTCATCGTGCAACGTTATTTGTCCAATGTACAAAGCGGGCAGTCAAAACGTCCAATGTAACATTTTTCGCTCGAAGGCTTGAATTTCTAACTAAAATCACATGACAACAGTTACGATTGGTTTTTCAGAGTTATTATTGACTGCTAGTGGTAAAAGTAGTGATAAAGATCGATTCCTTTTGAAACTATTCGCGGAACAATATTCCGATCTTCAACTCCGTTTTTCTCGAGTTGATGTGAATTTTACATAGGACCTTTTCAAAAGTTACGCGAGAAATCATGTATTGCAAATCAGAGTCTTAAGGTGGCCGTACACTGTTTGCCCGGAGGTCAAATATTTGTTATTTTTTGACAGATAAGGTTTGATTTGATATTTGTACAAACACTATTTTGTTTGCCACTCTTCAATTTTCAACAGTAGTAAACAATATCAAACACCGAACATCGAAAAAATCAACTGAAATATTCAAGATAACCTAACCATGTACCGACAGGTTCGAAGAACAGACTGAAAAAATATTTTAGGCATCCAATAATTGAATATTTGCTTGTCGTGTTTTGTGTAGAATATATTTGATCTGTACACATTGACCAAATTTTATCTGTCAAAAAGAGTCAAATATTTGGCTTCGGTCAAACAGTGTATGAGCACCCTTATAGCGAATTCGTTTTTAAAACTGAGTCAGTGCCAAACTGACTCTATTAAAAAACGTTTATAGTTTCACGAATGCGGTGGTTTGTTGGTGTGCGTTATATAGTCTGATTTGTTTATATTTACGACGGCAATTGTACAGTGTCGACGTCTGGTGGTGATATTAGTGCTTGGGAGGTAAATTGTTCTCCATCAGATCAGAAGGGCCAAGAGCAGTGTAAACATACAAAAGTTTGAATGAAAATTTTTACTTAATATTGTTTGATTACCTAACACATGTAGTTCTGACACTCACTTAACCATTTGTCGATGCATTTCCTGTTTGTTCCACAAATAATTACTATTATAATATAAAACCATCATTAGACACAGTTTTCGTTCAATATGTTTCTGCGATATCGGAAAAATCCTCTTATCTAATCACATAAAATAAATATTCGATACGTTAAAGTAAATTTTCATTCATAATTTTGATTTTGAAATTTATTCCACCTGAATATCCATCATTATTTTCACCTCCCAATGAAAGCACACGGAGCTTAATGCCGTCTACTCGAATATACTCTTCAAAATCAGAATCCGAATTGGATTACGATTCAAATAATACAAAAGCAAGAGCAGCATGTTTTCCATTTTCATAGTCTTTATTCTTAGATTTTCCAAAACAATACTCGGAACTTGACAGTTCAGTATAGTTGTATTGGTGAACCCGAGTGCCAACCCGTGAAACATCTCAGTGCGAAACTAACAGCTTTCGGGGCGAACTAGTGCGACACTGAGTGCGAAACTGAGTGAATAAAAACGTTTTGACAGCAGTTAGTGCGGCACTGGGGTTGAAACTGAACAAAAACGAATTCGCTATTAGAATATCAACAAATATTCACGAGTAACGAATATGATTTTGTTTCAGTGCAAATGACTTTTTTGACGTAGGACTACGTCTTACATTATGGGTACCAAATCAGAAAACTGGTCACGTTTTTATGAAATAAAATTAACGTTAATAACTATTTTTGCTGCGAGCGGATTTTAACTGCATACCAATCGAATCGGAAATTTACTAAGATTTGTTTGATATGCTATATATTACAATCCCATAGTCTGTATATGGTTTAAATTGATGAAAATTGGAAGCATTCCCATTTCCCCATACATTTGTTCTGTCCATTTGTGTGCTTTTCCGAACAGAGCTATCTAAAATGGGCAACTTATGCAGCCGCTAGAATAGAAACAACGAAGAGGGACAGCGAAACGAGAATATTTGCGCAGTAAACTCCACCCTTGCATAGTAAGTAATCTATCGTTAGCGTTAGCGTATTGCATTTCCTCTGAGGATTTTTTTTTCTGCGCCCGAAACAACAAAGGTCTCTTATTCTGCTCGTTTTGTTCATGTTTCCCCTCGAGCTGTGAACGCTAGCGAATATTTCATATGAAACGTTTTTCGATGTTTCATTTTTATCGCTACAACTGTGTGCATCTGTCAGACGCGTGTTTGATGCTTGTTGAATGACGATGCACGGAAGATGCATCTCGTTAAATACTCAGTGCAATACGTGCCATGATATAGAGAAACAAATTGCGACATATGGCCAATTTGTGTATTGTTCTCGCAAAGGCAAGAAAGAATCGTTCCTTCTCGAAATGATTTTACAAAACCACGCAAGCCATTAATCCTTTCCAGGGTTCCTGGAACTTTTTAGTATGATAATCACTTCATTCGAAAGATGAAATGTCCAAGAGTTATATGATTAGTAATTAATGACCCGAAGACTTGTTTCAGTAGTTTAAAATGTGTTTTGAATACATGCTATGGAATTAACACAAATCTTATATAAACGAATGCCCGCTCTGAAATCCACTCAGAGATGATTGCGCAGCGGTTGATGTGATATGAAATGATCACTTGAATGTGTGTGTTTCTCTAACACTGATTTGAAAACCAGGGGCAATGGGTGTTGCAAAATAGATGCAAGGTGCAAGGTACTTTTGTACCCGCATGCAGTTCTGCAGTCCGGAGC
Organism: Toxorhynchites rutilus septentrionalis; assembly: GCF_029784135.1. Lineage (NCBI taxonomy): Eukaryota > Metazoa > Arthropoda > Insecta > Diptera > Culicidae > Toxorhynchites > Toxorhynchites rutilus. The sequence continues at coordinate 198,497,043 of NC_073744.1, forward strand.
GCTTTTCTCTAACACAGATTGCCAAACTAATAAGAGGTAGAGTTCGGTTTACTGTGAGTTAATCACAGACACCGGGTTGGTGAAGATTGATTTTGAATATTTTGAAAGTTGAAGAACTTGGAATAACAAGAATGGACTGAACGCTGTATGTGACGATGCCTGCTTCCCAACCCGCGAGAGAGAGAGAGAGAATGAGAATGAGAGAGAGAGAGAGAATGAGAATGAGAGAGAGAGAATGAGAATGAGAATAAGAGAGAATGAAAATGAGAAAGAGAGAGAGAGAGAATGAGAATGAGAGAAAGAGAGAATGAGAGAAAGAGAATGAGAGAGAGAGAGAATGAGAATGAGAGAGAGAGAGAATGAGAATGAGAGAGAGAGAGAATGAGAATGAGAATGAGAGAGAGAGTAAGTGAGAATGCGAATGAGAGAGAGAGAGTAAGTGAGAATGAGAATGAGAGAGAGAGTGAGAATGAGAGAGAGAGTGAGAATGAGAGAGAGAGAAAGAATGAGAATGAGAATGAGGATGAGAGAGAGAATGAGAATGAGAATGAGGATGAGAGAGAATGAGAATGAGAATGAGGATGAGAGAGAGAATGAGAATGAGAGAGAGAATGAGAATGAGAGAGAGAATGAGAGAGAGAGAGAATGAGAGAGAGAATGAGAATGAGAGAGAGAGAGAATGAGAATGAGAGAGAATGAGAATGAGAGAGAGAGAGAATGAGAATGAGAATGAGAGAGAAAGAGAATGAGAATGAGAGAGAAAAAGAGAGAATGAGAATGAGAGAGAAAGAGAGAGAATGAGAATTAGAGAGAAAGAGAGAGAATGAGAATGAGAAAGAAAAAGAGAGAATGAGAATGAGAGAGAAAGAGAGAGAATGAGAATGAGAGAGAAAGGAGAGAATGAGAATGAGAGAGAAAGAGAGAGAATGAGAATGAGAGAGAAAGAGAGAGAATGAGAATGAGAGAGAAAGAGAGAGAATGAGAATGAGAGAGAAAGAGAGAGAAAGAGAGAGAAAGAGAGAGAGAGAGAGAGAGAGAAAGGGAGAGAAAGAAAGAGAGAGAGAGAAAGGGAGGGAAAGAGAGAGAGAGAATGAGAGAGAGAGAAAGAGAGAGAGAGAGAGAATGAGAATGAGAAAAAGAGACAAAAATAAGTAGAACACATGATATTTATTATCGAATGACAAATTTTAGGATCTTAAAATCTAAAATTTGATGTTTTTTGTTTTGATTTTATATTCGTAATCTGAAATATATCGAATTATATGAATTTTATTGTAGAGGTCAGCTAGCAGATACCGTTGATCGTTTGGTGTTTGGGAATGTGAAAAAATTAAGGTGTCGGTAACGCGTTGAACCAAGAAAAACATTGTCGGTTCGTTTAATTGCAGATGTGTTTTCCAGGCTACCTTTTCAGGGTTTCAGGCCCATGAATATCATCCGTCGTGTGTGTTAAAGAGTGTTAAGAAGGACGTGGCCGGTGTCGTTATTAACTATTTAAAGCACGAATCACCGAAACTTGTACAATGAGAATGATTTGCTACTCCCAAGCGTCATTCGGTGCGTTCATTGTGCAATTTCGCTGGTTCAGGTCAATCACGGAGAGCAACTGCGAATGTACAGTCTACCCAAGCTCAATTATGTTTGTTTTTCGCCGTTTATAATCTCGTAGTCCTACGTTAACGTTACCGTCCACGACCGCATTGTGTCTTGGACATCATCCTCCTTTGTTTGTTTTTTACTATACCATGACTAAAACGTATTTGGGCCCCTTTGGAAAAAAAGGTTCACTACCACTGCTCTAAACCATTCCGTTGAATCTCATAAATGACTTTGAGCGTAAATATGTAAAAGTGTAATGTGACATTTTACAATCTTGACCACTGCTTAAAGTCAATGTTCCCATTGTGATTTATTATGGTTGGTCTTTGAGTATCAGGCAAACGACAGCTGCTACTTCATAGCGTCGCCAATACCAACGTGAGCGCGCTCATATGTACTTATTCTCTACTCAAAGTCGTCATACACGCGCACAAATTACGCAGCAGCAGCGAGTTTCAAGCATAGCCGCATACATTTTCAGTTCCCTGTCGCGATTCGTCCAGCAAAGACGAACGACAATTTCGTTCGCAGTACTTCTTCAAGACCCACCCCACAGCACTCCCCAGGCGATTACATCGTGTCATTGTTATCGTTTCGTTGTTTTGCTTCAGGAACTGATAAGAAGACTCATTACGCGTCGTTTCGACGATCCGTGGTTTAACGCAGACTTAGGTGAGTGACTCTGTGCACGTGTCCTGGAATTTAGTGTGCTAGTTTGCAGAGGGGGACACTGACACCCTCTGTTTTTTTTCCTCTCTGTGCAATCTGTTCAAAACTATGCGTTTTGCGTGGGTTCTGGTACGTGAGTCGGACCGACAAACAGCGGAATTTAGACGCTGGTGCGGCGAATAAGATGAAAATAAACAAAAACAGTCGGTTTTCCGCTCTTTGTGGTTTGCGCAAGCGCATTTGCGCTTATCTACTGCTGAAAGTGACACCTTTCAGGTCGGGGTGGATGATTCATTGTGTGGCTTTTTGCGAGGCTGATGAGACATTGCTCGGTGACTAGTCACCTTCGTACCGTCATGCTACTTTCTCATATTAATTTGTGTATTTGTTGATTCCAGATCAACACAATCATGTCTTCCCGCAAAACGGCCGGACGTCGTGGTACGACCAAGAAGCGCGCCCAGCGGGCCACCTCGAATGTGTTCGCCATGTTTGACCAGGCGCAGATCGCCGAATTCAAGGAGGCCTTCAACATGATCGACCAGAACCGGGATGGCTTCATCGAGAAGGAGGATCTGCACGATATGCTCGCTTCGCTCGGCAAGAATCCGACCGAGGACTATCTGGACGGGATGATGAACGAGGCTCCGGGACCGATCAATTTCACCATGTTCCTAACGCTGTTCGGTGAGAGGCTGCAGGGAACCGATCCGGAGGATGTGATCAAGAACGCGTTCGGTTGCTTCGACGAGGAGAACACCGGAATGATCAACGAGGAGCGGCTGCGGGAGCTGCTGACTACGATGGGCGATCGGTTCACCGATGAGGACGTGGATGAGATGTTCCGCGAGGCGCCCATCAAGAACACCATGTTTGATTACATCGAGTTCACCAGAATCCTCAAGCACGGCGCCAAGGATAAGGACGAACAGTAATTTTTTGTTTCGCCTTTTTTCTATGTGTAATCCATGTTTTGTTTAGTTTGCCTCTTCCCCATTCCTTGTGTTCGATCGTGTCTTCAAAGTTTTCGACTTTCGTCTATCAGTATTCCTTCCAAGAGCAAAGTTCGATTTTGCATTTATACATCCTTTCCTTCTTACTGACTTCTCCCGCTATCGCAACGAATCAGAATTTTATATGAGCAGTTAGTAGTGGGCCATAATGTATCGAAAGTTTTATCTGCACACATTTTTGAATATATTTAATCATATTGGAAATGGTGCATTCAATCAATCCGAACGATCCTTCTTCTTGCAAGCGGCAGTCCTGATAGCCGCAGTAGTGGTAGTATTAGAAGATGTGTCACATTTGTTTGTTTATAATTATTTATAACTAATGTGTTTCATCCATCTCTCGATGATGATAGGACCGTTGATCAGATACAATCGTTTCCGACAATAATGACGAGCTCGTATCACGCTTCCAATAGCGGATGCTCGAAAGTTACCATTACCGTCAACAGGACTGTGTCCTGGAATTGAGTGTGCGTAAGTATTTGGTATTGGTCAGCTGTCAGCGAAGGATCTGTCTGAAATGGGAAAGCAAGGAATAAAAAACTGAAATCTTTGTTTCTTTAAATAAAATGAAAGTTATTCACCTGACAGAACGGAGCCTAATGTTTGAAACACAGTGGGTTTGAAATTATTTTTATTATTTACTCGCTAACCCGACAAACTACGTCCCGTCCAGAATGGATTTTTTTTTTTTGTTATGAATACCATCAAACATTCCAGGGAAGGGAGGAGTGTCATACCATCATAGGAATATTTATTGTACTGTGCTCACATTCCAATGTTGGCTCCACCTGCTTGATTAGATTTCGAGTTATGCAAGAATTTGTGTGTTTCATTTATATGCCAGCCCTCCTTTAGAGAGCGGGGAAGAGTGTCGAACCACCATAGAAATATTTATTGCCCTCTAAAACCTCCATATGCCAAATTAGGTTCCATTTGCTTGATAATTTCTCGAGTTATGCACCAAATCAGTACGATTTCGAAGCGTTCTATGGATTTACCGAATCAAATATAAATGGTAGGTAGTTTACACCGGTAGAAAGAATGGAAGCCTCATTTATAATCATTCTATTACTTTTTCATATCAACGTAATCGTATTTTATAATGTACCTCGGCATTTAATAATGTCCGAATCTAGAGAAATCAAGCCCACTGAAACACGATACATATTCGACACTGAAAAAAACTCGCATCTCTCGGGCAACATTGAATCTGCAGATGGTCTGCGAAGTGCTAACGTTTGCATTAAAAAAAATGAGCAAAAATTGCCGATTTTTCATGGGTTTACCTTCACGCGCACTGACGAAACTATCCATGTAACATCAATCATAGTGACCCATGAGTCAGCAGAAAAAGACGGGTGGGTAATGTCAGGGACATAACCGGAGTGACGTAGGACTATATAAAGGGGACAGCTTTTGCTAAATATATTGTTTTATTTTCTTCTCCTCGGTGAATACCTACCTATCTAACTGAAAAATTGATTAGTTTATTGTTCACTCTTTATGAACATGTTGGGGGTTCTGAAAAGAACTTTTGGTGTTGTGTTTTTGCGTTTTTTTACAAACTTTCTCAATTTTTTCTCACTATCTTATAGTTGCTTCTTGATATTTTTACTTATTGAATGTTCAACTCCGGGCATCCTTTGGCGTATGCACATATCGTAAAATCAAAATGATGGCTATGATAAGGAATGCATAGTGGTCCTCAGCTCATTCACTATCATAAATTTCACATTACCGTACCTTAAACTGTGGTTTCGGAGACGAATGAATTGTAAGATTTGTAGTCTCCACAAACAATGTAAATAAAAATGAAAAAGAACTGAGGATTTGGAGACGAACTTTAAGATCTGTCGAGAAACAGATGAGCTATAAGCGTTCTGAAAAACCAACAGTAAATATAGGGACGGATGACCTTCGGAATAAAGTCCTTTAAAATAAGAACAGAGCAGCTGGAAATACATAGCTCATCATGTTGCTCCTTAGTTATGTTTCTATACAATGCAGATGTAACGTCAGTCAATTTTCAACATCAGTTATCAACCAAAGAAAGCAGTTCTTGCTACCGAGAAAATTCGTGAATACCATCCTGCATACAATGTGTTGTAATTTGAAGCCACTTTCAATTCGGGAACCATGCATGGGTTTGTGAAAACTGAATGATCAATTTAAAAGACCCCAACCTCCAATAAGTTCAAAAACAAGCATAAACAAAATAAATCAGTTCATATTATATGTCATATTATGTCACTTTAGAATGCATTGGTATTGTGAATAACTTTTAATAACTCTTCTTTAATAGGTTTAATGGCCCTGAAAAGCGCCGTGGTTTACGGTAGCTGTTTTTGCCACCAAAGCAGTCTGTATAAACAAACTTTTTCCTTTTTCTACCTGCTGCCGTTTTGCGATTGCGTTTACTACTCGCCACTCGCCACTCGCTACAACTGCCTGTTGTCTTGATGTCCACCGAACCGAATGTGGTCTTAGTGATCCCCGATAATCGTTCGATTAATCGATTAATCGAATACTTCCTACAGAAATCGATTATTAATCGAACGCATACTGCGCAACCAATAATCGAAGCGAACGAATAATTTACGTCGATTAATCGATACAAACCCAGAGAAGAAAAACGTTATCTTTGACGCTCCCCTAAACTGGTAAATGAAGCCCAATGCCGTCAACGCGAATTGAGCTTTGTTTACAAGTTTAGGTAAGAGTAAGAGATAATACAGTAGAACCTCGATTTTCCGCAAGCGGATGATCCGCGACTACGAGTTCCTTAGTAAATCTATAAACCTTCCCGAAATTTGTCAGTGAGTGGTAGACTCATGCTCTTTTGTTTTGGTCATGGCTTTCACATTATCTGATCACTGATGTACACGACCATACAGATGGATAGTTCAATATTTTCTGTATTGATAAAACATGGTTTTCATGCTAAAAATATCTTTTTTCAATGCTTGCACCTCACGTTTAGCCCTTTATTGCGTTATCCGCGATTTTCGTTATACGCGGTGATCTAGCCCGACTATTCCGCGGATAATCGGGGTTGTACTGTAATTGATTTTCAGGCAGAATGAACACTTTTTTGATTCCAGAATGCTTTCTCGCAAATGAGAAAATCAGTCTAACAAATTATTTCTCTCAGTGTGACGATTAATCGATTAATCGATTATTTGAGGCGAGTAATCGTATCGAATAACAAACTGATGAAAAGTATTCGATTAGCTGATGAACGATTAATTTCAAAAATCGGGGATCACTATGTGGTCTGTTCTGAATGCCGGTTTTCTTATCGTCGCGAGCAATTTTGCCACCCAACTCGACCATTTCGGCGGCCGAAACTATATAACGGTGGCTAGATGGACTGGTACTAACGCGCTCGGCCTAGCTACCCTTGCGGGGAACTCCAGACCAACACGCCTTTCCCTTCACTTTTCCTCCTTTGCCATATCCAACCATGGCTGCTTGTGTTGGTTTGTTGATGTGTTGTGATGCGAACCGATGTGGTGTACGGTTTGGATGAGAATGATCGTTACGGCAGCGGAGCGAGGATTTTTAAGCTGACTGGTTGGCTCGGGAATTACGCATGTGTGAGACTGCGACCAATGTTTCGTTCATTTTTTTCTTTTTCCTTTCCAATCGTGCTTCATTGCATTTCGCTGCTGCTCTGGTTGCCCGTTTTGGTCGGTACGATTTGAGGAGCACAAAATGGACCAATAAAAAATGTGCACATAATGTATTTGGACAATGCTTGATATTTCACAATTATTCAATTATTTATCTCAAGATGAAATGTTATTCGTTATGATAGATGCGTAGATATATTTCCTATCAATTGATGCAAAAACCTTTGCAATCTATTGAGAAATGCTCGAGTTATAAGCGTTCCAAATCTTGCATTTTTTCCTACTTGTTCAGTGCCTAGATTCTCATTTCACCCCCTATATCTTCCGGTTAGACGTAGTCCTACGTCAAAAAAAAAGGAAGTGGGTTATATCTGTGGTATAACCGCAAGGGTGACGTAGGACTATCTTCGATTTAGTGATCATTCGTTCTTAGTTGCTTCTGAATCAATTCTGAATGAATGAATATATGAATAACTGGGGGACTTCGAAAACGAGAGCGTTATGTTGAAGGCACAATATTCAGCAAAAAAGCAATCACACGAAAGTTGTATAATACATAATACATTGCTTGTATTGTGATATGATTTGTATTCCTTTCCAATAGACAGAATAACTGTTGCATCAAATCAGTCTACATATTTTTTGCGAGAAATTGTTTTCATATTTCTCGTTTGAGAAATTGTTGAGCAAACATCGTTTGCCAGTGCGCGTAGAACGAGAATTCCTTTTTAGGATTCATTGCACCTCTAATAAATTGCCGAAAGACGTGGTCTTACGTTGGTCGCACTTGATTGAAAAATCACAAAACCAAATGTATTTGGTCGCAATATTATATGGATAGAAAACATGATAAACTGTTTCGCTTGAATGTAATTTTCAATTCCAAAAGAATGAATGAATGCGTTTCAGGTCAAGTCAGGCCAGGCAACGAATCCCTCGATCCCTCGCCGTTCAGCTCGTCCAGCTCGTTCAGTTCGCTCAGTAACGATGTTGTCTTGTCGATGTCCTCACGAAAAATGAATGCGTTTCACCACCAGAATATCGCTTAAGTATGCTTTTTGTGCGTGATTGAATCAAGAGAAGGTGTGGTTTACGATGGCAATTTGGAAGGCAAACTAGAGGGGAATGAACTCTCTGAGTTTGAAACTTTCGGCAACTGAGCAATAATCAATTGAAAATTATATAATTTTTACGATGCGAAACATTTTCCGTTGCGCGCGCATACAATATTGGATACGAAAATTTTCTACTGATGGGGAAGAATAATTTTCAAAAGCTTTCCTGTTAATTGCGATTGATTGAAAAATCACAAAACCAAATGTATTTGGTTGCAGTGTTATATGGATAGAAAACATTAGAATAAACTCTTTCGCATCAATGTATTTTTCAATTCCCAGAGGAACTGGCAGAGTATTTTTCAGCAACGATTAGTTCTTTTTCCTCGATACTCGAAGCCCACCAGTGGTTAATGCTATCTCGATAACCACCTGTTAATAGAACTTGATTGAAAAATCACAAAACCAATTGTATTTGGTCGCTGTGTTATATGATTAGAAAACATTAAAATAAACTCTTTCGCATGAATGTATTTTTCAGTTCCCAGGGGAACTGGCAGATTATTTTTCAGCAACGATTGAATCTTTCCGGAATTTTCTCGATGCTGAATGGCACCCAAACGAAGAGTTCCGCGCGTGTATGTGTGTGTGTGTGGCGGCTGCTCCGATCTCTTCCCGGGGAACCGTTTGTGGCATCACTCTCCTCCTGATGGATTCACTTCTGGCCTAAGGTGCACAAACAGGCTCTTGGTGACACCGTTCATCCGCGCTTTCATGATAAACGAAGAGCTTCACCACAACAGCGACAACATGCTCCAATCACTGTTCAATTATAAATGAGTGGATTTCCGAGCGGCGCTCGCTTATATACCGATTGGTGATTTCAATAGCCTGTTTTGAAAGCAATTTTAATGCTATTGAAACAAGTTTTTGGATCAGAAAGTAACAAGTATAGAACGCGTAGACATTTTATCTTTCGAATGAAGTGTGTATCATACCATTTCGTTCAGTTGTTTAAGAGCTATTAACGCCCAGAATCTCGGTGTCCGGCGTAACGCTTTCGTTTTCGAAAATTTTATTTTAAACCCCGGTATAGAAATGAATGACGTAGTCCGACAGCTCTATCGGTCGAACCATAACCGTGATGGCGAAAACAGTGAAGCTACTCCGTTCAGAAGTGTGCGCGTTCGAAGAACGGTATCCCACTGCGTCAAAAACGGACATCGTGCGGCACTTTGTGGACGCCGGATACGCCCGTTCCTGCATCTACAACATCTTGGCACTATTGGATAACAATCAGAGCATCGAAAGAAAGCCCAGTTCCGGACGGCCAACGACCCTGAGCAACAAGAAGCTCCAAAGGATGCTGAAGAGGAAGATCGGGGGCCGGGCTTGGCCGGGAGGTAACCGGCAAAACAGTGAAAAAGTACCTGGTGAACATGGACATACATGTCAAGAAGCGGAATCCCGTCCACTGGTCTCGGAGCTGCAGGCAATGCAATGACGTGGCGGCAGCGGCTGAATACGATGACCAAGTCGACTTTCCCGGCGAGTCGCGACGTGGCGGTGGTGATGAACGACGAGATCTATCTCACCTAGGATGGCAACGACAGGTAGGCACTTTGTTTTTTACTTTTTCCACGAAGGATGTGAGCTCCGAAGCGAAGTTTATTTCACACACCAAGTTCTCCAAGAAGGTGCTGTTGTGGCTGACAATCAGCGAGAAGAGGATGTCAAAGCCACTCTTCTTTAGCTCCGGACTGGCCGTGGAAGGGGAAATTTATAGTACGAAGTGCCTGCCGGAAGTTGCGTCGTTCATCAAGGAATACCATAAGGACGAAGATGCGGTGTTCTGGCCGGATCTACTCGAAGCGATCGTTAGAGGAGATGGAGCGGCTGAATATCGATGTTGTACCCAAGTCGGTGAACCCGCCCAACGTCCCCCCAACTGCGTCCCATCTAGTATTTCTGGGCAAACTTGAAGCGTAAGATCTAATCCAACAATGTTGTGGCGAAAACTGAGAAGTAATTGATAAATAAAACGAAGAAAGAACTCAAATACATAGCTACACGCATGTTTTCGTCCGCCATGGCGAATGTTCCGGTTAACTGCCGGAAGGCCACTCGCAAGGGCGTAGTATTTTTATGCAAGTGAGCTAATATAATTACCTTCCATAGGAAATTTATCAAACTCAATTATCTTTCATAGTTTTTTTTATCACTATCCTAAAAAAGTAAATTTTTTAAATGCAACGTTACTTAGGACGAAGTTTTCCAAAGGGCTTTTCCGAAGCACCCCTTTGTCAGCTTAAAAACCAAGTGGAAAACGGAATCAACAACAACAACAACAACGATCGCAGAAGAAGATGAATGAAAAGCCCAATCCCAGAAAATAGAACAAGAAAAGGAACAAAAGCACCACAGATAATTTTGTTGATAGTCAGAATCTGGGACACAGAACAGCTGCCGGAGGAGTGGAAGGACGGGGTAATCTGCCCTATCTATAAAAAAGTGATAAGCTGGATTGTGGGAACTATCGTGCCAACACAATCCTGGATGGAACCTACAATATTCAGTCTCAGATCCTCTTTCGCCGTCTGTCGTCAATAGTAAACAAATTTGTGTGAAGTTCTCAGGCTGGATTCATGCCCGGTTGCTCGACGACGGACCAGATTTTTACACTGCGACAGATCCTCCAAAAGTGCATTGAGTACCAGGTTCCTACACACCACATCTTCGTCAATTTCAAGGCCGCATTTGATACAATCGACCGACGACAGCTATGAATAATCATGGACGAACACGGCTTTCCCCGGGAGCTGACAAGACTGATACAGACAACGATGAAAGGTGTGCGGTGCAGTGTGCGGATCTCAGGTGAGCTCTCGTAATTATTTGAGACTCACAGGGAACTTCGACAAGGCGATGGACTCTCCTGTCTGCTCTTCAACGTAGCGCTGGAAGGTGTTATGCGGAGAGCGGGCTTCAAAACGTGGGGACCGATTTTCAACAACGTGAGGTGTATAAATTCCGGTTTGTTCTGAGATACAGAAGATATTATTATTCATCAAAATTGTAGAAACGATTCTTAAAAAAGTTGATGGGTCTGAGCCTAGGGGCACGGACGGGATTGTGATTGTGTTTAGTAATTGCATTTAAATTTAGTTTTTCATTGTTCAAAATCTGTATTTTCCCCTTTTGATACAACAAATGGTGCCCTGGAAAAACCGCTTCCTGTATGTACTTGTATCCTTCAAACGGGTTAGATGACATAACGTAGTAGAATTCGGTACCGTATTTTGTTCAAAAATGTACACAAACATACCATTAAAGTAAAGTGACCAGATGATCAGAGGTCTAACGCGGGAAACAAAAAAACAAAACGTTATAATGAAATGAAACTCATAATGAAAGACGAAACGTACTTGACACTAGAATTGAACGAAAGACAGGGGACCGGGTACTTTACGTTCCCCAGGTAAGGGATGACGTCGAATATATAATTCACATCAAGTTCTCGAAGAAGGTCCTTCAGACGTGAAGGGAATGTCCAAGCCGCTCTTCTTTCGAGCCATGGTGAACGGGGAGATATATAGTACGAAGTGCTTGCCGGAATTGGGAAGTTGATGTGGTCTTTATGCCGAACCTGGGATCAGCCCATTATGCCAAAATATCACTGGAGGATGGATCGGCTGGAGATAAACATTGTGCGAAGACAACCAACCTTCCCAACATTCCCCAGCTGCGCCCGATACAAAATTTTTGGGCGAATGGCCAAAATAGAGGGACAAACGACCATCAAAGCCACGAAAAGGTAAAATAACACGCCGATATACATCTTTTCATCGGTCATGTTTCGGGTTCCGGCCAACTTCCGTAAGACTGCCCAGCGCTTCATTTACGATACTTCATCAAACAACTCTGCCTCTTCCTGTTGAGTATACACTAGTTCTTCCGGCTTATTTAAAACGTTAAGCCCTGACCGAGCTAGGGGACCAAAGATGAACTTTTCGTCTGACTCACGTTGGTCCCTGCGGATCAAAAGGGGACTTTTATAAAAATCATTTTCCAATTTTGTTGCTTTCGCTTCCAGTTGACACTCTCTAAACAAAAAACTCAATGTCGGTGCGATGAAACCAGCTCAACGTATTAATCTTTGGATGCATTAGAAGCGCTCTTGAACAGTCTGCCAAATAAAAGTTTTTTGAGGTTCATCAATTTAAAAAAATCAACATGATAAAATTGTGATATTCAAATATATTGATATCGCGAGACATTTTCGTTTCATTGGCCAAATGCGGGACGACGGAATCTTACGCGGGACATTTTGTTGAAATGCGGGACGTCTGGTCAGTTTACATTAAAGCCATTACTACCCTTTTCTTCTGTTTATTCAATCATGCAGAAGAAGACAAAGAGTCATCATATATAATTTTTAAACACAAGTTTAAATAGTTAAGACCTACATAAATATAAGCCTTAGTCAAATCAATCTTTGACTACAAAAATATATTATAGATAAAAATAGCATTATCATTATATAGCATTACCACGTTGTCCGGAACATTGTTTGTAATAACTCTATAGCCCTGTAAGATCGCGACTACTCAAGCTATCATAATCTGATTTACGTGGGGGTTTCGATCATCTAAATCAGCAGCCATTTAAATTCATTTATTGCATTTTTACATAACCAAATAACATACTCGATATTATGATATCCTGAACCACAATTACACAAATTGTTAGTAGTGAGACCTACACGATAAAAACATGAATTGAGCACACATTGATTAGACAACATACTAAATAATATAGAATTAATGCCTATTATCGGTAAATGGAGAATAATTCTCGCGTAACTTTTGAAAAGGTCCAATGTAACATTTTCGCCAACTCGAGAAAAACGTAGTTGAAGACCCGAACATTATTTCGCGAATTGTCTTAAAAGCTATCAATCTTTATCACTGTTTTCACCACTAGCTGTCAAGAATAACTTCGTAAAACCAATCGTAACTATTGTTCCGTGATTTGAGATTAAGGTTGAAGCCTCGGAGCGAAAAATGTTACATTGGACGTTTTGACTGCCCGCGTTTGCACATTGGACATATTACGTTGCACTATAAAAATTTGAAACTAACTAATAAACAACAATCCAAATATCAGCATTTCGTTCTAAAGACTGATTATTATTGTTATCACTCGTTGAATTGCACTGAAATCGATAACAACACCTGTAAGAAACAAATTCCAAAACGACCGAAGTACGACTGCGAGTTGTTTTGACTGCTTTGTTACTTCGGACGTTTCGGCCGTCGGAGGAAAGTGGCGTCCGAAGTAACAGCCGGGCGCTTAAAATTCGAATCTGTACATTGGATATTTTTTGTATCGGCGACAAAAAGATGAAGAAGATAGATACGTGAACGATTGTTTTTGTAATACATTCAATGATTGAAAACTAATAGCGTGCATCCATTAACTCGATTTGTTTACATTTGTTACATAGGACCTTTTCAAAAGTTACGCGAGAATTCATTTTACGCATCAACTCACATGAGCTAACGCCCGAATCTAGGCAAAAAGATTGCTCGTTGCGTTGGGGAGGAAGCGAGTGGATAGTGCAATCGAAAGAAAACATACACAATTAAATCGTCAAATTGTTAACTTTTTTTTACTATATTCACTGTTCATGTTTCAAGCAAAAAAAAATCTGTATAAATTTCCTATCTAATGATATATAACACAACATATGTCGCAATTACCATTTTGAGTAATATGCGTTTGAAAACTCTTAATAAATCGTTACATTTTTCGTAGAGTGACCCCCCTATATAGAAATCGAAGACATATTCCTATGTCAAAATGATTCTAACCTTGAGCTATACTAAATACTTCTCACTATTCAAATGAGTAAGACAGAGCTAAAGGGTGTGTCACGTCAAATTGCATCACGGAAAAAACGCTGTAGAAATTTATTTTTTAGGAATTATATCTTCAGCTGTCGCTTATAATCAGATAAGAGTGTATAGATCACGTTGGCCATGCTTCACTGTAAATTTTTCGTAAATTTGGAAAAATGTCGTCGAAGGAAAAAGAGCGTCGTGAATTAATCCTGTGCACTCATTTCGAGAATCCGGAGTTGTCACATCGGGACATCGGTAAGATGCTGGGAATCGTCCAATCCACGGTCAGCAGAGTACTAAAACGATAATTCGAGAACCTAACCATCGACCGGAAGGTGAAGAACGGCAAAAATGGATGCTCCGTCAGTGAAAAAGATCACAAGCGCGTAGTTAAGCAGTTTATACGTAATCCGAGAAGTTCGGTCCGGGATGTCGCCAATAAGCTGAATTAGTCAAGTTCATTCGTCCAGCGAACCAAGCAGCGGGAGGACCTGCGTACATACAAGGTTCAGAAGGCCTAACCGCGACGAAAGGCAAAACATGGTGGGGAAGACGCGAGCCCGGAAGCTGTATACCGAAATGCTGACGAAGCCGCACTGCCTGGTAATGGACGACGAAACCTACGTCAAAGCGGACTTTCGTCAGCTGCCGGGCCTGTTGTTCTTCTCCGCAGAGGACAAATTCAGCGTTCCGGAGGAGATTCGCAAGCAGAAACTATCCAAGTTTGCCAAAAAGTACATGGTGTGGCAAGCGATCTGCTCTTGCGGAAAGCGGAGCGCCCCCTTCGTGATGACCGGCACGGTAAACGGGCAGGTTTACCTTTAGGAGTGCCTACAGAAGCGCTTAACCACTATTGAAGCAGCACGAGGGCCCGACCATCTTCTGGCCGGATCTCGCTTCGTGCCACTATTCAAAGGACGTGTTGGAGTGGTACGAAGCCAACGGGGTCACCTTCGTGCCAAAGGAAATGAACCCGCCCAACGCGCTGGAGCTTCGCCCAATAGAGAAATATTGGGCGATTATGAAGCAGGCCCTCCGGAAGAACCCAAAAGTTGTCAAATCGGAGGCGGACTTCAAGAGAAAATGGATTTCTGTTCAAAAAAAACTACAACCTGACGTTGTACAGAACCTTATGGACTGGGTAAAGAGGAAGGTGCGAGCATACGGGCTTGGGCTCGAAGTATGAATAAAAAGAAAATGCCAAAAGTTGTTTAATAGTTTTTATTTTACTGTCTAAAATTTTCAAATGGATCGGTCTACTGGGCGAATTTCTACAGCGTTTTTTTCCGTGATGCAATTTGATGTGACACACCCTTTAAGAACAAGAGTATGAGAGATGTCGAAAATTGAACATAATAGTCAAGTTTTATCTCTAGAGTTATTTATAAAAAGAGAAAATTATATTACATTCCCATATGTTCAACAACATTATGCAATCGATATGTCTCTTATAAACGGGAATGAAATCTTTCACTCCACGGAGTTTATTTTTACACGCAACTGTCTGTGACAATGATGATAGACACAAAAAGATTAAGTTAAGTGTAAGTGACGTAAATGCGTATCTGGCAGTGATGCTCGTGATCAGGCCCGAAATGATTTGTATGCAAGGTTATATACACTTACTTTCGTTTTCACCGTGAAGTGACGGACAAGACATCGGACATCACTATGCACACCTCGCTTTCCAGTGACAGTTGCAGACGAGTTGCGTGACGAAAGTCACCCAACATGCCCGCGATGTATGCAATCATGCGACAGAGCGTGAGGCGGAAAACGTCAAATAATTATTCCGCTCTCTTCGTTGGAATCAGACAGAGAGAGAGAGAGTGGAAGAGTAGCACTGATGGAGCGCAAGGTGCGTGCTTTCGGCGCGCGTGAGCGAAGGCAAACAAGAGCGCGCGTGTGAGTGTGTTGTTTCTCATGATGACTTATTACACCGCACCTCAAAGCAGAGCCGACGGTGTAAACCCAGACAGACAGCAGCTCCTCGGCGGGGTTTTGTTGGAAGACAGGCTGGTTGGCTGGCGGTGCGGTGTTGTTATGTGTGAGCGCAGTTGTGTACCGTCATTGGTCGGTCCGTGGTTCGTTCAGTTATTCGCAAAGCAGCTCGGAACGTCGAATGATACGCTGTTCACGAGTGCTCAGTGCGCCTTCGTTTGTGTCCCCGGTGTGTTATTTTGGTGGTGTGTTGTGTTGATTGTCTCACAGGCTGAGACACGGCTAGTGTGCTAACGGTGCAAAAGGATAGCGGTTTCCGGTGTGTGAATCGTGATTTGTTTCCGGAACCGCAAAAGGATCTCCCAACTGCGATTAGTGAGGTAAGCAAAATTTCCCTATCGGATGAGCGCGGGGGATCGATTTTTCGGGCTGGAAATTCAGTTGTCTGGCCGACAAAGAGGCCATAAGGTTTACGTCCTTTAATGAGGACTTACGAGGCTCTGTCCTCGCAAAAGGAGGTGGGAGTATGAGTTGGAAAGTGAAAAATGACGTGCATGTCTGCACCAATACTAGCCCACCGATCGTTCAGAGGGAAATTGGGGTGGCATCACGAAACACTTGGTACAGGTAGCGAACGGTGGTGGAAAGGCGCGCTAGGCTCGGCTGGACTAGTTTCTATTTTAAGTTCCCTCCCTATATCGCTCCCAATGAGGGGGAGAGTTTCGGGTAGACAGAATCCAATTGGAAATCCTTCGGATGTTTCGATGTGTGTGTGTGTGTGACTGTGCGAATTGGGGGTGGTGAATCCTATTTTCCTCTCGTTTCACAACAACGACAACAGAGTGGCTGTTTGGGAGCGTGGAGTTCGCGGAAGCCGGCTACGGACCGAAAGATGATGGGAAAATTATTTGCGCAGTTGTCGTCCACCGTCTGAGTGTCAGAAGCGGTATTTCTACGTTCTAAAATCCAAACCTGTGTTGGGTCTTGGTCCTGACTGAGTGTGTGTGTGTTGGTGTATGACCGATTGAAGGTAAAATCTAAGGAAAGGGGGTTACGGAGAAAACGATTTACGCTTCGGTGGTTCGAAGGAAATCCAAAACACTACTGCTGCGACCATTATGATGATTGTGGGCACAAATGAAGAGACGAATAGATCCCAAGGAACAGAACTCCGTACGGTACATTCTGGAATGCCGATTGTGCATACGACTCTCCGAGAGGTCCAATTATGTAATTATTGCCGCTTGATTGCTAATGCTGGCAAAACTGCGCTATGAGTTTGCAGAAAAAAAATAAACTAAAAACACAAATATGATTTTGCTACATACGTTGTTTTGGTAGTTGGATTCGTGCCAAAAACTGGTTGGGTCACCGTCTGCGGCCGTAGCCGTAGACGGGCGAGATGAAAACGAATCTTACACACGGGGTCCAACCTTTTGCGAGGCGTAAAGGTTCTCAAAAAAACGCGTAATGTTAAGAATGTTTCCGTGATTTGCGCCAGTGTGTATGTCTGTCTGCCGGCTTTTGGCATTCTCGACTGAAAACAGGTTGGGAATGGGCCTACGGAGAAATAACTCGAAAAAAAAAAAAGATTGTTGCTGCTGACTTTTAATGCTGGACGGAATTGTTGTTCGTGTGCATAATTGAGGCTGTTGCGCTGGGAATTGCTTCGTATTGCGTTACTTTTGCTGATTGGCTCTTTTGTCGCGTATTTTATTGTAGACGAAGGCTTAATACTTTTTAATGCTGAAAACGATTATTTTGTTGGTTTTGTGTTAGAATTTTCGTGAGGTTAATGATACCGCTAGCAATTGTTTCATGAAAACAACGTTCCACTCCACTTTTTGATCGATCCCTTGAAAGTCGCAAGATCAGAAAGCTTGAGGAAAATAGTGACTTATTTTTGGGAAAGTGTTGCAAGAAATGTTCATTTTGATGTCAACTTCAAATGAACCTGCAATAGCTGCAAATCTTTGAGAAGAGACTGCTTCAGTAGCAAAGTTCAGAGTTAACACTTATCGAGATGTACTTGTACTCGCATCAACTGGGAAAGCTCACAGTAATTGAAGGTTGAGCACAATGAAATCCGGACATAAGTTTTTGATTTGTACAGTTTCTGAATTTAATTGAATTACGACAAGAGTAGGTAGTCGTATCTCGGGATTGGTAAAAGGTACAAAATATGTGTTTTTTTCTATCAAAATGCAGGTAATTTATCGTTTTTGACGTAGAACTACGTCTTTCATTAAGGGTGCCAAATCAGAAAACAGGTCACGTTTTTATGAAATAAAGTTAACGTTAATAACTATTTTCGCCGCGAATGGATTTTGGCGATTTACATACCAAACGAATCGGAAATTTCCCTAAGATTTGTTTGGTATGCTATACATTACAATCCCATAGTCAGTATATGGTTTACATTAATAACAATTGGAAGCATTCCCATTTACTCATACATTTGTTTTGTCCATTTTTGCGCTTTCCCGAACAGAGCTGTCAATAACGAGCAACTTATCGTTGAGCAACGAAGTGGAAACCGTAAGATGTAAAGTCTCCGTGAACAAAGGAAAAGCAGAAGAACGAAGGGGAATATTTGCCTAGAGTATAAACAGTGGATCTCGCTGAGGCAAACTTTCATTCTTCGTGAGGAAATCGACTGAACAACATTGTTGTTGGGCGAGCTGAACGGCGAGGGGTCGAATGCCTTTCTCAAGGCAGTAGGGGTGGAGGAGTAATATGATGGATAAGTAAAGTTTTCCAAGGGCCTTTTTGAAGGTTAGAGACGAATGAACTGAAGAAGTTTAAAGTCTCAAGCAAGGAAGGAAGGTAAACATTCAATATCGTTCTGTATTCAAAGCAATGAATATCGCTTGTTCTTCCTTGTTTTGCGTCATCACATGTCTTCGTTTCGGATTGAGCTGTGGACGCGACCAAATTACTCACTCGCTAATGGCTCTGGCACTGCCATCATTGCATTAAACTGACGCCATTGTATTATTGTATTAGGGTTCTGAGCTACATAATTGTGTGGGGAATCATCAAGCCAGGCTATCGTCAGCTCACCAAGAAAAAAAATGTTATGGAATTTTGTCAGTCAATTGGTTTCGCATGACTGTGGGAAAACTCTCTTCACAAAAGATGACAGCTAAGCTAATCTAGACTGGCAAAATTAACAGAAAGCGCTTCTGTTGAGAATAGCGCAAAACGGAGATAAGTGTGTGTATATTTAGTTGCTTCGAGCCATCGATATATGGATATTTGTATGCGTACGTGCGTGCTTCATAACGTTATAATAGTGCATCTTCGCTACGCTGAAACCCCATTTGTATCTGCTCCCGTGTGCATTGGCCCTGTAACGATGCTATGATTGACGATTGTTTGGTGTTGCAAAATATGCAGTCGTAATGATAAATGTAAACAAGGAGGGGGATTTTGCCCATATATGGTACGGTGATTAGGCATCGCCAGGACTCGATGGTGGCGTAGCTGTCGGGATGGTGCGTGTAGGCTAACGTTTCGAAGTAGATAGCTGCAGTCAATTTTGTCTGTCAATACATCGAAAATAAAATAATTCTCTGTAGCACCAATCGTCGGCTTTCCAGGGTTTGCATTCCAATAAGTGCACAGCGCTGTTCATAGGGTGGTAGGTTGGTTGGATCATTCCAGGGCAGGCCACGTAGAGCATACCTTACGAAGCGTTTCTGAACACGTTCGATGCGCTGGATATGTACAGCGT
Source organism: Toxorhynchites rutilus septentrionalis (assembly GCF_029784135.1). Taxonomy (NCBI): domain Eukaryota; kingdom Metazoa; phylum Arthropoda; class Insecta; order Diptera; family Culicidae; genus Toxorhynchites; species Toxorhynchites rutilus. The sequence goes on from NC_073744.1 coordinate 198,516,594, forward strand.
GATATGGGGCCCATACTTGTACTGCGTATTCCAAGACGCTGCGAACAAATGCATAGTACAACGACTTCAGAGCGTAGACGTCATCGAAATGAGCTGTGTTGCGTCTCAAAAATCCAACCATCGCATTTGCTCTTGAAATTGTGACCGAGACGTGCTCATGGAAACGCAGCTTGCTGTCAAGAAGAACTCCCAGATCTTTGATTCGATTGACTCTCTGCAATGGCGAGAGATGCAACATGTATCCGTGTACAATAGGGGAGCGAGAGCGCGTAAATGTGATGGCCTTGCATTTATCAGCGTTTACATGCATTCCATTTTCCTGGCACCAAACCGTTAATCGCTCAATGTCAGCTTGCAGTATGCAGCAGTCTAAATTTGATTGTATTACTCGGTAAATTTTCAAATCATCCGCATATAAAATTTTCTCCGAACATAATCTTTCGCACAGATCGTTAACGAATAATACAAAAATCAGAGGACCAAGAATGCTTCCTTGTGGCACGCCAGATGGAATCGTAAATTCGTTGGATTTAGTACCGTGGGCCTTGACAAAAGCTTTGCGGGATGTTAAGTATGAGGTTAGCAGGTTTATGATCCAGGATGGTAAACCAAGTCGATCCATTTTTAGAATAGCAAGGTCGTGGGGTACTTTGTCGAAAGCTTTGGAGAAATCGACGTAAACAGCATCTACTTGTTGCCGCTTCTCGATTTTGTTGATTAGCATGTGAGTGTATGCCATAAGGTTCGTGGTGGTTGCGCGTTTTTTAACGAAGCCGTGTTGGAACTCTGAAATCACAGGCTGTACAATCGGACATAGTGCACCATGAACAAGACTCTCGAGCACTTTTGCTAGGCAGTTTAAAATCGATATCGGGCGATAGTTTTCGACATCGTGAAAGCTGCCTTCCTTGTGGACTGGAGTTATCGATGCAAGTTTCCAAGCCTCGGGAAAAATACCCTCGCGCAGAGATTGGTTGTAAACCATAGAAACTTGTCTGGCGAGCATCGCTGCACAGTTCTTGTTGAAGACCGGGGGAATAAGATCAGGACCAGGTCCTTTTGTTGCATCTACTGAACTGAGTGCTTTATGCACCACATCTTCATCAAGCGCAAGTACTGGGAAACGGAGATTGTAAGATGGCAGAGTGTCAATATACTGGTGGGTTGGTTGAGATGAATTGCTTTCATACATGTTTTGGAAAAAATCGGCAAAGAGATTTGCAGAAGAAAGTGGTGAGTCGGAGTTGCTGGATTGATAAACGATTTTGTCCGGTATCCGCGTCAAGTTCTTCCGGTTCCGTACGAAACTCCAGAAAGAAGATGGATTTTGCTTGAATGTGCTTTGAAGAGCATTTATGTACTTGCGGAAGCTTTCAAGCTGCAAGTTTTTGTATTTTTCTTCGGCCTCGTGTAGTTCTCTTCTGCGTATTGGAGTTTTGTCGTGAAGAAATCGTTTTCTCGCTTTTCGCAGCCTATTGCGAAAATTTCGCTGTGGAGTCCACCAGGGTTGATTGAAATTCCTAGAACGCTGGGCCTTCAACGGAACTGTTTCTCTAATAATTTCGTTCAATTGTTCATAGAATGTAGATACGGCATTGTCAACTGATGTATGGTCAAGTATGCGGTCTCAATCTAGAGAAGCAATTTTGTTATTTACAGTATGATAGTCACAGCGAGAAAAATCAAGCTCAGAGCGAGAAGAAGAGTCATCTTCCATTCGGGAACAAAAGTTAACAATTAGAGCCAGCGGCTTATGGTGGTCGTCCACTTTGAGGAGCGCCGATGGGTAGTCGACAAGACTTACACGGTCAGGGTTGTTAACAAACGTCATGTCAAGAAGCTTACCGTTGGCGTTCAGTAGGTCGTTAATTTGATGTAACCCAGACGTTGGTTCTACTAATGCTAGGTCCTGCTCCGTAGATGCGTTAAGAGGTAAACATGAATGGAAATCATCGTCGAAGGTCCACACTAGATTCGGGAGATTATAGTCACCGAGGATTACGATCACATCGTCAGGGTTGGCCATTTGTTGAATTTGATGGATTATCGTCAAATAATTCTCAATAAAAAGAAAACATTTCAGGGCGACCAAACTGGTAGAAGGGTTATTTCAAAATTTTCGTAGCATTATAAAATAATATCCGCAGTTATAAACAAGCGACTTGAATTAAACTACAGCGTAGTTCTACGTCAACAATGCGGTCGTGTCTTGAACACAACCTCCTATAATTTTTCTTGAAAAAATGTTGAAAAAAATATTCCGTTACAGTTTTGATGAATTTCCATATTTTTCTTCGGATACCCTCCATCAAAGTTTGCATTAGCTGTTGGTCAACCACAGCAGCGGTCATTATATTCCATGATCTCTTCGTGTGTAAATAGGAATATTCTCACGCCGAAAAAAGGCGACATGCGTATCGATAGAATAGGTATACTTTTACGCCTAAATGACTATTGTGTAAAAGATGAAAATTTGTATCGATAAGATAGGAATCCTAAAAAATAGCTATTGTGTAATATACAACAAAATAATCGTTAGATAAAAAAGTACACGAGTAAATTCGACTTTGTTACCGCTGAATTGCTAAATGAGCCTAATAAAATAAACAGTTGGGAAAAAAAAACTCTTCGTGTCTGCGGTAGGATTGGATAATCTTTAGAAAAAGATCGATTTTCTAAGCAACGCACAGTGCCTTGAATATATGGGGATGCGGGACAAAAATCAAAACAACCCTTATAGTCATTTTTTCGGATAGGTATAATGGAAAAAAATGTTAGTTATGATGAAATCTACTATTTGCATTAAAGACTTATGTATTATACGTAATCGCAAAAGTGTCTTAAGCGCCAAATTAACAGTGTATAGTATATTAATAGTGACATAAAATTAAATTGTTCTCTGGAATGCTTCTCCTGTTTAGATAAAAGACTAATAACACACATCTTTTATATCTCATCCGACGACACAGTGACCTAAACGCCACCGTGGTGGTTTTTCAATTTTTAAATGTTTTCTATTCTAGGGTCACATTTAATTTTTACATTCCATATATGTATTGTATAACAGGAGAAACTCTACACTATTTATTATTTATTTTGGAATTTTCCTTGAAGGTAAAATTTTTTTCTCTCTATTTTGTAATATTTGTTAGTTTATGAATAAGTACACCTCTTTTAATTAATGTGATGAGAAAACTTATGTCATATTTCTTTTCTTACATATTTCGATTATTTTCTAAATTATTCAGTTTCATTAAAAAGACAAACAGAATCAAATTCAACTGTATCAGCGAAAAAAGAAGAAATATCATTGACATCCGTGTGATGATTATTCGCTATAGTTTTTCTCTTCCCTGCTATGGAAGGGTCAGAAGAAAGCAGCATATAGTTCATCAAGTCCTTATTACTGTAAATTATTGATGCTTTCCTTGTATGCTTCAACCTGTTCTTCCTGATCGGCCTGTGTGTAGCTTCTGAAGCCCTCTTCCGATAACTGGCCAATGGGCAGATCAAATGCTTCCATAATATCTGAACTGTGTACCAATAACTTATGCACAGTTACAGGCATAAAATACCATCCGTACAGACTTATGTAGAGATCTCTTGTATCCGACAATAGTTTCTGGTATTTCGACATTTCAATTTTTCGCCCCGACGATATTATACGGAGAATTGTAGCGAAATTTGTTATCAGCTTCAGACTTACCCCTGTTATTTCCGAGCTGGTTTGTGGATCCGAGAAAAATTCTCGTGCCGTCATTGCTTGAACCATACCCCGGTTTCAGCTTGTCGACAACTAGACCCATCCTTGACTTGAACGCCTCTTGAATTTCTCGCTTGCTGCTTTCATACTCTTGCTTATGTTCAGCAGTTTTCACTTGCCAGGTTTTGAATGGAAATCTGTTGAAATGAATGATAGTTATTATTCATACACTATTAAATGTGAATTAATGTGAATTAAGCATTCGAAACATTTTATCTTGCAATGCAGTGGTGACAGGCCTAGCTTGTAAGTTTCGGTATTTGGTACTGTCTCAACAGTCTTCGATGTATTCATCTCTTTCGTAAAAGATCCACAAATTAAGCATTTTGCAGAAGCTCTATTTCCGGAAAGCACATTTGCCACCTTTCCATCTATCATAGTAAGATGGAATTCAAAACATACAACGATCTGAACGCTATCGTTGTTGATGATGAAAATCTGCAACGCTTTGATTTTCTTCTCCATTTCTGACTGAATGCCAAGAATAGCTTGTGAGTCTTCCTTCGTGAACACAAATTTAAGCGGTCTACAGTACGATGTTGAACTTGGCCGAGGATTCATCCAGATGATAGCGTTTTTTGCGGAGTCGATCAGTTTTGAGGGAACCAGTGCAACGACTAACAAACTTTCGTCTGAACTTCCTGCTTCCGTAAATTTTGCTTGCATGCACTATGATCTGAACTGCCGTCAAAACCCCATTTACAGACGAGATTGACTGAAATTTAAGTCATTAGCGAAATTTCTTTGACGATGCTAGCGGAGGTGCAATTCATAAGATCTTGTAAATCTACTTCAGCAGACGTCTCGGTCGTGCTCCCGTGGCCGAGTGGTTAGCGTCACAACTAACATGCCGGGTGTTCGGGTTCGATTCCCGTTCTGGTCGGGGGAATTTTTCGTCAAAGAAATTTCCTCCGACTTGCACTGTGATCACGCGTATTCTAGAGCTTGCCACTCAGAATGCATTCAAGGCGTGTTATTTGGCATAGAAATCTCAACTAAGTACTAATAAAAATGACGCAAGTAATACTACGTTGAGACGGCGAAGTTCCTCTAGGAACGTTAGTGCCATTGAAGAAGAAGAAGAAGACGTATCGGTCGCAGAGATCAATTTAGGAGTTATTTATGCTGTTTCTTGTTTCAGTGCATAAAAACTTGGTAGCAAATTTGGATGTATTTCATTCAAAGTACTTCGAAGTACATTGTACTTTCTTCCAGAGAGTGCCGCCGTCAGTGCTTTCTCCTGATTTCCACTCGAACAGTTTGATACACTGGCATTGTTGTTAACAAGATCTTCAACACGTCGCCTTTTTGTCTTTTTCGAACATTCGTTAAACGATTTCTGAGGTCTTCCTTTACCAATTTGAGGAACAGACTGCAAATCGTCTTAAGTTTTACCTTTCTGATATGCCGGAAGCTTAACTGGTTTTGACAACCAGTCAGAATTTTGCTTTACGAATTTTGAATATGATCTGCAGCATTTCGACCATCTCTGGTTAATTTTGTAGCAATAAACTTTGCAAAATTTCAAAAGCTCTTCTTCAAATTCTTTAGAGAAATTTAAAGTATAATGAAAACTCAACAAAAAGGCGAACAAACGATCTTTTCTTTGGGAGGGGTCAACTGGAAGCCATTGTTCGAAAATTTGCTTATTCTTGATTGTAGAAATATCATCTAAAAAACGTAAACTGTGGTCAGAAGAGCAGACTTGAGCAACAAGAATCACTTGCAGAATATCAAGGGTATAATGACTGAAAAGTTGAGAGGTGTTTTGTAGTGGAACTCCGCGGAACTTTTTTTGCCGAAGGATTTGAAATTTTAGTATCTTTTTTTCTTAAGGAACAAAACTACCTTAACAAAGAAGCGTTTATTTTCACAGTGATTGCGGCATGTCCCAATAATAGTTATGGAAACAGATTATACTTACGTATTGCTACCGTCGCCGTTTGGGGTTTCACTTTAAAAGATATCGAACGTAAACGAAAACTCAATGTAAAACTGTGATGAATCACTGAAAATTAATTTGCCACGTGCTTAGAAGAAACTTCTTGACTGCACATGCTTGTTCTGACAAATTGGGTAACAAGGCTACTGAGATCGTTTCAGCATGCCTGAAACATGTGTAAAACACACCGCCTACTTGGTTTGGGTGAATATAAAAGTGAATTTTCTGACTTTTGTCTATGGGACGCCGCACTGTGCGGCGTAGGGACACTCATTATATCGGTACCAAAGAATCGATCTTTGAAAAATCGAATGATTTTTTCTCCAATTTATTTACCTGTTGTATGTGTCTCTTTTCTTTTAACATGGAATAAATAATTCATACTCATATTCAATTATCAATAGCATTTTATTTTGATTCTCAGAATGAAGGTCAAATCGGAGAGAAAAAGATCGATCTTCTCAATATCGATCCAAGATCGGCCAATTCTAGTCTGTAGCATCTCTAGTCACTTTGGCACCCTTCTCCAACTCCCGCTTGACAATTGCCCTTTTTTGATGAGTCGGAATTGGGGGCAATTGGGATGGTCAAGGTCCTTTTCAAAGTAATCGACCCCATTTTCGCGCACCTCTTGACTGTAGTGTCAGCTTAGCAAATCTGGCCAAAACTTCATCGAATCTTTGTGAGCCTTAACACATGGAAGGAGACCCTGATGTGGGTGTGCAAAAACAAATTTCTTCTTTCGGCTTCAAAACAAAACATATCAGCGTGAATTTTGACGTGGAACTACGCCTTTCATGAGGGGGTTAAGTCAGAAAACGGGTCACGTTTTTATGAAATAAAGTTAACGTTAATAACTATTTTTGCTGCGAATGGATTTTGGCGATTTACATACCAAACGAATCGGAAATTCACTAAGATTTGTTTGATATGCTATACTTTACAATCCCCTGATGTATAAATGGTTAAATTGAAGGAAACTACAAGCATTCAGCATTCAGATTTACCCATACATTTGTTTTGCTCATTTGTGAGCTTTCCTACCGTCAATAACGAGCAACTTATCGACGAGCAACTAAGGAGAACATTTGCCTAGAGTATTCGAAGCAATAATCGATTGTCCTTCTTTGTTTTGTGTCATCACATGTTTTCGTTTCGTATGGAGCTGTGGACGCAACCAAAATACTCAGTCGCTGTTGTATCTGGCAGTGCAATCATATCGAACTGACGCCATTACATAAGGTTCTAAACTACACAATTGTGTGGGGAATCATCAAGCTAGGCAATCATCGGCTCACCAAGAAAATAATAGTTCTGGATTTTTTTTCACATGACAGTAGCAAAACTCCCCACCAAGGATGTCAGCTAAACTAATCGAGACCGGCAATTCTAACAGAAAGGGCTTCTGTTAAGAAGAGCGCAGAACGGAGATAAATGTGTGTATATTTAGTTGCCCCAAGGCTGCTTCTTCAAGTATCTGCTCTCGTGTGCATCGCCACAATCCCCTAATTTTTTAATGCTACGATGGACGATTGTTTGGTGATGCCAATTATGTAGCCGTGATAATGAAAATATAAACAAGGAGGAAAGATAGCGGAAGGCTGTACCCCAGTACAGAAATGGAAGACGCAGTCCTACGTCAAAAACTGGAAGTGGGTTATATTTGTGATAAAACCGCAAGGTAAATATAGGACTAAGGCTGGCTCTGTAATCATTTATTTGAAATTGCATCAGAATCGATTCTCAATGAATGAGTGAATTTATGTTTTTAAAGATTGTTGAAAGTTTTCCTTGTTAGTGTGTGAGTGGATGAGTATGAGTATGAAATTGTTATCAACATGAAATTCAACTATTTTGAGTTTGTTGGTGATCCAAAAAGAACCGTTAGGTTTGCGTGGCTTTGCAAAAGCAACTTGATACAAACCTAACCTATGATTTTGAGAGCTGAGGTCTATAGACAGCAATTGATTTGTTTGATATGAGCATTACCCGGAAAATTATCAATATTTTAGCGTAACGTGGGGCTACATTGGTCGATCGCAAAATTTGCCTCATTCACCTTTTAGCTCAGAGCTTGAATAGCTAAACAGTCATTCCATGCCAAACCAATATAGTGGTTTTTAGATTTTCGTGGAAAGTGGCAGATTTGTGCTTTGTCGCTAACAATTAGACCCATATGTGTTTATTTTTTCGTTAGGGTGACCATTTCGTTTTTAGGGTGGTCTGCAAAATCATTTTTATTCACTTTTCCTAAAATGACTTTTTTCAAAAATTCATAACTTTTGATCCACTGAAGCCTTTAATAAAATCCATTTCTTTTGCAAGTTCAATTTTTTTTTATGAAAGGCTAGCTCTGCGGGTGCTTCAAAGCCACTGTTCCATGAATATCATAAGCAACGATCAACGAGTTTTCCTTTTGTTGTCATCTAATAGACAACCGTAATCCATCGCTTTCGTGTAATTCATTCGCACTTTTGAACTTTTGAACAACTAGATAATCGAAATATCAAATTAAAGCTAATAACTCAAAAACGAAAAATCACCTATCTGATTTTTGAATATGTTATGTAAAAAACTTCAGCTATCAAAAAAATATAATTTATTTTCTTAAATAAGCTTGATCCCAAAACCATGTAAACTATAAAAATACAATCAATAATTACGAAAACAAAATCCAAATTTTCTGCAAACGTAATAGTTTTTTTTCATAAAAAGACTAGCTAATTGGCTTTAAATTGATATGTCGATCATCCAAATCGGTCCAGTAGTTATGATTTTAAAAAAAAGTTTTTTTTTGGGAAAATGTGGAAAAGTTATTTATCTTTAAATGAAACTGTAATGAAAATAAAAAAAAACAAGAGTCTAATATTTTGCGTAAGGAACAAAACTAAGACTTTTCATTAAAATCTGAGAACAACTATGCCGGTTTCGCATGGAATGGCAGAAAACGTATAATTATACGCACCATATACCCCGAATTTTGGGTTGTACATGATGCATCTAACTTTCTCTCATTTATCTGCGTCTTAAGGGAATGGAAGTCATCCCAATCAAACAAACCAAATACTTATTTTCGTTTATTTAAAATGATATTCCAGGAAACTCATTGTTTTTGTTAATTTGTTTGAGAACAATTTGTTCCCCCAATGAATTCAGAATATAGTTTTACATAATTGGATGCTATTTGTATACCAACTTAAGGTAATGCAAAATAAACCAACACGCTGTGAAGTATACAACTAATGGTCGATAAGGCAAAACCACTCCACAGCCATTTTGAAACTGTATTCTCGCATAACATTTGAAAAGGTCCTAAGTAACAAACCACTTATTTCGAGAAAAACAAAGGCAAAGTTTTCAGAATGTTTTTTGAATTTGTTTCAAACACAAATATTTTTTCCACGTTCTGTGGACTGTATAGGTGAGAAGTATTTATAAACTTTTTATAATACAAACCATACAGCCAATATATATTGAAAAAAAGGTTAAAACGCGTAAAATACCACATTGGACATTTTGATTAACCAAGCTGTACATTGGTCATTTTACTTTTTTATTATTACACGTTTGGAACGGAACATTCCAGCATAATTCTGTTTGCATTCAGAAGTCATTATCCTACCAAACATAACGTCATACATAAGGTTTCTTATTATGAGTGTTTCACTGTTCTAGTCAGACGCTTGACCTTGACAGCCAAAACTATAGTCCAATGTGTCAAAAAATATTAAAACAAAACATATCTGTACATTGGTCCTTTTGTTGTTTGGATTCTCATCACTTGCCACAGTGTGTAAATAATTTTACTTTTAATGTTTACTGTATTATTTAATTAGTTTTTGAGTAAAATTTCTGACTTACTGAGTGTTGAGTGTTGTACAACGATAATGCTTAAAAGTCTTATAAGTCTTTGTAGATAAACAGTGGTACTGATAGTGAAGAAGGATTAAATTGAACATCGTTTCTGCTACCGGAATTGGAGAATTACACGGCGCAGAAGCATGTATCTAAAAGTGCTGGTTATGGACAAAAATTCCTCTATTTAGCATCACCATTGACAATGTTTGCTAAATTTTGGAGAGATGAACTGGCGGACAGTTAATCTTCCAGCAATAGTGAAACGCTCGCAAGTATCCTCATCGTGAATAAGAGTTTGACCACTTACTTTAATGGCAGCTTCGATCTTCAATCGTTTTGAAGTGGGGAAAACGTAGGAATGAGGTCATGAAAACTAGTTAAAGTAGCTGTACGGTGGCCTAAGTGAGGCAGGGATGAGGAAGTGGAATATTGCCTTCAACGCGCAGTGACAGCGAAAATGTATTCTAGTGTCTCACAAATGTTTTATAGATGTCAACCAAAAAAACATAGAACCAAATTTCCCATATACAAATGCATTGAAAACCATATCCTACTTACCCTATCGCACGTTATCAAAATTGCGTTTAACAAAAAGTTCAAAACAACTTTTCATAGACAAATAATAATAAATAATAATATATTAGGCATACTATGTTATACTTATTTGATCATCAGTTCACTAAAATGGTTCATGATTATAAAACTCAATCTTCCTCATTCTGTGAGTCGAATAAAATCCTTCTTTTTCCATAACATTCTGCTCTCTTCCTCGATCGAGAGAAAAAAAAGCCATCAGATGAGTTATTAACGAAAGAGCAGTCATTAAGTCACTATCATCCTTTAACCCCTTAGCGTCTGAAATCTAATGAATATTAATTTTCACCATAAAATTTATTGATACTAAAATAATCTGAAATCACTCAAAAATTACGTTTAGTTTTAGAATGTCGCCAAGAGCATGAAATATGAATATTTACTTACCCTTGGTCGTACTGTGCTGATAATGATCTATAGTGTTGATGCTAACCAGACAAAGTCAGTTTTAGAAGGTTATCTAGGAACTGCTTTCGGACAGGTTCAGGAAACTTTACGTAGCATCGCATTTTCCAATGACAAGGTCTTTTCACACGCCTTGTTGGGACAACAATTCCTGTTCTTGTTTTTGGTTAACGTCCTTTCACCTTTGCAATATCCGCATTTTCAATTTCGTTTTTATTACTGAGATTCTCCATCTTCTTCTTCTAACTATGTTTTTTCTTCGTCTTCGTCTTCATTATCGTGCTTAAATCCGTCGTCTACATCTTCGTATTCCTGCTGTGATTTCATTGTTTTCGGCTGAGATTCTCCATCTGTTCTTGGGTCTATCACCCAATATTCGTAATCGTTGTAATGCTAAGATTCTTCGTCATCATCTTCGTAATCCTGCTCTGTTTCTGCATTTTCCGCATCCGTGTCAGCATTTATTTTGAATTCTTCAAAATATTCATAGATTGCTAAATTATTTAATTTGTTGTATTGCCATCAGGTATCCAGTCTGGGTCGTTGACATCATTCGTATAATCGTCTTCATACAATTCGATGAATCTTTCAGAACGACGGTTGCAACCTAATTAAAGAGTATGGCCCAACTGACAATATTAGTATTCTCTCTGGTTTATCTTCTTTACTGTGGTTAAACTGCCTTTCTGCCTGTGGATCCATAATGTTTGCATCATCCCAGTCGTCTGTGGAGCTGCTGTAGCTGCTGAACTGCCATTAACGAAAACTCCCTCAAAGCATCCTGGAACAAAACTATGAGGAGCTATAGCGGAAACTAAGAAAGCAGCTCCCTTTAGGCTCAATTATTCGGCTGCGGATAGAATAATATATATAGGAATAGTAATGTTTGATTAGCTTTATATACAGCTTGTTGGACGAGAACAAATTATGTTTAACATTAAGTCAAAAACATCAACATTACACACTTCTCTTATAACTTACTATGAATCAAATCGACTGCATCCTCAGACACTGCGGAAACAGTATAAATAATCAAATTTAATTCCAAAAAATAATAGCACAAATCAACTTAGACGTGACCAATGTACACATTCACATTGTTTTTGTTTATTTACACACTTATGATGTCTGCTGGAAGACATCTTTTGGGCACCTTACACGATCAAACTGATTGACAATAAGTGTCTTCAATATCGTTACAGCTAGGCTTTCGACATCCGATCTAACCTCAATCAATATTTTGCCACCTTACACGGTCAAAATCGCCCTCAACCCTAGACAACGAAAATATCCGCGATGGCTAGTGGTGACATTCGAGTTTGGGATCCAAACTATTCTCCATCAGATTAGAAGGCTAAATTGCAATTTTCAATTGGTAAAATTTGAATGAAAATATCTACTTGGTATTATTTGATTAATTGAAGCGCGTAGTCCTAACTCTAACTTAACCTATTTTCTATGAATTTTCAGATATTCCTACTAAAATTTATTATTATTATATAACGTCAGTTTCAGATACAATTTTTGTATGGGATTTTATCACCACTTGCAGAAAAAAAAGTGATTTGCATTCACATAGAATACTAATTTGATTTGGAAAAGTTAATTTTCATTCATAATTTACACTTTAAAACTCGTTTTTCCTTCTCAAAAACACATCATAATACTCGCTTCACAAATACAGACTGATCCTTTCAGTTTCAGGGATGCCAGATTATTTTAGATTGTGAAAATATATGCAAATTATATTATCTGCAAGCAAATGTTTTTATTCGATAAATAAGACTATGACAGTAAAACCCCGATTATCTGTATCTGTACCCCGATTATCTGTATCTGTATCTATTTTTGTATTGATAAAAATAGTTTCTATGTTTAAAAACCATCCCAACTATTCACGGATAATCGGGATTCTACTGTAACTTGAATTACCACCTGTGATTTTCCCAGATCTTCTCATTCTCCAAATTTTATAGCGGAGTGTGAAGAAACACACAACTTAGACTAAAGTGGCTGCCCCGCTCGTTAGCGCAAAGAATGACCGAGTTCAATGTTAAAAACACTCCTAAGACGTTGTTAATTTTCATTCACTCTCTCACCATCACATTGTCAGTTACGCGAAAAGTACTGTATTTTGCTATTTTAGGTACAGTAATTTACATTTAATGCGACATTTTTCTAATTGGACAGACCTGTATGCGACACGTTTAGTTAGACATTTTTGTAAACATCGAGTTCGGGCCCAAATTATGGCCCCACATTGACATTCGTCGCCAGACGTCGACGCTGTACCACTCTCATCTTCAATGTCCAATTACAGGTCAAATCGCCTCCAATGCGACACTGAGTGGTTCTCCGGCATGTCGCATTAAATGTAAATTACTATATCAGTTTTCCAAACCAAAAGCTTTCATTTATGATTCCTACAATTTCAGAAGTTTATAAATTTTAATTGCAATCGCAAAAAAGACTAACAAACATTAAATGTCCGCTTGCAAATCTGGCAACTCAGTAAAACGTCAACATCATGCATCCATACGAAATGTCACGATATTGATGCCCGAAAATCAGAAAATCCGGATTTCTGCGTTGTCGGCCATGTTCAGCTGTCATTATGCTCTCAAATGTCATCATATTGTCAATAAATTTGACCGTGTAAGGTCCGCTTTTGAAACGTCCAAAGTACATAATTGGGATGTTGCGTTTGTTTTGTCACTTCAGACGGTTAACGAAACCAAACGTCTTATATAACAGTGAAACCTCCGTAACACGAAATGTTACATTGGACGTTTTATTAGTTTAAAATTTTCATCGTTCAATGGATATTAATCACAATGCGTGTTTTTGCATGATGTTAATGGGTATAAAAGCAATCATTTGTATAGTAAAACTCGATTTGTTTACTTTTGTTACTTAGGACCTTTTCAAAAGTTACGCGAGTATTGTTTTTTGTTTTCAAATAAAAGTACTAGGGTCAGTAGCAGCTGAATGCCCCTGAACTTATTGAGAGAACGCAGAGCTTCGAACTGCACCCGTGGCCGAGTGGTTAGCGTCTCACATTATCATGCCGGGTGTTCGGGTTCGATTCCCGTTCTGGGCGGGGGATTTTTCGTCAAAGAAATTTCTTTCGACTTGCACTGTGGTCACGCGTATTCTAGAGCTTGCCCCTCAGAATACATTCAAGGCGTGTTATTTGGCTTAAGAAATCTCAACTAAGTATTAATAAATGACGCTAGTTAATGCAAACGTTGAGACGGCAAAAGTTCCACAGGGAACGTTAGCGCCATTCAAGAAGAAGAAGAGCTTCGAACTTCTCTGTTTTATGCTTCAGGTAGAAGCTTTTCTCGTACGGTTTTCATATTCCGCTCCCCTCTATCCAATTTAGTGAGCAAACAACCGCACCTTGCACCATAGATCCGTCTTGAAGTAAACATCAACAATCGTGAAGTGTCAAAGTAATAATGTGATGTAATATGTCCCCAATTACGATCTAGTATGATTTACTGTTGAATGATATTTCAGGGCATCTAACACGATTGTTCGCAGTACTACATTGATTCAAATTATGCGTTCATGTGACTCTCGAACTGTATCTGCCTGATATGCATGTATGATGTCGATTAGTTCAATTTTACGATAGTTGTTGAAGCACCGTCAACATCTGAAAGAGAACCCCTCGTGGGTACAGTGCCATAATTTTATGGAATAAGTGAAAGAACATTGAACTGAAATTTGGAGTTTAAATAATTTGAAATCGTAGCAAACGAGGATTTTGAATCAAATTGCTAGATCATTCTAGAGGGAAAAATATCGAGGATGGAAGTGAAACTGAAGAGCTAGAAACTTTCATATATATCAAGTCTAGAATTTGGAAAAAAAAAGGCAATTAGGATTTTTTTTATCGGATGAGAAATACTCAATTATTTTAACGCTGTTCACTGGAAAAAACTGCTTTGGGACCAGTAACTCGTCATACGAATAATAGTGTATACCATAAAACCAATGATTGTTACGACTTAATCCGTCGTGATAAATAAAATTAGATTTATCGCAGTTTATACTATTTTAGATATACACGATGTATGCTGTGATCGACATTATAAATGAATTGTGATTCGATCCCACTTGATATACGACTTAAAATATGCCAAGTTATTTGACTTAATGTATTCTCAGCCCAGCAAACGTGAAATCGTATAACTTTTGTGCATGCTAGGTCGCATATAAATTCGTATCCAATTACAATCGTTTAAATATCGATCGAAGGATATATCATGTGTATCCGAAATCGTTTAAAATCCAGAAACGCGATTTTCTATATCATTGATGGATTAGGTCGTATATCGGTCCGTCGCGTATCCTAGTATAGCGATGTGCAGTTTTATGCATTCTATTCATTTTATACAGCATTGTCGGGTCAAATCACATATAAGTGTAAGAAGCATCGTATATCGTTATCTATGGCTTTAAGTTCGTATAAAATATGGCATATACGTATATCGCCTTCATTTTTGCGTTTATATGCCTGTTATATGCATCATATATCATTCAAATGTATCTTGGATGTATTAATATCGCCTCCTATTATGGGTTTTCATACGATTTAATGTTTGCTGGGAGGAATGTCTAGAGCAAACATTACCACGCTCCGGAATCTAATTTTCCTCGCTCGAGAACCGCATCGAGATGACGATCTGATCTCGGAATAGGTTCCCACTTTCTCCGCACCACCATCACTCATTGTTTGCAGAGCGACGCATCGGCCACCCGCAACAACCGATGGCGCTGAGGAGGAGGAGGGCGGAGGAATTGATTCCGTGCATTTTCGCTTTCTTTCCTGCACACCCTCGCCGAATCGAGGTTAGCTTCAATCAATTTCCGGCCGGGTTTTTGGATTTTTGTGCATTTTCTCACACGATGAGATGAAATGGATCGAATAACCGTCCGTTCGTTTTTGTTTTTCGGTGTTTTGGAGCAGCGCGCTAAAAAGTATCCACTTTAATGCGTGTGGTTTTTGTTTTTTGGTGCGTTTCATCCATTCGTTTCATTTTCGTTTAACTAAATGTTTTGACCCATTGGAGGAGGGTGGAAGGAAGAGGGAGCCCACCGGTAATGAATCCCGGGCGTAAAGAGCAGTTTTCTTTCCGCCTTTTCCGTTATTGTCCGATGAAAGGTTGCCATTAGAGTTCACTTTCGCGCCGTTTGCGCCGCAATGTGTATTTGTGGACATAACCGCATGCGTGGTGAAAAATTTCTCTATTGAAAGAAAAATTTTAACGCTTTCGCGTGAGTTCTGTTACAATACTAAAAAATTTATTCAAAAGTTTCACAATATATACATGGTTCCTTAAACTAAGATTGACGAGGAACATCTCCTCTCTCTCTCTTGAAAACCGATAACATATCGGTTTCGTTTAGATCATCTACCTTCCTTGTCCCTTCTTCTAGCGTATGGTAACGTGCAGTCTGAGACGGCTGCACTACCCTAAGAAAATACCTTAAGTTTATAGCACCTCGTCGGTGCGCCTATCTTATTCTTGGATTTCCCCTTTCCATCCTTCGCTCTAAATAACATCCTTTTATTTTATTACACCCTGCTGGTGTATCTGGCTGAGCGCAGCTAGGGATGGAAAAGGGTAATAAAAATGCATCCTAAATGATGCATGCATTAAATTGTTTACCGGACGCTATTTAAATATTCGTCCATTCTGAATTTATGACCGGCAATAATTTCGAACTACAAGCGTTTTCTAGCCTAACAAAACACTTGAGCTCTTACATCTTTTAATTGCCTTACATTGGTCCTTTCTAAACGTTTCTATACCTCGCTTGGAGGTCTTTTCTAAATATAATCTCAAATAGTGCTTATCTTATGGATCTCTAACTCGATTCGCGATAAGCCTCAGCTGTCCGTAACATTCCGGACTCCGTAAATCTACTACATAGATTTACCAAATTCTTCAGTATTATCATTCTTTTCTACATTTTAATTTAAATTTTTGATAGTCGTTCTACATGTTCTAAATCATATACATTTGCTTGAACATATTTCCATCTGTAGCTGTATCGCTTTATTCTGTGTTTTATTGTGTGATTTGATTTCACTCACATTATTATCTTTTCCTTACACTTACACTTACAAGTTTATACTAGAAAACATAACTTATTATTTGTTTTATTAATAATAGTATTTTTTGTTTCATTTTTATTCTGCATACAGTTATGCAAACTAATCGTAAACATTCGTAAATTTCGAATAATTGCTCTCACTAGTAATTTGATATAACCGTTAATTATATAAACTAACTTCAAGTTTCTTTTTGGAAAATTATTCATTGAGGTTCAGTGTTATATAATATTTTCCATTAAAGGAAATGCAAATTACATTTTCTTTTCTCTTATAAGATTTTCTTTCATCAAACACAACGTTCTATTTTAATGCTAAGTTATCTCGTTGCCAAGAAAGGAATCTTGAATCCAACATCCCTTTGCTAGTTGTCTTGTTACATTGCTGATATTGTTTTTCTCAAAACATCCTTTTGAAATAATTAGTCAATGTGCTAATCTTTTGGTAGTACAATTACCGTTCCTTCAGCAAGTATTAACATTAAAGTTTGTCTCTGAATACTAAATCCAATTTTAAAGCCTCAGTTCTCATGTAACTGTTCCGACTAATCATATAATACGACTGATCGTAGCTCACATAAACTTTTTCAAGTCGTTTTCTTTATGCATGCAACTCATGCTCTCATAGTGTGATATACTTTGAAATACATTTAAAAATTTCATTCAATTTTTTTTTTCCTGTTACTTGTATTCAAATAACTCATAATGTCATCTACATTGTATAGTTAACCATCTCCAATCTTTCCCTCAGTTAAGACTGGAAGCTATGCTTTTAATATTCATTTGAATAATGCATTGATCATATTCTCAGCAACTCACATGCTGAGCTTCGCAAACCACTTGTTTAAAAAATCTTTCTTCAGCATCTCACATGCTGTATTTCATCAACCGACTTACTGGTGATGTTGTTACTCTCAGCAATCCACTTGCTGAGTTTTAAGCAATTCACTTGCTTAAAAAAGAAACTTTTGGTTTTGACCCCTTCAGCAAATCACTTGCTGAAGGTTAAGCAATCCTCTTGCTAACAAATCAGTCTTCCAAATTCTTCATAGCTGTATTTTTAATTTTTTCTACCATCAACTAATTTACAGTTGATATCGCTCCTTTCAGCAATTCACTTACTGAGCTTTGAGCCAATCATTCGTATAGAAACTGGCTTCAGCATATCACTTGCTGCGCCATAATTTTTTCTTTAGTGGTCAATGTATATTTTTCAGCAGAATACTTGCTATACTTTTAACCCATCAGAGTAATGTTTTGAGCATTCCAAATGCTTGACGCTTGACCAGACAGTCTCTTCTTTTTTGCTCTAATTGATATTTTGGACCTTACAAGTTATCATTTTATTGGGTCCATTTTATAACGAAACAATTGTATCTTAAATTGTATTAAAGTCTTTCAGCAGCTCACTTGCTGAACTTCAAGCAAATCATTTGCCTAAAAATATTTTCTAATTAATTCAGTTAACAGTTTTGTTAAATTTCCATTTTAAGATTTTCGTCTTTATATTTTATCAAGCTTAAGATTTTCTATACTTTATATAGATATAAAGAATATCAACATATTACAAACGTTGAAAAACAAACTTTCCAACCTCTATATTAGAGAGTTTATAGTTTTGATCTACGGTAATAATTTCCCTATCTGGGCCATAATTTTGCAAATTGCGGAAACATATAATGAAAGAATCCGAACTCATATCTTGCGCTAACTCAAGATGTATTGCTCTCGTTGTCATACAGGTAAATAGACGCCCCTAATACTTAGGAAACAGTCTTCTAAAGATTTGAAAGTTATTCAGAGCCATAATTTTTTTGGTTATAAGTAGTCCTATTTTATACGAATCTATGGCTTTTAACTATAACGATCGCATCATTTTATATGTGTTGCCCTATGACTAAATATTGTCAACATGTCACAAATTTTGCAAAATAGAATATTCATCATATTTCGTTAATGATGGTACAATAGTGTAACTCGCGGTTACAGAGTGGAAGTCGTTTTTGATACGACGTCGAGGATACTGGTAATCTGGGGTACAGTATTTATCGAGATTTCCAATACTATAATTATCGACTGAATATGATTTTCTATTGTGGGAATTATTTCTCCTTGGAAGAAATGAAGATTCATTTATAAACAATTCCTTTGGTGTTATTTCTGGCGCTACCTTCCTCGGAGGCTCAATAACACAAATCTCTATATTTGTTGAGTTTTCAAATTGTATGTTAGCATCTTGTGATGAATCATCCATCTTGATGATAACACTTTTGGTTTTACATTGGCTCCCAATTTTTGGGATGAACTTTGCACTTCTAAGGAATTTTTTAAACCTTCACGCCAGGCTTTCGTCTTCAAATAAAATTTTGCTAATATTTTTGTTCTATTTCTGAGGACTACTTCCTCTACTGCTACAGGTGGTTCTATTTCTTCAAACCGTTTTTCAGTTGGGTATTTTATTTTCTGTTCAACAATCAGTGTTGCAACAGAATTCTTAATTAATCCAGTAGCTGGCCTTTCCCATTCTGGATCTTGAAGGTTGATAGATAGTTTTTCTATCTTAAAATTTTTAGCGTTTCCATTATTGGAATCCGCTATTTCTTTATTTGCAGATATCTCATCCGCCCTGACTTCATGCATCACGCATGGTTTTTTCTTTTCCGCCATAATTCCTCTTTCTGTGGAGGTTTTCGTATTTTCTTCTATCACAGCCCATACATCTGTGATGATACCCGTTTTGCCTATTGCGGGCAAACTATTCTCATAATCAGATTCGCGTTTTGCGACTGATATGGTTTTAAATGGCTCTTTCCTCACTGGGAATGAGCAGCCATCTTCACCGCTCTGAGGACTAACATCTCCTAGTTTTTCATTCATTTCAACTTGTATCACTTCAAGTTTGTCTTCATCATCTGAATCTTCTGACTCAGATGAATTGTCATTTTTCCTCCTCATATACCTAGCCAACTTAGGGTTCCACGGAGGAGGTGCAATTAATCTGGTTACTTTAGATGATTCAAATACTTTGTCATCTGAATCATTACCTTTCCTCCTGCAATCAACTAGATCAGGATTCCAAGGAGGAGGCATTTTTAATTGATGGCATTCCTCTGAGTTTCTAAACTCAGATTCAGAATTGCCATTTACTCGCCTATGCAATTCACTAATTACCCTAAATGGAGGCGGCTTGGTTGGCATATCCTCCTTATAATAATTTCCCCACCCACTAGGATATATGCTAGTAGCGAGTATTCCTATTAAGTCACTTATTCGCACTTTCTTCGAATAATTATATTCTAGATCTGTGCATTTGACACAGATCCACCGATCACCCGTTAGAGGGGCTTGCTTTAGATTAGTGCAACTCAAGTGGAACCATCGCTCACACTCGCAACAATAAATCATCTGTTCCTCATCAGACTCGTGACATAGGTGACAGTGACCCTTCACATTACGTGTGAAGTATTTAGTGGTAATCATCTTGTATGTGTTTTCCATATTCCTACTAATTTTATTGTTTATATTTTAATGTTGGCTCACTTGACCGTACGAATTTATTCCTTTATCATTTCTTTGCTCTCTTGGCCCCTATTTTAAAAACTCCCATGGTTGCTATCGCAACCCCTATAATTCTTAATATAGATTAATTCTATACCTGTTTTTCGATTAACTCATCTGGTGCTGGGATACTACTGCTGCTGCTGGTGCCGACTGGTTCTTGAGTGGTCCAAACCTTCTGGCTCGGATTGTTCTTGTCACTTCTGATAGTGCCAATGCTGGTGCTGCTGCATCTAATGCCACCGCTTGCTTCTGGTTCCGCTGGTTGACAGTTCCTGGTATCTCTAGCGATGGTCTCTCCGATTGTGCCGAGGATACTGCTGCTACCTCTTGCTTCTAACTCCACGACCACGTGCTGCTGCGGCAGTTGGTCATATTTATAATAACTGCCTTCTGGTACTTGAATTAACATATATTTATGTGTGTATATAGCATCCACTGCTTTAGTAAAGTTCGCGAAACGAATACACTCTTTAGGCATCCACTGCCTTAGGAAAGTTCGCGAAAAGAATACACTCTTTAGGCATCCACTGCCTTAGGAAAGTTCGCGAAAATAATACACTCTTTAGGCATCCACTGCCTTAGGAAAGTTCGCGAAAATAATACACTCTTTAGGCATCCACTGCCTTAGGAAAGTTCGCGAAAATAATACACTCTTTAGGCATCCACTGCCTTAGGAAAGTTCGCGAAAATAATACACTCTTTAGGCATCCACTGCCTTAGGAAAGTTCGCGAAAATAATACACTCTTTAGGCATCCACTGCCTTAGGAAAGTTCGCGAAAATAATAAACTCTTTAGGCATCCACTGCCTTAGGAAAATTCGCGAAACGAATACACTCTTTAGGCATCCACTGCCTTAGGAAAGTTCGCGAAAATAATACACTCTTTAGGCATCCACTGCCTTAGGAAAATTCGCGAAAATAATAAACTCTTTAGGCATCCACTGCCTTAGGAAAATTCGCGAAACGAATACACTTTTTAGGCATCCACTGCCTTTTGATAAAATTCACGAAAGAAATGCACTTTTTAGGCATCCACTGCCTTTGAGAATTCACAAATTCACACTTCTCGCATTCACTGCTGAGAAGATTTCACGAACATCACCTCTGGCATCCACTGCCGAGAAGAGTTCGCAAATTAACACATTTTGTACTTAAATAAAAGGAAAAACTTGCTCCTCTCTGGAGCCACCATGAAAAATTTCTCTATTGAAAGAAAAATTTTAACGCTTTCGCGTGAGTTCTGTTACAATACTAAAAAATTTATTCAAAAGTTTCACAATATATACATGGTTCCTTAAACTAAGATTGACGAGGAACATCTCCTCTCTCTCTCTTGAAAACCGATAACATATCGGTTTCGTTTAGATCATCTACCTTCCTTGTCCCTTCTTCTAGCGTATGGTAACGTGCAGTCTGAGACGGCTGCACTACCCTAAGAAAATACCTTAAGTTTATAGCACCTCGTCGGTGCGCCTATCTTATTCTTGGATTTCCCCTTTCCATCCTTCGCTCTAAATAACATCCTTTTATTTTATTACACCCTGCTGGTGTATCTGGCTGAGCGCAGCTAGGGATGGAAAAGGGTAATAAAAATGCATCCTAAATGATGCATGCATTAAATTGTTTACCGGACGCTATTTAAATATTCGTCCATTCTGAATTTATGACCGGCAATAATTTCGAACTACAAGCGTTTTCTAGCCTAACAAAACACTTGAGCTCTTACATCTTTTAATTGCCTTACATTGGTCCTTTCTAAACGTTTCTATACCTCGCTTGGAGGTCTTTTCTAAATATAATCTCAAATAGTGCTTATCTTATGGATCTCTAACTCGATTCGCGATAAGCCTCAGCTGTCCGTAACACGTGGCGTAGAATGATGATGGCGATTGCCATCATCAACATGCAACATGCGTGCGACTTTCGGCTCTTCTGTCGAATAACAAAAAAAAAATGAAATAACAGTAATAACCATAAACAGTTGGTATTTCTCCTTCAGCTGTTTAAAAATTCCACTCGTCGCAATATCGCGCTTGTTGCATGTGGGATGTCTCGGTTTTTCTTTCTTTCTACGGATGACTCAAGCATCTGGATCGCAATCTGTGTGTGAATGTTTTTCTCTTCTTCACACGAAACTTCTTGCGAAAAAAAAACAACCGAAATCAACCGTCATCAGCTGTGTTGTGGTTACGTGAGCTTGTTGCAAATAAACTTCGATGAGCTGATAGTGGCAGCGCGATTGATAGCGCGCGAGAAGACGGCGAAACACTCTGGGTAAACATCGAGCTACCTTTGCCTGACTTTGTGTTCGTGTGTATGCGCACAGTGGCGGCCATAACAACTGTCGGCGAAATCAACCATCAAACCAATCTTATTTTTGTTTATTTCTTTCCAGACAGCTGATAACGCCGAGAGAGGTGGGAGAATCCCATCCGAACTCGTGGCAAGTGTGAACAAAAAAATCGGAGAGAGAACAAACCGCGGAAACTGGAGGTGTTGCCCAACCTCGAACCTTAGAAGAGGTGGAAGTGGTGGAGAAATTGGATTAGTTTTGCAAAATTTGTTTACATCGCCCGCTCGCCAGGTGGAAGGAAGGAAGGTGAACTTTCGTTTCACGTGTTTTTGTAATTACGCCACCGTCTCCTGTCGTAGGTCTTGGAAGTGGAAGGAGAAGAAAATGCGCCGCGCTGTTTGCGTGGAGTGAAAAAGGTGAAAAGTCCAGCTGTGACAGAGGTGATTAGTTTGTTGTTAGTCAGGTTGGGAAGTTGAGTGCGCGGTTCCCTGCTAACATTCGTGCAGTCAAGTGTGTGGTGCAAGTTGAAGCGGTGCTATTGCTTCAGAACAGCTAATAAAACCTCGAGTCTAGTGTCTCGGATGCTGAATTAGGTCACCCTAAGCCGACTGTCATCCACTTTTGCCCCGAGGTAAGTCCCTTTTTAAACCACCAGTAAATGATCGGCAAACAAACCAATCAATCAGCTTAAATCTTGTGAGGAGGCATTCTCACACCTCATAAAAGCATCATATTTTTCTCCGGAGCTCGTTTGTTTCGAGTCAGACTAAACAACGCCGAAGCGTTAAGAATCAACACTCCGAGAAGTGATTTGCGCTAAAAAGCACAGCACAAAAAAAAACGCAATAACACAACCCAACACATTCATTATTAATACCTACAACTAGCTTCCCATTTATGCACTGTTGGGTTAGCGGTTTTCTGTTTCTGTTGTTGTTGTTCAGAATGGCGAATGGTGTTTTCCAGCCATAACCAAACCGTACAAGACCGTATAATTGCACTTACCGCTCGTTTACCTATCTCCTTATATTCTGTTGGAATGTTTCTTCCCGCTTTTGGTTTTGCATTGTGTGGCATTGTGTCTCCTTCGATGATTCCGATGCTTGCAAACTGTTATCGGTTGGATGGGCTCGGAATTTGTGATGAGCGTCACGAATCGGTCACCGTTTGAAGGTTACAAAAGTGATTGCCGAAAAACAAAACACAAAGCATTCACTATTCGACACAATCGAATTAAATGGAGGTCCACAAAAGAACATAAATAACATTAGTGCGAAGGTTTATAGCTCCTCCCTTCCAAATTCGGCTAGAAGATTGTGCCGAAAGTGGTACAAAATATTGCCACTATGTAGTGGTTTTATCGATTCGCCATTTCACACCGCTGATAGCCAATTACGTGCCAAAACTTTGCCAATACTGCACCGTGTTAACCGATTGCAACACTATCAACGGCTTTCTCGCATTTTGACGTAGGATTACGTCTTTCGGGAACATATGGGGGTACTAATTGAAAATCGAAAATCGAGCACATCGTGAAAATTGCCCAATTTCAAACGGTTATTGCTCAGTCATTTCATGATGGATTGATGAGATTTTTGCGTCAATCGATATTGGCACTCCATAACAATTTTTTACATTGAATAAAATAATATATGTCATGAAAACTATCAAACAATCTAACTATCTCAACCTCTATCCTAACGGAAATACCCAGTCCTGATTGGTCGAAATTGCGGCGGCTCATGTACTTACAATTATTGGTTAGTTGTTTCCTGATGGCTTTACGAAATATTTGCATCAATCGATCTGAGCACTCCATAACAATTCATCACAATGGATGAAATAATATATCATACGAAACTAACTATCAAACAATCGAAAAATCTCCAAACGGAAATACCTCGTTCTAATTGTTCGAAATTGAAGATACGGAGAAATCATCAAATAAATCAAATACAAATACATCAAGTTAAAGGGAACTTTTGTTCCCGCCGGAGTGTGTTCTAGAGTGCCATCCGCTCATGAGTTGTTCATTCGAATCGCTTCATCATAGTGAGCGGATTCGGATCGGCTCGCAATAAAAAAAACGCAGCTCATCAGCTCATTACGGAGCTGGAGCTGATGAGCTGTTGAGCTGTTGAGCTGATGAGCTGCTGAGCTGATGAGCTGTTGAGCTGTTATGCTGATGAGCCATTGAGCTGTTGAGCTGATGAGCTGTTGCGCTGATGAGCTGTTGCGCTGTTGAGCTGTTGAGCTGTTGAGCTGCATAATCATGGAGCGCAAAAGCTGCAGAGAGTGTGAATTGCGAGACGCGAAAGAATTTTTCGTCTCCCGCGCTTCATGGCATGACGTCAGTTTGTTTTCGTGTATCCCTCTTCGTACTTTAGCTTTAGCAGAGATGCCAGATAGGAAAAAAAAGGTTTTTGTTTTGAAGATATTCAATCGTTCATTACTCAATTAAATTTTTCTTATATGGCCAAACAAAATAATACACATTATTATATGCTTGTAAATCAATTTAATATATTACATTGTTATTTAAACATTACTGTGGAAACACATACATTTATTTCCGCGTGCTGAATCGAAACAATACAGAAAACCACCCGGCATAAATGTTGATGATTGATACTGGTCCTTTTGTTACCTTTGTGATCGCGAATAATTATTTCTCGTTGCACCTATTAGTGGATTTATTTTTATATCCTCGGATGCAAAAAAAAAATCTCGATGGTTTTTTTCAAAAAACGTTGTCTCGGTCAATATTCCTGGAGGCATTCTATTTGGCTACTGCTGGTTTTTCTGTTGTTTAAGTTCAGCATATCCTAAGCATCTTCTATGTTGGATTTCAGCATACAGTATTTGTTGTATATTATATTATTAGAATTCATATCAGTTTTAGTTTTTGTACAATTACGAATTAAATTCGTTTATTTTTTGCTTTCCGTCTATTAAAAAATGCACAGTATGCAATGTCCCATGGTGATTACGTTTCATATGCAATTGTGTGGACAACTGCAAAATTCAACTGAGCTGAAGAGCTGTTCCAAATGAGCAGCTCACTTGTATGAGCTGAACGGCTCTGAGCCGCTCACCATGATGAGCTTATTTGCCCATCTCTAGTGTGTTCCCTAACAGAGACATTAAAATCAAGCTGCCTGAAATCAGCATATGAATACCCTCTAAGTTTAATGATTATTTTGTCAATAGTGTTTCATTGATCAATCAGTCCATTGAATTGGTCGATGAACCTGATGAATTAAAACAGCCGGTTGATAGTAATTGTAGATTTGAAAGACTTCACCCAATTACATTAAATGAACTTAGAACTATTTGCTTTTCTTTAGGAAAAACGGCTGGAGTGGATAATGTTAATGCTAGAGTTATTCAAGATTGCTTTCATGTCATTGATCACATCTTGCTGGACCTTATTAATAAGTCTTTATTAACTGGACATGTGCCTCAGGTGTGGAAGGAATCCTTCATAGTTCCTATTCAAAAGGTTGCTGGAACGATTGAAGCCGAAGAGTTTCGTCCCATCAACATGTTGCACACATTAGAGAAAATATTAGAATTAGTTGTGAAAGGCCAGCTGTTGCAATATTTAAATCTCAACGCATTGCTAATACCAGAACAATCGGGATATCGGGAAGGACATTCCTGTGAAACCGCATTGAACTTGGTGTTAGCAAAATGGAAAGAGAAATTAGAATGTAAAGATACCATAATTGCTGTTTTCTTGGATCTAAAACGCGCTTTCGAGACAATTTCTAGGCCCTTGTTGTTGAACACGATTCAGCGCTTTGGAATTACGAGTACTGCATATAAATGGTTTGAAAGTTATTTGTATGACAGAACTCAACGGACTATTTTTAATGATTCAATTTCCAGTCCCGTAGGGAATAATCTTGGAGTACCTCAGGGAAGTGTATTAGGGCCCCTTTTATTTATTATGTACATCAACGACATGCGACGAGTTTTACGATTTTGTGATATTAACCTTTTTGCAGATGATACTGTGTTATTCATTGCAGCTAATGATTTGAATCAGGTCGTTTTACATTTGAATGGAGATTTGCGTTCTTTAAGTAGATGGTTGAAGTATAAGCAATTGAAGTTGAATATAAATAAAACTAAATTTATGGTAATCTCGCGAAATCGTTCTAATGCAAACGTCTCAATTGTAATTGATGATGAGACCATTGATCGCGTTCGGGAGATTAAATATCTTGGCGTGATTATTGATGACAAACTCAAGTTCAATACTCACATTGACAATGTCATCAAGAAAATTGCCAAAAAGTATGGAATCTTATGTCGATTGAAAAACGATTTAACTTTTTGCAGCAAAATACAGCTATACAAATCAATCATCTCTCCTCATTTAGACTTTTGTTCTTCCATATTATTTTTAGCCAATGATACACAAATATCGAGATTACAACGTTTGCAGAATAAAATAATGCGGTTGATCCTAAAATGTAATAGATTCACTTCCTCATCTTTGATGCTGGACGCTCTAAATTGGTTATTGTTGGTATTATATATTGGCAAAGAATTGTCTATTTAACTTTGGTGTTCATTTTTAAAGTAGTTAATTGTTTGCTGCCTCGATATTTGTGTGATCGAGTTGAAAGAGGAAGTGATTGCCATAGATATAACACTAGAAACGCGAATGAATTAAGAACACCTAATTTCTTGTCATGTGCTTCACAAAATTCGTTGTACTTCAAAGGAATAAATGTTTTCAACTCGATGCCAAGACATATTGAATGCGCAACAACACTTATAAAATTTAAGAGGCACTGTATTTCACACGTGAAAGCTGTCTTTAGTTAACAGTCGAACGTTTTTTTTTTAATTTTATGACGAAGATTTTTATTGACGAAGTTTTATACGAGCGGATAATCAATGTGGACAATTTTTTGTTGTTTGTTTTAATATTTTCAATTAACCTGAGGAAGTTTTTTAACGGATTATATTATGTAGACTATTTAATTTTTTTAAATTATCTTTTTTTTTAAATTTGTATTGATCTCTATTATGTCTGTCATGATCTGGTGATGATGGACTATTTTTATTTTTATTTTGTTGTTTTTATAGTTGTATTTGTTGAAAAAAAAAAATAAAAGTAGTCTACAAAAGTTTGAGCGTCGCGCGCGTGGCACAGATATAAAGGATATTAAATTGAAAGATTTTGAGGGGCCGGTCTAGGAATTTTTCGTAAAGGAAATTTTCTCGATTTCTCTGAATGAGGATATTCATAGTCAATCCAAAACAAGGCTGGCGGTTGGACTTGTGCTCTGGTGGACCACTTGGCTGCAAGGGCCTCGTCGGGACCGTATCGGCTCTGTGGCGAACATGACTGAGTATTGGCATGTCTTTTGACATTGCAATTTTTATATCTGTGAATAAAATCAGTGCGTTTTTTTGTGTTTGCTATACTGATTTCAATGTTGAGAAAAAATAAATAAATTATCTTTTAGATAACTCGTCTTGCTCAAACCTCTGTAGGGGAAGGAGGCGGGACCATCATCATCATCATCCTCCCGAATCCTGCCAAGTGCTGGTCGGTACCTTGAACTGTCGCCCAGCCAAATCACTTCAAACCGTGTCACCGACCGCAGCCATATGGAAATTGAGCAGACAATGAAAATCCAGGAAATGTTCGCTGGTTACGAAACGTTCAAGCGTGAAATTCGATTCCCATTTCCCTGAACGATGACGACGACAACGAACCACGGCGAAATAAGTTGACCAAGGCGAGTGACCACCACGCCACTTCCTATTCCAACCACCAGCAGCAGTGCGTCTGGAAATGCCTGGCACATTATTCTAATCTTTGTTGTCTTCGGAAGCTTTCAAGCTCAGGGGCTTCCTCGCTAGTGGAGGAAATCGATTTTTACCGCACATAGCTCCTCCTTCACAACCTTCGAACCCTTCGAAGGCTTCCCTTTGTGACGCACATTCCATCCGAGCCCGTGCTGCGCCCCAAACAACATTCCCATATCCACAATCAGTAAGTTGAGCGGGAAATGGTTTCTGTCTGCTGCGTAGAATCACGATGCAGCCATCTTTTTTTCTCTTTCTCTTGATCCGTGTCAAATTTAAACGGGAAATGACGGAATTTGCTCGTCGAAGGCGATGGCCAAATGCGATGTGGGTGTGGAGAACTGGCTAGATTAAATTTCCTTCACGCAGGTGATTTTCCGGTTCTGTGATTTCGGTTCCCGTTTCGGTGCCATTCTCGTCTCTTTTCCTCCTCGTGTTTCGAAGTGCGCCATCTATCAGCAAAAGCGCTACGACCTTGCAGCGCAGTATGTAGTGGCGACTTTGTTGCTTCCGTTAATTTTCAGACATCTCCTCTGTCCCCCATTAAAACCAATTATCTTCTGTTTAGCGGAAAAAATTGGGCCATAAACACTCGGCGCGTTTTATCGCTTCCTGATATTCGGGAGTATTTTTTTTTACTCTCGCTCGTGGAAAGAAATATATAAGTATACGACGGGGGTGCTATTAGTGGGGTGTGTAGTTTTCTGTGTTTCTGTTTACGATCATCTCTCTATTTTTTGTGTTACGCTCTCAAATTAATTCTCGCGATTTAAGGTTGTTTGGGGGACATGGAAAACGTATTCTGTTGACTATCACAATGAAAGACTGCGTTTCATCCAGGTCTCCAGAAGGAGTGAGAAGAGTTTCCCAAAAATAAACCATAAGACGAGGCAATGAAATAGACAGATTCTGTCCCGCTTAGTAATGTCCGCTAATCGTTGGATTGATCGATTAATCGAATAGTAGACAGCAACATTGATTATTAATCGAACGATTACTGTGCGAACGAACGATTATACCCACATTCCGTTTTGCCAGCCAAGATTGGGTCGATGAAATGTCAACAATCGACCTCAATCGACCTTGCAATCGATTTATCGACCTTTTTTTTTCATTCATCGAACAACTTGACGCCAATTTTTTGCCAACATGTGCAAGGCGTCGACCGGTTTGCAGCGCTGCTTCCAACACTGTTCGCCCTTTTGATTGTGTTGATTTGTTATTCAAAAGGGACGAACATCAAAGAGAAAATACATTGGAATGATAGGTATAATTTCAGTAATTTTATTACTAACAAAACAAACATATATGAAAATACACGCACTAGAACCAAGTTGTTCCGTGCTCCATCACTAATATGTGTATAACCGGGTTTATCTATGATGCTCCACTTGCTATCCCGGTGCTTTTTAGGAAGGCTGAATCGAAAGGCTTCTAGATGGCCTCAACGCGTAAGGGAGATGGGGGTAAGACGGACATGTTAAGGAAAACTTCAATTGTATTTTTGGAAACTCATGTTTTCAAAAATTTAAAAGCAGTTTCTTACAGTTCAATATACTGGTTTTCGAAATAACTGGCCAAATGTTTTATAATAATGTGTTTTTCCATGTTTTACACTGAAATTCAAACAAGCCGAAAAGTACAACTTTTTTTATCGATGCGGGTATAATGGACATGTATTGGGGGGATATGGACAGGTTCATAATATACGAAGCGTAGAGGTTTATCGCTCGCGAGAGGAATAATTTCACTCTCTCTCTCTCAGTATTTGTGTGTCCAGCAACTGAAATAGAACAAAAAGAGAAAGCAATATAAAAAAGAATTCAATATTCTTCCCTTCACTTTCCATCATGCATTGGATGTGACTGTCCATTTGTGCTGATCTGGAAAGAAACAATTGGCATAAATAAAGTCATAATAAGATCTATGTAAAATGTGTGTGTGTGTGTGTGTGGCGGCTGCTCCGATGCATCAAACGGAACCAATTTTCGATACTGGTACTCTCTTGGTCGCCTTCTATTCTCCTCCTGATGGATCGGTTCTTCTGCGCTCCCTCACAGTTCGAGTCATACTGAATGCATTTCAGGTCAGGTAAGGTCAGGACAGAATATCGCTTAAGTATGCTTTTTGTTCGTGATTGAATCGAGAGAAGGTGTGGTTTACGATGGCAATTTGGAAGGCAAACTAGAGGCGAATGAACTCTCTGAGTTGGATACGATATATTGGATACGAAAATATTCTACTGATGGGGAAGAATAATCTTCAGAAGCTTTCCCGCCAATTACACTTGATTGAAAAATCACAAAACCAAATGTATTTGGTCGCGGTATTATATGGATAGGTAACATTAAAATAAACTCTTTCGCTTGAATGTATTTTTCAATTCCAACGGGAACTGGCAAATTATTTTTCAACAGCGATGACATCTTTCCAGATTCTTCTCGATGCTGGATAACAACCAAAAGAAAAGAGTTGCTCGCGTGTATGTGTGTGTGTAGCGGCTGCTCCGATGCTTCAAGCGGAACCAATTTTCGATGCTAGTACTTTCTTGGTCGCCTTTTTAATGGCATCACTCTCCTCCTGATGGATTCCCTTCTGGCCTGAGGTACACAAACAGGCTCTTGGTGCCACAGTTCATCAGCGCTTTCATGATGAACGGAGTTAGCTTCACCACAACAGCGACAATATGCTCCAATCGCTGTTCAATTATAACTGAGTGAATTTCCGAGCGGCGCTCGCTTATATACTGATTGGTGATTTCAATAGCCTGTTTTAAAAGCAGTTTTAAGGCTATTAAAACAAGTTTTTGGTTCAAAAAGTAACAAGTTTATAACGCGTAGACATTTAATCTATCGAATGAAGTGTTTTTCATACAATTTCGTACAGTTGTTTAGGAGCTATTAACGCTCAAAATCTCGATCTCCGGCGTAACGCTTTCGTTTTCGAAACTTTGATTTTACGCCATTCACTAAGACGCGACGCGAGACAAGACAAACACTTATTGTTTTTACTATTAAACGGTTTAAAATTTACCTTAAGTGTCGACCGGTTTCGGGCGCGAAGCTGCCCATCTATCTGGCATGATCGAGGAAGCAAACTCTGTCAGACACGATCGAGGAAGCAAACTCTGGACAAGCTCGAAAGAAAATTTCATGTACCCAACCCGATGGTGGCATTACTGTACTGTCTACCGAAGATCCAAAAAAACCCTGTGGGAATGCGGCCCATCTCCTCAAACATAAGAACACCCACGGAAAAAATGGCCGGGTGGTTAGTAGAGGAGATGAAGAAATATCCCGTGACCCACGGGAAAAGCGTTAAAAATTCGGTGGATTTTGTCAAACAGCTCGAAGGATTTAAGGTAAGACGCGGGGAAATATTAGTATCGTTCGACGTTGCAGCCCTTTTCCCTAGCGTTCCCGTCGTAGAAGCTTTAAAAAGCCTACGCCGACACTTGGAACGAAGTCGTGTAATTCGAAGAAGTCGAAGAATTTTTTCGCATTCAGGGGAAAAATGTACAAGCAAACGTTTGGTTTGAGCATGGGTAGTAAACTTTCACCTCTTCTGGCGAATGTCTTCATGAGCAACTTTGAGGTTGAAATTGCAAAAGAAAAACTCTTCCCTCGAACATGGAGACGATACGTAGACGACATTTTCGCATCGGTGAAAGAGCGCTACCTAGGCAAAACGCTCGACATGCTGAATTCTCGTCACGATTCGATCACGATTCGATCAAATTACCTTTCCTGGACTTGGAGATTACCAGGAAAGAAGACAACACCCTGAAATTTGGAATCTACCGCAAACCAACTTCCACTGACCGTTTTATAACGAGCGATTCCAACCATTTTGGTGCGCAAAAACAAGCCGCCTTCCATTCCATGGCACATCGCCTTTACCATGTTCCCATGGAAGAAGAAGAAAATATTTACAAAGCGGCCACAGTAAATGGGTACGGGAAGGAATTTGTGGAAAGGATTCTTCGAAAACACAAACGCAAAAAATACATACTAGACATCACAACACTACAACCGGAGATAGACGACATAAAGAGAATTACTCTGCCATTCTACCCCAAAATAACGAATCCGATCAAAAACACACTTAAAAGACAAGCACTACACGTAGTGTATAAAGGCGAAAATACCCTTCGTGATTTGCTATGTAACCTGAAGGACAAGATTTCTCCCGATGAGCAATCCGGGATTTCTGAAATACCGTGCCGAGATTGCCCTGCTGTATATATCGGGCAAACTCGTCGAAAAGTTAAGGTACGCATAAGGGAGCATAGAACGGCAGTAGATAACAGCAAACCAAATGACTCAGCAGTAGCGGTACACACCACCAACCTTGACCACAACATCGATTGGACGAAAGCAAAGCTGATAAAATACGTCCGAAAGTCAACACAACTTAACGCATGGGAATCAATGTTCATCAGCAACTCCCAGAAGCCGGTGATGAATGAAGATGATCCCCCAATCACATCATGTTTGTTCAACTTAACGGAGCTGAGAATTCAGTAACTTAACTCTTCAATCTTCGGACGACTGCACAACACGCACGAAGACAACGAGTAATCAGTCGGACATTGTCCCGTAGATGGGCAGCTTCGCGCCCGAAACCGGTCGACACTTAAGGTAATTTTTAAACCGTTTAATAGTAAAAACAATAAGCGTTTGTCTTGTCTCGCGTCGCGTCTTAGTGAATGTCGTGAAGTTTTTACGTTGCACAACAAATCAAAATAAAAAGTTTGATTTTACACCCCAGTATAGAAATGAGAGACGTAGTCCTACGTCAAAACAACGCAATCCTAGTATGCTGACAACGTTTTGATCCCAAGAAATTTTTGCTGAGATTATCTGATATAAAAAGACACAATAATTGATTGAAGGCAAAAATAGTTTCCTTACTCACCAATTGTATGATCCATTTGTTTTTGTACGAGCTGACATTTGAACGGGGAAGAAAAAAACCACAAGTGATGCCATTTCGTTTTGTTGATCATTCCGTATTTTCGCCCAGTCACCTATAGTCAAGGAGTGGCAGGAGATGTCACAACGATTCTGCCAATGTTAGGTCGATGTTTTTTTCGTCGATTGGATTGTGGGGACTAATCGTATCGAATAACGAACAGCTGAAAAATATTTGATTAGTTGGTGAACGATGAATTTAAAAAATCCAACATCACTAGTTTCGCTATAGCTGTCCAAGTCGGCCGTTTAGGGAAGTCGCCAGACAAAATTTATGACTGCCACACTTGAAATCACTTTGCTGATTTGATTTTTCCTGTCAATGTGTTTTTATTATAGTGAATATATTGTGTGCATGTCGATTCGTTTCTGGCAATCGTTTGCGTCGTCTCGTACATTTTGAACGGGTCACAAATTGTGAGAAGTTATCTGTGCTGCTGTGACTTCTCAGGATTCCTCCCGCATAAAGGATGATTCCCACGAAACGACACATTTTCAAATCGACAACATCTGTAAACACTGAAGTGAGTGCTGCAAATCTCCAGTGCCTACTGCGTCGAAGCGTGGCGCATCAGTTCGTCCTCGGCCGTTTCCTTGACATTGAACTTGCTACGCTTTTACCCCCTCCACGTCAATCACTGGCTCCATCTTCTCGCTGCTTGTTTGTGTATTTGTTCGCATCGCAAAAAATAAATCTGCTGTTCTCGCCTGGCGCGAATGACCGCATTTCTTTCTGCCCCAAACTGTTTAGAATCTCGGACCATACGAGCGCTGCATTCCGAGAAAAGTGTTGCGTCATTCTGGGAGGGGGATGAAAATGGAAAACAAAATCGCTGCTCTGACGCCACGCTTCCTTTCAACAACATGCAACAAGATGATGATGACCACACAGCGGCGGCATCTGCACCTGCTGCGTGAAACCAGATAGCAAAGGTCAGACTGAGCGAAATTCGCCGGATTCCGGCGACGCCAAAGAGTCGCATCCACCGCGGCCAAATACGTTCATCTCTCACCTTGAGAAGAGGGAGGGGGGAGAGTCAGAAATAACTTTTTGTCCGCGCGACTGCATACATCAATCGTGTCTCGGTTGTGTCGTTTTACGGTTGGTTGCCTAATATTAGTTCCGAACTTCGATCGGTCCGCAGTTCGATCAGAATTTGATCTTTGCATTTCGAACGCCTCCCCCAAACCACAACGCACGGTCACAACGCACAACCTTCGCCTTGTTCGTGATTGCAAGTGTCACTTTGTATTGGTGGCATGCCAGAACGAATGACAGACCGCGATTGTGTTTATTTTCAATCGAAGCAAGCGAAGAAAGCCATGGCATCGGATCGGTGAAGTTTCAAATTTCAACCGCGATGGGCGCCTCGGATGCAATATTTCCTGCCCTCCGACGGTTGCTGCTCTTGCTTCTCGGAAGTCAAAGCCAACTAGATTGGGTTTCGCGGGAAAACGATTAATCATTTTTCTTCATTCAAGCGTGTTCATTTTTATTTTATCTCATTGTATATAGAAGCACATTTTGAAGATTCCATCTCACAAGGTAAAAAAAAAAACAATCGCGTAAAATACACAAGGAAATAAATACATTCACATCTAATTGCAGCAAAGTTGTACATGATAAAGAACCGTACGATAACAATCGCCATGGGTTACCAGCCGCTACCCACCGCAGAAGCAATGGAAACCAATCAAATGGATTGCATCCTGTCCTGAGGCCGGATTCTTTTCTTCGAAACAATACTGAAAGCATTTCTTTTGCTCGGGAATAGCGCATTCTTTACACAGCTCAGTTAACAGACCGTCCGCTCTGGAAAAATAGCGAACCTAGAAGCAAAAAACAATGGACATGGATTAATCCACCTTTGGTGGTACCTGGCTTATTACAAAGGTCTCATTTGGAATCCACAGTTTGTTTTCCTTAGACTCATGTGTAAACATGGATTTTTTCCCACTCTCTGGACATTTTTCTCCAGTAAGGTTTGCCATTATAGAAAAATATACGATCCAACGACGAGTCGAGATTATAAAAATTTACTACCGAAATTCGGAGTCAAAGGCCTCAACTTTAGGAGCGCTATTTCCAATTTATAGTTATCGTAATCGTCCTGCCAGATCAACAATTGTGCGTCTGGTGAAAAAATTTGAATCCACAGGCTCAGTACAAAATGTTCCCGTGCCAGTGAGACAAAGAAGTGCCCGTAGTGTCAAGAATATTGCTACCGCTAGCACATCAATTGAGGAAGACCCAAATCAGTCTCTCACACGTCCTTCTCAAGCGTTGGGCATCTCTGTGACGTCGTTGTGGCGAATTTTGCGCAAAGATACATCCTTACAAGATCAAATTGACGCAAGAACTGAAGCCGCTTGACCATCAGAACCTTCGGTTGTTCGTAAATTGGGCTGAGGAACAACTTGAAAATGATCCGGATTTTCATCGAAAAATCATCTTTAGCGATGAGGCTCATTTCTGGCTGAATGGCTTCGTCAATAAGCAAAATATGCGTTATTGGTCAGGCAGCAATCCACACGTATTCCATGAGTCACCGCATCCCGAAAAAATTACGGTTTGGTGCGGTTTATGATTGGGTGAGATGGACTTGGACAATATGTGTTTTCAACAGGACGGCGCCACAAGCCACACACCGAATTTAACAATCGATTTATTGAGAACCAAGTTTAGTGAGCGTGTTATCTCTCGAAATGGCCCAGTCAATTGACCGAGGCGGTCGTGCGATTTGACGCCATTAGACTTTTCCCTGTTGGACTACGTCAAGTCTATGGTGTATGCCAACAATCCAGCGAAGATTGATGAACTTCGTACGAATATCGAACGTGAAGTTGCAGCAGTATCTGCCGATTTATGCTTGAAAACCGTCGAAAATTGGGTTCAGCGTCTGGACTTCTGCAAGTGTGCCCGTGGTGGCCATGCAAAAGAAATCGAGTTCCATACATAATGGCAATTTTATTGGTATCGAAAGCCGTTTTTGTTTTATTTAAAAAAAACTTTTTAGCGCTCTTATTAAAAAATCCTTTAGTTAGTGGACATATGTTAAAGAAATTAGAAGGAGATAATCAAATTGTTTTCAAAACAAAGTGTTTGTCTTTTCTTTCGACGGAGTGTCCGTCTTACCCGACTTGATTAGTATTTTTTTTTCATCAATATTTTTGGGGTAAAAATGAGATAACTTCACTGCTGATTCGATAAACTGGAAGAGAAGGAATGGTAAAACACTCACGTAACGAAAAATACCCCAAAACATTTACTCGATAACAATGAGAATCTCATTTTCTGCAGACGAAAAGTTACATCAAGCTGCTCTTTTTAGATTCCTTTTTTGTTTTTATTTACAACTTGCTGACCCGACGAACTTCGTCCCGCCCAAAATAGATTTTTTGATTTGAATACTTTGAATACATCCACGTTTTCTTACTAAATGAACGTTAGTGAGTCCAATCACTGAAATCTTCATTGATTGATTACTATTTGACCCTTTACAATTTCCTTTTACTATAAATTGTCTAGTACTTCTACAAAAATTCGTCCTTATAATATAAAATTATTTTCAGACACAATTCTCGTTCAAGATTCTTCAAGCATTTGGACATAACATGTTTCTCCGTTGCATGGAATACATGTTTGATACAGAGAATATTGCAAAATAAAGACAGCTCAAATCAGACCATTCCTTCCTCGGGTTTAGGGCACACCAACACATTTGGCCTTCCATTTTTGTTTATATAGATAGAAGATATAGGAAATATTCCTCGGGTTTTGCGCTTACCTACAGATTTTGCCTTACATTTTTATTTATATAGATATAAGATATGGAAATGCGTTATTTCGCCTGAAAATCCATTTCCACTTACGAACAAAGATCAATTCCGATAGCGCAAACATCGAATGGACTAACAACGCTTATTATAATGTAATTTTCGAACACGTGGGAATTCAATTTCCGAATTTTCCGACCTTCCTTCAGGATTTTCCGATTTTTCTCTCCACTATATTGATCTACGGGAAGAGACGAATGCAACATAATAAAGAAGGCTAACATCGGGCCATCCCTTCTTCGGGTTTTCCGCTTACCAACATATTTTGCCTTACATATTTACTTATATAGATAACAGGTGAAGCAACATCATCACTCCAATAAGAAGGGGATTACGGTTTGTGGAGCGGGGGTTGTTTGTTTTGTTATTGCTAGGATACGCCATTTTTGCATTTTCACATGCGAGAGTAGTGGAAATGAGAATGAAATTCTACAGAATCATCCCTTCTTTTTCACATAAGTTCGCGAAAAATATAGTAGGCATCGTTCGAATAAGCATCATAACAATTTGTAGAGAGCCGCCGGCAGCGTTCTGATGCTGTTTGTAAACAATACCGACAGCAATTACAATATGGCTGAAAGTGCATTTCATATGATTGTTTCACCTGGTATATACAGAGACGCCTCGTCTCGTCTATTCTGAAGGAGCGATAACGAAGGTTCTTCTTCAAATCCAGCTCCATGATTGGACTCATGGAGCCATGTGAAGCCGTATGAAGCGCCCCTCGGACAAACCCTTCATTAGATCGGATCCGGGCGATGCCTTTCTTACGCGTTAAGAAAGTTAACCAGATTGAAAAGTGCAATGAAATCAACCAAATACCACAGCAAATAACTTCGGAGGAAGGCGATGGGCCATTGTTTTGTGTAATGGTTTGTGGCCCATTGTTTAGTCTAACGGAATGAATCTGTGCGCTAGTTTGACCAATCCGTTAATCCGTTCGTTCCTTAATTTTCCACTCCTCCACTTTGGTTATTATTTGGAACACAAGAATACAAACGCAGAAAAAATATGGGAAGCGCATCACAACGGCCTGCTTCGCTTCGCTCCAAACAATTGGTGAAAGTTCAATAAGCCGAAGTTTGCACCAGTTTGCAAATTGCCGATGCTCTCTCACTGTTTTATTTCGCAAAGTGATGAATTGCGAGCGCCATAACATGCACACACACAAAAACAGCAAGGGATAACAACCGATAATCGCAGTCTTCGGCTTGGTCGGTGGTGGCGCTGGTGCTGAAAAGGGGAGGGGTAGCATAGAAAATAATTACAAACAGCATTACATAATGGTGATTGGCGGGCACGCGAGAATTTTATTTCTCCTTCCCAACCCGGCTGCCCGACCGCTTCGTCGTTTCTTCTCAAGGCGAGCAAGCGATGACGATGGTGAGGAGTTCATC
Organism: Toxorhynchites rutilus septentrionalis; assembly: GCF_029784135.1. Taxonomy (NCBI): domain Eukaryota; kingdom Metazoa; phylum Arthropoda; class Insecta; order Diptera; family Culicidae; genus Toxorhynchites; species Toxorhynchites rutilus. The sequence goes on from NC_073744.1 coordinate 198,555,175, forward strand.
AGCCGATGAAAACAAAACCGTTTGGAAGCGGCCATCCGTGGAGGCGTAGCTTGTAACCCACTAAGGCAGGAAAATATCTATACTTTATTTCTATATGGCTTTTAAATTGGTTTTCCCGCCAAACGGCAACCAGCGGCAGCAGGCCTGCGGAACCGACGAAGCTTAGCTCCGGATCACTGCGAGGGTGAATAAGTGCGGATTGGTTTTGCGAAAAGTTTCACTTTCGAAATTACTCATCGACTGCTTGTCTGTTTGGAAACGATCGGTTGGATTGGTTTGTTGAAAGATCACCGGCCAAGACGAGACGGTGCGATCTGTTGCGCAGCCTTTCAAGATTGGCAATATTGAAGTGTGCTCAAACCAGGGGGAGAATTCTTCTGTGGCCTCGAAAAAACCAACGAGTCAATAAAAAAAATGTAAACATGTTATAAGTTTATTTTTACGTTTGTTGATTCGATGTTCGAGTTCTTAGAAAGAGGCGATATTTTTCTTTTTAAGCTGTAATTTATTTGACGTAGGACTACGTCTTTGATTTCTATATAGGGGGGTCACTCTACGAAAAATGTGACGAAAATTAAGAGATTTCAAATGCATATTACGCAGAATCGTTTTTACGATATATGTTATAATATATACCGTTAGACGACAAATTTGTCCATCAGTTTTTTCAGATTTCTGAACAATGAAAATAATTACATAAAAAACAATTGTTCCTAACAATCACAGTCCTACGTCAAACTTCGGTTCGTGCCGCTAGGCTCAGACCACAGCAGTGGAACTCCATACAATTCACTGACTAAAAAGTGTCCACATTTTCATCGCTTGTTTACGTGAAGAATATAATTTTTTCAGGCACACTTGATTTGAGAGTGTATGGATTTCTAGCTGTCTTGACGCAAGGTCTTTAATGAAGAATGAGAAGATGGGAAGGTTTATATAAACATGTTTATAATTACATAAGTTTATTCAAATATTAATATTGCTCTTATTTAACTATTCAGTGCAATTTTATCAAAATTTGAAAGAGAAATTAAAAAAGGAATGTTTTTTTTTTCAATATTTTTCTGAGATGGTTATTAAAAATCCATGATTAATATTGCTTTATTATTTACCCTCCATTATTTGTTAATTTTTCTTGCGTTTCGTTCTTTGACCTATCATTTTAACAATTCAATTTGAGAGGTTTAAAATTGCGACAAGATAAAAATTTGGTGTGAAAGAGCGAATTGTGGAAAATTAAGTCGCAATTTCTCTAAGCGTTATAATTAAAGTTTTTCTGTAGTATTTAATTTTTGAGTTTGTGTGAATGACAGATTAAAGTTGATTCATAAAAGAATAAGATTTCATTTGATATGACGATTTTTGAAATCGACTCAATGGTTGTAAAGTTATGACGTTTTGTAAGAAATCTTACTTACTTAATCAGCAAAAGGCCCTAGTGGCATGTGCTGTACACAAAAGTTGTCTCCATTCACATGAATTTTATATTTTTTTTTCCAATTCATAACTTTCAAATCAACATATCAATCTTTCCGTTATCCGCAAACATGCCAAGCAGTAACTTAAATAAAAAAAACTCATAAACGACAAAAAGAGTCTTAGATTGTATATTTTTTATATATTTTTCACAGTTTTACAGTACCATTTGCTTATTGGCGTTTTTTTAGTTGGAGTGCCTTTTAATTGGCGGTTCACCAGTTGGAGCACGCAATCGTCTGTCATAATTGTATGTCAGTTTTACTATGTTGTTCCAATGCCATTTTTATTGAAGGGTCTTTGAACGTTAAACTCAAAAAATGAAGACACAGTATAAAAGTATTTAGTTTTGCAGTTTGTTTGACAAATGTATTCGTTTGAAAACATTTATTAATATATATACATATATAAAGTGAATTATATCACATCCACTATTCAAGGAAGTGAATAATATTTTCTAGCATCAATCCAAATGCAGTAATTCTAATTATTATTATGGCCGCACTAAAAGACATGAAAAACAAATAGAAAAACGTGAACTTTGAAATTTGTGAACTATTGCAGTATTACTTCAGCCATTCCATGCCAAACTGATATATTGGTTTTCAGATTTTTGGAAAATTGGTAGCTTGTTTTCGTTATGGTAAACATTGAACCTGTATTATTATTTTTTTGGGTGATTCGATTTTTTCACTTTTTCCCAAAATGACTTTTATCAAAAACTCATAACTTTTGAACCACTAAGCCGATTCAGATGATCGATACATCAAATTGAAGTAAATTAGCTAGTCTTTTTGGAAAAATATCAAACTTCCAAGAAATTTGAATGTTGTTTTCGTAATTTTTGATTGTATCCGTTTTTATAGTTTACATGGGTTCGGGACCATCGGCGCTATATTTTTCTATATTTTTTCTTGAAAACATTTACACATTTATATTTTTTACTCAAAATTAGATATATTCTTTTTTCTTTTTTGAGTTATAATTTTTTAGAGTTAACCGATAGTTCGGAATATTAATTTCTTCCCCTTTTTTCTATTTTCAAAAATTCATAACATTTAAACTGCTAGAGCGATTCAGATGATCGATATATCAAATTAAAGCCAAGAATTCAGAGTTGTTCGAGAAATAATAAAACGAAAAATAAATTTTTGAAAAATATTGCACTTGCGTAAAAATTATTTTTGTTTTCGTGATTAATAATTGTATCTGTTTTTCATAAATAAAAAAAAAATTTGTGCGTGTGAAATTATTGACTTAAATTAACTATGTCGATTATATGAATCGATTCAGTAGATAAAAGTTATGACTTTTTAAAAAACGTCATTTTTGGAAATAAGGAGAAAAATGATTTCTTGAACCATCGGTTAATTTTGAAAAATCATAATTTAAAAACGAAGAACACATTTTTGGATATGTTATCTAAAAAGTCCTTAGCTTTCGAGAAAAAATATAAAAAACATAGCGCCCTTGAATGAAAACTATAAAGAACAATTACGATCAATAATCAAGAAAACAAAATTATTTTTTTTTTGCAAGTATAGTATTTAAAAAAAACTGGCTAACTGGCCAATTTGATATGTCGATCATCTGAATCGGTTTAGTAGTTCAAAAGATATGAATCTAAAAAAAAAAAATATTTTTGGAAAAAAGGAGAAAACTAGATTTTTCGAACCACCGTAAAATGGAATGGGATCTAATATTTAACGAAAAGGAACAAAACTACCAATTTACACGAAAATCTGAGAACCACTATGTCGGTTTGGCATGGAATCTATATATAATACTAAAAAAATATAGTTTGGTGTTAATTTCCCCTGCAACTAAAAAACTGATTACTAGAAACTAATTGACGTTAACGTTTTATTACATTGTAAATTCTAGATACAATACCAACAGAGGGGACTTTAAAAAATAAAAATAGCTTTTTATGGGGTGTGTTCAAAACTGAAAAAAAAAATATTCAGAAATCATATTTTTATGTTGTTTTTTAAGCGTACCTACATTATTTAGTCGTATAATTATTGTATCATTCAATTTATTCCGATGAGAATGCTTTAAAATATTTCAACTGATGCTCTTACCACATTTTAATTTTTTTTATTCAATGTTCAGTTTCTATGGCGAAGCTTCATTCGTAAATTACACATTTGTCATCATTGGTGAAATACGATCATAAATGTTGTTATGAATAGCACAGCAAGTTATGATTACAATACATATGGATTTATTTTGATAATGCATTATACATAAACCGATAAAAATGCATTATAATATCTATCCACAGCGTTTTAGCGTCTATATGTATATTTTATTCAATTTCAGTTCGTAATTTCTATCCCATTCGTCGTGTTTATAATGATGATGCTAACATTAATAACATTATATACGAACCTCCCACCTTATATATGATGTCTCCCACCCTTTTAGAGGCATCTTAACATTATGTTCAATTTTTAGAGCGTAAACTATCTGTCAATTTTTTCACTGTTTACATTTTCTTGCCTCAAATCGTTGCCACTTTTTTCTCTCAAGTTCCACTTCTCTTCTCTGCTCAGACCATTCTTTTATTTCGTTTTTTATATATTTTTTTATTTCACAATTTTTATAACTTACGTTTTAGTTTCCAGAAAAAAATCGACCTACAAGATTATTTATTTAGGGAACACGATCATTCTATAGGTAAGTTACACAGTTCAGTTAATAACGTGATCCTCGTCTTGACAAAGATGTCAAACTGAGGCGAGATTGTCTGTTATCGGGGGATTCGTCAATGATTGTAAAACAGATGTGGCAGTGCTGCCAGTGCCCGTCAAACTCTCGGCAAAAAATATACACAGACTTCGACGCTGAAATCCAAATGCCGCTGGTTGATAAAAAAATTATTCCGTAAAATGTTCTGTTTTGGACGACGAATGTTACTTCCCTCTTTCGAAGGTGCAGATTCCCGGAAACGGTCGACACTATTCCATGGATAGCTCTACTGCACCTCCGAACATAAAATTTAGGTTGTAACATAAGTTTAAAGATTCCCGTGAACACCTAATCGATTCCACAAATGTGTGCGAAATTATATACATTCGCTCGGGGTGCATTCGTTCTCGATTCCTATCCTCTTTAGATGGAGACTTTGTTCCCATTACATTGACCTCATAATAATTTTCATTAGGAAAAAAATAGATTTATAATAAAAATTGCGCTTTTTTCGTGTGTAAATGCCACTCATGGGGTTGTTTTTTCCGCGTCCGAATATTTCTAGCAATTTCGGAAAACTACATGTGAAAGTAAGTTGGCAATAATCTATTTGAATATAGCTGGGCTTTGTACAAATTACGTAGAAATGCGATTACTTGTAGAAAACGTGCGTCCTCAGATGGTTTTTCTTTCTGAAACTCACATAGTTAATGAAGAATCATTTGACCAGTACAACATACCGGGTTACAAAGTTGTTTTTGTTTGTCGCACTCTAAACACACAGGAGGTGTTGCAATTTATGCAAAAGAATCAGTTAATTTCAACATTCGGTTAAACGAAGCTGTTGAAAATAATTGGTTCTTGGCTATTTCAGTTGAAAGGGGCATGCAGATAGGAAATTATGGAATTGTATACCATTCCCCTAGTTCCAGTGACCAGCGATTTATTGAAATTTTGGAGAACTGGTGGGAAAATATCGTTGATTGCAGTAAATTAAATGTAATTGCTGGTGATTTTAATATTGACTGGCTCAATGTACGAAATTCGAATCAATTGAAACAATTATCGCATTATTTCAACTTGAAACAAACGGTTCTCGAGGCTACTAGAATTTCTAAACATAGTAGAACTCTGATTGATCACGTCTTTTCAAATTTTGCTACTGTTCATTCTTCGACCGAGGCCAAATTTAAAATAACTGACCATGAGACAATTTTTGTTTACATTGAGAATGGACAGCATGACAGTGATGGAAATAAAGTAAAGATCAAATGTTGGAAACGATATTCTAAAGAATCCATGTCTCAGCTTGTGTCGGCAAGCCTGGATTTTGTGGCAATGACTGGACATCTGAATGATAAAGCAGCTGTTCTAACTAATATTTTGAGAGAGTGTACGAATAAATTAGTAGTTGAAAAACATATTGATTTGAGCAATTCGAACAGCTGGTACTCTTTGGATCTGATGCGCCTCAAACGCAAAAGAGACAAAAAGTACAAAAAGTTTTTGAGAACTAATTCAGAAATCCATTGGAACATGTACACCTTAGCGCGGAACATATATTCACGGGCCTTGAAAAAGACTAGATGTGAATATATACAGAGGAAAATCGATGAACATCAAAATAATAGTGAAGGACTATGGAGAATATTAAAAACATTATTAAATTCGAAAAATAGTATACCGCGTTCCATAGTTTTCGGAGGGTCAGAAGAACAGTCAGACCAAATTATTGCAGAGAAATTTAACAGTTATTTCGTTAATAGTGTTCTGCTGATCAACCAAAGTATTGCGTTGGTCAGAGAACCTGACGAAATAATACAGCCGATTACTATCAATAGCAGACTAGATTGTTTTTCACCTATCACTTTTGTTGAATTGAAAGGTATCTGTTTTGACGTAGGACTACGTCTAACCGGAAGATATAGGGGGTGAAATGAAAATCTAGGCATTGCACAAGTAGGAAAAAATGCAAGATTTGGAACGCTTATAACTCGAGCATTTCTCAATAGATCGCAAAGATTTTTGCATCAATTGATAGGAAATATATCTACGCATCTATCATAATGAATAACATTTCATTTTTCTTGAGATAAATAATTGAATAATTGTGAAATATCAAGCATTGTCCAAATCCACTATGTGCCCATTTTTGATTGGTCCATTTTGTGCTCCTCAAATCGTACCGACCAAAACGGGCAATCAGAGCAGCAGCGAAATAGAATGAAGCACGATTGGAAAGGAAAAAGAAAAAAATGAACGAAACATTGGTCGCAGTCTCACACATGCGTAATTCTCGAGTCAGCCAGTCAGCTTAAATCCCCGCTCCGCTGCCGTAACGATCATTCTCATTCAAACCGTACACCACATCGGTTCGCATCACAACACATCAACAAACCAACCCAAGCAGCCATGTCTGGACATGGCAAAGGAGGAAAAGTGAAGGGAAAGGCAAAACCCGCTCGAACCGTGTCGGTCTGGAGTTCCCCGCAAGGGTAGCTAGGCCGAGCGCGTTAGTACCAGTGCACCAGTCCACCTAGCCGGCGTTATATAGTTTCGGCCGCCGAAGTGATCGAGTTAGCTGGCAAAGCTGCTCGCGACTATAAGAAAACCCGCATTCGGAACAGAACACATTCGGTTCGGTGGACATCAAGACAACAGGCAGTTGCAGCGAGTGGCGAGTGGCAAACGCAATCGCAAAACGGCAGCTGGTAGCAGAAGAAAAAAGTTTGTTCTTTATACAATCTGCTTTGGTGGCAAATCCAGAACAAGGCGGCATCGAGGGCGTTCGAAATGGTTTTTTTTTCAAAACCACGAGTACTAAGTTTTCTAAATTGAAACCATTCCATAAAACACGGCGCTTATCAGGGCCATTAAACCTTTCAAAAAAGAGTTTTCGAAATACAGTTCAATGCTTTCTAAAATAATATCCAAAATAATAATAAAACACAAATTGATTTTTTCATAATTTGTTTGCCAGGATCTGATGAGTATGTGAATTTGGCAGTTGTTCTGAGCTTATTGATAGTTGGGGACTTTCCAGATTATTCAATTTTCACCAATTCTTGAATTGTTTCCAGATTGAAAGTACAGTAATTTACAATTAGTTCGACATTTAGCTAATTGGACGGACATGTAATGCGACTTATTTAGTTGGACATTTTTGTAAACATAGAGATCCAAATTATAACCCCACATTGAAAGTCGACACCGTACCACTGTCATCGCAAATGTTTAATTACAGGTTAAAATTACCTCCAATCCGATACTGAGTGGTGGTAATGCGACGTGCCATTGAATGTAATTTACTGTAAAATATGTCACAAGCTGAATGGGAAGAAATTTTCCAACTGTGAAAGCTGTGGCGAGTGGCAAATGCAATCGCTAAACAGCAAGGTTTAGCCGAACAAGATGGGGATATCGAGTGATAACAAAACAATAAACTCTTTAGATTGAAGATAATTTTGTGATCCTGAAAAGGATCCTTTTTAGCCTGCATGTGAATCCAACGAGCGAACAAATCGTAATGAATGTATTTTTTTGCCATCGCTGCCTTTTAACGCTCATTCGTTCGTCTCGTTGGACTCGCCCTTTGGCTGAATCTGCCGATGTGTCTCTATCCTGTGAGCGTGTACCGCTAGAGTACAAAACGCGCGGATCCCAAAAAAATATCTCATTTTCTTTCAAACCGGTGTGGTTGTACGGTATCGTTTAACATCGCATCGCATCACATCATAAAAAGAAAACAAGCAGCAACGTGGACGTGTGGACTTAACAAAGGAGGACAAGTTAAGGGAAAGGCAAAGTCTCACTCGAATCGTGTCTCCAGTTCCCTGTTGGTCGCATTCACTGATTGCTCCGCAAGGGTAACTAGACCGAACGGATTGGTGTCGGAGCACTAACAGCGATTATAGAGTTTCGACCGTCGGTGTGCTCGAGTTGGCTTGCAAAGCTGCTCACGACAATCAGAAAACCCGCATCAAGAACAGAGCAGCTTCGGTTCGGCGCTCATCAAGGCAACAACTAGTTCCAGCGAGTGGTAAACGCAATCGCAATACGGCAGCAGGTAGAAGAGAGAAAAAGTTTGTTTATACAGACTGCTTTGGTGGCAAAACCAGCCACCGTAAAACACGGCGCTTTTCAGGGCCATTAAACCTTTCAAAGAAGAGTTATTAAAAGTTTTTCACAATACCAATGCATTCTAAAGTGACATAATATGACATATAATATAAACTGATTTTTTTTTTGTTTATGCTTGTTTTTGAACTTATTGGTGGTTGGGGTCTTTTAAATTGATCATTCAGTTTTCACAATCCCATGTATGGTTTCCGAATTAAAAGTGGCTTCAAATTAATGTATGTATGTAAAATGTATGCAGGATGGCATTAACGAATTTTCTCGGTAGCAATAACTGCTTTCTTTGGTTGATAACTGATGTTGAAAATTGACTGACGTTACATCTGCATTGCATAAAGAAATAACTAAGGAGCAACATGATGAGCTATGTATTTCCTGCTGCTCTGTTCTTATTTTAAAGGACTTTAATCCGAAGGTCATCCGTCCCTGTATTTACTGTTGGTTTTTCAGAACGCTTATAGCTCGTTTATTTCTCGACAGATCGTAGAGTTCGTCTCCAAAACCTCAGTTCTTTTTCATTTCTATTCACTTTGTTTGCGGAGACTACAAATCTTACAATTCATTCGTCTCCGAAACCACAGCTTAAGGTACGGTAATGTGCTCAATAGTGAAATATATGATAGTGAACGAGCTGATGACCACCTATGCATTCCCTATCACAGCCATCATTTTGATTGTACGATATGTGTATACGTCGAAAGATACGCGTCGTTGAACATTCAATAAGTACAAAGCCTTCAGAAAAAAATCAAAAATCAAGTTTGTAAAAAAAAAACGCAAAAACACAACACCAAAGGTTCTTTTCAGAACCCCCAACATGTTCATAAAGAGTAAACAGTAAACTAATCCATTTTTCAGGTAGATAGGTAGAATTCACGTAGGAGAAGAAAATAAAACAATATATTTAAAATATATATTTAGCAAAAGCTGTCCCCTTTGTATAGTCCTACGTCACTCCGGTTATGTCACCGACATTACCCACCCGTCTTTTTTCATTGCAAAAATCGGCTGGTACCGATAATGTCAACGCGAAAGTGATTCAAGATTGCTTTCACATCATTGGACACGATCTGCTGGACCTTATAAATGACTCTTTACAAACTGGGCACGTGCCAAAGGTTTGGAAGGAATCCCTTGTGATTCCAATCCCCAAAGTTAATGGGACGGATAAAGCCGAAGAGTACCGCCCTATTAACATGCTGCACATATTAGAGAAACTGTTAGAACTTGTTGTGAAAGGTCAGCTGATACATTTTATAGATAATAACACTTTGCTAATACCAGAACAGTCGGGATATCGAGAGGGACACTCTTGTGAAACCGCGCTGAATCTGGTATTAGCAAAATGGAAAGAGAATATCGAGGCGAAAGAGACTATATTTGCGGTATTTCTGGATCTTAAACGCGCTTTTGAAACAATTTCTAGGCCCTTATTGTTACAAACACTGAAGCGCATTGGAATTGCAGGGATGGCGTACAAATGGTTTGAAAGCTATTTGTGCGATAGAACTCAAAAGACTCGTTTCAACGATTCTGTTTCCGATCCCATTGGCAACTCACTCGGGGTGCCACAGGGAAGTGTTTTAGGGCCCATTTTGTTTATTTTATACATAAATGATCTGCGACGAGTTTTACGATACTGTGACATTAATTTGTTCGCGGATGATACTGTCCTGTTCATCGCAGCTAAGGATATAAAAGAAACCGCGGAACACATAGACGAAGATTTGCATTCTCTGGCTCAGTGGCTTAAATTTAAACAATTAAAGTTAAATGTTGGCAAAACAAAATACATGCTCATTTCTGCAGCAAACTCCAGTATTGACGTAAATTTTGAAATAGATGGTGAGACATTAGAACGCGTGAAAGAAATCAAATACTTAGGAGTTATCATTGATGACACGTTAACTTTCAAGTCTCACATCAATAATGTCATCAAAAAGATTGCCAAGAAGTACGGCGTTTTGTGTCGTTTGAAGAAAGAGTTGACAATAAACAGTAAAATTAAATTGTATAAATCATTGATTTCACCGCACATAGATTTTTGCTCGTCGATCCTCTTCCTTGCAAATAATACACAATTAACGAGATTGCAGCGTTTACAAAATAAAGTAATGCGTTTGATTTTAAGATGTATTAGATACACTTCCTCCAGTTTGATGTTGGACGCGCTACAGTGGCTATCTGTGAAGCAGAGAATTTATTACATGACAATGGTGTTCATCTTCAAAATTTTGAACGATATGCTGCCTCGATATTTGTGTGATCGAATTGAAAGAGGAAGTGATGTTCATAGATACAATACAAGAAACGCGAATGATGCAAGAACACCCAACTTTATGTTTAGTAGGTCGCAGAACTCGTTGTTATATAAAGGTATAAATTTCTTCAATTCGATGCCCAGAGAAATTAAACGTGCGGCAACAATGGCAGAGTTCAAGAAAATGTGTATTTCACACGTAAAATCTGTTTTGTAAACAGGTTTTATAATTTTTCCTAAATCATTCATTTATGTTTTCAATTGATAAAAATTAATAAAATTTATTTACAGGTTAAACTACCATGTTCGTACTGATGATGATGATTTTTTTTTGTTTTGTTTATGTATATTGTAAAAAAAAAGTAATAAGCGTTGTCTACGAGAGTTTGAGCCTCGCGCGCGTTTGGTCGGCCTGGACTATGTTAATGGAACACTGGCAGAACACTGATATATAATGAAATTTTTATGTGGGTCTGAAGTGGAAACTGGAATGGGGATAGCTCATTCAGAATTGTCGTAAACTATCTTATCATAAGATGGTTATATCGAGTATTTGTGAATGTGGCAGATCTCTATCATGTTCTAAGTAGACACTTTTAGATATTGGGTTCGATTCCCAATCTGTCAAGGATCTTCCCGGGTTGGAAATTTTCTTGACATGCCTTAAAAAAACTTTGGGTCTGAAGTTGGGATTATCATTATGATAATGTCGATAAGGATAGGACCATTGTTTTTCTTTTAAAGTTTTTGCCTATTTATGATGTTCGATTAATAGAAATTCATGCCTGCAACAGAGTCAGTTCGCTGTTTTGTTTTATAATACTGATATCTTAATTTGGTTAAATATAAATATTATTTATTAGATAAATCGGCCAGTTCAAACCTTTGTAGGGGTATGAGGTGGGTCATCATCATCATCATCATCATCATCATCATCATCTTTAGTAGGCTTTTGTGTGAAGACACTTTTTTTTCTGCGGTTATATCCGTTACTCTTATTTCCTTCGCGATTTTTTTTCCGATAGTGGTTTACCACATTAACCGTTCTCTTTCTAATTACAGGGCGGACTCGTTTATATACAGATTTTGAGTTTGAATCGAATCCTGTATATAATCGAGTCAAAAAAATATTTTTTATTCGTTTTTTGAATATAAAAGATGAATTTGATTTTCGATTCATCCCCTTAAAGTCAGAAAATACCTTTCTCACATGAAAAAAAATTAAATTCATCCAGATTCTCTCAGGAAGTGATAGATGTTCAAATTTGATGAAAAAAAATCATTCTACGTATATGTTCGAATTTTAACAATGACAGAGTTATAGAACTTTTTGTTTTTGTTTCGGACTCTGTTGCCTCAAACTGGCTCTATATTAAGAAGTACGCTACGGAAGACGATTATGTTGCTTTCATTTAAAAGATGAGAAAATTTAGTATAGGATATAGTAGTGGAACTACTAATTTAGTGGATTTTAATAACATTTTGGTGAAAATGTTAAAACGTAAACGTAAAGTAAATAATTTTTAATGTGTTATTATTAATTTCATCCTAAAAATTTATATAAAACTAGATCGTTTCTATGAATTAAATTGAAGCTTTCTAACCGTTCTACGATTTGTTCTTTTACACCCAACTTCTATCTTTCTTAATTTCGCTGCAATATCGATATAAACAACTCCTGGTGAAAAATCATGCAAAATCCTAATAAACACGATTTTCGCCCCACTGTACAGGTGATAGCCACTTAATTTTCACCTTAACGTTGACAGGTTACATTTCTTCTTGAAATAAGTCATACTTGAAATATACAAAAAAAATCCCAAACTGTATATAATCGAGTCCAAAATTGTATATAATCGAATCACATATAATCGAGTCTGTATATAATCGAGTCCGACCTGTATACATCTTCACGGAAGCCAGAGAGTGATTGTCCACAGGATAAGCTCAAGCCATTTCAATTTATCACCACTTTTCAGGTAGCTTCCGATAGTGCTGTGCGATTTTTCCCAATCGTAACATGTTTTGCTTGACCCATCTCTGGCAAATTACAGGGAAAGAGTGCTGATATGCGGAGCAGTAAAATCAGTACAGTACTTGCTAAAACTCGAGAGCTTGTGAGCGTTCAAATTCGGCCATTAAGCTAGTAGCTCTATAGTGTAACATTTCTAATTGCATTTTTTCAATCGTTAAGAATCGTGAATTGAATCTCAAATTATAGTCGAATGCTCCTCACATCTTTTGACAGCAACAGTTCAAATTGAGTATGAAGTCTATTATTGATACATAACTGTCTTTGTTTCAATTGGTAAGTCCCAGGTTACAGCTCAGTTAAATGCACGCCCAATATTTTAGTTTGTAACATAACAAAAAACAAATGTAAATACAAAATAATAACAAATACTCTTGGAGAAAGCATGGTGGAGCTATTTCCGTTTCGCTGCGTATAGACAGCAGGGCTCGGCGAAGTCATATTCAACTGAGGATAGTCAGCGGACTATGAAGAAATCCGTCTTCGTGTTCAATTGGAAATGAGTTTTGGCTTCTTCCAGCTGTTTCTCCATCAACATGACAACATGACGCATTTCATTTTGCCCCGTCAAATGGACTTCAATGCATATTGAAATGATTCTCTCCAAAATGAATTTGTTTCTCTCTATCTCTCATGTGTCACGGATGCAAGTATCGATGGTTGTGTTCAACGTGGTTTGACATATACTACAGGTGAGCTGGATTTTTTTGTATCGTACACGAAAATTACTCCACACATATAAAAATAGCGTGCAGAGTTGTGTTCAGAAACACTGACAAATTTGTGAATTTTGTTGACATCAACCCGTTTTTCTGTATGTTTTGAACTCGGAGACAAAGTGAACTAAAATTTTGTTTAGAATTCCGCCCAAACGATAATTTGCACGCTATTTACGAGTTTACGGTGGGTAGGTAATAAACCGTCCATACCTACTTTTTGCATCAGAAATCAAGTTGTCGTTTCATATAAACGTTTCATGGACGTAAAAATTAGTATGCGAGGAACAAAATTCATGTGAGAGGAAGTAGAAGTCTGGATTGAAGTCAGGTTGAATGAAGAGGCATGCTTATTAATCCTGGGGAGTCTGTATTTTCGACATATAGTGGGTCAAGATTGTGCTATCAGCAACGCTTCACTCACATGCTGACTGAAGAGTAGTTAGGAATCAATGGTTTCGGTATTGAAGTAATTGCGATTATTTTTCTCAGATAAACTGTAATATTCAAGAAGCGAAGATTACACATAAGTGCATCGTACCAAACGTTCAGAAAGAAAATGCTCCAAACATAATGAGACAATACATCATTTCGTTAAGGTGAAGGTGGAAGCTAGCCACAAATGGCTGCCACAATGGCGCTCATTTCTTTCAACTCATCTAACCCCTCGCCCGAAAATCAATAATTTTGCGAAACAGTGTGAAGAAAATGATCGTTTTCGCACACTTCCCATCAAGTAATATCAACCAAACTCTAATCGATTACTCACAAGATATTAAATTTTCATCTGCTGTCGCACTGTATAGTGAAAAACGTCGGAAAACTCGAGCTAGTGCTCTGAAAGTTAAATTTTCATTTTTCAATCGGCAATGGTTTTGTTTGTTGTTGTTGGTGAAAGCATCGTTATTTTTTCAACACTGAAGCCAGACAACATCATCGAAACAGCTATAAAAACCACTCAATAAAATGTTATTCCTGAGTCATAGCGTTTCATGTCATTAAAATCAATAGAATAAAATTGTGTTGATATCAATACAATTATTATTTCTACGTTTAATGGGTCTATAATGTGAGTTTCAGCAACTTTAACATTGGGTAAGAAAATTGTATTGCAGAGCTCGGAACACTGCCACGGCTGCCTATGCTTTCAAAAACAGTAAACGGAAAAGTATTACAGTCAATCAAAATGACTCGGCCAACAAAGAGAAGGGTTAAGGCTCTCCAACGTGAATATGTGAAAACAATACGATCAACGAAGGAAAATATTAAGGAATTATCAACATCGAGTTACTGTGCGGAGAAACTTGTCAATACTAAAAGAGCCCCAATTCGCATGTGTTATAAATTTGCTCATGTTACGCTCCCGTATAATCAGATTTCACTTCATATGTAAATACACTTTCTATATATATTTATATTTGCAATTGTTCATCGGAACACATCGTTCATATATTTTACTTCAGTATTGAATTGTTATTTTTTTCAAATGTATTATGTGTAATGTAATGTACTCGTGTCAGTGAAGCACCACACAGTCCGATAAGTGAATTGATCTATTTACGTACAAAGATCAAAACAAACGAAACAAATTGCTCTTTTCTCGCGAACACTATTACCCCATTTTTACACGTGGTTTTACCTATACTACTACAAAGGCTTGCTTTCACCTTCACCTTAAAGACATGTGCGACAGAGGTGACGCCCTTAGATTCCGTAAACCACCAAAAGTTTGTAAAACAGTGGGGATTTATAAAATGATGACGAGGAGAGAAATGGAGAGATATTCAATGTCTTAGCCCTCATCATATATATTTGTCAAATGTCACTTTTCCCTTCAAAATTTTGCAAACTTTTTATCCGGAAAATTTAAAATAGATTATACAGCCGCGCTTTTTCGATGATCCAACACTGTTTCTCATGACGACCAACTGATGCTCAGCATGAATTGGTCGAATCAGGAGTGTTATTTTTCTTATGATAATCAACACTATAAAAGAGGTATTGTTGTCAAGGGCAAAAATAATTAAAATTATAAAATGAACGAACTACATTTTTCCGTCAATTGTTCAATTAACCATTGCATCTCTGAAAGAGCATCTCAGCCTTTCACTGAGCAACGCAGTTTTAATGTCCCCTCTCTTTGACATAACGTTTTTCCGAACGAAATAAAAACAAACGAAGTCAAAGTCACGTAAATGTTTACTCCTGCGATTTGAAAATATTCGATAAAAAGTGGAAGGAAGAGATGCCAGATGATTTTTAAACAAAGTCTGTAAAAACATGTGAATGTCTGTTAAAAATATAGAAAAGTCTGTAAAAGTGTGCAGATCTATAGAAATGTCTTTTAACGTTAATTTTCACATATTCATTAATACTTTGTACATCGCTTTGATGCACGTAAGATTGTATTTTGTATATATATACAACCATTCCATGCCAAACCAATATAGTGGTTCTCAGATCTTCGTCAAAAGTGGTAATTTTGTTCTTTATCGCAAAACATTAGACTCGTATTTTTTTTATTTTTTCATTAGGGTGCCCATTTCCATTTTAGGGTGATCCAAAAAATAATTTTTTCCACTTTTTCCCAAAATAACTTTTTTCAAAAATTTATTACTTTCGAACCACTTCAACGATTTAGATGATTTTTGGACAAAGGGGGAAAAATGATTTTTTGAACCACCGGTTAACTTTGAAAAATCATATCTAAAAAACGAAAAAATAGCATCTCTGATATCGCGATATGTTATGTAAAAAATCCTCAGCTTTCAAGAAAAAATATAAAAAAATATAGCGCCAAAGTCGTAAAAAATTAAAAACCACTAAAATCAATAAATACTAAAATATAATTTTTCTTTTCGCAAGTTAAATATTTTTTAATAAAAGGCTGGGTCATTAGTTTCAATTTTATATGTTGATCATCTAAATCGGTTCAGTGATTCAAAAGTTATGAATTTTCGTTTGTCATTTTTGGGAAAAAGTGGAAAAAAATGATTTTTCGGACCACTTAATAGCTCGGCTAATGTGATATCATTTATTCAGGGAATGCTTTGATCGTGGTACCGCCACTGGCGCATAATTTGCAGCTTTGTTTTTTGTGCTGGTTCATAATGGCAATCAACCGTGCCGGTGGAACTGTAGTCAATTTTTTTTTTATTAAATCGTTTATTTTTACAGGCTTCGTTACATAAGTTTAAAGGAGCCAAACTCCTATCTGTATAGTTACAAGTATATATAAACATTTTTTATTAATTCTAATGTTAATGAAATAGAGAACCGATTACTCGCGGTTTGCTCGAGTTTAGAAGGGTGACATTTTTTTTCAGGAAAAGGATGGGATATAAGGATATGTTGACAATGTTCACACTCACATTCGCACTCACATTCATCATACTCAATTCTTAAGCCTAGCTTATATCTAATATGTATTTACATTTCACCTTATTCTATTGTTAGTAAGAAGGGATTTGATTTCTCGCGAAGGAAAAGGAAAAGGAGAATATAAGGATATAAGGACAATCACATATAAGGACATCACACAGATCGAACTGTAGTCAATGTTTAGTGTTGTTTGGATACCATCTATGCAAATAAAAAAAATCTTACGGGATACGTCCGAGCGGCAATTCTGACATTACATTTTACTTTCCACTTCACTTTCCTTGGTTGGCACCAAAAACATGGCCGCCTAGGACGGGGCTGGTCACAACACAAATGCCGAGGGGTGCGTCAATGTTGCGTGACGATGTGACTTGTAATTTCCATTATTTCCGAAAAGTATATAGAAAATGGGCCTGATTCTCGAATACACTTCACGGTGGAAACGAAATAAACGGCACGCCATTGAACTACGTTTTACGAGTTAGTGAAGTGTCGAAGATAATAATGAGTTTTCAGGCAGAATCAGTACTTTTCAAATAAAAAATCATTAATGAAAATTAACTTCTTCGTATCAAACTGGTATTCAATGCGGGTGGAAAACTTTGTTTTCTTCCTGTGGTATCGATATGAATTCCGTAAGATTAGCGCAATGAATATTGACTCAGACTTAGGATTTCGCGTATTCACGTTTGCATTAAGGGGGTATTCTAGTGTAGAGATACGAATTTCGGACGTTCTTTCGAGCTACGTAAAAATAAAACATAGAATATTTTTACTTTCCGTTGTATGATTATTTGTTCATCTATCTTTTAACAATAAAACAAAAATTGAACGGAGAAAAAATATTCATAACTAGAATAGTTACAAGCTGATGAAGTGAGGAAGTTAAAAAAAAAGTTGTGCCATGGCGTACACGATTCCAGCCCTTCTGGTTATCTGAAACAAAAAAAAATAGAGCAGATTCTAAATCAGTAAAGATTTAGAATCGCCGTTATCGCATGAACCTCGGACAAGTCAAAAACATGTTTTTTTGACAAAATGGCGGCCGTTTTAAAAACAAAATGCGGCTTAAAACGATTTTTCTTACGTTTCCCGATTTTTTTAAAATAGTAAAATTAAAAAAGTATAATTTTTTAGAGGTTCATGCGATAGAGAGAAACATGCAGATTGTATTTATATAAATTTGACATGAATCGATTCAGTAGTACTTGGGATATCGTGTACGCCAGTTTGGAAAAACTAGTTTCAAGAAAAACGCGTTTGAAGTTCATTGTTATGGCCGTACCAGGTTAGATACCGCTTCACTAAAATGGCTCTAACTCGGTAAATAATAGGATTTTCGATAAGTCCCTTCTAGAGTATATTCTTAAATGCCTAAACTAAAGAAATTTGAAGGATTTTTTTTTTCAAATTTATAGACTAGAATATTGCCTTAAAGGATCGACTTTTTTCGGATGGTGATAAAAAAACCAAGACAGATAATTGAGTTTGATAAATTTCCCATGGAAAGTAACTATATTAGCTTACTTGCGAAAAAAAAATCAACGCCCTTCCGGCAGTTGACCGGAACATTCGCCATGGTGGACGAAAACATGGGTGTATGAATTTTTTTGAGTTCTTTCTTCGTTTTATTTATCAATTCGTTCTCAGTTTTCGCGACGAAATTGTTGGAGTAGATTGGATGGGACGCAGCTGGGGTCGTTGGGCGGGTTCGCCGACTTGGGTACTACATCGATATCCAGCCGCTCCATTTCCTCTAACGATCGCTTCGAGTAGTGGGCCGACGCCAGATCCGTCCAGAACACCGCGTCTTCGCCCTTATGGTATTTCTCGATGAACGACGCAACTTCCAGTAGGCACTTCGTACTATAAATTTCCCCTTTCACAACCAGTCCGGAGCGTAAGAAGAGCGGCTTTGACATCCCCATCTCGCTGATTGTCAGCCACAGCAGCACCTTCTTGTGGAACTTGGTGTGTGAAATAAACTTTACTTCGGAGCTCACTTCCTTCGTGGGGAAAGTAAAATACGAAGTGCACTGCCAGTCGTTGCCATCCAGGGTGAGATAGGTCTCATCTTCCATCACCACTGCCACGTCGCCATTAACCGGGAAAATCGACCGGACCATCTTATTCAGCCGCTGCCGTCGCGTCATTGCATTGCCTGCAGCTCCGAGATCAGTGGACGGGACTTCCGCTTCATGACATGTATGTCCATGTTCGCCAGGTACCTTTTCACTGTTTTGCCGGTTGCACCGACCTCCCGGCCAAACGAACGCAGCGATGTAGCCACTTTTCCCCCGATCTTGCTCTTCAGCATTCTTTGGAGCTTCTTGTCGCTCAGGGTCGTCGGCCGTCCGGAACCGGGCTTTCTGTCGATGCTCTGATTGTTGTCCAATAGTGCCAAGATTTTAAACGCGCGCATTTCTGAACGGAGTAGCATCACTGTTTTCGTCATCACGGTTAGAGTTTGACTGATCGAACTGTCAAATTTTTTCTGTTGACTCATGGGTTACTATGATTGATGCTGCATGGGTAGTTTCGTCAGTGCTTGTGAAGGCAAACCCATGAAATATCGGCAATTTGTGTCCATTTTTTTTTAATGCAAGCGTTATTTCGCATTATTTCCGTTTTTTTTTTTTTGAAGACATGTGCAATCTAGAAAAGCTAAAAATCAAAAAGAAATCGATATGAGGTATTCATTTATTCATTTATGATTTGATTGGTTCTTTGAGATTGAAAATTTCAGAATATCGAAGCAGTCCTTCTGATGTTCAAATATTCAAATGTCAATAATCGACTGTGCCAACCAGATTTCGTGAGCTCAGCACAATTAATATTTACTCAGACGAGACTTAGTATTTTCGCGTACTACTTGAAACAGTTGTTTGGATTTTCGCCCACTTCACAACTTATACTGGCGCCTGCCCTTATGGGACCCCACAGTTATCCCTCCTTCCAAAATAACAATGCACTACTAGAGTGCCACGGTGCAACGTTCGTCTGGTAGTGTCGGGGATTGTTCCCACCGCCCACTTGTCTCAGGCAGGCAGGGTTGCAACACAATCCCTAGCCCTAGAAAGCCCTAGACGCGAACAATTGCAAATCTATCAATCTTCATCGTTCACAGATCGGGGGGCCGCAGCTTCGAACCGTTCTCGATTCAGCAGACGTAATTTGAGCTATGGAGTGCACACATTGTTAGGGATCACGTTTTTCGAGCCGAGAGAACGGATCGAAGTGGAGTCATCGCGGTGATGTCAACATGTGGCGGGACAAAATTCGTCGCAAACGAGCGCCGCAGACGAACCTTCCATTATGAGTCGCAAAAACTCTCGTACGTATTGTATCAGCGCCATCTGTCGGATCTTTTTGCGAAGCGAACCCGAAGCGAATTTGATCTGGGTTGCTTTGTGTTGTTGTTGTTGTTGTTTTTTTTGTTGCGTTTGTGAGCTAGTCTGTGACTCTGATTGACGGATGGTTCCATTACTCATACTCTGTGCGGCTGACAAACGCTCAGACAGCTTTTCCTGCCCTCCACACCAAAGTCAATGCAATCCGGGTCGGGGTGGGTAGGAGGCGGTGAGAGGCCGCCACCACCACCATAATTATGCAAACTGATCCCGTTAAATCATCGAGCAATCGAGCGCGGGCATTCCGGTGAAGGCTTGATTACACCTCTCAGTCCCAATCACACGGCGCACAGCAAGAGATGCCAGCGAGATACATAGATATGGATAGAAGGAAGTGAATGGATCTCAGGCCTTTTACCTATTTCTTCACATCCCACAAAATGCATTAGCGAGCGCGATCGGAGAGATTTCACTCAATCACCCGTTTCCCAAGTGGTGGATTTGAAGAGATCGAAGCGCATGTTTTCGTTGATTATAAGGTCTCAAACCCTCCTCCCCCTGATTTGCATAAGGTACCTATTCGTAGCCGGAGTGCAAATGACACCCGCTTGAAAGGGCGTAATTAGCAAAATTCGATGGATTGCGGGCGAGAAAGCCAGACAGACACACAGTCATCTCCGTTAGCCCGAGCGGAGGTTAGCTTTCTTCCCCGGAAGGGAAACAACCAATCGCGTGTTTGTGTGTGTTTACTTGACAAGCGGCGGCGGAAAGTGCGCCAAATTGTGTTTACCTTTCCTATGCCATGGTAACGTCAGAAGAAGATTTATCGATTAGTTATTTAGCTACCCCCCTTTGTGGACCATATCTTTCTTCTCCCGATTTGGCTTGTTTGAAAGAGTGTGTTTTATTTCTTCATCCTCCGGGCGTCTCCATCGGCAAGCGGTGGGAAAACGAAAGAATTGAGCCATTGTTGTTGCCTGTTGATAGTCGAGTTGCGTGCGGCGAACCGATCCAAGTGGGCTGTGAGGTACAAACGTCAGTCTGCTTCCCATACGATGCCGTTGACAGCTCGAGGGGCGAACGAACTCAAACTTAGTTGTCAGCGTGACGAGGGTTGACAAATGGAATGAAGAAACCCGGCTTTGTGAAGAACTAATCGGAGCGTGCTAATCAAAACAAACTTAACGAACAGGGATATGTAAATAGAGCGAAAGTGTTCGACAATATGTGTTTGTTTCAATAAACAGCTTAACTAGATTGACAGCTCTAACATGTTTCTCCCTTTTCTTCTGGTTTCCAGGTACGTAATCCTTCCAGCAGTGACATTTTGACGACGGCTGTCCGAATCGTCCGAAAAGCCAAACGCGCTGATGCAACGGTACATCAGGAAACGCGTTACTGGGTCCGCGCCACAATCGCTGATAAATTATACATGTGTCATGTCGCGCAAGTCGCCGTTGCCAACGACAACGTGTGCCATTCATTTCCTGTTGGGTAGGGGAACCCGGGGCAAGAGTGCCACCTTAAGCTAATACGCGTTTTTGAATGCTTTTCTGTTATATTTTTGACGTAGGACTACGTCTTTCATTTCTGTACCGGGGTGTAAGTTCAAAGTTTCGAAAACGAGAGAGTGACGCTGGAGTGCAAGATTTTGAATATTAATACCTCTTTACCGGCTGAATGAAGTGGTATAATAATCACTTCATCCGAAAGATGAAATGTGAACGAGTTAGGGGCTGTCCACATACCACGTGGACAACTTTAGGGGGGGGGGGTGTAGGTGGTAAAACAATGTCCGCGCTTGTCCACGGAGAGGGGGGAGGGGGTATTGATCGAGTCCACGTGGACAGGAAGACTATTTTTTTTAAATACAACCACCCGTGTTCTGATAAAAATATACGTGGAATTAGGTAGCTGATTCGGATTATTTCAGGAGGTGATAGAGGATCATATTTGATGAAAAAATTCTACGCATTTGGTCTATTCTCAATTTTGAAATTACGCTACTCAGAATAATTATGCTACTAATTTAAAAAATAGGAAAATTTTGCGTAGAATGCAGCTGTAAAACATTTGAATTAATGGAACCAAGTAACTTTTAGAGGTGAAGATGAAACTTAAATTTTTGTGCTTATATATGTTTATATGCATGATAAACTGGATTTTCCTAAAATGCACGCTAAACTGGATTGTTTCTATCAACCAAATTGAAGCTGTCCAACCATTCTACAATTCTTTCCTTGACACTAAACTGTTATCATTCTTTTTATCTTGCAAAATTTAAATGATTCACAACATAATTTATGCACAATTTTCTCAAATAAAAGCAATTGAATCGTGCTAAGCAGCGTAATTTTTGAATTAAAGTCAGTTTAAGGCAAAAAAAAACGGTCTCAAGGAAAAGTTCAATAATTCTTTCGAAGATGAGATTTGACCATAAGCGTGGAAGATTTTTTTCATCAAATACGATCTTCTATCACCTGAAATATTTCGGATCAGTTACCTAACAACTTGTATATAACAATATTTTGAACAGATATAATAGTATTCGATATTCTATTCAATTTATGAGAAAGTTTTCTCAGCAGTTTAACCCATTAATGACCAAGCTGTAAAAATTATTTTTTTAACGAACTCCATTGGAGTTATTTTGTTTATTGGCGTTACAGAAACCCAAATCTTCAAGAAATATTTTTTTCCGTTCTTCCGTTTTCTGGAAAATGACAAAAAACCGAGAAATCGCCAAACAAAAACAATGGCTAAAACTTACATTTATGATCCTGTAGGAGGTTCAACCCAATTGTTTTTTTTTTCAACATCACAATGTGTGTTCTTTTATCAAAGTAATACTGTAAGAAAGTTTAAATATTTTTGCATTTTAGAAGGTTATGTTTTGTATTAGGTTATGTGAGGTTATGTACTTTTCGCACATAGTTGCTTTAATCTGAATTTATTGTCCAATAAAGTTATACAAAATCGAATAAAATTGATGGTAAGTTATAGCTAATAAATTGAGCTATCATTTGATGCCAAAACCTTACCATATGGCAGCTTTCCAAAGCCATGAACAATTATCGAAGATGCTGTTCGATTTTTCGAACGCTTGGCCTGAAATGGGTTAAACATTTCTTCATGTTTTTGAAGAATCATTTAACTTTCTATTAAATTAATTGATTTCTCAAAAACTTATTTCAATCGGGCAGGAGATTTCAAACCAAAAATGTGCAAATTTAAAATAAAGCGAGGATCGGGCCAGCGTCTGATTAATTTGGCGTTGAATTGTTCTTTAGTAAACTGTTTGAATTTGATAAGTGATGTTTTGATAAGGATTTTAGCGGAGGAAACCCAAAGAGCAATACAAATAATTTTTCGGGCAAGATTAGTGAAAAAAATCAATGAGTCGTGAGTTTTCTGACGTATACACCGATTCTGCATTCCGTCGGACTTGCATTCCGTTCGAAACCATTATTTCGTTCGAGATATAATTTTGAATTCCCCATTCTTTGCCCATTTAATGTTCGAAGAGAAGCAGATTGAACGGAATGCAAGAACAACTTGAACGGAATACAGAATGGAATTTTATCAAGTCGATCGAAATATTTCGAATCGATCGAAATACAGAATTGGGTAGTTTTTCCCCGCGAGCATTTTGAAAGCCATCTAGACACTCAATGAAGAATGGTCAATAAGCAGTTGAAAAATTAAAAATATATACATTGAAAATATTTCTAATACGCTATCAGTACCCTTTGAAAATTCCTGGAACTATTGCGGAAAAGGTGCGCTGATGACTTAAAGTGATGCGAATGTGTAAATAAATCGACATTTTCTGTGACCAATCGTACTCCGGAGTTCTTCAAAAAACTACACTCGACAAAAAAAAAAGAAAATAGAGGAGCAAAATGCGACATCGAAAATTTTGAATGATTTTTGATACGGTATAGCTATGTTATAAAATAATGCATTCGTCAAAGCAACAACTGGACCTTGTATAGAATATTTTCAAGTTTGCAGTGGGCAGATTTGATCATCGATTTGCGGTGCGTTCATTATTTCATGAAATATTTATGATTCAAAATTAAAGGATAAACGGATCATTCAATAGAAAATACCTCTGTAGAAAATAGTTATACTGAAACTTTCTATGAATCAAATGAAAGCGAAATAATCAGGCCGATTGGATTGCTATTGTGAATATATTTTTAAAATTTATAGAAACTTTGATAGCAAACGCTTTATTTTTTCTTGCAATGTCTTTTGTCTACAACGCATATACACATTAAACTAAAATATGTTCGTACGATATCCATAAACCGGAAATTTTTAGTTTGAAAATGCCGAATTTTTTGTCTTCATTTCATGATTTATATCGAAAATACAGGCGTTTCGAAATCGCTTAGAAATTTCTACCCTTTACTCCTCAATCCTTTATCAAATGAAGATCTTAAGATATCAGTGCATGGTCTCTATGCCATCTTTTCTTTTTAATTGATAAAAAAAATATATGCAGATAAAATTGTTCTGCTTGTTTTCGTGCGCTTCATAAACTCGAAAAGTTCGCCACTGATGGAGCTCATATTATGACACAATATAAAACCCACTTCAAGGATTGTTGTTGCTACTGCCAACCCTCAGGAAGCTATAAGATTTTCAGATGGAATAAGCACACTTCTGAAGTAAAGCTGTGAGCTTGAATCAACTTTCTATTATTGAATACGTATTCTATGTGGTAGCAACACATTTTTTTGCAAGTGTTTAAAAAATCGTGAACTAAAATTGTATCCGATAATGATTTTAAATCCATTTAATTCCCTTCGATTGGCGTTAATCAAGATCAATCTTTGGAATTGTGTGATGTAGATTCGGGTGCGGATTGTTCAACTGTATATTGCGCGTTTCTGTGTTGGCAAAGCGTGGCAGGGTACAGCTAGTAAAATTTGAAAAAAAAAACTTAAATGGACTTAAAATTTAATGTAAGCACAATCCAGTTATCCAGTTTCCTCAATTATTCTAATTAAATAAGCAAAAATGTCCACGTGGACAACAGGGGGAGGTGTATGAAAATGTCCACGCTTGTCCACGGAGGGGAAGGGGGGAGTGTAAAATCGTGCTTTTTCTGTCCACGTGGTGTGTGGACAGCCCCTTATTTGGTTGTCACCTTTTGGTCCAAAAAATCGTTTTAATAGCCTATAATTACTTTGAAAGCAAGCTATTAATTCATAGCAATCTAGCTCATTGATGATGATTGGTGATCACAATATGTTCCCGAACACGGACGCAAAATCTAGGCACCTGGAGAAAGCGTCATAGCGACATGCAAGCTGTGATTTCTTTTGCTCGCTGGCATTAGTGTTTGAGAATCCATAGCGGACACATGCAAGGCGTTAGTACTTTTACTCGCATCTAGTGATCTCCGATTTTTGAAATTAATCGTTCATCAGCTAATCGAATACTTTTCAGCAGTTTGCTATTCGATACGATTAATCGCTCCAAATAATCGATTAATCCATTAATCGTTGCACTTAGAGAAATAATTAGTTAGACTTATACTTTTCATTTGCTAGAATCGGCTGGCTTTCTAGCAAATGAGAAATATTAGTCTAATTATTTCTCTCAGTGTGACGATTAATTGAAAAAAGTGTTCATTCTGCCTGAAAATCATTCATTATATTTTACGCTCCCCTAAACTCGTAAACGAAGCTCAATGCCGTCAACGCGATAATGATTGATCTTCAGGATAAAACAACAGCGGCCGTACGGCCGGATTTGGATCGATTAATCGACGTAAATTATTCGTTCGCCTTCAGTTTCTATTCTGCGCATGGAGTGATCATGAAAAATCTCGTGTTATTCTCACGAAAACAAAAATGAATCATGTATCAAACACCTTCAGTTGCTTTTACAATGCCACTCAAATACCATCGGTTCGTTTCGGGACCCCCAACAAGTTCGAAAGAGTTGAATTTTATGTTAATAATAATTCCATACTTATACTCATCCACCCACACACTAACCAGAAAAACTTTTAACAATATTTCAAAATAGTCATTAATTCATTCATTAAGAATTAATTCAGATGCAATTTCAAAGAAATGATTACCGAGCCAACGGTAGTCCTATGTCTACCTTGCGGTTATATCACAGAAATTACCCACTTCTCAAACTGTTCAAAAGTTATGTTTACTATGAGAATGTTTCATTTAAAATACAAAAATACAAGCAAAAATGATGGTTTTTGGCTTGTATTTTTCCAGTACGGGGCAAGAGTGCCATCTCGACGGAACAAGAGTGTCCATCTCATAAAAAAATATATTTTTTTATGGAAAAAGCACTGTGAAAAAAACCGGCACTGTGACAAAAACCGGCAAGCCAATCTTCTCCGGCCAATTTGGATGTTTTGTCGAAAGAGTGATCTAAATTCTTTCACTCTGCGATTTTATACCCTAGGTTCGGGGTGTCGTGTGTTGTCAGCCCATAAAATAACTTCTGCATATTAGGAATATGACTCACGAGTTACTCCTCCTGTTGTTTAGAAAAGACAGTTTTAAAACGGCCTAACGTCTGCACATGTTTGGCCAATGTTCTTCTGGGCAAACTATATTCCTCCGCAGCTCGTCTCCATGATTTACAGAATGTTCGGCAACAACTATATTTTCCATCTGCCACTGGTTTCAGAACGAAATCCGTTCATATTTACAAACTATGACCACAACAAACACAACCACGATTACACTATTTGCGTTTGACAGATCGAAATCGAGGTTAGGACCTAGGTAGTGCGGACTGAATCAAAACGGCTGTCAAGTAAGATCCAATTGAAATGTCAAAAGAGATCCAACGATCAGGAGTGTTATTTTTCTTATGATAATCAACACCTAGGTAGTGCGGACTGAATCAAAACGGCTGTCAAGTAAGATCCAATTGAAATGTCAAAAGAGATCCAACGATCAGGAGTGTTATTTTTCTTATGATAATCAACACTATAAAAGAGGTATTGTTGTCAAGGGCAAAAATAAGTAAAATTATAAAATGAACGAACTACATTTTTCCGTCAATTGTTTAATTAACCATTGCATCTCTAAAAGAGCATCTCAGCCTTTCACTGAGCAACGCATTTTAAATGTTCCCTCTCTTTGTCATAACGTTTTTCCGAACGTAATAAAAACAAACAAAGTCAGAGTCACGTAAATGTTTACTCCTGTGATTTGGAAATATTCGATAAAAAGTGGAAGGAAGAGCTGCCAGATGATTTTTAAAAAAAGTCTGTAAAAACATGTGAATGTCTGTTAAAAATGTGGAAAAGTCTGTAAAAGTGTGCAGATCTATAGAAATGTCTTTTAACGTAAATTTTAATTAATACTTTGTACATCACGATGCACGTAAGATTGTATTCTATATATACAGCCATTCCATGCCAAACTAATATAGTGGTTCTCAGATCTTCGTCAAAAGTGGTAATTTTGTTCTTTATCGCAAAACATTAAACTCGTATTTTTTTAATTTGTCATTAGGGTGCCCATTTCCATTTTAGGGTGATCCCAAAAATAATTTTTTTCCACTTTTTCCCAAAATGACTTTTTTCAAAAATTTATAACTTTCGAACCACTCAACCGATTTAAATGAATTAGATGATTTAGATGATCGACATATCAAATTTAAGCCAATAAGCTTTAATTGAGAAATATTTAACTTGCATATAATATGGATCCTATTTTTAATATGGCTGAGAATTTTTTACATAAAATATCTCGATATCAGAGATGCTATTTTTTTCGTTTTTGGAATATGATTTTGCAAAACTAATCGATGGTTCGAAAAACAATTTTTCCCCATTTTTCCCACTACAAAAAGTCATAACTTTCGAACTATTGGACCGATTCATATCATCGACATATTAAATTGAAGCTTACGAGTTATTTTTCTTTGAAAAAATATTACTTTTGCGAAAAAATTGAATTTTGTTTTTGTAATTATGGATTGAGTTAGTTTTTCATAGTTTTCTCGGTTAAAGATAGGAGCGCTATATTTTTTTATATTTATTATGGAAAGCTGAGGATTATTTACCTAACATATCTCGATATCAGAGATGCTATAATTATCGTTTTTAAGTTAGAATTTTGTAAATTTAACATGTTTTAAGTCTTCGATCAATATTCATATGTGACTAAACTAGACCTATGCTACTAGAATCCAATCTTCCCGCAAGTGTGAATTTTGCTTATTGGCTTCAATTTAATATATCGATCATCTAAATCGGTTCAGTAGTTCAAATGTTATGATTTTTTGCAAAAAGTTATTTTTGGACAAATGGGGAAAAATGATTTTTTTTTTAAATCATATCTAAAAAACGAAAAAATAGCAACCCTGATATCGAGATATGTTGTGTAAAAAATCCTCAGCTTTCAAGAAAAAATATAAAAAAATATAAAAAACGACTACAATCAATAATTACTAAAATATAATTATGTTTTTCGCAAGTTAAATTTTTTTTTATAAAAGGCTAGGTCAATTTTATATGTCGATCATCTAAATCGATTCAGTGATTCAAAAGTTATTAATTTTCATTTGTCATTTTTGGGAAAAAGTGGGAAAAAATGATTTTTCGGACCACTTAATAACTTATGTGCTGTAAGTGTGTTTAAATGTTTCAACGATCTACACATACATACATACACATACATACACAAACATACGCGTTGTTAATTTTTATAAAAAACAGTATTTCTCCGTTGATATATTGGACATCCACCAAGGCTTGCGGTCTTGTCGTTGATGAAATTTATAAAAAAAATACAGTGTATATTTTCCATCCGCCATGCAAGGCTATACAAGTTTTAGATCACCACACGGCCATGAACCATGTCTGTTGTAACAATATCGAACAGTAACCCATATTTCGTCATAAGCAGACCCGAAAGCAAATGTAAGTTGTTGAAAATAGAATGAAAATTTTTATTCGATGTTGTTTAAATACTTAGAAGACATAGTCCTGACCCTAACTTAACTATTTTTCTATAAATCTCCTTG
The DNA here is from genome assembly GCF_029784135.1 of Toxorhynchites rutilus septentrionalis. NCBI lineage: Eukaryota > Metazoa > Arthropoda > Insecta > Diptera > Culicidae > Toxorhynchites > Toxorhynchites rutilus. The sequence continues at coordinate 198,584,248 of NC_073744.1, forward strand.
CATTTCAGCAAAACAATCTTATCTAGAACAGAAAATAATTATCAGAGACAATTTTTGTTCAAGATTTTTCCTTACCTGCAGAGAATGCAATTGTTCATTAATTGTGAATAACCGTATCCTCTCTTTCGTCTGCAATGATGTCAAGGCAAAAGTACTTATGTGTATGAGTTCCAAACATCATACACACCAGATGGGCCAACAAGAAGGACTGCCGGGCCGCAGGTTGAGTATCGCTTGTCTAACGTCATGTTAGACAATATTGATATATACTAAATATAATAACTTTTCTGTATTAAAACTATGGAAAAATGTCATATGGTGAGTCAAATATTTTTGATGTGATGAATGTTTTACAGATATGTCTGTAAATTTACAAACATATTTGTAAATCTGGCATCTCTGGTGGTCTGAGAATTTATTGCAAGAAATCGCTTGAAAACATGCATGAATTTGCTTGAGAATGAAGTGGATTGAATTAGGACTATGGCATTTTTACCCCGGTAATAATGGCTCCTTTTGCCCCGGAAGTTGAGAGATAACAAATTTTATTTTTTATTGAAATAAATGCGTACGATTTAAATTAGTTCATAGAGTAAGTTGAAGAAAATTTGTATTTATGGGTGGAGTCATGCAAACATATAGAAACTGAGGGTATTTCGTTAATATGCGCCTGTGCCTTCTTATATAGATTGCAGTTGTAAGAAGCTCAGTTATTTGTTTTCCATTAAAACATATTTAAGGTTATGGCTGATAATATGTGAGATATATGCAGTATCTGTATAAAACAAAGTTCTGTAGTTAAATAATTGTAAAAGATGGAAATAGGCAAAATAATCAGATGGCCACTCTTACCCCGTATGGCACTCTTGCCCCGGGTTCCCCTACAAGGCCCGTTTGGCCAGTGGAAGTGGACACAGGCAAGAAAAATCCCGAGAATCGCCGCTATCCATCTTTGCTCGGATCCGAGTGCGATGGGGCTTCCTGTGCGCCGCCCTACCTTGCTTTCTTTCTTTCTTTCTCTTTCTCGACATCTGCCAACGCCGCGGCGGCCGTTATTCACCGCAATCAATAAGCTGTGCTGCTGCAGCTGATTGATTTCCTGCCCGCGCTTTTGACAGCTAACTCTTCTTTTTTTTTTTGTGTGTTCACCAGTTGGAGCCACTCGGCGGATTTTCAAGGCCAACTTGGACACGGTGAAAGAAAGTCAATGAAGCACAGTGGGATGGGGGAGAGCGAGAGCGCATGATAAAAAACGCAACGGAGCGCGTTGTTCGTAATCAATGCCGAAAATTGAGATTTATGACAGTTCGGTACACCCGCAGCGGAGAAGCAGCACCCGTTTAGGCTTATTTTATTGCTTTTTGTTTCCTTATTTGCTACTGGCCACTGGCTTCGTGGTTTGTGTGGTTTGTTGTCTAAATTCGGACGAAAGCCGTGATTGGTGGTGATAAAATTCAATAAGCATATAATCGCTTGCACCAGGGAGCTCCCGTCGATGTTTGGTGAGATGGAATACACAGAGATTAGTGTCATAATTGACGTTTCACTGCTCGTCGGGAGGGGAAATGGCTAAACTTTGTGAGGCATTCTTTGTTTTTGGGGTTAGTGGATATTTTGTCACTATAGTGGGCAGCGTGAAATGAAACGCTTCGCGGAAGTCTGACATAGAAGCAATATTAAAAGTAATTGATTCAGTAATGCCTCTTCCTAAAATAAGAAACAAATCGAAACTTGTTTATTTGGAAATCTCTCGGATTACGAGGTGCGACAATTGAATTCCATTTTTTCCATTAAAACAGGTAAGTCAAGTTAGTATCAGAACGTTATTACTGGCTTTCACAAAAACACCGATTCCATCGATGTTCCGATGGGAAATTGTTTGGAAATTGTCAGGACTATTCAAATATTTTTTTATAATTTGAAAAAATACGTTTGTGAGTAAAAAGGAATTTCAAACTTTAATATATTTTTTTTCAGTGTAAATTGAAAAATGTGATATTTTTCCATAAAAATAAACAATTCCCTACATTTCATCTTTTGACGAGAAATTTGTAGGTATTATAGTTTTTGAGTTGATTTTTTTTTGTAAAAACCTGTGAAAAATTTTGAATGGCATACAATATTAATATTTCACTAGCTGACCCGGCCAATTTCGTCCTGCCAAAATTTGTTTTTTGTTATCAATACCTTCAAACATTCACGTTTTCTTACTATGAACTAGTTCATGGGTCCAATCGCAGAACTGTTCATTGATTGATCTTCTAATCGATCGCGTTGAATTTACCTTTTACTATAAAATTCGTAGTATTTCTAACAAAACTCATCATTATAATATCAGATTATTTTCAGACACAATTCTCGTTCAAGATTTTTCAACCATTTGCAAATACAGGTCGGACTCGATTATCCGGAATTTTAGACTCGATTATCCGGAGTATTTTATTTTTGATTTTCGGAAATTTTGAATAATTTGTATAATAATTCCATATTGAATAGCCAATATGGGTATCAAATGAAAGGGCTTGGCTAGTAGGATACAGTTATTTATGAAAAATGCAAATCTATTGCCATTATAAAACTGCGTATTCCATGATCTTGAAAAATTCAATTTGGCCGCCGCAAAAAAAAGGCTGAATGGCTTGACTTGGAGAATACACTACATTATCAACAACACAAACATGAGTGAAGGAACGGATGCGATAACTACTAACTGTTAGTTGTTTAATTATTTTCTAGCTTTTACATTAATCCGTATAACCTCAAAAGCTGTTTTATTTATTTTATTTTCTACAATGGTATCTCTACAATAAAACCATTCACCTTTTTTTTCAACTGTATTCTATTAGTCAAATCATTTTATTTGATAACAATACAGGATAACTTCGATATAACGTACATTTTACTTTCAAAATTGTACGTTGTATCGAATTGTACGTTATATCGAAACATATTAAAGAACTCAGAAACGTAGCTTATATTATTTTATTGTGTAGCTGTTTGAGTAAGGTCAATGGATAAATTCAACTAGAAGACGAAGCCAACCTTTCTCATGATGTTTCTCTTCGTACTGTTGATTAAAATTTGATTCATTTAGAATCCGGAATCACAAAACAGTTGTACTTCGGGATTGGTTAAAAGTACAAACCAAGCTTCAGTATCAACATGCAGATAATTCATTGTCCTTTCAGAAAAATACTATTCAAAAAATTATTCCTTTGGACTTCGAAAATGTGTACGTTATAACGAGGGTACGCTGTATCGAAGTCTCCCTGTATTGAGGGGAATGCAAAAAATACATAGTCGACTATTTAGTGGCGGTTACCTTTTCGAATTTATGTTGTTCATAATGTAGTCTATTCTCCAAGTCAAGGCATTCAGCCATTTTTTAGGGGCGGCCAAATTGAATTTTCCAGCAGTATTTAATTAAAGGTATGTTCCAAATTTCAGAACAATCAGTGATCAGGAACGGGGTCAAATTTCAATTAATGTGGGGCAATCCTACAAAACACTCAAACATACATACAAACAGGGCAAGCTGAATGAAACCATTCAACAGGATTCAGTTATTTGCGGACTGTGGCCATCTTGGATTTGAATTTTTCATGATCTGCTATGTTCTACTAGTCGAGTACTTTCATTTGATACCCATATTGATGTGGTTTTGAAAACAAAAATATATATATGGCGCCACTTTGTGGTGGCGGCCATTTTGGATTTGCATTTTTACACAGTTATTTATCTGTGTTCTACTAGTCAATCCCTTTCATTTGATACAGGTCAGACTCGATTATATACAGACTCGATTCTATATGATTCGATTATATACAATTTTGGACTCGATTATATACAGTTTGGAAAAAAAAAAATTTTTTATATTTCAAATGTGACTTTTTTAAAGAAGAAATGTAACCTTTCAACGTTAAGCATTCTTTGTGTGGACACCGACTGGACAACATCGTTGCTGGACGAGCTGGACGGCGAGGGATTGAGTGCCTTTCTCAAGGCAAGAGGGTGGAGGTGGTAGCGCTGGAGTAAATAGAGTAGAGTTTTCAAAGGGCCTTTCTCAAGGCTAGAGACGAATGAACTGCAAAAGTTTAAAGTCTCTATAATACAAGACCTTCCTTCCTTCCCTCAACGTTAAGGTGAAATTTGAGTGGCTATTAAAGCAATTCTTTATATCGATATTGCAGCCAAATTGAGAAAGATAGAATTTGGGTGTCAAAGAACAAATTGTAGAGCGGTTTGAGAGCTTCAATTTAATTGATACGAACAATCCAATTAGTACAATTTTTAGGATAAAAGTAATAATAACACATTAAAAATTATTAACTTTTATGTTTTTCACTTCCAAAATGTTATTAAAATACACTAATATAGATGTTCCACTACTATATCCTATAATAACTTTTCGCATCTTTCAAATGAAGGCAACAGAGTTGTCTTTCGTAGCGTACTTTTTAATGTAGAGCCAGTTTGAGGCAACAGAGTCCGAAAAGTTCTATAACTCTGTCATTGTTGAAATTCGAACATATGCGTAGAAGGCCTCTCAAACTATCACGAAAACCTTCCCCTGCCTCAAAAACCCCTACATACCAATTTTCATGTTAATCGGTTCAGTAGTTTCCGAGTCCATAAGAATCAGACAGACAGACAGAAATCCATTTATATATATATATATATATATATATATATATATATATATATATATATATATATATATATATATATATATATATATATATATATATATATATAGATTTGCCAGGGCCACATGAAAAACCAGTCGACAATATGGGTTTTATTGTGTAAAAATTTAGATTTTCATGAAAATGTTATTTTTGGGATATTCCAGTTTGAAACTTTAGTTTCATTTTTTTGTCGGTAACAAAAACTTTTTTTTCTGTGTGTACTTTTTCTAGAACCGCAAATTATAACCTATCACTTCATACTTCGAGCCCAAGCCCGTATGCTCGCACCTTCCTCTTTACCCCGTCCATAAGGTTCTGTACAACGTCAGGTTGTAGTTTTTTTTGAACAGAAATCCATTTTCTCTTGAAGTCCGCCTCCGATTTGACAACTTTTGGGTTCTTCCGGAGGGCCTGCTTCATAATCGCCCAATATTTCTCTATTGGGCGAAGCTCCGGCGCGTTGTGCGGGTTCATTTCCTTTGGCACGAAGGTGACCCCGTTGGCTTCGTACCACTCCAACACGTCCTTTGAATAGTGGCACGAAGCGAGATCCGGCCAGAAGATGGTCGGGCCCTCGTGCTGCTTCAATAGTAGTAGTAAGCGCTTCTGTAGGCACTCCTTAAGGTAAACCTGCCCGTTTACCGTGCCGGTCATCACGAAGGGGGCGCTCCGCTTTCCGCAAGAGTAGATCGCTTGCCACACCATGTACTTTTTGGCAAACTTGGATAGTTTCTGCTTGCGAATCTCCTCCGGAACGCTGAATTTGTCCTCTGCGGAGAAGAACAACAGGCCCGGCAGCTGACGAAAGACCACTTTGACGTAGGTTTCGTCGTCCATTACCAGGCAATGCGGCTTCGTCAGCATTTCAGTGTACAGCTTCCGGGCTCGCGTCTTCCCCACCATGTTTTGCCTTTCATCGTGGTTAGGAGCCTTCTGAACCTTGTATGTACGCAGGCCCTCCCGCTGCTTGGTCCGCTGGACGAATGAACTTGACAAATTCAGCTTATTGGCGACATTCCGGACCGAACTTCTCGGATCACGTCTAAACTGCTTAACTACGCGCTTGTGATCTTTTTCACTAACGGAGCATCCATTTTTGCCGTTCTTCACCTTCCGGTCGATGGTTAGGTTCTCGAAGTATCGTTTTAGTACTCTGCTGACCGTGGATTGGACGATTCCCAGCATCTTACCGATGTCCCGATGTGACAACTCCGGATTCTCGAAATGAGTGCGCAGGATTAATTCACGACGCTCTTTTTCGTTCGACGACATTTTTCCAAATTTACGAAAAATTGACAGTGAAGCATGGCCAACGTGATCTATACACTCTTATCTGATTATAAGCGAAAGCGGAAGATATAATTCCTAAAAATTAAATTTCTACAGCGTTTTTTCCAATTTGATGTGACACACCCTTTATAATCATTCTTTAGCGGAATAAATATATCAAACCGACCCACCAGCGTGATTGTTCTGGTCGTGCTGCTCCAGTAGGTTTCGCAACCGCTCCATGTTGAATTTAAAATGATTTGGTCGATTACCATAGGCATGCTGTTGGATTGGCTCATTACGTGTTATCAAATCGTAGTTCATCAGCACCCATTTTGACACGAGTGTTGCGGCGCAGTTTTATCTCTTCGAAAAGTTTCTCGCGTAGTTTCCGTTTGATGATGCCTCCGTCCTTGATCAGATTGTGCCGATAAATTCGTACCACGTACGATTCTATTTCATGCTTTTGCCCTGATGATAGAACAAAAAATAACACTTTTTTTAAATGCTCAATAAAACCACGTACGATTAAAACGCTGCTTGCTTGGAAAGAAAAGCATTGATTGCGCGGCTAGAAGGATAAAATATACTCAAAACATCCTTCTGCTCTGTTTTTAATTCGACCGCTGATTGTAGATATCTGAAAAAGTAGAAGCAATTATGAGAAATTGGTATACGAAAAAATTCAGAAAATTACCTGCCTACAGTAAAGCGCGAGCAGCTATTTTGCCAACGAATGCATTTGTCACCAAAAGATATGATTTGTTTTGTAAACAAATTTGTTTTTTCACGAGCAATGGCCGAACAGCAATTTTGACATTACGGTCCACCTATAGTATAACGCCTTGGTCTGGATCTGTCATTTCGATTTTCGTTTGGAATCTATAGGTTTTCGATGCAACCTAGCCCGAAAATCTATGCGTTTGAGGTTAGCGAAGATGGTTTTTTTCAACTCTGGTTCAAACTCCATTCCCGAAGCTTGACCTTTTTTTGTGAATTGCCAATTATTGAAGTACTCGCATGGCATGACTCATAAAAAGTGTGCTGTTTCCCTATAAGGTTCTTTGCAGATCCAAAATATCAGCCAGGAGCAGAACTAGAACCTCTTGCGTCATAGTGTATAGTGTAAGTGTAAAACCCTCAGTTTTTGTCCACCGTGAAAGTTGAGTAAATTCCACAATTTGAGTGTTTATTTTTAATGCCGACACAGAAGCCGTAAAATTCGATCGCCGCAGGAATTTTTGTAATTTATAGCCCTTCCCGGGGTTGCTTGATGTCTGACGACGACTCGGCTCGTTGATCATTTCGGTATGCGTGTGAGTGTCACAATATGGCGATCATTAAATCGACCCAGCATCATCAGCGTGGGAGGATCAGCGTATTTTGTGCTGTTTACATCTCTCTCACGTAAAACAAGTCATCACCACGATGAGGCAGACGAATCCGAATATAATGACAGTAACGTGCAGCGTTAAACGTGGTAATTGATATCGCAGTCTCCGGGGATGATCTTGATGGGGTTTCATCAGTTTTCTGTCGCCGTCAGCTGGAACCAAAACCGGGTTTTTATTATGGCCTGCCTCGATCGATCATAATCAGCTGCGCAGCACTACTGACAGCGTTTTTAATGGCTGTCACGGATTCATTGCGGGTTGCTTAATTGATCGAAATGGATCAATTTATCGCCTGTCATAAGATATATATTCGATGGGTAGATCTTTTTGGAAAAAAAAATAACGAAGGACGAAACAAAGTTACATCGCGTGGCAGCTCAATATCATTTGGTTAATGGAATTGTATTTCAGGAAAGCGCCAATTGTGGAACCTCAACGAGAGGCGCGCGCGATACGCCTCCACGCGTATGGTGCGCAACATATGGTCACATGCGGCAGAACGAGGTTCGCCGTGCGTTGCGCATCACACACCTGCCACTACCGTTGATTCCCTCTTGCTCCCGGCAATCGGTCCGACGCGCACACACGCGCTGCATGACATGTTTATTTTTCACCGACACAGTTTAGGGTTTTCGCAGCAGCCAGCAACGAACATCATTACGCAACAACATCCCGCCGGCTCGTACGCAATTTCTGGGTCACTGTTTTAACTTTTCCTTTCACTGAGCAATTCCGCCGCGTTGCGTTCGTTACCCTACCGGTCCTGTCCTATATACAATACCCCCGTGAGTGCGGGTATTGATTGCGCTACGCACCGTAATTGAGCCGCATTCGCCGCACGAGAATGGCAACCGAAAAGTCACACCTTGCGTTGCGTTGTTGACCTCTTCGCCGAGAACGAGCCGAAACCTGTTTCTGGCTTACTAACACTCATGACTCATGAATGCCTCGGCGTCGGCTCATCCACCTTTTTGCATCGTGTGACGCCACGCTCATTTTGCGTCGTTTTAATCGCAAATTGTGTGTGTGTGTGTGTGTGTGTGTGTGTGTGTGTGTTGATCTCATGTCTGGTTATCTCGAGAACACAGCTTACAGCTATAATACGATATTGATATGATAGTTGTTTGAATCTTAAAAGCGGAATACGTTTCAACCCTGTTTCTGTGTGGTGATGTAATTCTACAACCTCTGAAGTATGGCCGTTTCCTTCCAAACACAGCGTCGGCAAAAGCGGTAGAAGCCGAGCGAGGAAACTTCTGTTATTTTCCTGTTATTGTCGGAGTCGTAAATTACCACGGATGTTACGGGGGGAATCTAGCCGCCGCAAGGAATGGCGAATGGGAAGTTGCGTTTGTGGGGTTATGTGTGACATCTGCTGTGATAAATTGCCTCGCAGAAGGCCATCATAACATACTTTGTGTCACACAGTGTGTAGCGTCGAAAGCATCGCTTCGAGCGGGTTTTGAGGGTTGCAAAACTTGATGCTTCTTCGTTCACTTCATCTCATTTTCCTCCTCTGTCCACTGATCATCGAAAGAGAGAGAAACGGCAATATGGACGCAACATCGGTTGATGTAAACAAGTAGGCCATGCGGGTATGGTTAGAAGTACTGTGAACGAAAGTGAAGTCACTTAGTGGATAAGCCGGTGTGTTTAATTTAGTATTGTTCTATTAAGTGACAAGGCCAACCCGAGTTGAGGAAAGCATTCGTAACACATCTGTCAGGAGCGTTTTTTCGCAGCACCTGCTAAATCGTTGTCCACGCACAATCCAACAACCAAATTATCAGAAGTTTCATGAAGCAACCATTTTTTGACGTGGGACTATGTCTTTCATTAGTGCCAAATCAGAAGACAGGTCACGTTTTTATGAAATAAAGTTAACGTCAATAACTATTTTTGCTGCGAACGGATTTCGACGATTTGCATACCAATCGAATCGGAAATTCTTTAAAATTTGCGTTTGACACGCTATACACTATAAAACCATACTACTGTAATCTGTAAATAATTTAAATTGATGAAAATTGGTAGCATTCTCATTTTCCCATACATTTGTTCTGTCCATTTGTGTGCTTATCTGACCGTGTTGTCAATAACGGACAACTTATGCAGCCGCGAGAATGGAAACAATGAAGAGGGATAACGAAAAGAGAATAAGTGCGACATAAACTCCACCCTTGCGCAGTAAGTACGCTGTCGCTAGCGTAGAAATATTGCAGCTCCTCTGAGGAAATTTGTTAGTCTCTTCCTATAACCAAAACAGCGAACATCGCTTATTCTACCGTTCTGAATCATATTTCGGACAACATCATATTTCGGACACTTTGTTCTAATACCTTGAAATGCTTAATTCACCGCTGATATAACTTTCAAATTAATATCACAATAGCTTCCTCAGAGTAATCCCTTGGTTTCACTATCATTTCACATGGGAACTACATTTAAATTATAACATAATCGGTAGAAATCTTACAACACTACTCATTATCGTTTGTGTTTGACGTTTCCTTTGCGTGAGCACGTAGAATTTACCCGTTCATAAATATTTAAATTTCTCCCGTGTTTCATCAGTTCTCATCATTGTTTACAGTTTACTGTGATTGCTTGGTAAGTGTTTCGCAGTTGACTATAAAATACAATCAAGTGTAATGTAATTTTCGTCCAAAAAATTACAAAATAAAGTGTCCGAAATTTGAATTCAATCTGTCCGAAATTTGATTCTTATTCGCTTCATTTGATGATTTTTTATGTTTTGACGTAGGATTACGTCTTTCGGGAACATATTGGGGTACAAATTGAAAATCGAAAATTGAGTATATCGTGAAAATTGTCCAATTTCAAACGCTTATGGCTCAGTCATTTAATGATGGATTGATGAAATTTTTGCGTCAATCGATTTCGGTACTCCATAACAATTTTTTATATTGAAGAAAATAATATATGTAACTAACTATCGAACAATTGAAAAATCTCAACCCTTATCCTAACGGAAATACCCACTTCTGATTGGTCGAAATTGACTACACATGCGGCGGGTCCCTAACAGAGACATCAAAACCAAGCTGCCTGGGGGAATTGGCATTGCAAATACATGGAAGTAGGGGGGGCTTTTGTTCCTACCGAAATGTGTTCCCTAACAGAGACATCAAAATCAAGCTGCCTGGGGGAAATCCACATTGCAAATACGTGAAAGTAGGCGGAACTTTTGTTCCTACCGAAATGTGTTCCCTAACAGAGACATCAAAACCAAGCTGCCTGGGGAAAATCGACATTGCAAATACATGAAAGTAGGAGGAGTTTTTGTTCCTTCCTAAATGTATTCCCTAACAGAGACATCAAAACCAAGGTGCCGAGGGGAAATCGGCTTTGCAAATATATGCAAGTTGGGGGCATTTTTATATTGCAAGTAAGGTGAGTGATACGATTAATACTAGCAAATAAAATTTAAATTTGGAACTCTAATGTTGGTTGCTTCGTTAAATTTCATATCAATGGCCGATCGTGTATTGTGAAAAATTTAGCACAAGTGTAAAAGTGTATATGGTAGCAGTTGTGTTAAAAATGACTTGATATATGCAACGATTTATTTCATATTTCATAAATAACAACCAAGGTGTGTTCTCGCTCGAGAACGGGTCGCTTAGTTTGAGCTGTCTGTTTTGTTGTGTTTATTGACGTAGGACTACGTCTAACCGGAAGATATAGGGGGTGAAATGGAAATCTAGACACTGAACAAGTAGGAAAAAATGCAAGATTTGGAACGCTTATAACTCGAGCATTTCTCAATAGATCGCAAAGGTTTTTGCATCAATTGATAGGAAATATATCTACGCATCTATCATAACGAATAACATTTCATTTTTCATGAGATAAATAATTGAATAATTGTGAAATATCAAGCATTGTCCAAATACACTATGTGCCCATTTTTGATTGGTCCATTTTGTGCTCCTCAAATCGTACCGACCAAAACGGGCAACCAGAGCAGCAGCGAAATAGAATGAAGCACGATTGGAAAGGAAAAAGAAAACAATGAACGAAACATTGGTCGCAGTCTCACACATGCGTAATTCTCGAGCCAGCCAGTCAGCTTAAAAATCCCCGCTCCGCTGCCGTAACGATCATTCTTTGTGTGAACACCGACTGGACAACATCGTTGCTGGACGAGCTGGACGGCGAGGGATCGAGTGCCTTTCTCAAGGCAAGAGGGTGGAGGTGGTAGCGCTGGAGTAAAAGTAGAGTAGAGTTTTCAAAGGGCCTTTCTCAAGGCTAGAGATGAATGAACTGCAAAAGTTTAAAGTCTCTATAATACAAGACCTTCCTTCCTTCCGTAACGATCATTCTCATTCAAACCGTACACCACATCGGTTCGCATCACAACACATCAACAAACCAACCCAAGCAGCCATGTCTGGACATGGTAAAGGAGGAAAAGTGAAGGGAAAAGCAAAATCCCGCTCGAACCGTGTTGATCTGGAGTTCCCCGCAAGGGTGTAGCTAGGCCGAGCGCGTTAGTACCAGTGCACCAGTTCACCTAGCCGGCGTTATATAGTTTCGGCCGCCGAAGTGATCGAGTTAGCTGGCAAAGCTGCTCGCGACGATAAGAAAACCCGCATTCGGAACAGAACACATTCGGTTCGGTGGACATCAAGACAACAGGCAGTTGCAGCGAGTGGCGAGTGGCAAACGCAATCGCAAAACGGCATCAGGTAGCAGAAGAAAAAAGTTTGTTCTTTATACAAACTGCTTTGGTGGCAAATCCAGAAGAAGGCGGCATCGAGGGCGTTCGAAATGGTTTTTTTTTTCAAAACCACGAGTACTAAGTTTTGTAAATTGGAACCATTCCATAAAACAAGGCGCTTTTCAGGGCCATTAAACCTTCCAAAAAAGAGTTTAAGAAATACAGTTCAATGCTTTCTAAAACATTATCCAAAATAATAATAAAACACAAATTGATTTTTTCATAATTTGTTTGCCAGGATCTGATGAGTATGTGAATTTGGCAGTTGTTCTGAGCTTATTGATAGTTGGGAACTTTCCTGATTATTCAATTTTCACTAATTCTTAAATTGAAAGTACAGTAATTTACAATTAGTTCGACATTTAGCTAATTGGACGGACATGTAATGCGACTTATTTAGTTGGACATTTTTGTAAACATAGAGATCCAAATTATGACTCCTCATTGAAAGCCGACACTGTACCACTGTCATCGCAAATGTTCAATTACAGGTTAAAATCGCCTCCAATGTGACACTGAGTGGTGCTTCGGCACGTCGCATTAAATATAATTTACTGTACAACATGTCACAAAGCTGGATGGGAAGAAATTTTGCAACTGTGAAAGCTGTGGCGAGTGGCAACAAATCGTTAAACAGGAAGGTTTAGCCGAACAAGATGGGGATATCGAGTGATAACAAAACAATAAACTCTTTAGATTGAAGATAATTTTGTGATCCTGAAAAGGACCCTTTTTAGCCTGCATGTGAATCCAACGAGCGAACAAATCGTAATGAATGTATTTTTATGCCATCGCTCCCTTTTAACGCTCATTCGTTCGTCTCGTTGGACTCGCCCCTCTGGCTAAGTCTGCCGATTTGTCTCTATCCTGTGAGTGTGTACCGCTAGAGTATAAAACACGCGGACCCCAAAAAAATATCTCAACATACTGATTTTAACCTCCGACCGAGAAGGTCGCTTTTATTTTCAGCTTAGCAGTTGGTCGTTTTGGACAAGCGGACTAGGACGTCCCCCCCCCCGGCGTTTTCGAAAGGAGCGATTTCAACGGTTTTAGTGTGGCAGCAGAAAAAGAAGCAGGAAACAACAGTTCGTTTCGACCGTGAGGAGCGGGCGCCTACCGGTGAACCGGAAAAGCGCGCGCTTTTGCGGCGTCACTGACGCCACGCCCCCTTTTTCTTTTCTGGCAGTGTTGCCAATTTTAATAGTAGTGCTTAGTGTTTACAAAATAAAATAAAATTTAAAAAGAAGACGCACGCGTACGGACTGTGAAGTGACAAGAGGGAATAATTCCAATAGTTTACCCGCGATATTGGTGGTTTTTCAAGTGCTCTTGTATAAAAAGTAATATTTTCTGGGAACATATCCCCAAGTGTCAAGCCCTCACAAGAATAACTCAGTGCTTTAGTGCAAAGTGAAACCCACTTGTCGGCTATACCTAGGGTGTAGCCAGACAACAAAATGGCTTCCAGTAGCTCCGGGCCTCCTCAAGGCCGGGCTACAAACCTGTACGAAGGGAAACCTACCCAACGTACCTCTCCAAAGTGGGCCGACCCACTCAACGGCAATTTACAGATTCTGCTCCTTCGTGCAACAGGAGAGAACGTGATCCCTTCCAATCCGTTCATAGTTAGTAAAACTATCTCCAACGTTGCGGGGGATAAATTTAACAGCGCGAGACCACAACGAGACGAAAAAAAGAGGACGCAGTATATCCTTACAACCAAGGACAAGGATATTATTGGTAAGCTCCTTTCAATAACTAAATTGATAGATGAAACCCCTGTTGAAGTTATCTCTCACCCAACATTAAATCAACGCAAATGCGTTGTCACTTGCCGTGATGTCATTGACATCAAAGAATCCGTACTGGTTACTGAGCTTTCCGATCAAGGTGTGATCGATGTCAAGCGTATTACCAGGAAGGATAACAACATTGTTGTCCCAACGGCAACCTTAATTTTGACCATTCATGGAACGGTTGTTCCCGATTTCATTTATTTCGGGTTCATTCGAGTCGGGACTAGAAACTTCTACCCTAATCCCATGCAATGCTACAAATGCTATAAATTTGGGCATACGACCAAGCGATGCAAGCGCGAAAATCCGCTTTGCAGAAACTGCGGCCAAGAACATCCGGAACAAAAAACAGAAGCAAACATAGTTTGCAATGCTTCAGCTTTTTGTGTCAACTGCCAAGGAAACCACTCCTCTTCCAGTAGGAATTGTCCCGTATGGCAAAATGAAAATAAAATTACCAGAATCAGAATCGATAATGGAATTTCACACAAAGAGGCAAAGGAACAGTTTCAACTTCAAAACAATGGCTCTTCATTCGCAAGTGTTCTGCAAAACAGACTCACCAACTTGCAAAAGCCAGCACCCACATGTAACTGCAAATGTAACTGCGCCTCGGCCGCTTCGGCCACTTCTAGTCGCGAAAGCACCCCCCCAATTGACACTACATTCGATACAACCATGACAGATTCAACAACTGGTAGTTCATCAACTGAATCCGAAAGCGAATCAGTCATTTCTATGGACACGTCTGATGTTCCAAACAAAAACAAAAACAAAAGAAAAATAACTAAAGGATCATCCTCAGAGTCAGATCAAAAATCTGAAGATGAGACCCAAACAAACAAGGACAAGAAAAGAACTAAGAATGAACAAAGACAGACACCAACAACAAATAACAATACAACCCCAACAGAAAACAACAACAACAACAACAACAACAACACACATCAAACAAAAAACAACAATAACAACAACAGCAACGCACATTCAACAAAAAACAACACAAACACTCCAAAGACTTCTACACCAAACAAAAACAACACCAATACCTCAAAGAAAGCTTCTCTTTCCAAGGGTAAAGGACCATCGAACTAATTCTCTTTGAATAGTTCAAATGTGTGTATGTTTGAACTATTAAGACTTAGGAATTAGAGTTAAAAACACCAACACATTCACTCCAACACAGAAATTCGGGATACAATGGAACATCAGAAGTATCCGACGAAATATTCTAGAATTGAAAATGCTTATTTCGAACTCTAATCCCACAGTCATAGCCCTTCAAGAAACTATGACACCAAACAATTTCAATAAACACTTCATCTCAAAATATATCACATATTTCAAAGAGGGTCCCAACCCCTCAAAAAACGGAGTTGCAATCGCAATCAAAGATGGCACTCCACATGATCTTCTTCCCATTACCACTGATCTTCAGGCAGTGGTAGTGCGCATTAAACACCCCTTTCCAATCACCGTCGTTAGCATCTACATCACTAATGATTCCGATCCGAACACTCTACGCGGCCAACTGGACCATCTGTTCGCCCAACTTCCCGCCCCAATCATGCTTATGGGTGATTTCAACGCCCACTCATACGCCTGGGGAGGTGCATACCTCGATCGAAAAGGATCCATCATTGAGGATTTCATATCTGACCATTCTCTTCTCCTTCTTAATAACGGCCAACACACCAGAATCCATTATTCTGGTACTACTTCAGCCATCGATCTCACTATAGTATCAGACAAACTATCTTCAAAACTTTCTTGGAACATCCACGATGATACTTGCGGAAGCGATCATTTTCCAATCTTCACTTCCTTCGGCCAAACTTCTCCAGAGTTTTCAACAAGGCCAAGATGGAAATTTGAATACGCTGACTGGGCTGGCTATCAGTTTGACATTGAAAACCGCCTCTCCGCTAAACGAGATTGGACAGCCAAGGAATTCTCCAAAGTTGTCCTAGAAGTTGCAATGGTGCACATCCCCAGAACCAGTGGCATCCCTGGCAGGAAATGTGTCCCATGGTGGTCGCCTGAGCTGAAGGCAGCGATCAAAGGTCGACGTAAGGCCCTACGCAAATTAAGAAAGGCCCATCCGGACAGCCCACTGAGACCCACTCTGCTTGCAGAGTTCCAAAGGGCTCGCAAAGAAGCTAAGACTGCTATCAACACAGCCAAGCACAACAGTTGGGTTAAATTCGTCAGCGAAATTAATCCCAACGCGTCAACAAAGGATTTATGGAGTAAGATGGAGTAAGGCTTCATGGAAAGAAAAGAAGCAAAGAATATAATCTTCTAATTAACGGTCAATACACCAATGACCGGAAAATCATCGCCGAGGCGTTTGGAGATTTCTTTGCATCCGCCTCCTCCAATCAAAACTACGACCAAACCTTTCTAACCCACAAAACGGAATGCGAACGAATTCCCATCGATTTTCATACCGATGTGGAATTTGACTTCAACAAAAACCTCTCCCTCAAAGAGCTCGATTGGGTACTGAACAAAGTCAAACAAGGATCCACAGGACCTGATGACATTAGCTACCCTATGCTTAAGAATCTACCCCATCTCGGGAAAAAAGCACTTCTGAAGCTCCTCAACAAAGTCTGGGACAGTGGAACCCTCCCCAGTTGCTGGAAAGAGGGTTTAATGATCTGTATCCCGAAACCAGACATGAACAACCATCTTCTTGACAATTTCCGCCCCATCACTCTCCTAAGTTGTGTTGGGAAAGTCTTGGAAAAAATGGTCAATCGACGCTTAACGACTTTTCTAGAGTCAAATAAGCTGATTGATCCCAGACAATTCGCCTTCCGTGCGGGAAAAGGTACAGAAGATTGCCTTGTAGCAATCGAAAAAATCCTAGACGACGCAACTGAAAAATTACACCACATTGATATTGTTTCCCTGGATTTATCCAAGGCCTTCGATCGGGCATGGAGGTACCCAGTGCTGAAAAGCCTTTTCGACTGGGGGATTCGTGGGAGATTAGGTCTCTTCGTTAAAAGTTTTCTAGAAAACCGGTCTTTCAAAACCGTTATTAACAACCACCAATCTTCTCTAAAAATCCCAGAAAACGGCTTCCCACAAGGCTCAGCACTTTCACCAACCCTCTTCAACATTGCCATGCAATCTCTATTCGAGATTATCCCGGACCATATAAAGGTCATAGTCTATGCAGATGACATCACTCTTATCTCTACGAGCTGCTTCGGCTTAATTCAGAGAAAGAGGCTTCAAAAAACCTTAGACTCCATCCAAAACTGGGCTCTAAAAACAGGTTTTAAAATTTCCCCGGAGAAATCCAAACACATACATATCGGAAAAGCTCTCAGAAGGAGAACCTATCTTCAGCTCAACAAAATCCCGATCCCTACAATGAGGACATTGAAAATACTAGGGGTTACTTTCGACAAGAAACTCAACTTCCTATCACATTCCCAAAAGACCAAAATAGCCACCAGAAAGAAATTGAACATCATCAAGTCTATCGCAGGCAACCTAGCCTCTGGTCATAGAAAGACGTTGCTAAATGTTGTAAATGTTTGGTTGGTCCCACAAATCCTTTACGGAATAGGCACCTTCAGCCGTGGAGGGGACAGGGTGTTAAACACCATTCAACCAATTTACAATAAAGCAATTAGGCTCGCAATTGGCGCTTTTCCCACCAGTCCTACTCTTGCTGTAATGGCAGAAAGTGGGCAACTTCCCTTCACCCACCTGGTAACAAAAGCCATCACCAATAAAGCCATCCGTCACTTGTCACTCCCCGAAAGCGACCACAATGTCCCATTAATACATAGAGCTAAAACATGGTTCAAAAATCTCACGAACAAAGATCTTCCCGATATATGTGAACGTTCATCTGCGACGGGAAGAAATTGGAACGTCAAACCGCCGAACATTAACCTTGAACTTCTCAAAACAGTTCGAGCGGGAGACCCTTCTCCAAAAGTCAAAGCCTGCTTCAATAACCTCGTTGCATCCAATTTTCAAATCAACCACCAGGTATACACAGATGGTTCAGTCAGTGCCGATGGAGTTGGATGTGGAGTCTTTGAGAGTAGATACACTGGTAGCTTTTCTCTTCCACCGCAATGCTCCATCTTCAGTGCGGAAGCTTTCGCCCTTTTAATAGCTACCCAAGAATGCACCCATGAGTTTCTTCCTACCACAATATTCTCAGACTCAGCTAGCTGTCTCCACGATCTTCTGAGTGGAAACAGCAAACACCCATGGATTAAGCAAACAGAAGAGGCTGCTTCAAATAAAAACATCTCCTTCTGCTGGGTTCCTGGTCACTCAGGAATCCGTGGAAACACAGCCGCCGACATACTGGCCGGCAAGGGCAGCAAAATAGATCCCCCAGACATGCCCTGTCCTCCATCTGACATTGTCCGCTGGGTAAAACAGCAAGTCCGTGAAAGCTGGGACATAGGCTGGATAAACAGCCGTCCCACTCATCTTCATAAAATTAAAAATTCCACTCTCCCTTGGGATGACCGCCTCAATAGTAGGGAAAGGCAAGTCCTTACCCGTCTTCGAATTGGGCACACTAACTTCACCCACTCACACTTGTTCTGCAGAGCCGAAAAACCCCAATGTGCTTGCAACGAAGCTCCGGTTTCCGTTAGCCATCTTTTACTTGAATGTCAACATACCAAAGATGCTCGAGTCCGACACAACATAGGTCAGAGTCTCCGAGATATCCTCAGTAGAGACGAGACCCAAGAAACCAATTTAATTGCGTTTCTGAAAGAAACCGACTTCTTTGGTAAAATCTAAACCGAAATACTAAATACCTTGGAAAGTGCTTATTAAAGTTCGCCACTTCACAGTCATGTATGAGTGTTTATGTGTGTATACACATGTATGTACGGGTCGGAAGGAAGGTATTCATACATGTATATACACGCATTCAATAATATTAAATAACAAATAATATAATATATACTTTCATACCCACATCTATCTTCTATCCATTACATTATACTTTAATCAACTTCCTATTCCTACAGCCACACTCACCAAGGAGAATAAATTCATTAAATAAACCTCTCCATTTTTCAGCTATACTATATACCATTAAATTCAAAACCACTATATTTTATTATCTATTCAAACTGTATTTCATTTCATTTCACCCCACCCCACACCTACTCCTCCCCTCTTTCCTTCCCATACCACTCCCACCCCCTCCCAATCCACTAATCCCACCCAAATCCTTTCCACTCCTTTCCTTCCTATCCTCCTGAGAGGGGCCGTTTTGTTTTTTGGCTTTGGAACACGCCTTTCGCTAGGTCACTTGTGCTTCGTTACTGCTTTGGTCCTCGGATCAGTAAATTTTTACTTTTCTTTACAGCATATATTAAATATCTTATGAAGCATAGGATCCCTTCCTACCTTCTTCTTTAACCGAGAGTCGAGCGGACGGGTCTGATGAGTGATTTTGTTGGTTTCCCTTTCGCCAGTCCCCTCTGGACTGGTTTTATTGTGGCTCTTCACTGGGCTGGAGGCGAATGAACTGCAAAGTTTAAAGCCTCTTAAAAACAAAGAAACAAACAAAAATATCTTATTTTCTTTCAAACCGTAAACCCGTGTGGTTGTACGGCAACGGCATCGTGGACGTAACAAAGGAGGACAAGTTAAGGGAAAGGCAAAGTCTCACTCGAACCGTGCAGGTCTCCAGTTCCCTGTTGGTCGCATTCACTGATTGCTCCGCAAGGGTAACTAGACCGAACGGATTGGTGCCGGAGCACCAGTATACCTAACAGCGATTATAGAGTTTCGGCTGTCGGAGTGCTCGAGTTGGCTTGCAAAGCTGCTCACGACAATCAGAAAACCCGCATCAAGAACAGAGCAGCTTCGGTTCGGCGCTCATCAAGGCAACAATTAGTTTCAGTGAGTGGCAAAGTGTTTCTCCGGCACGTCGCATTAAATGTAATTTACTGAACAACATGTCACAAGCTGGATGGGAAGAAATTTTCCAACTGTGAAAGCTGTGGCGGGTGGCAAACGCAATAGCTAAACAGGAATGTTTAACCGAACAAGATGGGAATATCGAGTGATAACAAAAACACAACACCAAAGGTTCTTTTCAGAACCATCAACATATTCATAAAGAGTAAACAGTAAACTAATCCATTTTTCAGGTAGATAGGTAGGTATTCACGTCGGAGAAGAAAATAAAACAATATATTTAAAATATATATTTAACAAAAGCTGTCCCCTTTGTATAGTCCTACGTCACTCCGGTTATGTCCCCTATATTACCCACCCGTCTTTTTTCACCCAAGGAAAGTTTATACGGCGAGAAAAATTTGAAAAGTGAAAAAATATTAGAAAAAGTGATTTCCCATATGCTTTACATATAGTATTAGGTGTTGTTAGTCCAATTAAAATTCGCATTGGGTTGAATAAACACTTAGAAAGTGAAAGTTATAAAAGAAAATTACCTTTCCCATTTCAAATATGTTTTCTCTATATTGAAGTAACATGTTTTTACTGATGAGAAAAATTTATAATTGTGTTCGGTATTGGTAACTATTTTATATTCAATTAGTGAGTTTTTTTTTCATATTTCATCTATACATAACATAGGAGGCATCTCGTCTAGGATCACAGAGGGCGGTTTCCATCATATCTCGTACCACTTCGGTATCTTTTATCTGATACGCACCATCCAACGACTGTTTACCATCTTTCTGTCATCACTACTCGGTAAACACTGGTGGAGTGAACTAACAATATCCAACAATCAAACAAAATTGCCCTTTTCAGGGCCATCAAATCATTATCAAAGAGTTTAACGATGTAATTCTTCAAACATATCCAAAATCAACATATTGCCTAACGGAATCCTACATCAACTATGCGGTCGTGTCTCGGACACAACCCTCCTGTAGAGCTTGAGCTTGAGCTTGAGCTTGGGTAGACTGTACAATTCGTAGTTGCTCTCCGTGATTGACCTGAACCAACTAAATTGCACAAAGAACACACAGAATGACGCTTGGGACTAGCAAATCATTCTCGTTGTGCAATTTTCGGTGATTCGAGCTTTAAATGGTCAATAACGACGCCGGCCACGTCCTTACAGTCACCAGGGGAAGGGAAGGAATGTTAGTATGATATTCGCCGCCCGAAGTCCAGAAGGGTCGCCTCTATAGCGTGGTTCCCTAGCGTTTATCATGGAGCGGATAGTTGTTAGTGGGCCGAGGTAAGAATCAGGATTCACTGCGGTAAGTGATGTGATTATATAAACGCTAACTAACAACCACTCTACGAAACGAAAATGTGAAACTCTGATATGTCACTACACGCGGCAGAAATTATTTTTAGGTATCCTGAGAAGGAAAACCTATAAAATTAATTGAACTCCTATATACCATCTTGATAAAAAAAGTTCACGGAATAAATACCGTGTGGCGCTTTTAGTCACCCGTTTTATTTTTCTTCTATTTTGTAGGTTGGCTCATCTGTCATTGACATTCTATGAAATTTGTAGTGGGATACACTTTAAAACACTTACACTTCTAAAAGTTACGCTGTATTGGGTACATCTGCAATTTGCAAAATTTGCGAAATCAATCATTATTCGTGAATATTTGACTAAAAACATCCGCAACCTCCGAATTCACCTGATTTGGCTCCCTGTGACGTTTTCCTATTCGAATGACTCAAAAAACTAGGTTTCAGCACCCGAGATAAAATCGAAGATGGCGCTGATGGCCATACCGCAAATTGAATATAACTCTCGAGGATTAGAGCGCTGGCATAAGTGTGTTGCAGTCGATGGGGAGTACTTTGAAGGGGTTGACACCCCCCCCCCCGCTTCAAAGGGAAATTAT
This sequence comes from Toxorhynchites rutilus septentrionalis, assembly GCF_029784135.1. Taxonomy (NCBI): domain Eukaryota; kingdom Metazoa; phylum Arthropoda; class Insecta; order Diptera; family Culicidae; genus Toxorhynchites; species Toxorhynchites rutilus. The sequence goes on from NC_073744.1 coordinate 198,605,995, forward strand.
TGTATAGTCTTGTATGTTTCATTTTCTGAATAAATTCCGGGAACTTTTTGATCAAAATGGTATTCTAACGATTCTTTTCGCATCGTACCCATCGCACTTTTTTTATCGCAATCCAACTACGACGGTGGAGAATTCACTGGGGGAAATCTGAGAAGTTAACCATAAAACACGTTTAAAAACAACCTATAACTATAATCCGTTATTCCACACGCATAGTCTTCATTCAACCCCATTCGTAGTAACGGAGATCTTTAGGAAACCTGAGAAGGTCACCGAGAGCAATAAAAAATCAATCGGACCTGCGAATAATTCCGTAAACCATCGAGTGTATTCTTTATAGAACTTCGATTGCGACGGTGGATGGATTGGAAGAGAGTTACGAATTAATGAATTGAAAAATCAAAAAACTAATGATTTTAAAAAAAATGAGTGGGTTAGATCTATGATATAACCGCAAGGTTGACGTGGAACTACCTTAGCTTAGCAATCATTCGTTTGTATTGATTAAATTCTTGATTGAATGAAACAGTTTCCAAATTCAATTGAGTTCAATATATTTGCTCTGTGAGTGAAAAAAATGAACAAATGCCGTGTAAAGTCAATTCATTTATTGTGATTGATTGTTCTTCGTTACAAGTAAATTTAATGACGGACCTTTTACGTTTGGTATGATGACTAGAACAAAATATATGTACGGAAGAATTTTCAAACGTTTGATGAACCAGCCTAAGGCTGAAAATCTTTCCAATAAAGACAACAAAAAAATTATCAAACGATTATTTTATTTTACATTTCCCTCTGAAGTTTACATCCCAAAAGTGTACATACTTCTCGAATCTCGAATTTGCTTGAAACTGGGAAGTTCATTCGCTTCTAGTGGCTGCACGATTTTCCCAGGTTCCTAAGTTTAGAAGATCATGTTAGGACAGACATATTCCACTCTGCACAAAGGCAAGCGAGGACAAAAGTACTCGCAGTTTGCATTTATTTGCAGAGCCGATTTCCCCAGAAACCTCGGTTTTGAAGTCTGTGTTAGGGAAACACATTTCAATCGGAACAAAAATACCCCCGATTTGTATGAATTCGCAATGCCGATTTCCCCACGCTTCATGGATTTGAAGTCTGTGTTAGGGAAACACATTCCAGTCGGAACAAAAATACCCCCGACTTGCATGAGTTTGACATACCGATTTCTCCAGGCACCTTGGTTTAGAAATCTCTATTAGGGAACACATTTCGGTAGGAACAAAAGCTCCCCCTACTTTCGTGTGTTCTTTTTCTTCTTTTTGGCTTCAAGAGGGTTTAAACTTTTCAGTTCACTCGCCTCTAGGCTGTGTTTCGTGTGTTTGCAATGCCGATTTCACTGCTTGGTTTTAAAGTCTGTGTTAGGGAACATTTTTCGATGAGAACAAAAGTCCCCCTACTTTCAACTATTTGCAATGTCGATTTCCCCAAGGCTGCTTGGTTTTGATGGCTGTGTTAGGGAAACCATAAATCGGGCCAATCAAAACTATGCAGTTAGGGCGTTTAGATAAGGCCTAATATTTTACAGTTATTCAATTGTTTATCTAATGAAAAACAACATTTTGTTAGTTGCGATAGATGCGTAGAAATATTCCCTATCAAGTGATGCAAACATCTCTCCTATCCAGTACGAAATGTTCGAGCTATAAGCATTCGAAATCTTTCATTTTTTCCTGCATGTTCTGTGTTTAGGTTTCCATTTTACCCTCCATATATTCCGGTTAGACGTAGTCCCACGTCAAAATTTAAAAAAAAGAATTGAAAATTAAAGAATTTATGAGTATAATAAAAAATGATATGAATTTTTTGAATCTATAGATTTTAAAATTTATGGATTTATGCATCTGTAGATCTAAGAATTCCTGAGTTTATGACTCTATAAGTTTTTCACATTTCCATTCCATTACTGCAAATGTCTCCAGAAAAGAAAGAAGCAAAATAATAATGAGAACACGAAAGACAAGTACACCAGAACAATTGCAATCGTTTGCTGTGGAGAGAGAAGCGGGTTTAAACTCTTTAGATGGTCTACAATTTAGACTGTAAAGTAAATTAAGCTGTATGTGTGTATGGAAAATGAAAACTTAGCTGACGCCACTGCATGCTCAGTCCATCCATGTTCGATGGCTTTCGGTTGTGATACACTCACTACGATAACCTCGCACTCGATGTATTAGACGAAGGCAAACAAACTGTTCGTCATGCCAATGTTTACACGTGTCGGAGGGAGAGCACTATAACGCTAAATCGATCACGCGACAACTGAGAGAGCAACAAAAACTATGAGTTTTCACTACCACAAACGCAACATCAAAATGGCTTCCCCCAATATTTCACTTCACCGTGCCATCTCAAAAATATAATCAAAGAAATTAATGAAACTATATTAGTTTCGAAATCACTAGGGCAGAGTGAACTATTTTTCGCCCATTCAAAATATGATCTCAGCACAAACGCACAAATAGGTACCAAAGTAGAAAGCTTAAAATCATTTATATGAACTAACTTATTAAAAATATCAACCAAATAATACATGTGCATAAAGTTTAGATCTGTTTTCTGCTTCATATGCCTTAAGCGTCCGAAGTATGATTCAGAACGGTACTTTTATCTGCATTATCACTGGTTCACAACGAAAAGGCAAATGGCTGGAATGCTATGTGTGATTTAGTTTCGCGTTCCAGTTGCAAAACTGTCTCCACCAAGGATAACATCTATGCAACTGCAACTGAACCTCACCAAGCAACCGTCTCTTTTCGAGGCCAATAATACCGGAATTTGATGAGAAGAGTGCAAATTGATTATGGGTGTGTGTGTGTATATTAAGTGGGGACCCCTGAAATTATGAAATCATGAATTTTCATAAATTTTTTTCGGATGTTAGGGATGAAGTGAAGTGTTCAGGTATTTTGGTTATTGTTTAAGGTATACTTGGAGATGTATTTTCCATTGTTTTGAGTGCACGAATAAGGATTGTCACGTTGTTGACAACTGGATGCGTAGATGCTGTCTGAAAATCGGTCCCTTGCTGGTGATATCGGTTCTAAAGCAACGGGATGTCGCAGAACGAATGCCAATGAATCTTTTGAAACATTAGGACTATACCTAAAGCGTTACATAAGGTTGCCAAAATGGCGGCCGTTTTTGTTAAAAAGGAGTTATTTTTTATGAAAAATAGCTGTTTAGAAGCTCCTAAAAAGTCGAAAAAATGAAATATTAGGAAACGGCTATGTAACCCTTTAGATAATTCATTTTTACATGCTGATAAAAAATTCTTGCCGAATCGGTCCAGTTGATATTGAGATATCGATACCACCAGTTGAATAAACATGGTTTCGAGAAAAACGCAAAACGCGTTTAAAAATTCGTACAGCAATACTATATCCCTTGAGGTGACTTCATACTTTTGGCTGTAACTTTCCAACGAAATCAAATATAGAAACAATTTTTTTAGGACAAAAAACCTGGATTTTCCAGACCTGGGTCCCCCCTTAAGTCGCTTCAAGCCACTAGTGTTTGGTTTTGTGTGTGTTGCGCACATTCGCTACTTTCCATTGTCATTTGTATTTGCTCTCGTGCGTATCGGCCCCGTTCCGATGCAACAATCTCCTAGCTTTGAGATAGGCTTTGACCGAGAATTCGAGAAACGTTTTCTCATAACGGTCATTCTAGGGCTGTTTCATTTTTGCTGTCGCATCTGTGTGTTACCGTGTGCGTTCTCTGTGGGACGCTGGTTTGGTGCTGGTTGAATGGTTGAATGGTGCACGGAAGATGCCTATAGGTGCGATATCACTGGGGCAACACTATACCACATGAAGCATGACACTTGTTACTTGCAAATATTACAATTTTTTTTTTGTTTTCATGGGTTGCCAAAGATATATTGAAGTGGTCAAGGAATTTGAACTAAATGTGGATAACGGGATTTAATCGCATTTTGCCGTGTGTGTGTGTCAAATGCTTGAAAGACCCCAGGAAAAGCGATGAATATTCAGTGCAATGCGTGCATTGACATGAAGAAACAAATTGCGACATGTGGCCAGTTCGTGTATTGTTCTCGCAAAGGCAAGAAAGAATCCTGCTTCTGGAACAGCTTCTACAAAGCCACGCAAGCCATTAACCCTTTTTCAGGCTCACCAAAACTTTTTTTTTATGATATTTTGTTGCATTTATGAATGATATCCGACATGATAAACAGGAAAATCAGTGGAACGAATGCGTATTTCTACGTCCTACGCGTGTCTTGGATACAACCCTATTAATTTTTGTTTGTGTCGAGAAAGATGGGTTTTGTGCCAACAAAATCCGAATTTTGAATATAAATCTCAATGATATGTTCGGCTAAAAAAATTAAAAAGTGGTGATTTTGATGCAAGGAACGAGGGATGCGGAAAAACCCACCGATAACGCTTGAAGACGCAGAATTTGAAACTTTATTGTACGAAGACGACGGACAAATTCAACAACTCGCAGTATTGACGTATTAAATAATACGGGAAGGGGTTAAAGCAAAGACGATTTTTGTATAGAATAAGCAGATAAATTGTAAAAAAAGCTTTTGATTTTTCGAAGATCGTTTCGGCAAAGATCGATTCTTTGGCACCGATTTAATCAGTGGATCGGTCCCTTCGCTGTTTGTAAAATCGATTCGACAAGATCGATGTTTATATAAAGATCGCCCAATCATAGTGCAGACAACGGTGAGTCGTGTGATTAAACGTTACTACGAAACTCTGAGCATCGAACGGAAGGAGAAATGCGGTCAGAATCGATGTTCTACTAGTGATCAGGATCACAAGCGTGTCGTGACGAACGGCATACTACGGAGGGAGAGTCACGGGCCCGGAAACATGGATGAGGAGACTTACGTCAAGGCAGACTTCCGGCAGCTTCCGGGGCTACTGTTCATTATCACGCAGCACAAGTTTGTCGTTCCGGAGGAAGTAAGGAAGCAAAAACTTACAAAGTTTGCCAGTAAATACATGATTCGGCAAGCGATCTGCTCATGTGACAAACGGAGTACACCGTTCGTGACTACAGGGACTGTAAATTGGCAGATTAACCTCTAGGAGTGTCTACAGAAGCGTCGGCTTATTCTGTTGATGCTTACCCAACACCACCGGCAAAAAAAGTCTTTTTCATTTAAATAGAATACCAATTTGATATAGAAAAAATAATTTTCATTCATAATTTTAATTTTAAAAACGTATTCATTTTGCCTGGCAATCAATTGTTCTTTGACGCTCCCCTAAACCAGTGAAGGAAGCTCAATGCCGTCAACGCGGATTGAATATGAAGACGAATTTCTTCACAGTCCCTTGACTATCCTCAGTTGAATATGACTTTGCCGAGCCCTGATTCCTAGTGTAACCTTGAATATGATACACTATACGGTAGCCATTTAGGTGTATGGGTATTCCTTCTGTTCTTCCATTGTTCAATTAGACCACAGTTGGTACGATCATTGTTGTGTTATTAATAGCACAGCAACAGCTCGATGTTTCTTTCAGAGCAGAGCATTTGTATGGGTGAATCGATCTTCATTCGACCGTGGATCGATCTCCATCGCTGATGATTGTTGCGTGGACGTAGTTGTTCTAAAACAACACAAAGATGTTCAATTGATGGCTAACGATCGATCGCTTACTAAGTGAACGCACAACCAATGTGGCTTTTGGGAAACTTAGGTTTATGACAATTTGAAGTAAATGACAATTTTCGCCAAAAACCTAAGCTGCAAAACAGCGTCAAAATTTCCAAATAAAGGATCCGTAATTCGGAAGCATTGGAAATGCGCAAAAAAAATTGTAAGGGGTTGTACCTAGGACACGACCGCATGTTCGACGTAGAACTGCGGAATTATACAATTCGCTTATTTATTACTTTGCATATTATTTTAGAATGCATCGGAATTTTTGAAAAACGTTTTAGTTATTTAGTTATTTTTACAACTTTACTACATTTTACTACTTCAGTAGTAGTAGATGAACAATTTACCTTTGGTAAACTGATAGAGAAAAGTATGCTTCTCTAAGCATTACATATTACATATTAGCAACATGCTAAATCGCAGAAGTTCTTTTCTCCTCGCTCATTGTCCGTACAACGAACGCTGCATTTGATTCATGTATCACGTATATGTCAGTGAATGTGAACGAAATTGCAATATCTTCTTTTAATTCCATTCTTGTATATGTATATGTGGGCGAAATCAGCATTTGGAATAAATTATATCCGCTCGGTTTATCGTGCCAGCTAGCCCGCTCGCAACTATCGTTTCATTCCATCCCATTCCATTCTGCTGGATTGAGACTGTGATATAATTTTTTCCTTCCTTTATTCGATTAAAGAGACGTTAAACTTCTTCAGTTCATTCGTCTGTAGCCTTCGTAAAGGCTCTTGGAAAACTCTACTCTTTTTTCATATTACTTCTTCACCCCCATTGCCTTGAGAAAGGCACTCGATCCCTCGCCGTTCAGCTCGCCCAGCAACGGTGTTGTCCAGTCGGTGTCCTCACGAAGAATGGACTGTGATATCAAATCGGGGATGGCTTATTTATACCAAAAAAGTTGAAAACGGGTAGAAACGAATGTATGCTCGTTATTGATGGTACGGGTAGGGTTAGCATACAAATCGGCAGAACAAATGTGTGGGAAAATGGGAATGTTTCCAGTTTTCATTAATTTAAACCTTTACAGACTATGGGATTGTAATGTATAGCATATCAAACAAATCTTAGAGAATTTCCGGTTCGATTGGTATACAAATCGTCAAAATCAGTTCGCAACAAAAATAGTTATCAACGTTAACTTTATTTCATAAAAAAAGTCACAGGAGGGTTGTGTCCGAGACACGACCGCATAGTTGACGTAGGATTCCGTTGGGCTATCTGTTGTTTTAGATATGTTTGAAGAATTACATTGTGAAACTCTTCGATAATGATTTGGTGGCCCGGAATAGGGCCGTTTTGTCTGGTTATTAGGTATTGTTTGTTCACAACCGAGTGATGATGATAGAAGGATGGTGATTAGTCATTGGATGGTGCGTATCAAGATAGAAGATGCCAAAGTAGAATGAGATATGATGAAAGCCGCCCTTTGTGGCTCTGAACGAGATAGATCCTGTGTTATGTATGGATGAAATGAAGAAAAAAACTTATCAATGTAATATATGATAATTATCATTATCGAACACAATTATCAATTTTTCTCACCATTAAAAAAAGTGTTACTTTATTATAGAGGAAATATATATTTGAAATGGAAAAGGTAGTTTCATTTATAATTTTTACTTTCTGAGTGTTTATTCAATTCATTTTTATTTTCGTTTCAAACCCAACGGAACACGGAACTCCTTTATTTTTCCAATTTTTCTCGATGCATGAACTTTCTTTGGGAGAAAAAAAAATTACAAGAAAAAAGTTTTACAATGCATAATCGGTCATTGATATGAAATTTCACGAAGTATACAACATAAAAAGTTCTAAATTTAAATTTAATTTATATTCTATCAAACATAAGTTCTATTCAGTTCATTTGATGTTTCAATTCGTGAAATTTCATATTAATGACTGATTATGCATTGTAACACTTCTAGCACAAGTGTAAGTTCATCAATCCATCGAAAGATTCTTATTGGAACGAAAATAAAAAAATCGTTAATCGCTCCCAACTTATTCGCCAGCACATATGCAATCAGCAATGCCCACGCTAGTCACAATGAGCACTATCCATTTGTGCGCATCGTTTGTTAAACTTTCTACCACGAGGGTATTCATATGCTGATTTCAGGCAGCTTGATTTTAATGTCTCTGTTAGGGAACACACTAGAGATGGGCAAATAAGCTCATCATGGTGAGCGGCTCAGAGCCGTTCAGCTCATACAAGTGAGCTGCTCATTTGGAACAGCTCTTCAGCTCAGTTGAATTTTGCAGTTGTCCACACAATTGCATATGAAACGTAATCACCATGGGACATTGCATACTGTGCATTTTTTTAATAGACGGAAAGCAAAAAATAAACGAATTTAATTCGTAATTGTACAAAAACTAAAACTGATATGAATTCTAATAATATAATATACAACAAATACTGTATGCTGAAATCCAACATAGAAGATGCTTAGGATATGCTGAACTTAAACAACAGAAAAACCAGCAGTAGCCAAATAGAATGCCTCCAGGAATATTGACCGAGACAACGTTTTTTGAAAAAAACCATCGAGATTTTTTTTTTGCATCCGAGGATATAAAAATAAATCCACTAATAGGTGCAACGAGAAATAATTATTCGCGATCACAAAGGTAACAAAAGGACCAGTATCAATCATCAACATTTATGCCGGGTGGTTTTCTGTATTGTTTTGATTCAGCACGCGGAAATAAATGTATGTGTTTCCACAGTAATGTTTAAATAACAATGTAATATATTAAATTGATTTACAAGCATATAATAATGTGTATTATTTTGTTTGGCCATATAAGAAAAATTTAATTAAGTAATGAACGATTGAATATCTTCAAAACAAAAACCTTTTTTTCCTATCTGGCATCTCTGCTAAAGCTAAAGTACGAAGAGGGATACACGAAAACAAACTGACGTCATGCCATGAAGCGCGGGAGACGAAAAATTCTTTCGCGTCTCGCAATTCACACTCTCTGCAGCTTTTGCGCTCCACGATTATGCAGCTCAACAGCTCAACAGCTCATCAGCTTAACAGCTCAACAGCTCATCAGCTCCAGCTTCGTAATGAGCTGATGAGCTGCGTTTTTTTGATTGCGAGCCGATCCGAATCCGCTCACTATGATGAAGCGATTCGAATGAACAGCTCATGAGCGGATGGCACATCTCTAGAACACACTCCGGTGGGAACAAAAGTTCCCTTTAACTTGATGTATTTGTATTTGATTTATGATGATTTGATTGATGTATTTGAACGAGGTATTTCCGTTTGGAGATTTTTCGATTGTTTGATAGTTAGTTTCGTATGATATATTATTTCATCCATTGTGATGAATTGTTATGGAGTGCTCAGATCGATTGTTGCAAATATTTCGTAAAGCCATCAGGAAACAACTAACCAATAATTGTAAGTACACGAGCCGCCGCAATTTCGACCAATCAGGACTGGGTATTTCCGTTAGGATAGAGGTTGAGATAGTTAGATTGTTTGATAGTTTTCATGACATATATTATTTTATTCAATGTAAAAAATTGTTATGGAGTGCCAATATCGATTGACGCAAAAATCTCATCAATCCATCATGAAATGACTGAGCAATAACCGTTTGAAATTGGACAATTTTCACGATGTGCTCGATTTTCGATTTTCAATTAGTACCCCCATATGTTCCCGAAAGACGTAATCCTACGTCAAAAATATAAATACATTTGAATTTTATCAATTCAAAACTGCCTTCGGGCCTGCTAGTTCGATGGGAGATTAATCTGCCTCCCTAAATGAATATTGCTCATGGCGTCGCTTGGTGCCGCCGAAAGCAGACTCGTTTGCTGAGGAGTGCTGAGCGACAATGAAAATGTCTTTCTAAAGGTAGGTCGAGAAAGAGTATGAACTAGTTTTCTTCGCAAGGGCCCTTCTCAGGGCTAGAGACGAATGAACGTAAAGTTTAAAGTCTCTATAATTCAAAAGAAGAAAAATATTGCTACCAGATGTCACGAACTTCGACATTTTTTGCTACTATGGTGCTACTCGCCCGTGTAGTTGGCGCAAAGGCACCGCAAAAATATTATTTTATAGAATTCCTTCATGCATTTGTCTGATACGGGCTGTGTATCGTTCGTTCTTGTTTTTGAAGGGACTTTAACCCAAAGGTCATTCGTCCCTAACGGGCTGTGTATGACTGGAGCGTTCCGTTATATACATGCATGCATATGTCCTTCGCTTCTTTTGCCAAATCCAGTAAAAGGTGGATGATGAAACGTATGTTTTTGACGTGATACGTTCCATGTTAGTTGTTAGTAGAAAATGTAAAAATAAACAGTATTTTCGATCATAGTTTTATATAGTTTTTGTGGTAAGTGGAAAACAGTAAAAAAACAGGACGTGGGTTATATCTATGGTATAACCGCAAGGGTGACGTAGGACTATCGTTGATTTAGAGATCATTTGTATGAAGTTGAATCTGAATTCATTCTGAATTAATGAATATTTGGAGAACTTCGAAAACGAGAGCGTTACGTTGGAGGCACAAGGTTTTATGCATCCAATATTGGATACGGAAATATCCTACTGATGGGGAAGAATAATCTTCAGAAGCTATCCTGTTGATTGCGATTGATTGAAAAATCACAAAACCTAATGTATTTGGTCACAGTGTTACATGGATAGAAAACATTAAAATAAACTCTTTCATATGAATGTAATTTTAAATTCCCAGAGGAACTGGCAGATTATTTTCAGTAACGATTAGATATTTCCACATTTTCCTCGATACTGGAAGCCCACCAGTGGTTAATGCTAACTCGATAACCATCTGTTAATAGCACTTGATTGAAACATATTTGGTCACAGTGTTACATGGATAGAAAACATTCAAATAAACTCTTTCACATGAATGTATTTTTAAATTCCTAGAGGAACTGGCAGATTATTTTCCGGATCTTTCTCGATCCAAACGGAAAGAATTCCGTGCGTGTATGTGTGTGTGTGTAGCGGCTGCTTCGAGATCTTCCCGGGGAACCGTTTGTAGCATCACTCTCCTCCTGATGGATTCCCTTCTGGCCTAAGGTGCACAAACAGGCTCTTGGTGACACCGTTCATCCGCGCTTTCATGATAAATGAAGAGCTTCACCACAACAGCGACAACATGCTCCAATCGCTGTTCAATTAGAACTGAGTGGATTTCCGAGCGGCGCTCGCTTATATACCGTTTGATGATTTCAATAGCCTGTTTTGAAAGCAAATTTAAGACTATTGAAACAAGTTTTTGGATCAGAAAGTAACAAGTATAGAACGCGTAGACATTTTATCTTTCGAATGAAGTGTTTATCATACCATTTCGTTCAGTTTAGGAGCTATTAACACTCAAAATCTCGGTCTCCGGCGTAACGCTTTCGTTTTCGAAACTTTGATTTTACACCCCGGTATAGAAATGAAAGACGTAGTCCTACGTCAAAATAAACTCTTTTGTTTCAAAACAAATTGATAGTCCTGAGAAGGTCTGGAATGGTTTAATGGGTTGTACGGAATCTGCTGCGTTTCAGTCGGATGTAGCAGTTTAGTTTTGGGAGCGGTAGCTTTTACGGATTCGCTGATGCTTTCCTTGACTTTGGCGCCATCGGCTTCTGTGCGTCGATTTGCGAGGGTTTGATTGGCACCACCACGACGAGTTAAACGACGGATAGCGGTGTGATACGATGCGATGCAATGCATTTCACTCCTCTGCCTCCTTTGCCGCATCCAATTGTTAATGTGAAGAGAAGCGCACCAGCAATGCACACTAGATTTAATTCGATGCTCTCCGCTGCTTCCTCTTCTTTGCTCTCCTTTGCCGCACCGTATGGTGTTGGTTGATTTGTAGAGCACTGCACACTAGAAGCCCAGATGTTTGCCGATCTGAGCGTTGAACGAGAATGAGAAATCCAATGGTAATGGTAATGGTAATGAATTAGAGAGACTTTAAACTCTGAGAGTTCATTCGTCTCTTGCCTGAGAAATCCAAAAATGCTACCGTCCTTTTATATCAGTTGGTATGTGAGAAATAGGCGCCCCCCACTCGCTCGCCAAGCAAATATTTGACTTATCGGGGAACGAAAGAAGCGAAGCAGGCGAAAAAATGACGTCAATTTCGACCAATCAGTACCGTTTGGATAGGGGTTGAGATTTCTCAATTGTTCGATAATTAATTACATGATATATATTATTTTATTCAAGGTGAAGAATTGTTCTAGAGTGCCGCAATGTTTTGATGTAAAAATCCCATCAATCGGTCATGAAATGACTGAGCAATACGCGTTTGAAATTGGACATTTTTCACGATGCGATCGATGTTCGTTTTTCAATTTGTACCCCAATATGTTCCCGAAAGACGTAATCCTACGTCAAAACGTGACCTATTTTCTGGTTTGGCCCCCCTAATGAAAGACGTAGTGCTACGTCAAAACACAACGACCCAAAAATGAACGCTTTTATACGACTGTAAAAATCTTTCGAAACATGCCTGACAGTGTTCACACATTTATTCATGAGCGTTTTATCGCAGATTGTTCCCAAACGGCTACAAACATTTAATTCCCTCCGTTTTACGGTGGCCGGACATGGAAATTCAACAACAATAGCAGAAAACCCCCGCACTGACATTTGCTGTCTCTCAGCACAAATGTGTGCATCATGAATCTTGAGCGATCCGATTTCTGCCATTCGTGTACATAATTTTTCGCTAATTGCGGCTGCAACTTTTGATGCAACCAATGCAAAACATATGGTTGCAAGCGGTCGATTGTAAATTTTCCGAACAACAAGAGCTGCTGCTGGCAAATAATGTAGCTCGTCTTCCTTCATTGTGTTGTGTTTGGGACGGCGATCTTCCTCTCGGCATCGTTTCGCAAAGCGCCGCCAAGCGGAAGAGTCAATTTGTGTGTGACCTATTTGCATATTATCGCTTCGTTTAGATCTTCTGAATAAGATACAGCAGAGCGGCGGTATCTTTCTTTTATTGTGCTCTGCGTTATGGCTGATTTATTGGTGAAATGAGAACTCCGTAAATCAAACGATGCGAACAATTTGCCCATGTGTCATTTATTGTACGATAAATCAGAACCACTCTCACGCAAGTTGACATATCTTGTATGCAATTGGGATGCTACGATGCTTCGTTCCACACGATTGATTCGATCCAATCCAACATGGCGAGAAGCTTTGTCATGACGACCACTTCACCGGCTCGATTGTGCATCAGACCGGCGATATCGCGATGTTCGTTGTAAACCACCGATCCTCGCTTGGACGGGATGAAATCGTTCAGATCGAACTCTAGCCAGGTCGGAGCTTCCGCCGAAACTGAACTCAACTTCAGCTGTCGGCCCTCGAAGTCTGTGGACATAATCATTGATGAACTCTGGTGGAGAGGTAACCTTGAACACTTACATAATTTGGACAACGGTTCCGATGACAGGCACCACAAAGGTCTGCGGAGAGGAATATTGCAAGAGCTGGTTAAGAGCTTCCCAACTTCATATCCGAACTTACTCAGTGGCCGGTGACAACCGGACCAGTGCAACGTTGTAATCCCTCCCACCGGTATAATTCGGATGGGCGAAAACTTTCTGGATTCGAGTACCGAGGATCGTTCGGCAGATGTCCTCCGTCTGGAAGCAGCCAATCGCCAAATCCGCCGTCGTTATTGCGTACTCATCGGAGATGTAGTACACAAGCCCTTGGGTACTGGAACTGTTGTACAGGTAGAGCTGCGAACGGTAAGGTAGTGAGAGAATTGTGAATGTGATTTGAGCAGTTGGGGACGTACATGTCCTGGACCGGTGGAACTCGAAATCGTCAATCCCTGGCGACGGTATTCCTTACACTCTGGAACAAAATGATCTGTTCAAGACAAAATGGATCTTTTTGTGAATTGCACTCACTCTTCTCGCTAATTCTAAGCTCACGAACAACGGATGCAGTTGTTGGTATGGTGGCCAGGCGTGGCCTGGCCTCCTTCTTGTTAATCTCACCGCCAGTTCTCATCACACTCTGTATCCAGGCCCCGTAGTAAGCCACACTCACAAACCCCGCATAATCATTCAAACTACAGCTGCTATCGTTCCACCCTCGCTGCGCCGTAAAACTGGTCACACCTCGAATAACCCATCTCCCGTCGCTTTCCTCCGTGAAGAGACCCCCTCCGCTATCTCCATTGCAAACGGTACTTCCGTTTGTCCGACCCGCACACAGTATTCCCGCCGACAGCGACCGACCGAACACTTCCCGATTGCTCTCCAAACACGTCACGTAATCCACGATCGGTAGCCGCAGCTGCCTCAGCTCGTCGGCACTTTCGTCCGCCTCCGTCATTCCGAATCCCACGGCAACGGCTTCCCTACCCGACAGACCCGGGTCCCCTTCGGACCCCAGCGCACCAGGCAAACAAACGGGACTCACAAATTCGTTCACGGTAACCTTGGTGCGCAACGCAAGCAGCGCAATGTCCGCCAGGAAACTCCTCGGCGAGTAGTCCCGATGGAGGTGAATCTCCGCCACGGCCACCGTCTGCACCGGGAAGGCACTCTGCAGCAGATTTCGTCGGACCGAGCCGAACTGCACCGTCAGCAGCCGCTCGTTGAGTGCGTTCCCATCCTTGGAGACACAGTGACCCGCGGTAAGAACGCACAACTCGCTCACCAGCGTGGCCCCGCAGGCGTAGTAGTGACTCGTGCGTGTCAACCGGTACCAGATGGAACCATGCCAGGGCCACTGGCCGGCCGGGATCGAACCAATCCCGGCCACGATCAGTGGTTTGGGGTGGGAGGTCTTTCGGGTTCCGCAGCTGGGGCTGGTGAAGTTCGCCCCTGCGAAGGGTGAGAGGATGGCGAAGAGCAGGAGCAGCACTGCATGTGATCTCATCGTTGTGGTTACACGATGGGTACTGAAAGTGTCGTCAGGCTTGCTAGAAGATTCATCACCTCAATATGTGATGATCAAACCGGTTGATGTTTGACTAATTGGCAAACAAGCGTCTTTTGCGAGTTGTTGTTGACATTGGTTCTGCGATCTGTGGCCTGCTCAAGCGGGCATCAATTTTAATATTAAGTATGACAATAAATGTATTGTAATGCTATCTTGTTTGAGAAGATCGTTTGCCAATAAATTTGACGTGATAGAAAGAGATTGAGCTCTTCGAAGAAGACAATGAAGGATGGAGGAATTAGAACCGAATGGTTTATTGTGTGGACCTTCTTACTAATCCTACTTCCACATAAACTTTCACGTCTTTTTCCGTAGGACAATGTATTTCAGTAAGGTTGCCAAATCAGAAAACAGGTTACGATTTTATAAAATAAAGTTAACGTTAATAACTGCTTTCGCAACGAGTGAATTTTAATAATTTGCACACCAATGGAACCGGAAAAAGGATATACTATACATTATGATTCCATAATCCGCAATCTAAGAGCTAACGAAAATTGGAACCATTCTCATCTTTATATATAAAAGAGAGTTTTTCCCACGTACATATAACTCATCATCACAGGAGAACGGCTGATCAGATCTACGTCGTCCATATATTTTGTGAGTTTGTCTTCACCCAATTTAGAATGATAGAGTACTTTGGAAAATATTTGTGATGATTGTAAAAATTCGAAAAATTGACTATGGATATCTTTATATATATATAAAATTATAGGAGGTTGTTTCCAAGATACGACCGCATTGTTGACGTAGAACTACGCTGTTATTTTATATAAGTCGCTTATCTATACCTTCTATAATGCTGTGAAATTTAAAAAACAACTGTTTAGTAGAATAATCTCTGAAATGGTTTTTTCATTGTAGAATCAGTTGACAATAATTGATTGATGATTCATTCTTGCCCTCGCAAAACAATACACTTGCTGATCGTATGTCGCAATTTATTTCATGTCAATGCATTGAAAATTTACCTCGAACGCTATTTCGGTGGCCTTTTTCGCAATTGATATAGACTCGGCTACAGTCGGTTATATACATGTTGCAGCAGCACTATTATTCGACATCTCATAACTACATCAATATATCTTTGGCACCCCATGGAAACAACAACAGTGACAACACTTGCAAGTATCAAATATCATGCTACATGTTATCTGGTATTGCCTCAAATGAATCGCACCTAGGCATCGTTCGTACAACGTAAATCAAGCGCCAAACAAGCGTTCGCCATAGCATGCATACAAAGCCATACATTGGTGGCTTGAAACTACTAGGAATATAAACACTTCTCATCATTTTGCGCTATTCTCAAAAGAAACGCTTCTGTTAATATTACTGGCCTCGAAAAAAGTTGCATTACTTTCTCATGCTCGAGAGAAGCGCAGCTGTCACCCTTAGTGGAGGAAGTTTTGCTACTGGCAAGCGAAACCTAATCACATACAAAATTCCAAAATGACATTTGCTTTCTTGGTGACTAAACAAGCGAAATAAACTCTTTATGTTAATAACAACCTCGAAAACAGTAGCAATACTTCATTATGATCAATATTAGTGCAAATGCAATCCTAGTTGAAGGCAGTTTTGCGGCTGGCACGCGAACTCAAATAACTTCTAACATTCCAGTAAGACATTCAAGATGCTTGGTACTCTCCAAATAATTTGTTGGTGCACAACCTCAACGTCTGCTTCGCCATAACGTCAGTTTAATGCATTGTAAAAGGTACCAACGAAGCCCTTATGATGACGGAAAACAAACAATGTTAACTGCTTGGAAAAAGACTGAAATATGCCACACAGCTTGTACTCTGCTGAAACACCCATCGATGCAAATTCGCTGATGAGTTTGTCAAGAGCGACCGCCTTCATCACCAGCGGGGGGAACTTAATTTTGGTTACTGCCTTGGTAACGGCGTTTACATTTTTTCGATCGACGCGCCGAAATCGCCTACTTCGCTGTTGTTCGGTGCGGTGTCACACTCGCATAGGCTCGGTTCAGTGCGAGCGCTTTTCACTGCACCAACATCGCGTGCATCATTAGATGACGCTTGCCTCGAAATTTTATTGCCCCTGGCAATGCGTTCGTTTTTTGCAGGGCTCGAGCCTGCCTTCCTCTTCTTCCTGCTCATCACACACTACGCGAAGCGTCCAATTTATGACGCGGAAGGAAAAACACACGATACGAATAACGCGAAAAACGAACAGAAAAACCAAATGACGATATCCAAGTTGGATTACCACTGGTGGGGTCCAATCTTAGATCGAAGCGCAGCGAAAGAAAAGTCAACTGGATTGCTCAACCTTCCGATGCCGAATGAAAGTTTGCCTCAGCGAGATCCACTGTTTATACTCTAGGCAAGTATTCCCCTTCATTCTTCTACTTTTCCTTTGTTCACGGAGACTTTAAATCCTACGATTTCCCCTCCGTTGGTCGTCGATAAGTTGCTCGTTATTCACAGCTCTGTTCGGGAAAGCACACAAATGGACAGAACAAATGTATGGGAAAATTGAAACGCTTAAAGTTTTCATGAATTTTAACCATTTACAAACCAGGGGATTCTAATGTATAGCATATTAAACAAATCTTACGGAATTTCCGATTCGTTTAGTATGTAAATCGCCAAAATCCGTTAGCGGCAAAAATAGTTATTGACGTTAACTTTATTTCATTAAAACGTGACCTGTTTCCTGATTTGGCACCCTTAATGAAAGACGTAGTTCTACGTCAAAAAGGATATTTAAAATAAAAAAAGAAACCCTCTGAAGAGATGGTAGCCTTTTATGTGACCCCGTTCACCCCGGATCAAAAAGAAGACGATGTTAAACAACATATTCATGACATTGCGAATGTGGACTCATCGTTAGTAAAAGTTGTGAAGCTAGTTCCTCGTGGGAAAAGTCTAGCGGACCTGTCCTTTGTGTCATTCAAAGCCGTCACTCGACGCCGGGATGCATGCCTGCCAGCCTTATGGGAGCCCCCAATCCTCTCATCTCAGTCGAGTATTTCCAGCCAACGTTCATCAGCCATCCCGTGTTTACCAATCTCCCAGAGTTCCTCGATATTATTGTACCATCTTCACCGCTATTACCTGTGGATAATCATCATGCTCCGTTTATTTTATTACTTGACGTACGGGTTGTCCCAACTTCAACGGACGAGTCTGAAGAATGCCTCAAGTTCGACTTTTCTTCATGCGATTTTAATCTTTTGAATTCTGTGCTTGCTGAAATTGAGTGGGTACGAGTTTTGAACAACGATTCAGTAGATCAGATGTTGTCAAACTTTCACGAATTTATTCATGATGTCTTCAGTCGCCATATCCCTCGAAGAAGAAGAGTGTCAAGCTCCGTTTACAATAAACCTTGGTGGACTCCTGAGCTACGAAATCTTCGCAACAACCTCCGCAAGGTGCGTAATCGTTATTTCAATTCGAAGAATGAGACTGACAGAGCTAGACTTCGAAATCTTGACTTGGAATACAAGAGTCTCCTTTCTGAAACATTTAAAAACTACCTGCTAAGAATTCAGGCAACGGTTAAACAAGATCCTTCAAGTTTTTGGAGTTTCGTCAAGAAAAGAAAAGCAAGCAGTAATATCCCTGGTTCGGTTAGCTACAATGAGACCGTTTCTACCACAAGTTCAGAGACCGCCAATCTGTTTGCTGCCTTCTTCGAAAGTGTCTTCAGCAAAGCATCACCGGATCAACGTCACGATCGTTTTGAGGAAATACCAATCCATAACATAAACCTACCGTGCATTCAGTTTACTCCAGAGGAAGTGAGGAGAGGTCTCGAGGATCTTGACCCCAAAAAAGGACCAGGTACAGATAACATACCGCCCGCATTTTTAAAGAACTGTGCCTCTTCGCTTGCCAAGCCCATCACTGCTGTTTTTAACCGTTCGCTCTCGGACAGAATATTCCCGACCGCATGGAAATCAGAGTACATAGTGCCAATCTACAAATGTGTTGAAAACTACCGTGGTGTGTCAATACTCTGTACTCTCAGCAAGGTTTTTGAGTAGCTTGTTCACACAGTTCTCTACCGAGTCGCGACTCCCATCATCTCCAGTAGTCAGCACGGATTTGTGAAACACCGTTCAACAACATCGAACTTAATGTGCTATGTATCAGCGTTGTCACTTGAATTGGAATCGAAGCAGCAGGTTGATTCAATTTATATAGATTTCGCGAAGGCTTTTGACACAGTACCGCATAAGCTGATCGTTGATAAAATGGGTCACACTGGATTTCCCTCGTGGATAACGGAATGGCTCTATTCGTACCTGTCAAATCGTAACGCATACGTTATGGTCAATTCTGTGCGTTCCAGAACTTTCGACATTCCTTCTGGCGTACCCCAGGGCAGTGTTCTCGGCCCTCTTATTTTTATTATCTTCATCAATGATCTTTGCCTGTTACTCTCCTCATCCAATCTTTCGTTTGCCGATGACTTAAAACTATTTCGTGTCATAGTTTCACCAGATGACTGTGCTGCTCTGCAAAACGACATAAATCGTTTGCTTGTCTGGTGTGGCGACAACGGAATGCGAGTTAACTGCAAAAAATGCAAAGTGATATCCTTCTCCCGTTGCAGTAACGTTTTAGTCCATCAATACAACATGGAATCAGTTGCCTTAGAGCGTATCAATTCAATATGCGATCTCGGTGTTACTATTGATTCGAAGCTAAGATTTCATGAACACATCAACATTATAACAGCTAAGGCGTATACAGTGCTTGGTTTCATCTGGCGTCATACATCTGAATTTACTGATGTTTATTGCCTCAAGACGCTATTTTGTTCGCTTGTGTGAAGTATTTTGGAATATGCTTCCCCGGTTTGGTGTCCTTACCAAGTTACACAGAGTCTTGCGATTGAGAAAATTCAAAGAAAATTCGTGCGTTTCGCTTTGCGCTCTCTTCCGTGGAACGATCCGGTCAATCTACCCTGTTATGCTGATCGTTGTAAGTTGATCGATTTGGAAACACTTTCATCGAGGCGCACTAAGTCACAAAGGCTGTTTGTTTTTGACGTTTTAATGGGTCATGTTGACTGTCCTAAGCTCTTGGAACAGATTCCATTGAATATTCCGCCTCGTCGTTTTCGAAACTCTCCATTATTAGCAATTCCTTACCACAGAACAAACTTCGGTTACAACAGTAGTTTTGATTTTTGTTTGCGTTCCTTTAATGTTGTTTGTAATGAATTTGATTTTCTGTTGACAAGAAACGTGTTCAGTGCTAGGATTAGAGATTTAGTATAGTTAGTTTTAAGTCAGTCTGTGCGACGTAGTCGAAGATGATGTACTAAATAAATAAAATTCGAAAATAAGAGGTACGCATATGTATGTTTCGCTGTGAAAATCATCATTTCGATCAATTTGACAGATCTGAACGATAAGATACAAACTCTATTGAAGTATATTCGTTATTTTTACCAACCAAAATATTCTCTAGAAATACATCATATGGCAGAACAACGTTTGCCGGGTCAGCTAGTTTTCTTATATATTTGTTCTACCCATTTGTGTGCTTAACTTAACGTGCTGTCGACAAGGCTCAACTTATGTATATGTGTGTAACAATATTCATATACCACTGTGAATCAAATGTAGCGTTGTTCTATGGAAGGAAATATTGCAATGCAAGCTTCGCCTGTTTTCTACTGAGTATAAAAAAAAACCCATTCGCGATTGCAAATCACAGTCTCAGTTCATTCAACCAGCGGGCAGACAACATTCTTAATTGACACTGAGAGATTTTACAGAGGTTTTGCCCGATACATAGGATAAATGAAAGAATGGAATAGAAAAACAAACAGCGGTGTAGTTTAGTTCGATGGGAGCACTGCGTCGTCTTTCATGCCGTCTGGCGCGAGTGCTGCTGTATTTATGCTTGCCACGCATACTTCATTGTTTTTATGCGTTGTCAAAAGTAGATTGTAGTGATTAAGAAATGTGCAATAATGGTGCTGGAGGAGCGAATATTCGATCCCCTGTGGTGCTGAAATGAGTCTTCAAAACTAGCTCATTGGTGATCATTTCAAGGTTTTTTGGCCACATTAGGATAACCCGAATGGTCTCCGGATGACCTGCAGATCAGAGTTTCAATCAAGTTATGGAAAGGCATGACCACACCTTTAGGTGAATGCAATCAGGTTTTTGTATCCTCAAACCCTTGAATTATCATTTAAATGACCGTAGGTGAAGAGAAAATTGATTTCCTATACATTTGTTTACATATGACACTAGAAAATCTTGAGAAACATAGAATGATCAATTTCACCCCGAAGCTACGTTTTGAAATTTTACGTTAAAAATTTTACAAATCAACGCTATCAAGATTTTTTTGAACGAAACTTTCCATAACGTTTTGTGGCCTTAGCACCAGTACTGATTTTAAAAGTAATTGGGTATACATCTAACAAAAACTTTCAGAAATGTTCAGATTTTTCTGAAAACTGTGATCAATTTGCCCCCGGTTCACGGTACCTTTTCCGAACGATCAGATTAATACAATTTTTTTCCTCGTGTGAAAACTTGAACAAAGCAACATAGTGGTACATGACGACTTTTGCGCCGCAGTATCGCTTGCTTGCTGCTGATCATAAAAGCATTTACAATGCAATGATAGATCAGTTTCATAAGGACGGAATTCCTGAAAAACCTGAATTCACGATGCTACATGAGGAGCTGGAAGATTTTCATTTGATCGTTTTCACTAATAGCTGCGAGGAATCTTACGTTGTTTCAATGTTCAATGCTACTGAATATGAAGATCATTTGAAAAGCGACAAGAATTTTTAGGTTGGAATAGCAGCAGAACAAAGTATCAGAACAATGGACAGCGAAAGGAAGATCATTTCGAAGAATATTTTTGTTCGGATTATACAGGGTTTTCCAACTTTAAATTCCGAAAGTAAATTGAAATAAAACACACTTAGAATTCGAAATTCGATGAAACTTTTATTTCAAATTAAAGTTTGGTTCATGCCATTATGTGTGAAATACAACATCATTCAAATGTTCACCTAGGGCTTCCTCGCACACCTTGATCCGATGACTTTTCGGCACATATGGGGCGGTACCTCGGTCATAACTTCACGAATGTTGTCTTTCAAATGTTCAAGAGTTTGCGGAGAGTTGGCATAGACACGGTCTTTCGCATAACCCCACAAAAAAAAAGTCTAGCGGGTTCAAATCGCATGATCTGGACGGCCAATTGCCATCACCAAAACGCGAAATTATGCGTCCCTCAAATTTCGTTCGCAATATGGCCATGTTCGGTCGTGTTGTGTGGCACGTGGCGCCGTCCTGCTGAAACCACATGTCATCCGTATCCATATTTTCAATTTGTGGCACAAAAAAATCGGTTAACATGCGGCCATAGCGCTCCCCATTCACAGTTACCGTCTCGCCGTCCTCATTTTCAAAGAAATACGGCCCGATGACTCCACCAGACCATAATGCGCACCAAACAGTGACTTTTGGCGGATGCAATGGCCTCTCAACAATCACGTGTGGATTTTCTGAGCCCCATATACGGAAATTTTGGGTGTTCACATAGCCACCGAGCTCGAAATGTGCCTCATCGCTGGAGAAAATTTGATGCGAAAATTTTGCTGCTGTGGTTCGTTCACCCCTTCGGCGTATGCCCGACGCATTCCATGGTCACCACGCTCTAATTTGTGTACCAGTTGGACTTTATATGGATGTAGGTGCAAGTCCAAATGCAAAATTCGCCACAATGATGTGTTTGACAAGCCCAATTGCTGAGCACGCCGTGGAATCGAAACATTCGGGTCATCCTCCACACTGGCAGCAACAGCAGCAATATTTTCGGCCGAACGCGCATTATGTTGATGCACAGGTTTCACAATATCCGCTAAGGATCCAGTTTTTTCGAATTTACGCACTACATTAGCGATTGTGTGCTCTGTAGGCCGTCCATGACGACCAAAGCCGTCCGTAATGCTCGAAAAACATTTGCCGGTTTTTCGTCATTTTTATAGTATGATTTTACAAAATTAACACGTTGTGCGATGCTAAAACGATCCATATTGTAAAATGGCAGACATTCAACTAACGATATGACGCTTTGGTTGACAGCTATGTCAAACGGTTGTCAGCGCAGGGCTGTATACTTTCGGAAGCCCGAAATGGAAAACCCTGTATTATATGAGTATTTTTTTAATGCTAATAAAATATATTTTTCCCTACAACGAATATTTTCGATGGTACAGATTTTTGGAATAAAAAAGTACAGATGAGAAAGATTTTCAACCCCTCTGATACAGATTTAAATGTGGCAACACTGGTCTCAGCCTAGGAGCAGAAACGTAAGTTTGACGTAGGACTGTGATTGTTCGGAACAGTTTTTGAAATGTATTTCATTTCATTGTTCAGAAATCTGTTATTTTAACTCTTTTGAAACTGCAAATGGTGACCCTGGAAAGGGTCGATTGTTATATATACTGCTCTCACCGGCGCCGCCGATTGGTTTCTAACCGCATACATACAAAATAGAAATGCCCGATTTTCATGTTCTTTTTAGAACAACACCTGCTTGGTTGTAACGGACAAAAACAAAATTAGCTTCTGACTTCTGTCTTCTGAAACTGTCTTACTGAAAACGATTTATGAATATCAGTGTAACCAATAACAGGCTGGAATGGCAGATGAGGAATATGTGGATTGGTAAACAAAAAAAAAAGTTATAATTGATTATATTAAACATATGGGGAAGGAACAAAGCAATATTGAAAATACCTACGATTTCGCTATATTTTGAGGCAAAATATACATGAATTCATTAAGCTGCTTGATTTTCAATGAATAGCTATGAGATGTGCTTTTTCGATGTAGCTTTTTCGGTGAAATAATGTTCCTTTGCAGACTATATTCCACGTCACACACAGACACTGTGACTCATGAAAATGCACATTGGTATTGCTGAAATAATGAAAAAAATAAAATCATTGGAATTGCAGTCATCTCACATAACCCATTCCACCATCTACATAACCCTCATTCCTACAAATTGACCGAACGTCTAATTTATTTCATAGAACGAATTATTGCACACAATCTTGTGCTGCATACAACATTTACGGGAATCAAGTTGAAAAAAAAGCACAATACATTATTCACCTTTGCATTCGTTCGCAAAACTTATTTGTACATCAAATTGTTCACCTGGTTTAATATTTCCGCTGCTGTTGTCACAGGCGAGAAAATTGCTGTATAAATTTGCCGTCCAATAGTATATATTATAACATATGTCGCAAGAAACATTCTGTGTAATATGCATTTGAAATCTATTAATTTTTCGTTACATGTTTCGTAGAGTGACCCCCCTATATGGAAATTAAAGACGTAGTCCTACGTCAAAACCACGGGACTTTCCACACCACTAAAACATTCTACTAAGGAGTTAGTTCAAAAAATTGTATGTATTTTGTAATGTATTTTTAAAAAATTCAACAAAATGTGGCATTTATGACCCTCTCTATTTTATATTAACAAGGATAAAAGGAGGCTCCTGATGTTTGTTTGAATGTTTCGAAGAGTGTTGATGTACAGTGGATGAAAGAGTTAGCTGTTGATCGTTATTCCACCTTCCGACAAATCGGAACTACTGCTCATAAGGCTAGAGGAACACTGATAAGGCTCATTTTTGGAAGAAGGGAGTTCGTTTTCTGTGGGTCATCGTTGAACTAGACATCGAATCACTCGAATCCAAAATGAAGGAAGTGATAACTTGATTAGACCGTGAATCGTGATCGGAAAAAATCACGAAGAAAAAGGCGTAATATCACAACAGCCTACTAAAAATATACTGAAGTGAAAACAAACACCATGAGTATAAATACCACACGGAAAAAGCGTAATTTTTATTCTAAACCAGTACTATGTTTTCAAGTTTCCCGCGAAGTCATTGGAATAGCTTTGCTTTTGCACTCGAATAGAATCTCACAAAATTTTCTCTCTTCTCTCTTCTCTCTTCTCTCTTCTCTCTTCTCTCTTCTCTCTTCTCTCTTCTCTCTTCTCTCTTCTCTCTTCTCTCTTCTCTCTTCTCTCTTCTCTCTTCTCTCTTCTCTCTTCTCTCTTCTCTCTTCTCTCTTCTCTCTTCTCTCTTCTCTCTTCTCTCTTCTCTCTTCTCTCTTCTCTCTTCTCTCTTCTCTCTTCTCTCTTCTTGATATACACACTTCCGTAGCTCTGCTAATTCACGTGCTGTGTAGTGAGAGTTATTCAGTCCACTTTATTCTATACGGCGAATGAACTAAAATGACAAGTATTCTCGGAGGCGAATGTCGTGACTATACTTGAAAAGTAATGCGGCTTCCAGAAACTGTAATCTCACGTCACTCGCGGCCCAGAATAAATGGAAGTTTATCGATTCGGTCATCATAAGTTGTTCGAATGTTCTTGGTCTTTAAGACTGAAACCATCAGCTCACAACCCTCTTTATTTCGCGCGGCGAATGACATAAGATGACTCAAGCATGGTGTTCCCGCAGGCGAAAATATTTCTACCTAACGTCATCCATCGCGCGGAATAAAGGGGAACATGTTTCAATCCTTTTCGCTTTGAAAAACGTTGTAGGGGCAGTGGGGGTAAAACGGACATGTTAAGAAGAACTACAAGTATGTCTTTGGAAACTCATGTTTCCCAAAACTTTGATGCAGTTTCTTGCAATTCAATATACTGTTTTTCTTGCAAAAAAGTATTTTTCATTGCTTTTTACTGAAATTGAAACAGACCGAGAAGTACAAACATTTTTTCGATGCGGGTAATAAGGACATATAGTGGGGGTAATACGGACACGTTTGTAAAATATGAAGCGTAGAGGTTTATCGATCACGAGAGGAATAATTGTATTCAACCAAGGTCTGAACTCATCACGAATGTCCGTTGAATGATGAAAAGATCGAATTATTCCATTTAGAAGTGATATCGTGCTTTTCAGCAGTATAAACGGACAGATCCTCAACTATTTTGCTTTTGGTTCCAGTCAGCTTCTAAACAGTCCATATTTGGCGATTTGATTTCCATTTAAAGACGCAGGGCATTCTTTAGGAATAGATTAAACAGGCTTTTCACAGTTCATCTCACTCCCACTGGCAACTGTCCGTTTTACCCCACCAGTACAATTATTTAAATAATTTGAAATTTTCCAATCAAAAATGAATTTACTTTTCCGTACATACCTAATATCAGAAATCTGAAATTCAAAATGTAACTATACAAATCAACCACCTGTCCATATTACCCCCACTGCCCGTATTACCCGCGGTTCCCCTAATGTCACTTTCTAGAATCTGTGTAAAAATGCTCTCAAGAATTTAAATTTTATTCAGACATGTTCAAATCGACACAAACTTTGTCGACAATTCGAAACGAATTCAATGTCGGCAGAATTGTGGAAACATTATTGATTATTTCAGTATGGACAGCCGTTCCTCCAAGTTTTGCCAGGGAACGAATTCCGAGAAAATTCCTGGCACTCCCTTACCAGTTCCCGGTTTGTTCGGGGTTCGGGGCCGGTGCTTCAGCTATGCTAATAAGTTTCAACCCTCTGTAATCCGAACTTCTTTGAATAGAAAGCGAAAATGATTGTGTTATGAATGCTATTACTAAAGGGTGTGTCACTTCAAATTGCATCACGGAAAAAACGCTGTAGAAATTCGCCCAGTAGACCGATCCTTTTGAAAATTTTAGACAGTAAAATAAAAACTATTAAACAACTTTTGGCATTTTCTTTTTATTCATACTTCGAGCCCAAGCCCGTATGCTCGCACCTTCCTCTTTACCCCGTCCATAAGGTTCTGTACAACGTCAGGTTGTAGTTTTTGAACAGAAATCCATTTTCTCTTGAAGTCCGCCTCCGATTTGACAACTTTTGGGTTCTTCGGGAGGGCCTGCTTCATAATCGCCCAAAATTTCTCTATTGGGCGAAGCTCCGGCGCGTTGGGCGGGTTCATTTCCTTTGGCACGAAGGTGACCCCGTTGGCTTCGTACCACTCCAACACGTCCTTTGAATAGTGGCACGAAGCGAGATCCGGCCAGAAGATGGTCGGGCCCTCGTGCTGCTTCAATAGTGGTAGTAAGCGCTTCTGTAGGCACTCCTTAAGGTAAACCTGCCCGTTTACCGTGCCGGTCATCCCGAAGGGGGCGCTCCGCTTTCCGCAAGAGCAGATCGCTTGCCACACCATGTACTTTTTGGCAAACTTGGATAGTTTCTGCTTGCGAATCTCCTCCGGAACGCTGAATTTGTCCTCTGCGGAGAAGAACAACAGGCCCGGCAGCTGACGAAAGTCCGCTTTGACGTAGGTTTCGTCGTCCATTACCAGGCAATGCGGCTTCGTCAGCATTTCGGTGTACAGCTTCCGGGCTCGCGTCTTCCCCACCATGTTTTGCCTTTCGTCGCGGTTAGGAGCCTTCTGAACCTTGTATGTACGCAGGCCCTCCCGCTGCTTGGTCCGCTGGACGAATGAACTTGACAAATTCAGCTTATTGGCGACATCCCGGACCGAACTTCTCGGATCACGTCTAAACTGCTTAACTACGCGCTTGTGATCTTTTTCACTGACGGAGCATCCATTTTTGCCGTTCTTCACCTTCCGGTCGATGGTTAGGTTCTCGAAGTATCGTTTTAGTACTCTGCTGACCTTGGATTGGACGATTCCCAGCATCTTACCGATGTCCCGATGTGACAACTCCGGATTCTCGAAATGAGTGCGCAGGATTAATTCACGACGCTCTTTTTCGTTCGACGACATTTTTCCAAATTTACGAAAAATTGACAGTGAAGCATGGCCAACGTGATCTATACGCTCTTATCTGATTATATGATGATGATGATGATGATGGTCCCGCCTCCTTCCCCTACAGAGATTTGAGCAAGACGAGTTATCTAGAAGATAATTTAGTAATTTTTTTCAGCATTGAAATCAGTTAGGCAAACAAAAAAAAACGAACTGATTTTATTTACAGATATAAGTTTAAAAAAAATTGCAATGTCAAATGACAAGCCAATACTCAGTCATGTCCGCAACAGAGCCGATACGGTCCCGACGAGGCCCTTGCAGCCGAGTGGTCCACCAGAGCACAAGCCCAACCGCCAGCCTTGTATTGGATTGACTATGAATATCCTCATCCAGAGAAATCGAGAAAATTTCCTTAACGAAAAATTTCTAGACCGGTATTTAGAAAACTTTCAATTTAATATCCTTTATATCTGTGTTACGCGCGCGACGCTCAAACTTATGTAGACTACTTTTATTTTTTTTAACTAATATAATATAAAACAACAAAATAAAAATAAAAATAGTCCATCATCACCAGGATCATGACGGGCATAATAGAGAGGACATAAATACAAATTAAAAAAAAGATAATTTAAAAAATTAAGTAGTTTGCAAAATAGAATCCGTTCAAAAAAAACTTCGTCAGGTTAATTGAATATTTTAAAAACAAACTGCAAAAAAAATCCCACATTAAATTATCCGTTCGTATAAAACTTCGTCAGTAACAATCTTCGTCATAAAATTTAAAAATATATCGGTCGGCTGTTATGAAACACAACTCGATCACACAAATATCGAGGCAGCAAACCTTTAATTACTTTAAAAATGAACACCATAGTTAAATAAACAATCCTTTGCTTCACGGATAACCATTGCAGAGCGTCCAACATTAAAGATGAGGAAGTGGATCTGTTACATTTTAGTATCAACCGCATTATTTTATTTTGCAAACGCTGTAATCTCGATATTTGTGTTTTATTGGCCAGAAATAAAATGGAAGAGCAAAAGTCTAAATGAGGAGAGATGATTGATTTGTATAGCTGTATTTTGCTGCATATAGTTAAATCGTTTTTCAATCGGCATAAGATTCCATACTTCTTGGCAATTTTCTTGGTGACATTGTCAATGTGAGTGTTGAACTTGAGTTTGTCATCAATAATCACGCCAAGATATTTAATTTCCCGAACGCGATCAATAGTCTCATCATCAATAACAATAGAGACGTTTTCAATTGAACGATTTCGCGAGATTACCATGTATTTCGTTTTACTTATGTTCAATTTTAATTGCTTATACTTCAACCATCTACTTAAAGAATGCAAATCTCCATTTAAATGTGACGCGACCTGGTTTAAATCATTAGCTGCAATGAATAATACAGTATCATCTGCAAAAAGATTGATATCACAAAATCGTAAAACTCGTCGCATGTCATTAATGTACATAATAAATAAAATAAAATAAGCGAAAGCTGAAGATATAATCCCTAAAAATTAAATTTCTACAGCGTTTTTTCCGTGATGCAATTTGATGTGACACACCCTTTATTTCGATGTGTTTACAGTCAGGAGCTTACACTGCTACAGCCTGATAATTTTTGTAAGGTTAAAGTTGATCTCTCATTCACAATTAATCGGCCTACTGATCCAGTTACGATTAATGCAACCTAAAGGCAATATATCGCTCTCTCCTTTCGATGCCCTTCATGGTCGTTATTTCATCGAGGATTGAAGTTCTACATCCAATCAACAATCAGCTGATCACCACCAAAACCACACTACCCGGGAAAACCCCCTCTGGCCATTGTCAATTAACTTGCACTTCTCGTCACGCAAATACATTCGCGTTTGAAGCTAGGCTAAAACACACACGGAAATATGCCATTAGAGGGGAAGAAGCAAAACAAAAACATGACCAACTTCACTCCGCCAGAAACGTCCGCCGAATGGGGACGCGTGGTAGGATGTGTATGGCACGATTATCGCTATCTCACTCTACCTACCATCATCGCACTCTACCATAGTTCATCATCGACATCACGATATGTCAGATGGTGGTAAATTGGTAATTCGCGATGGTGTCGACGTCTGGTGGCGACTTCAAATTATGGCCATAGATTGTGTCCCAAACTCGTTAGTGTAATCTCTATCAGATTAGAAGACACGAAGTCGGTTTTTCAATTTTAAAATTTGAATGAAAATTTTCACATTATGTTATTTAATTACTTGAAACGCGTATTGCTGACTTTCATTCAATTATATGGCTATACAATTCCAAAATTGTTGCTGATTTTTTTCATTATAATATAAACTTGTCTTCATAAACAATTTTCGTATGAGATTTTCTCAACACCTGCAAACAAAAATGTTCTTAATTCAAATAGAACACTAATTGGATATGGAAAAGCTAATTCTCATTCATAATTTTAATTTTGAAAACGTTCATTCCGACTGAAAATCAGCTCTTCGTTGACGCTCCCCTAAACTAGTAAACGAAGCACAATGCCGCCAACGCGGATCGCTGTTTTGAAGAAAACAAATACTTTTGACGTTTGAGATGTTGGCATCAAAAACATGGCGGATGTCATACAGCTGTGTAAATCATTTGGTAACATTTTGGAAAAGTATTCCATGAAAATCTATTTCACTTGAAATTCATTTCCTCGTCGTTTCTTTCAGGGCACCCTCACACCACCCTCTCCATCGCTCTATGAAACGACCATTGCTCAAATTCGATTCCTCCTGCTTGCTTTGATTCGCTAATGTAAATTCCAACGCTGACTGACTCACACACACATACACGTACAGCTCCACCCTTCACTCTTCACCGTCGTTCTTTGCACCATTCAAAGCGGGTGCGATTTGTTTATATGCACCCCGGTTGAAATGAAACAAAAAATCACCAACGACGAAAGATGAAAAATCGATTAAAGAACTCAGCCAAGTGTGCGAAAAGTGCGCGCCGTGGCCTCGTTCTGGAATTATGACTGCCGCTGCCGCTGAGACCGATGTTCGCGGCGGATGCGCTTTCGATTCGCTCCGATGAGTGGTCCGTGCGAAAGTTACGCTGCGAATTGTTTTGCCACACAGTTTGAAGTTTGTCGAGTGTTAGGTTACCTTGGACTTTCGTCCAAGGTGTTTAATGTTCAACACATGTTGAATTCAAACGCATTAAAATTTAAAAAGATGATTTAATAAGCTGAATATTTCACTTATCATCTAAAAAATATATTTATTTTGTACGTACACTGATACTCGGCATATGCTTGAATCTACCACGAAGGTTTTTTTACTAAGCGATATTATTCCAATCCACTTCCGAAGGTTATTCAAGTGAAACAATATAGTCTTATTATAAATTTACTTTATTGGGAAATCAAAACAATGAAAACAATTAGCTTATTTTACAAAAATCATTTTTTTTTTTTTTTAATTCGTTTATTTTTACAGGCTCAGTTACTTAAGTTTAAAGGAGCCGAATTCTTAAATATAATTTTAAAACTATATATATAAACAATTTTCTTACATCTATGGTTAGTAAGGTGGAAAACCGATTACTCGCGGTGTACTCGAGTTTAGAAGGGTGACATATTTTTAGGAGAAGGATGGGATATAAGGAAATTGTAACAATGTTGATGAGCACTCAATTCGTAAATCTATTCGTATATCTATAGTTTATTTACATTTCAACTTATTCTACTATTTATAGCAAGGGGACGAATTACCCGCAAAGGAAGGAAAGGAGGGTATAAGGATGTAGGGGCAATCACACACGAAGATCTATAGCTTTAAGGAAAACATATATATGGGACATGTAATCAAGGTCTAACCGAGCCAACACATCTCTCACCGGCACATTGGGCTGTCTTCCTCGGGCCCTAAGGGAGTTTTCTAAATTCGATCTGGCGACCAGATACACCTCGCACGACCAAACAATATGCTCGATGTCGTGATAACCTTGGCCACAAACGCAGAGATTGCTGCTGGCAAGATTGAAACGGAAGAGTAGTGCATCTAACGAACAGTGATTGGACATGAGTCGGGAGAAGGTGCGAATAAAGTCCCGACTCAAGTCCAGACTTTTGAACCACGGTTTGAGGCTAACCTTAGGGATAATCGAGTGAAACCACCGGCCCAATTCATCTTCATTCCACTTGCGTTGCCAGTTAGCGATGGTATTTTTGCGGACTAAAGAATAAAATTCATTGAAGGCGATTTGACGCTGATAAATATCGCCTTCAATTGCACCTACCTTTGCTAATGAGTCAGCCCTCTCATTACCCGGAATGGAGCAATGTGAAGGGACCCAGATAAAGGTAATGACATAACAGCGTCTGGATAAAGCACTCAAAATTTCTCGTATTCTCTCAAGGAAGTACGGCGAGTGCTTTTCCGGCCTCACTGAACGGATAGCTTCGACAGAGCTAAGACTATCCGTTACAATGTAATAGTGTTCAACAGGTCGTGAGGCGACGCTGTCCAGCGCCCAATGAATTGCTGCCAATTCAGCAATATACACTGAGCAAGGATTCTGAAGACTGTGTGAGGTGCTAAAAAATTCGTTGAACACTCCAAATCCTGTGGACTCGTTTATAGTGGACCCATCAGTAAAGTACATATTATCACAATTGATACCCCCATACTTTTCATCGAAGATCGTTGGAGCGATCCTCGATCGTTGATAATCTGAATATCCATGGATATCTTGCTTCATGGACAGATCAAAATGCACAGAGGAATTGATGTAGTCAGGGAAACAAACACGGTTGGGAATATACGAAGAAGGATCAACCTGCATGGAGATGAATTCATGATATGAACTCATGAACCCGGAGTGAAAATTTAGCTCGATCAGCTGCTCAAAATTTCCGATCACCAATGGGTTCATGACCTTAAACCGGATGAAGAACAGAAGAGATAATAAATTGAAGCGATCTTTTAGTGGGAGTACGCCTGCCAAAACCTCGAGACTCATGGTATGCGTTGAGGGCATACATCCCAACGCAATACGGAGACAAAGATACTGAATTCGCTCGAGTTTAATGAGGTGTGTTTTGGCAGCTGTTTGAAAACAGAAACTGCCATACTCCATCACTGAGAGAATAGTTGTTCGATACAACATTATAAGATCTTCTGGGTGGGCTCCCCACCAGGTGCCGGTAATTGTACGGAGAAAGTTTATTCTTTGTTGACATTTTTTACTCAGATACCTAATATGGGCCCCCCAAGTACATTTAGAGTCGAACCAGACCCCAAGATACTTGAATGACATAGCATGAGTGATCGGTTTACCCAAAAGTTGAAGCTTTGGTTTTGCTGGTCTATGCTTCCTAGAAAAAACCACCATCTCTGTTTTCTCCGTGGAGAATTCGATCCCTAGCCCAATGGCCCAGGTTGAAAAATTGTTCAAAGTATCTTGTAAGGGTCCTTGCAGGTCGGATTCGTTTGGTCCTACGACAGACACCACTCCATCATCTGCAAGTTGTCTTAGGCTGCAATTTTGTGTAAGGCAATTGTCGATGTCGCTTACATAGAAGTTGTACAAAAGGGGGCTTAAACATGAGCCCTGGGGGAGGCCCATGTAAGAGACCCGACTTACTGCCGAATCTCCGTGAGAAAAGTTCAAATGTTTCTCACAAAGCAAGTTATATAACATATTATTCAATAGAGGCGGCAGACCCCGAGAGTGTAATTTGTCCGACAAAACCTCTATTGAAAAAGAATCGAAGGCCTCCTTTATGTCCAAGAATACTGAAGCCATTTGTTTTTTTTTCGGCGTAAGCCATTTGAATTTCTGATGAAAGCAACGCAAGACAATCATTCGTCCCCTTGCCCCTGCGGAACCCATATTGTGTATCTGAGAGTAGGCCATTCGTTTCAACCCATCGATCAAGGCGAAACAAGATCATTTTCTCCAACAATTTCCGTATACAAGACAGCATTGCTATTGGGCGGTACGAATTGAAGTCGGACGCGGGTTTTCCGGGTTTTTGAATAGCTATAACTCGTACTTGTCTCCAATCATCTGGAACCATATTATTCTCCAGAAACCGATTGAATAAATTCAACAAGCGATGTTTCGCCACATCAGGGAGGTTTTTCAGCAAGTTGAACTTAATTCTATCCGATCCCGGAGCAGAATTGTTACATGAGAGCAGAGCAAGAGAGAATTCTACCATCGAAAACTCGGAATCAAGATCGCACCTACCTTGTGGTATATCTCGAACAATGTTTTGCACAGGAGCGGAATCAGGACAAACCTTCCGTGCAAAATTAAAAATCCATCGATGTGAATATTCTTCGCTTTCATTCGTTGAAGAGCGATTTCTCATGTTTCGAGCCACTTTCCATAATTTTTTCATTGACGTTTCTCGTGACAAACCTCCCACGAAATTTCGCCAATAAGCACGTTTTTTCCCTTTGATCAAGTTTTTAAATTGATTTTCAAGGTCCAAATACGTCTGAAAATTTTCAGGGGTTCCACGTTTCCGAAAAGCTTTAAATACATTCGATTTTTCTACATAAAGCTTGGAACATTGGCTATCCAACCATAGATTGGGAGGCCTTCGGGAAATGGTGGAACCTGGGATGGGTTTCGTTTGAGCGCGAACCGCGCTGTCATAGATCAAAGGAGAAAGGAAGTTATACTCCTCCAATGGAGGTAAACCATCTCTGGAATTGATGGCTAGAGTAATCGCGTCCGCATATTTTTTCCAGTCAATGTGTCTTGTGAGGTCATATGCCATGTTTATAGATTCAGAAGAATTCAACCCAATGGTGATGGAAATTTTGATTGGCAAGTGATCACTACCGTTGGGGTTCTGGATTACATTCCACTTGCAATCTAACGATAGTGAATTCGAGCAAAGCGAGAGGTCAAGAGCACTTGGGTTAGCAGGAGGTTTAGGTACACGTGTTGTTTCCCCAGTGTTCAAAACGGTCATATTGAAGCTGTTACAAAGGTCATATATCAACAATGAACGATTGTCGTCGTACTGTTCCCCCCAGGCAGTTCCGTGAGAGTTGAAGTCTCCCAAGATCAATCGTGTCTCAGGAAGGAGTGAGCACATGTCATCAAGTTGTTTGCGGCTAACCGCAGCTCTCGGAGGCCAATACAAGCTGACAATACAGAGGTCTTTGCCTCTGATGTTTGCATGACAAGCAACAGCTTCGATCCCTCCAATAGGTGGAAGGTCAATTCTAAAAAATGAGTGGCACTTATTGATCCCCAAAAGCACCCCTCCGTATCTATCATCACGGTCCAAGCGTATAATATTAAAATCGTGGAAAGAGATATCATCTCGCGAAGAAAGCCAAGTTTCGGACAGAGCAAAAACATCACAATTGTAGTTATGAATTAAAATTTTGAATGTATCCAATTTAGGGGTAAGACTACGACAATTCCACTGTAAAACACTGATATCTCCGACCTCTCTATTTGAATTAGACATCGAGAGAGAAAATCATTGCAAGGTACAAAAATCATAACTTTATCTTCAAATTCAGCTGGACAAAAGTATTCGGCACTTAGAACATTTCTTCAAAAAAAACATTTCTGAACAAATTATCTAGACATTTAATATCTTGTGTTTAATCCTTTCTGTGCAATGACCTCTTTCAATCGATTTGTCATTGAGTGTACCAGCTTCTCGCATACTTTAGGCTCTTATACCATTCTTCACGAAAAATATCTTTCAGCTGCTTTTGTGATGTTACATGATGTTCACGTACACGTCGATCTAGAACATCCCACAAATGCTCTATGGGATTCATATCCGGTGATTGGGGTTGCGTTTTGTGCTGATAGGGTGTATTATATAGCAGCCAGAGGCATACCGCTTCCGCAGTATGTTTAGGGTCGTTGTTTTGTTAGAAGTAGAAATTGCTCTCTATACCCAACTTTTCAGCACTTTTCTTCATATTTTCTTTCAAAATATTTGAATATTGCTCCTTTTTCATGATACCATCTACATATACCAATTCCCCGACAACGGATGCTGCCATACAGCCCCAGACCATGACTGATGCACCTCCTCACGATAGCTTGAACATTTTTCTTCTGCAGCTCAGTATCCGGTTTTCGCCATACCATTACCCTTCCATCTGATTTGTAAACATTGAATTTGCTCTCATCGGAAAACAACACATTGTTCCAGAAACTAATCGGGTGATTTTGGTAATCTTTCGCAAAGTTCAACCTTTTAGTCTGATTAACCTTGCTAATAAGAGGCTTCTTACGACAAACACGGGCTTCATATTGGGCATTATTCAACACTCTGCGCAGCGTTCTGGAAAAAAACATCTTGGCCACTGAACTCCAGCAGTTTTCCTCGCACTTTTGACGAAGATGTTTTCAGTTCTTTCTCAATAATTGGTATTAATTTTCGTTTTTCTCTATCCGTTAACTTGCAAGGACTTCCCGTCCTAGGTTTTTTGTCGAAGTTATCGCTGTTCTTATAACGATTGATAATATCCTGTACCGTTGTGCTTGGCCTACCAACACTCCTAGCTATTTCGGAAACTGTGTTATTCATTTTGAACAAATTCAAAACAGTTTTCCTTTTCTACATCGTAGTTTCCTTACCTTTCCTGCCCATTTTGTTACCACGAAATAAAAATTATACGAACGCAGCCGATTTTTATTAAAAATATACAAAAGTGATTAAATGTGTCAGTTTCATTCATTTACAGTGTTTCCAGATCTTTAGGGATCGATAAATTAACATTTTTGACGTAGAATTACGTCTTTCGGGAACATATTGGGGTACAAATTGAAAATCGAGAATCGAGCACATCGTGAAAATTGTCCAATTTCAAACGCTTATTGTTCAGTCATTTCATGATGGATTGATGAAATTTTTGCGTCAATCGATTTCGGCACTCCATAACAATTTTTTATATTGAATTAAATAATATATATCATTAAACTAACTATCAAACAATTGAAAAATCTCAACCCCTATCCTAACGGAAATACCCACTTCTGATTGGTCGAAATTGACGACACATGCGGCGGTTCCCTAACAGAGACATCAAAACCAAGCTGCCTAGGGGAAATCGGCATTGCAAATACATGAAAGTAGGGGGAGCTTTTGCTCCCGCCGAGATGTGTTCCCAAACAGAGACATCAAAATCAAGGTGCTCGGGGAAATCGGCAAAACCAAGCTGCCTGATGAAAATTGGCATTGCAAATACATGAAAGTCGGGCGCATTTTTATATTGCAAGTAAGAAGAGTGATACGAATAATTCTAGCAAATAAAATTTAAATTTGGAACTTTAATGGTGGTTGCTTCGTTAAACTCCATATTAATGTCCGATCGTGTATTGTGAAAAATTTAGCACAAGGGTAGGTGTAAAATTGTATACGATAGCCGTTGTGTTAACCCTTTCCCGTACAACATAGAGTCTCACTACATATAGTACATATAGTATTAGGTATTGTTAGTCCAATTAAAATTCGCATTGGGTTGAATAAACAATCAGAAAGTAAAAATTATAAAAGAAAATTACCTTTCCCATTTCAAATATATTTTCGTTATATTAAAGTAACATGTTTTTACTGATAAGAAAAATTGATAATTGTGTTCGGTATTAATAATTATCTTATATTACATTGGTAATTTTTTTTTCTTTATTTCAACAATACATATCACAAGAGGCATCTCGTCTAGGATCACAGAGGGCGGTTCTCATCATATCTCGTTCCACTTCGGTATCCTTTATCTGATACACACCATCCAACGACTGTTTATCATCCTTCTGTCATCATCACCCGTTAAACACTGGTGGAATGAACAAACAATACCCAACAACCAAACAAAACGGCCCTTTTCAGGCCCACCTAATCATTATCAAAGAGTTTAAGGATGTAATTATCCAAAATCAACAGATAGCCTAACGGAATCCTACGTCAATTATGCGGTCGTGTCTCGGACACAACCCTCCTGTGACTTTTTTCAACGTGACGAATACTTCTGTCCAATTAAAAATGTGGAACTCGGCCTTTTTCTTTCCTGTAATTTATTAAAGCAGGGTAGATCATTGAAAACTTCTACTGCCTAGATAGAGTACACTTCACAGAATCTACTGCACCTGCACAGTTGAGTTTATTTTTTGTGTATGTGATACAAATGCGATGAATTAATTCATGACGAATACTTATGTCCACCAGTGTACGTAGAATGACATTATGAAATTTTACATAGGGACCAGTGCTGCCAGTTCACATACCAAAACTTAAGAAATGAAAGCATTTGATTACGGTCAACCCAATCGAGCGAGGAA
The DNA here is from genome assembly GCF_029784135.1 of Toxorhynchites rutilus septentrionalis. Classification (NCBI taxonomy): domain Eukaryota; kingdom Metazoa; phylum Arthropoda; class Insecta; order Diptera; family Culicidae; genus Toxorhynchites; species Toxorhynchites rutilus. The sequence continues at coordinate 198,643,753 of NC_073744.1, forward strand.
ACGTCCCCACTAAATCACAAAGTTTCACCCGCGACTGCAGTGGATTACTATCGGTGGAAAGCATTCGGCCCCTTTCGACTGGATTCTATTTCCGTGATGGTGGCGATAAGCCACGACACAATCAGCGCACATTCCCCTAATTTCGAAAAGCAATAGCAGCATTCACGGGAGTTCTATTCCTTCCCCGAAAGCATAAAACTCGAACTGCACATCGAACATCCCCCTTACTTCGGAGTCAGATCGGATGCCGGCGATAGCACCAACCGGCAGACTGATTTATTAACTTCCGCGGTGTCGAGACAGGTTTGCACCGACAAGGGCTTCCCCATCTGTGCTTTACACGGGTTGACCGCCGAGGCATGCTATAGCGGGTTTCGTGGAATTGTTGTTGCAATGAAATGCCGCCATAAGGGTGCGGTAACTCTGTCAAACCTGTCCCTAGTTCCTATCGTGGCCTAACTTTATGGTTCTAAAACTGTCTGCTGAATGAAAACATACTTTAGTGGTGTTTATGCACTCATTCCATACGAAACAGAACCTTGTTTAGATCGGATCTAAATTATGGTGGCGAAACTAATGTTAACAGCGACAAAATGGTCAATCATGCTTTGTATGTATTGATGGTTATCGGAAAAAATCGCTCCAGAAGACAACTGCAACAGAAACAACCGCTCAGAAAAAGTGTAAGGTTACAAGTAGGCTGGAAATATTCTTACCCGGAAAAACATCAGCGATTCAGTTTTCAGGCCAATTTATGAGTTCTACTTCTTAGGATTGAAGTGATCGAAAATTTCCAGAGAAGACCGACAACATGGATCGGAAAAAATTGTAATCTAAGGGAGGAATATCTGGTTAAAAATTGCAGGGGAGGAATAACCTTCTCGAACATGTGGTCTGGCGTTGTCGTGATGTAAAATTATCTTATCGCGCCTATTTTCCCATTCCGATTGTTTCTTGCTCAGAGCTGTGTTCAAACGAATTAATTGTAGCCGATAATGTTCACCAGTGATAGTTTCAGACGGTAGGTGCTTCCAATTGGGTCTTGAATTAGTTTTGGGTGGCCTCCATTCGGTGGTTCTTTATCAACGAAATCTGCGACCATTGACTGGAATGGAATTGACTGGAACCATTGTGCTGAAAGAGGCTTCAATGTTGATAGCTCAGGAATCGGAGTACTCAGGAACATTGCTCTTGAAAAAGATCGTTTAGATACGGCTTGTACTAGAGAAATAAAGAAAAACTCTTTGGAATGCTTCTTAACACTGGTTAATTTCAGACAGTTTCAGAAAATCATAAAAATAAGAAAATGTAAAAAAAAAAACAAATTACTCAGAAAAAATCAAAATTTTGTTTAATAAATTAAAAAAACGGAAATTTAATAATTAAAACAAATAAATGGATTAACAATTTAAAAAAGATTGCAAAATTCAGAAATTGAGAAAATTTGGAAATGTAAACAAAAATTAGTATTTTTTTCCCTAAAATTAGAATTCAAAAAATTAAAAAAAAGGAAAAATTCAGAAAATTAAAAAATATAAATAAAACAAAATATGAAAACATAAAAGAAAATTAAAAAAATTGATTAGAAATTTCTGTAAATTCAAAACAATCAAAGAATTCAGAGTGTTGAGAAAATTCAAAATTCAGAAATTTGATGAAAAATCAGAAAATTGAAAATTCAAAGGCTCACAAAATTGAAAAAAAAAAACAATCAGCAACCTACAAACAAAAAAATTACAAATATGTTTCAAAATATGCAACACATTCCGAAAATTTCAAAAGAGTCAGCTCACTTCAAGTTAAAACCCGAAAAATTCTGAAAATTCATTTAAAAATAATAAACCTTAGAGAAATCAATTGAATGAAGAAATCGGAAATTTTAAAAACTTAGAAAGTTCTTTAAAATTAAAAATAATTATAAACTTCAGAAAACCCAAAAAAATAACACAGTGAAGGGTTCAGAAATATAAAAAAATGAAGAAATCAAATAAAATGCACATAATTGAAAAAATTTAAAGAAATCCGGAATTTCTGAAAATTTAAAACATTGTGATTGAAAAAAATTAAAAAAAAACAACATCTCATAAAAGAAATAAAACTCAGAAAAATCAATTGAATTGAATTAAAAAAACCAAAAATTCAGAAAACTCAGAAAATTTAAAATAATAAAAAATAAAAAACAATGAAAAATCAGGAATTTCAGAAAGAAAAAATCAGAACTTAGAAAATTAAAAAAAAAACATTGAATTGAAAAATCTAAAATTCAAAAAATAAAAAGAATCGGAATTTCGAAAAAAAATATTTTTAAAAATTAAAAAAAAATTATATAAAAAGCTTAAAAAAATTGTAAACATCTAAAAATAAAAAATAAATCTAATTTATATTTTTTTTCAAAATAAAAAAAAGGGAAAAATTCCGAAAATTTAATTTTCTGATAGCTGAAAAAACAATAAGGAAAACAGGAAATAAAAAAAAAATCGGAATGTTCACAATTCAAAAAACATAACAAATGAACATAAAAATCAGGAGTTTTAGAAAATAGAAAAATATATAACTAAAAATAAAACATACCGGAGGATTCGGAAAATTTGAAACATCATTACATTTTTTTCTATAATTTACAAAATCAGAAATTTCAGAAAATTTAAAACATTGATTTATTGAAAAAGTTCAGAAAAAGAAAAATGGAAAAGTTTGGAAAGTTTTGTTAAAATGTTTTAAAAATTGCAGTACGCGAAAAATTCCTATAATCAATCAAATTCAAAAAATAAAAGCTCAGAAATTTCAGATAATTCAAAACATTTAAAAATAAAAAAATTAAAATCAACAATTTCAGAAGATTCACATTTTACGAAATGAAAAGAATCTCAATATTAAAATTTCTAGAAATTCCAAAGGGCTCAAAAAATCCGAAAAAAAAATCGATAAATCCGAAATAAATATTCAGAAAATTAAAATTATAATAAATCAACAAAACTCGAAAAAAAATCAGAGTATTCAGAACTTTCAGATTTTCAGGATTCGAAAAATCTTCGAAATTTTAATTATAATTTTTAATTCGAAAAATTTAAAAAATAACAGCAAAATTCCGAACTTCAAGAGAATATGCTTTTTTTTTAATTTCAAAAAAAATTTCGAAAATTTAAAAATTCTAATGTCTTAAAAAAATCAGTTTAACAGGAAATTTAAAAAAATAAAATTTGAAGCAATCAGAATGTTAAGAAAATACTGAAAAATTTATATTCATAAACTCCGAGAATTTAAAAAAAGGATAAGAAATTTCGAAAAATGCATCCCCATATGTTTCAAAATATTCAGAACATTCAGAAATTGAAAAAAAAAATCCAAATATTTTCAAATATTTCTTTATAAAGAACAACAAAATATCGGAGATATCGAAAAATTCAGAAATTGAAAAAAAAATCCAAATATTTTCAAATAATTTAGTACTAAAAAAATACTTAAATTCTGAAATTTTTTTTTTTTTGGGATTTAGAGATTCAGTACTACTCTAATTCATATTTAAATGTGCTCTTACGGCTTTTCTAGATTGATAAATATCTTCAAACTGTTTTTTTTTCAAATATCTGATAATAAAAAAAAATAAAAATAAAAATACACAGTACAAAAAAAATGTTATAGATTTTCTGGCATTTCGAAATTTTGAAAAAAAAAATATAACTTTGAGACCCACTCCTGCTCAAATTTTTATTTAAATGCGTTTGTATGTGTCTTTTTCTACATGTGGCGTAATTTTTCTTGAATTTTTAAGAGCATTGTGTGACACAAAAATAATTTTCTTCATCGTCTGCATTATTATTTTTATTTTTTTGAAATCGATTATTTTATTGTATTCGTGGTTTTCAATTGAAAGATTAAAATTAAAAAAACAAATCGGATTTGTGGTCTCGAAGTAATTTTTTTTTTCAAAATTTCGAAATGCCAGAAAATCTATAAGATTTTTTTGTACTGTGTATTATTTTTTTTATTGTTTTATTTTTATTATTAGATATTTGAAAAAAAAAACAGCTTGAAGATATTTATCAATCTAGAAAAGCCGTAAGAGCACATTCAAATATGAATTGGAGTAGTACTGAATCTCTAAACCCCCAAAAAAAAAATTTAAATTTTAATTATTTTTTAGGACTAAAATTTTTGATGCAATATTTTTTTGATAATTTTTCTTAATACACCGTGGTAAGATGCACATTCAGTATTTTTTTCAAATTTTTATCTCTTTCAATATTTTATCTATTGAGGGTGGCGTGAAATAAACGAAAAAGTACGTTTTCCACTATAGATCCTACGTCAAACCACATAGCGGTTCAAATAAACCGCCAAAATTTCTTATTTAATATCCTTTACAATATTTTCCATACAGCTCGTGATTTGGTTTGGGGGCACTTTTTACTCCCTTACCCGGCCAGGCCCTTTCTAAAAAGTATTCAAACATGTTTCAGAGGTGTCAAAAAATTTAAAAAACATTTAAAAAAATGAAAAATGTAACAAAATTGTAAAGTTCAGAAAATTAAAAAAATATAATTTTAATTTTTTTTTCAAGTATAAAAAAAATAAAAAACAGAAAATTTCCGAAAATATAGAATCCTAATAGCTTAAAAAATCAGCTAAACAGGAAATTGAAAAAAAAAGAAATTAAAAATCAGAAGGTTCACAATTAAAAATATAACAAATAATAGATAACAAAACATACCAGATGGTTCTGAAAATGTCAATACAAAATCAATACAAATTACAAATTACATACAATACAAAAAAAAATCAGTAATTTCAGAAATTTCAACATTGACTTTTTTTGAATAATAGAGATTGAAAAATTCAGAGCTTGGAAAATAGAAAACAAAATAAAATTTATAAAGACCGAAAAATTCAGATCAAATCGAAAAAAGTTCAAATATATATATATTTTTTTTTTATTTCAAGATACAACAAAAATCAACAATAAAAAACAGAAGTTAAATAAAAGGAATGTTTAAAAGTTTTCAAGAATGTAAAACGCGGAAAACTCCGAATTTAAAAAAATCGGAATAATCAATCAAATTCAAGAAATAATAGCTGAAACATATAAGATAATCCAAAACATTTAAATATAAAAAAAATTAGGAGTTTCAGAACACTCTCATCTTAAAATTAATAATTTTAACAAGATCAAAAAATCTAAAAAATTTTGAAAACTTCGAAATAAATATTTAGAAAATTAAAAAATATTTTTAAAGAAAGAAATTTTAAAATTGAGAAAGTTTTGAATCGAGAATGTTCATATTTTTTTTCTATAAGAAAAAAAATAGATAATTTTGGAATCTCAGGATTCAAAAAACCTTAAATTTGAAAAATTATAAAAAATTAAAATCAGAAAATTTAGAAAATGGAAAACATTTAGAAAATAAAAAAAATTTAGATAATTCAAAAAAAATATGTAAAGAACTTTAGAAATTTAGAAATTTCAAAAACTTAAAAAACCCAATATTTAGAAGCTTTTAAAAATATTTAAAAAAATTGCGAAACTCTTATTTTTTTAAATGAAAAACATTTAAACATATAAAACAAAATAACATTAAAAAAAATATATAAAAATATAAAACATGATAAATTTAAAACAACAGAAATTCTGAGAATTCAAAAAAATCAAAAAAAAATTAAAATTTGAAAACGTTTCAGAAAACCGAAGAAAGAATCAGATAATTCAAAAAGTTCATAAAGTTCGGTTTTTTTAAATTGAAAAAAAATGTAAAAAAAAATAATTAAATTTAAAAAGTAGTAGAAGCCGACATGATAGCCATCCAGGACAGGATAATGCCGACGAGAAACTGCAGGCGGTACGTCTGGCATCAAGACGTTGATGACATTTGCCGGATGTGTCATCAACCAGGTGAAAACATAGAGCACATTATGGGAGGCTGTCCCGTTTTGGCCAACGCAGCCTACACCGAGCGCCACAACAACGTGGCCCGTATTGTTCATCGACAACTGGCGCTCCAATGTGCTCTACTGGAAGACAACGTACCAAACTACCGGTACCTGCCTGCACCTGTCCTGGAAAATGACCGTTTCAAGCTGTACTGGGATCGCACTGTTCTGACCGACCTCTCGATCCACCACAACCGCCCAGATATAATGGTTTACGACAAGAGCGACCGCAAAGTCACCATCATCGATGTCGCTATTCCACTGAACCAGAATCTGGAGGAGACCCACGGTCGCAAAATCTGCAAGTACCGACCATTGGCCGTGGAGCTCAAGGAACTGTGGGGGCTAAGGGAGGTCCCAAGAATTGTTCCAGTCGTTCTCTCTGGAACTGGAATTGTCCCGAAGACACTTCTGGAAGCGCTAAAGGTGTTGAATATGGAGAAGGAATTGGCCGGCATCCAAAAGTCGGTCATCCTTAGCACCTGCGCGATTGTCCGACAATTTCTCGGTCAGGACTGAAACAGCACGAGCATGCAGATACGTGCATTCCGCAGAGCCTAGTCCCCCTTTGGCATTCAGAAGCCCGGGGGCAGGTGAAAATTCTGGCTAGGTTCGCCTAGTTAAGAAGTGAGATAAGTCTGGCAAAAAAATAAAAAAAAACGAACAAAAAATTAAAATCGAAACAAGTCAGTAATTTTTAACACGTTGAGCCTCGTGTCGGTCCTTAGGGACTGACATTGTGCTTTCCATTAGAAAAAAAAACGTTAATCGCTTGGACTGACAGTTACAGAATATGGAGATAGAAAAGAACACGGAACAAGAACATCTGTAATACCGTCGATCAGGCCTGGTACCAAGTGGTCGTCTAACCCGTTTCATGTCGTCGGAATCAAGCAGTTCGAATTTGGATGCCACTAAATAAAACCGTTTCCCGTTTTTAGACATTCCAACTCCAATAGTTTTCCGCGAAGGAAAGTTTTACCTTTCTCTGTTTGTTGCTAATAAAGGGCTTCTTCTGAGCTGGTCCGCAGCTCAATAAGCCACCTTCTCGCAACCGTCGCTGGGCGGATCTGGGGCTCACATCCAAACCTAGTTCTCGCTTGATTTCGGATCCATTTCCGGTATAGTTTTCCTTTTACGACCTGGACGGTTAGTTACTTCGATGGATACTCTTGCCCTGTAAAGCCTCAACATACGAGAAACTACCGATTTGTGTGTGCCAAACTGTCTCTAATTTTTGTTTGAGACCGAGAAGGGACGGGTTGACTCAATTATGTTCTGCTCCAAATTACTACATTACGTGACGATGTTATGTTTACGAACCACATCGTCAGCTTAGGGTTTTAACAGCAAAACAAAAACTGAAATCTGAAAAGTATTTAGCAGTTCAATATGTTTTGAAGTGAAATAATTATGACGCAGCAGTATTTGCCGATTTGATAACAACTACACACCGCTCTGTTTATCAACTTGACAGTTGCTGAACTTTTGTCGCGTGCTTTTTATAACCACTGATATTTACAATGCAGTGCTGCCAAAATAATTGAAGTATTATTTTTCTGCGCATTGATGTATTCTCTCGATTATGTTGTATGTTTGTACTGAAAAAAAAACACCTTCACTGAAAATCCCACCCACAATGTTTTGACACCTATCCGGCGCTGACAATGCATCGTTTTGTTTTCTCATCCATCGCATCTGTCAACTCTCGCTCCAAGTCGTTAATCATTTGGTTACTCTCGAGTGCACGCCAGATTCCTTCGCGTACCTTTGGATCCCATCTTGAACGATGGGAGGAACATCAACAGTCTTAAACGTTTTGCCATCAGTAGCACCTGGCTTCTTTTCATCCGCTCATTACTGCTGCCAGCATGCGAGACACTTCATGGTCATCGTCGCACTTAAACAGGAAGTTGTTGTAGTCGTCGTTGGCCCGAACCCGGGAGTACCAATATTGAATCACGGCGTAACGCAGTAAATTTCAATTGTTCTCAATCAGCTAATATCGTTTTCGTTTTCGGGCGTAAACTGGAATAAGTGGCATCTAAATAGGCGACCAAAAACGCATTTGATCCACTTGTGGGCATCAACGAACCGACTCACGATCCCGGCCCAATGAGACTATGATCTAGAATTATAGCCCGAAGAATTTTGTCCGCCAGACATTCTTGATACGCTGAATTGGGCAGAGGTAATGTTAATTTATATTTGCACCATTTCGCGATCGCGAGCGCCCCATTGCCATTCGGGGGGTTTACCCAGGGACAGATCGTCGTGATATGAAGCAAGCCGCAAGGAAGCGGAACTAATTGCTGCCAGTTGTTTGGCGTGTTTCCACTCCGGCGGCTGTCATCCAGTCACATTCCCACAGGGCCAAGTCTCTGGCTGGTTTCTGGTGGTGGTTTTGGTTGCAATTAAGACCGACATAACCTTGCAGTTGTCTCGCATCTCGACGCGAAATCAACGCAGAAAGCGATTAAGAGGGAGGAGGAGCTCCCTCTTCCTGCGTAATGACATTCGCATCGAGGATCGCGCCGCCCATTGCGCAATAAAAATAAGTCAATTGCTGCGAGGAGGAGGAGGAGGATCGAGCTTTCTCGTAATGCTGGGCGCACACATGAAATGTGGTAATAAATGTTTAATTTTAACACGCCGTCGTTGTCGATCACACGCGAATGGATGGATGGATGATCATCTGGGTTGGGAAGGGGGTGTTGGAGGTGCAACTGCAATTCGGTGTGCACCAAATGGTTCCGCCGCTTTGATCTTGAACGGTTATGGCTCGATGTGATTTTACGACCGTTTTCCCCACTGGAGCGATAAAATAAAACACATGTTTTCGCGGTTCGTTCTGACAGCTTTAGCTGCGCAAAATTGATTCTGATTTTATATTGATTGAGCCTGAATCGAATTATCAAAAGTTGTGGATTATTTCGAATTAATCTGGTGATCTCATGTAGAATCACTAGCTGCCGGTGTTCGACACAGCGCGGCGCTGGCCGCGCACTACTGTTGGTAAACAAACGGATGGCAGTAGGCTATGCGAACCTGACCAGAAAGCACAAAATCACTGCGAAACCATGTAAACCCCAACTGAATGTGATAACGCGCGCCTCTCGGCGACACGTGACTCACCAAAAGTGTATTCTAATGTGACTTCCCCTCCTAAATAGAAAAACGAAATCATCTGCCTTGCAGATGTCGTACTTGGCAACCGCCCAGTGCGATTCGCTGTTCTCAACATCTCGAACTATCTAATGTGCATAAATGAATCGTTTTTGAAATAATTGCGTTCTTCGTTTTTTTCGACTTCACCGAGTGCGAACACGTGTACAAATGCTCCCGAGCCAAGCTAGTTGTTTCTAAACGTCAAAACATAAACAATCACGATCACGGGTTTCACGATGGAAACTTATTGGAAATACAGGGTTTTCCATTTCGGGCTTCCGAAAGTATACAGCCCTGCGCTGACAACCGTTTGACATAGCTGTCAACCAAAGCGTCATATCGTTAGTTGAATGTCTGCCATTTTACAATATGGATCGTTTTAGCATCGCACAACGTGTTAATTTTGTTAAATTATACTATAAATATGATGAAAACCCGGCAAATGTTTTTCGAGTATTACGGACGGATTTTGGTCGTCATGGACGGCCTACAGAGCACACAATCGCTAATGTAGTGCGTAAATTCGAACAAACTGGATCCGTAGCGGATATTGTGAAACCTGTGCATCATCATAATGTGCGTTCGGCCGAAAATATTGTTGCTGTTGCTGCCAGTGTGGAGGATGACCCGAATGTTTCGATTCCACGGCGTGCTCAGCAATTGGGCTTGTCAAACACATCATTGTGGCGAATTTTGCATTTGGACTTGCACCTACATCCATATAAAGTCCAACTGGTCCACAAATTAGAGCGTGGTGACCATGGAATGCGTCGGGCATACGCCGAAGGGGTGAACGAACCACAGCAGCAAAATTTTCGCATCAAATTTTCTCCAGCGATGAGGCACATTTCGAGCTCGGTGGCTATGTGAACACCCAAAATTCCCGTATATGGGGCTCAGAAAATCCACACGTGATTGTTGAGAGGCCATTGCATCCGCCAAAAGTCACTGTTTGGTGCGCATTATGGTCTGGTGGAGTCATCGGGCCGTATTTCTTTGAAAATGAGGACGGCGAGACGGTAACTGTGAATGGGGAGCGCTATGGCCGCATGTTAACCGATTTTTTTTTGCCACAAATTGAAAATATGGATACGGATGACATGTGGTTTCAGCAGGACGGCGCCACGTGCCACACAACACGACCGAACATGGCCATATTGCGAACGAAATTTGAGGGACGCATAATTTCGCGTTTTGGTGATGGCAATTGGCCGTCCAGATCATGCGATTTGAACCCGCTAGACTTTTTTTTTGTGGGGTTATGCGAAAGACCGTGTCTATGCCAACTCTCCGCAAACTCTTGAACATTTGAAAGACAACATTCGTGAAGTTATGACCGAGATACCGCCCCATATGTGCCGAAAAGTCATCGGATCAAGGTGTGCGAGGAAGCCCTAGGTGAACATTTGAATGATGTTGTATTTCACACATAATGGCATGAACCAAACTTTAATTTGAAATAAAAGTTTCATCGAAATTCGAATTCTAAGTGTGTTTTATTTCAATTTACTTTCGGAATTAAAAGTTGGAAAACCCTGTATATCGACGTTCGCAGTGGGTACTTTATTTCGGAATACAAACTTTTATTTTCTCTAAGCTTGAGCTTGGGTAGACTGTACACTTCGTAGTTGCTCTCCGTGATTGACCTGAACCAACCAAATTGCACAAAGAACACACAGAATGACGCTTGGGACTAGCAAATCTTTCTCGTTGTGCAATTTTCGGTGATTCGAGCTTTAAATGGTCAATAACGACGCCGGCCACGTCCTTACAGTCACCAGGGGAAGGGAAGGAATGTTAGTATGATAATCGCCGCCCGAAAGCCAGAAGGGTCGCCTCTATAGCGTGGTTCCCTAGCGATTATCATGGAAGGGATAGTTGTTAGTGGGAGAGGTAAGAATCAGGATTCACTGTGGTAAGTGATGTGATTACGTGAACGCGAACTACCAACCACTCGACGAAACATAGAAATATCTTCAAAGGGTGACCTGAAAATGCATTTCATGGCGGTAAAGGATATTGAAGGGTGACCTGAAAAGGTCTCCTTTGTTCGACGAGACGAAAACTCGAAAATCATATACCGGAAGCTCGAACTCTGCAAACTGGAACATAAAAACATGAATTTAAATGTGTAATCAACGAATTTTCCCATGCATGCTAAGCAGAAACAAAACTTAATCCCAAATGAGGAACACATCTCGTATCATTCTTAACCACGCCAAATACTATCAACAACATAATATTAAAAATCCACAATTCCTAATAACAATTCCAAATATAAAACTTTACATAGTAACGGAATTCCGTTTGGATGCGTTGGGATAGCCGCTGCCCCCAAGCGGTGCGATGGAGGAGCGCTGGTCCTAAAACAGCTAAAAAAAAATAATAAAAAAAAATCTTGTCTGAAATTCAGAATCAATTTGAAATCCCGATCATCCGATACACGATGCAAAGAGAAGAGTGACGTAATCAATTTCTTTTTCACACCTTCCGGGCAAATCACGCCGTAGATAGGATAATTTGACTACTATGCGACAACATATATAATACACAACAAAACAAAACACCTTCACACCTGTCAGCAGAACAACACATGTATGCTAGAAATTACAAGAGATAGAAAATATAAGAGATGAAGAGATCTAGAGAAAGGGAGTACGATAGAAAAACTTAGCTTGCTGGATTGTACTCATCATTTCGCTGGGATAGATGTTGTTCTCTCTTTTTCTGTCATTCTCACCGATGCAGCGAAACACTCAGAGTCCTTTTCCTCACCACACACATGTAGCCCAAGGCAACAGAAGAAACAATAAGTGAGCGCATCTTACAGTTCAGCTCAACGAATAGTGAAACTATTCGTTGAACAAACGTTCATTTATTATATTGCACCATAAAACCAACTACAATCTAATTCACTGATGTAGAATATCTTTCGAACATTTCTCCCGAAACGTCTCAGATACAAGACTCCTCCATCACACCACTCGAAAACAAGTTCGACAATTTTGATGCTTATGTAGCAACATGTTTTAAACATACGAAAAGTTCGCCTGGCATCCCTGAATACCAGAGAGCATCAGGCACACACCGATGCAGGAGAACCGAAAACACACACCCCACTTCAAATCTTTAAAAATAATGCTGTAAACTGTATGTGAGAGAAAGTGAGAGAGAAAGAGAGAGAAAAGCGAGAGAAAGAAAGGAAAACTTATCTGACACCGCCGTCCGCTTCTTCCAACCATGTCTACATTCCCTTCTCTAGTGATATTACCGCTGCGCTCTCGCTGTGCAAAATAACACGAGAAATATTCTCCATGCGCTGAAGAAACGAAAGCACCACACAATAATACAGCGCGTCGATCAATAGCCCAACATATATATGGCTTTCACAAACACAAGCAAGGTAAAATGATGGCTTCGTCCAATTCATTTCATTGCTAATTCACTCTTTTTGCACTATCCATCCACGAAAATCAAGCAAGCTTCTACTGATTCCAATTTCAGCATAATAGGAAGATCATTTTATCACTAATTTTGCAAATTATGACACTCCAGAGCCCAGACAACACAAAGAAAATGATGTTAACAAGGAGCGAAAATGTACACGTTCGCTCCTGTACGCTGCACAATCCGAACTCTCCCTATACTACATTAGACTATCACAGATTGCACAAACTTTTATTTAACCGTTAAGGTAATATTATATTATCAGGCACGTAGCGTAACCGGCACGGCACGTTTCATGCAAGACAAATATTATTGCGTGTGTTTCAAATGTGTATGCGTATATATAGCGGAACGGCTCCGGACATACACAGCACGTTTCAGACAAATGCATGAAGGAATTCTTGAAAAGAATATTCTGCCGGTGCCGGGCACGAACTACACGGGCGAGTAGCACCATACAAACAAATCAAACGTCGAAGTTCGTGGTGTGGGTGCGTTCGTCGCTCTTCGGTACGACATCGGTTCAATCACCAGCAGCATTTCTCCGCTCCGTGTGCTCTGCCGGTCCGTACAGAGAAGTTGTTATGCCTGATGATATGAATACATCATGTATTTGTCTGCCGGTGTCGGTACGTGCCGTTTACGCTACGTGCTGGATAATATAAAACGGCCTTTAGAGTGCAGAGGAAAGTATGTCAAAAATGTGGATGAGTTTGAGTATATTTAAGAAATACTTTATCCTTTCAAGTGCTATTTTTAAATTAATCGAAAATTGATGAGCAATATGCGGTAGAGTTTTTCAATCTGTACCCACAATATGTTCCCGAAAGACGAAATTCTATGTTCAAAGGTGCTACCGCGCTCCTCCGCACTCAAACAGTTAATCAACACCTACAAACTTTTATTTTCTCTCAAAGAAAAACTTTGATTTTTCAGTTCAAGATGAATGAAACTTAAAAAGAACAGAACAGTGTCGTGGGCCGCAATAAAAAGGGGTGTACCCAAGATACAATCGCATAACTAACGTAAGACTACGGAATTATAAATTCAAGAATGAAATCCATTTGGTAATGATGGCAAAAACCGATAAATAAGTGCTTGAAATGAGCTGCGCTTAGATGCCACTTTTTAACCGGAAACAATGCTCGAATTCACGAAAATTAACTGTCACCGTTTAGTCATTCACGATTTATCAGTCATCCTGTTAGCAACCATATGGCATCGGTAGCGGGTTTTTCTAAATAGTGTTTCTAAAGATTCAGTTTTCCATATTGGTTTTTTTAAGGCTAGAGGCAAATGAACTGGGAAAGTCTGAGAGTCTGAAAAAAAACCTCTAAAATTCATAACATAATCATCATCACACCAATATATCCGAACAAGCTCCTAAGTTCACAGAAGCTTTCTTCCAGAAAAAAATTAAAATCAATTCGCTCTTGTTTCACGTTTGTATTAAAAAAAATGACTTTTTTCGGGCGGTGATAAAAAAAACTAAGACAGATCATTTAGGTTGATAAATTTCCCCTTTCACCGTCCGAAAAAAGTCCTTAATTATATTAGTAATTATATAAGCTTACTTGCAAAAAAAATCTACGCCCTTTTGAGCGACCTTCCGGCAGTTAAACGGAACATTCGCCATGGCGGACGAAAACATGCGTGTCGGCATGTTTTTGAGTTCTTTCTTCGTTTTATTTATCAATACCTTCTCAGTTTTCGTGACGAAATTGTTGGAGTAGATCTTACGCTTCAGGTTTGCCCAGAAATTCTCGATTGGACGCAGCTGGGGGACGTTGGGCGGGTTTGCCGAGCAAGGTACCACATTGTATATTTTTTTTAATGCAAACGTTACTTCGGATATTATTCTAGGATGCATCGACATTTTTAAAATATCTCTTTAGTTGTAGTAGAACTAAAAGCAGTTGAAGATGGGTGATTCATGATTCATTCTTGTTCTCGCGAAAACAACACACAAGATTTGCGTCCTGCACGTAGCGCACTACATAGCGATTATTCATCTCGTGCTAGACACATTGCGGTCCGAGGCGATTACATATTTGTCCCTCCACCACCTTATCTGTTTGATAACGCATAAAATCAGGAACTTGTACGCCCTATTTAACATTTATCTTCTGTTTTGCTTCTGACCGTCAGTGCATGCTCTGCACTATGCTTACTTCGCATATATTCTAAGAATGCATTTTGAGGCAAAAAAATTTACACGACCGACCAACACGGTCGCAAAATAAAAACAGAGGTTGGCCACGGCTTGCACAATATTTATAGTACTTACACGTCCATTCGACGACATGCATCAACCTCTGATCAATCATGACTTCGATGAACTTTTAGGAATATTTGTAAAATTTTTTGTTTGCACCAATATTTATAGATTTTTGTAGATGGATTGTATTATTTTATAGATTTTTATAGTTTGCATTCATAGTAGTTTTTGAGCTATGGAAAAATGTTTTTAGGTCAATAAGTAACAAACATTTCATCTTTCGAAAGTGACATACTGCTTCGTTCAACCGGCAAAGAGGTATTGACGCTCAAATTCTTGCACTCTCGCGCTCTCGTTTGCGAAATTTTAAGCGTATACCCCTGTACAGATGCAGAAATCGTGTAGAGCAAAAATCCTGAAGCACCCTCCATCAGACGGCATGAAAATCGACGCGGTACCTCCACCGAACAACATTGCACCACTTTGTGCGATATTTATCTTCCATTCTTCTTTTGTATCGGACAAAACAGTTGTGTCGCTCTCAAACCGCTCTACAATTTATTCCTTGACACCCAACTACTATCTATCTTAATTTCGCTGCAATATCATCATAAACAATTGAAATATTATTTCACGCGCACCACTTGCAGCCCACAATTTTAGTAATACTTCCTTCGAGTACCCCCCGTAAAAGCTACTTTGTGTAACGAGCTTTGAATCAATAGCGGTACCAATAGGTCAGTCACAATTAGATCGTCAACCACGTCGGCTGCCATAGATCTTCGTCGCGATAAATATAAAGTGCCGAAGTCTTACTTCGGCGTTTGTCTTTCCGTTCACGGAAGAAATCGTTCGCTGGTCGCTATTCTCATCGTGGTCCGCTACTGGACCCCTTCCAGTAGATAACCCCCGTTTATTCATTCGTATCCGGCGGGTGGAATCGGATAAAGGGCCAGTGAGGACTAGCCTGCTGCTTGCCTCTTTCGGCTCGTGTTCATCGTGAGTAGAAAGGGAAACAGGTCAGGTGAGCCCAGACCAGATGACCATATTCTAAGGCGGGTCCGAACAATTATATTTATATGATCGAGTCCGACCTGTAGGGAAGGGCAGGGCAAGACGCCCATGTTAAGCAAACCAGAATGAAACATGTATTCATACTACATATTGCAACGTTTATTAACATCCACAACGTAGCCACGACTGTTTTTAAACGGTTTTATTCAGCTTGCCTTGTAATCTGTTTGTATGTTTGTATGTTTGTATGTTTGTAACATGTTTGTCTGTAGCGCTGACCCACATTAATAGAAATTTTACCCTTCCTGTTGACCGATTGATCTGAAATTTGGAACACACCTTTATCTCTGTAGTCATTATAAAACTGCGTATTTCATGCTCTTGAAAATTCAAGATGGCGGCCGCTACAAAATGGCAGATCACATATTTTCTCAAAACCTCACCAATATGGGTTTTCCAAAACTCCATCAATACGGGTATCAAATGAAAGGGCTTGACTAGTAGAATACGGTTATTTACGAAAAATGCAAATCCAAGATGGCTGCCACTACAAAATGGCGGACTACATATTTTCTCAAAACTTGATTAATTTGGGTATCAAACGAAAGGGCTTGACTAGTAGAATACGGTTATTTATGATAAATGTAAATCCAAGATGGCTGCCACTACAAAATAGCGGACTACATATTATGTCAAACCCCCGTTAATATGGGTATCAAATGAAAGGGCTTGATTAGTAGAACACGGTTATTTATGAAAAAAGTTATTTATGAAATCCATCAAAATCCTATCAAATGGTGAACTACATATTATGTCAAAAGCCCATTATTATGTGTTAAATGAAAGGGCTTCAATAGTAGATCACAGTAAAGGGTGTGTCACATCAAATTGCATCACGGAAAAAACGCTGTAGAAATTCGCCCAGTAGACCGATCCTTTTGAAAATTTTAGACAGTAAAATAAAAACTATTAAACAACTTTTGGCATTTTCTTTTTATTCATACTTCGAGCCCAAGCCCGTATGCTCGCACCTTCCTCTTTACCCCGTCCATAAGGTTCTGTACAACGTCAGGTTGTAGTTTTTTTTGAACAGAAATCCATTTTCTCTTGAAGTCTGCCTCCAATTTGACAACTTTTGGGTTCTTCCGGAGGGCCTGCTTCATAATCGACCAATATTTCTCTATTGGGCGAAGCTCCGGCGCGTTGGGCGGGTTCATTTCCTTTGGCACGAAGGTGACCTCGTTGGCTTCGTACCACTCCAACACGTCCTTTGAATAGTGGCACGAAGCGAGATCCGGCCAGAAGATGGTCGGGCCCTCGTGCTGCTTCAATAGTGGTAGTAAGCGCTTCTGTAGGCACTCCTTAAGGTAAACCTGCCTGTTTACCGTGCCGGTCATCACGTAGGGGGCGCTCCGCTTTCCGCAAGAGCAGATCGCTTGCCACACCATGTACTTTTTGACAAACTTGGATAGTTTCTGCTTGCGAATCTCCTCCGGAACGCTGAATTTGTCCTCTGCGGAGAAGAACAACAGGCCCGGCAGCTGACGAAAGTCCGCTTTGACGTAGGTTTCGTCGTCCATTACCAGGCAATGCGGCTTCGTCAGCATTTCGGTGTACAGCTTCCGGGCTCGCGTCCTCCCCACCATGTTTTGCCTTTCGTCGCGGTTAGGAGCCTTCTGAACCTTGTATGTAAGCAGGCCCTCCCGCTGCTTGGTCTGCTGGACGAATGAACTTGACAAATTCAGCTTATTGGCGACATCCCGGACCGAACTTCTCGGATCACGTCTAAACTGCTTAACTACGCGCTTGTGATCCATTTTTGCCGTTCTTCACCTTCCGGTCGATGGTTAGGTTCCCGGAGTATCGTTTTAGTACTCTGCTGACCGTGGATTGGACGATTCCCAGCATCTTACCGATGTCCCGATGTGACAACTCCGGATTCTCGAAATGAGTGTACAAGATTAATTCACGACGCTCTTTTTCATTCGACGACATTTTTCCAAATTTACGAAAAATTGACAGTGAAGCATGGCCAACGTGATCTATACACTCTTATCTGATTATAAAACCAAAGCTGAAGATATAATTCCTAAAAATTAAATTTCTACAGCGTTTTTTCCGTGATGCAATTTGATGTGACACACCCTTTAGATCATGAAAAATACAAATCCAATCCAATTTTCTGCAATCCACTCAATATCGGTATCAAATCAAAATTATATCTATGATATAATTTTAGCAATCTTTCGTTTGTATTGATTAAATTCGTAATTGAATGAAACAGTTTCCAAATTCAATTGAATTCAATATATTAGGCTGTCAAAAATGTCCTGCGGTATTTTTTTTGAATTTTCATTTGTTCATAAAATTAGTTACAATCATCTGTTTTAAGTCAAATATGCGCCGTTTTGTTCGTTGACTTGTTCCCAACGAGATGCCAACTTCATAATACCCCTGTTATAGAAGCTCGCTTCCTTATTGGCAAAAAACTCGGATAGCCAATTTTCACAGGCCTCTTTTGTGGCTAACTTCTGACTACCTAGCTCGTTCGCCATGGACAAAAACAGGTGATAGTCACTTGGTGCAAGGTCCGGACTATACGGCGGATGCAAAAGAACCTCCCATCCGAGCTCCCGGAGCTTCTGGCGCGTCACCAAATAAGTGTGTGACCTGGCGTTGTCCTGATGGAAGACAATGCGGCCTCTGTTTATCAAAGATGGCCTCTTCTTCATGAGTGCTACCTTCAAGCGGTCCAGTTGTTGGCAGTACAGGTCCGAATTGAGCATTTGGCCATAGGGAAGCAGGTCATAATAGCTTATTCCTTGACAATCCCACCAAACACACAGCAGAACCTTCCTGGCAGTTAATGAGGGCTTGGCCACCGTCTGAGCCGCTTCAGCGGGCTTCGACCACGACCGTTTGCGCTTCACGTTGTCGTAAGTGACCCACTTCTCATCGCCAGTCACCATCCGCTTCAGAAACGGGTCGATTTTGTTGTGATTCAGCAGCGATTCACATGCGTCGATACGGTCAAAGATGTTTTTTTGCGTCCTGTGTTGCACCCATACATCGAGCTTCTTTGTGAATCCAAGCTTCTTCAAATGGTTAATAACGGTTTGATGACTTATCCCCAGCTCTTGGCCGATGCTACGGCTGCTACTATGCCGGTCTTTCTCGGCTAATTCAGCGATTTTGTCGCAATTTTCGACGACAGGCCTTCCGGAGCGTGGCGCATCTTCGACGACCTCTACACCAGAACGAAAACGTTGAAACCATCGTTGTGCGGTGGAAATGGAAACTGTATCGGGTCCATAAACTGCACAAATTTTATTGGCAGCTTGAGATGCATTTTTGCCTTTGTCATAGTAGTACTGTAAAATAGGTCGAACTTTCTCTTTATTTTGCTCCATATTTGCGACACTTTAACTCACGAACGACTTAACCAAACAAAACACTGTCAAGGACTATATTATAGCGCGCAAAAATACCTTTCCAACAAGCTACAGTATGACTAGATACAATGAATACAACTGGAACTACGCGCTTACAACGACACCTCGCGGAAATACCGCAGGACTTTTTTGACAGCCTAATATACAGTTTCTGATTTCTTTTCACTGTATATAATCGAATCCTGTATATAAGGAGTCAAAAAAAATATTTTTTTATTTGTTTTTTTTTCATGTATTTTTCGTTTTTTGAACAAAAAAAACAGAATTCTCTCGGGAAGTGATGGACGATAATATTTGATGAAAAAAAAATCTATCTCTACATTAATAAGTACGCTACGGAAGACGATTCTGTTGCCTTCATTTGAAAGATGGAAAAATTTAGCACAGGATATAGTAGTGGAACATCTAAATTAGTGGATTTCAATAACATTTTGGAAGTGATGGGTGGGTTATATCTATGATATAATTTTAGCAATCATTCGTTTGTGTTGATTAAATTCGTAATTGAATGAAACAGTTTCCAAATTCAATTGAATTCAATATATTTGCTCTGTGAGTAAAAAGCCATGTAAAGTCAATTCATGCATTGTGAAAGGTTGTTCTTCGTCACAAGTAAATTTAATGACAGACCTTTTACGTTTGGTATGATGCCTAGGACAAAATATATGAACGGAAGAATTATAAAACGTTTGATGAACCAGCCTAAGACTGAAAATCTTTCTAATAAAGACAAAAATAAATATGAAACGATTATTTTATTTTACATTTCCCTCTGAAAAAAACCCCGACTTGTATGAATTCGCAATGTCTTCTTCTTTCTTTGTTTTTAAGAGGCTTTAAACTTTGCAGTTCATTCGCCTCTAAAGTCGCAATGCCGATTTCCCCACGCTTAATGAATTTGAAGTCTGTGTTAGGGAAACACATTTCAGTCGGAACAAAAATACCCCCGACTAGCATGCATTCTTCCGACAAACACTTACACATGTCCACCCGATGTGAAAATTACATGTCTTTGTTTGAATTCAAACATGATTTCCGCTAGTGTTGAATGTCTATCCCAAACGCGAACAATGATACACAAACATAAACATTGTAAACAAACACGATGTTCATAATTCACGAACATCATGTACAAACATATCACCCGATGTCGCAGTATTCATTGCCTTCGTTTCGTTTCTTTTCACGCACGGAAAGAAATTATTCATCCTAAAATATTTCTTCGTAGAATACTTTTTCACAGAAACGAACTTGAAATTTAGTTCGCATTACAAAAATTGCATGAACTAAGAGGCTATGAATTTTTTATTGCACATTTTGCAAGTCTGATTATATAATCCTTGGTTTCGTGCAAAGAAAACATTCTCTGAATAGAAAGAAGTTTCTATGAGAGTTTTTTTTGCGTGCATGTTGCCAATTGAAGTCTGGGGAAGCGACTGCACAGCGGGCGACGTCGTACAAATGCTGGCCAAATAAATAAATAATTATCCAAAAAATAGTTTTAGATGCATGTTGATATTTTTATGAAAGTTTGATTAGGGCGTTCAAAAAACCAATTCCAAAAAAATCATTTTGCAGGGTAATGTTCACTTGTGCACCCGTGGCCGAGTGGTTAGCGTCCCACACTATCATGCCGGGTGTTCGGGTTCGATTCCCGTTCTGGTTGGGGGATTTTTCGTCAAAGAAAATTCTTCCGGCTTGCACTGTGGTCACGCGTATTCTAGAGCTTGCCACTTTAGAGTACATTCAAGGCGTGTTATTCGGCATAGAAATCTCAACCAAGTATTAATGAACGACGCTAGTTAATGAATACGTTGAGACGGCAAAAGTTCCACAGGGAACGTTAACGCCATTCAAGAAGAAGAAGGGTAATGTTTCTGAAAAATTTCTGCATCAAACGCATAAAATCAGTTGAAACCAATTGCAAACTGCAAAATATTATTTCATTATGAAACTAGTTTTGGTATTTTTCATATTTTCTGAACAAAATGTGATTTATCATGCACATTTAAATTTGCGTTTAACCCTCATTTTCAGGGGGAACGAATTTTCTGGGGATGCATTTTTCTAAAATGGTTTGGAAGCGTTTGCTTGGAATGAATGCAGGATGGAAAAATGGATGCAAAGAGAACTCATTTTTGGTAAAATGTAAATGGGACTGTTATGCCTTTTTGTGCAGTATAGTAAGAAGCTGGCGCGAGTAAAGGGATATTTTTCAGTTTAGCGCAGCATAATTGATTTTATCTTAACAGTATTAATTTGAAATCACTGATTTGGGTAATTTAAATTTATTATATTATATTATTATATATATATATATATTCTGAAACCTCCTTCAAGTTTGTTGATATAGTAAAAAAGTAAAACGAGAGTCGTTCAACAAGTTGTTTTTTTAAATTTATTACAAGGGAATAGAAATAAAAATAAACAAGAATAAAAAAATGTATGGTGCTCCAAATTAAAAAAAACGCAGCATTCAATTATTAATTTGAGACACAGCCATTGGTAGGAGATCTTGATTGCATCTTATAATCATCATATCATTCAACAAAGCTGCAGACATTCGCAAACGCCGTTGATCAAGTAGTATTTTGACTGCTGAAAAGCAACGTTCCACCGTAACTTGAGTTGCTGGTACAGCTAATGCGGTCATAGCCAAGTCATACAACTCCGGGTCTTCGAATTGTTTACTTTGCCAGTACTGAATGATGTCCATAGATGTCGGTAGTCGTGATTTGGCATTAGCCAATTGTAGAAGCTTCAGTTTGAGATCTAACTGCGTAGTTTCAATTGACGGTCTAGTCTGGTTACATTCTTCTTCTAACATGGCATCAAAATCATCTTCGCTATTATCTAATGGTCCTTCGTTGGCGGATGATTTTTCGTTCTCCATTTTAGTGCAAATGCTGGTTTCCTACTTTATTAACCCTAGATTTAAGGAAACATGTTGATATATACTAATAAAAGTATAGCTAAGAGTTCGGCTCCTTGAAACCTATGTAACTGAGCCTGTAAAAATAAATGACTTAAATAAAAAAAACGTGGAACCCCTGAAAATTTTCAATCGTATTTTTCCCTTGAGAATCAGTTCAAAAATTTGAGTTTTCGATGGTAGAATTCTTTCTTGCTCTCCTTTCTTGTAATAATTATGCTTCAGGATCGGATCGAATTAAGTTCAACTTGTTGAAAAACTTCCCTGATGTGGCGAAACATCGCTTGCCGAATTTATTCAATCGGTTTCTGGAGCATAATATTATTCCAGATGATTGGAGACAAGTACGTGTTATAGCCAGTCTTCCGAAAAACACTTACACATGTCCAAGCGATGTGAAAATTCCATGTTTTTTTTTTGGCGGCGAATGACCTGAAAGGTTAAAGCCGACTGGAATAAATCAAATAGTCAAATAGTCAATTACATGTTTTTGTTGGAACATGAACATGATTTTTGCTAGTTTGCTCCTAAAACATTTCGTTGTAGAGTATTTTTTCGCGGAAACTAACTAGAAATTTAGTTCATATTACAAAAATTACATGAACTCAGAGGCTATGAATTCATGCACATTTTGCAAATCTGATTAAATAATCCATAGCCATTTCCCGTGAAAAGAAAACATTTTCTAAATAGAAAGAAGTTTTCTATGAATCTTTTTTCTCCGTGTATGTTGCCAATTGAAGTCTACGGAACCGAGTGCGCAGCGGAGCGACGTCATACAAATACTGGCTAAATAGTTAAATACCCAAAAATATGTTTTAGATGCAGTTTCAGGAAAGTTCACACCAATTCTTGGTATTTTGATGTGGGTAACTAAACATCTCCGCCACGCTTTATTCAATTTTAGTACTTGTTCAAAAAGCTGATAATAGCCGATGTTACATAAATTCAATTTATAAATTGATGCGTGGACTGAATAATGATATCAATTGTGAAGAACTCTGATATCAATTGACGCTTATGTTGTTTAGAACAGTTAAAGAGGTGTATTTTATTTGCCCAAAATTTTAGATGAAGCACCCATTGTCATGATAAATGATTCCCTTCCCTTTTCATATCAACGCACCAACACACCGTGTGTTGAGTGGTGGTGGTGTGCTGTCTAATTCGCTTCTTTTACTCTACACACTGCTGTTGCTTGGGATGAAAATGCGAGAGAAACTGAACATCATGTTTGAACATCATGGGAAACAAACATGACACATTCTTAAACTACGGGTACAAAAAATAATGTTTGTCTGCAAACATAAAACTGCGAGAGTAGGGAGAACACTGTTCGTCTCGTACCCAGCGTTCAATGTGAAACACGGAAGACTGCTAGCATGTATCTGCAACGCCAATTTCCCTAAGCTGCATGGTTTTGAAGTCTGTGTTAGGGAACATATTTCGGTGAGAGCAAAAGTCCCCCTACTTTTATGTATTTGCAATGCCGATTTCCCCAAGGCTGCTTGGTTCTGATGGCTGTGTTAGGGAAATCGTAAATCGGGCGAATCAAAACGAGGCAGTTAAGGCATTTAGATAACGTCTAATATTTTACAGTTATTCAATTGTTTATCTAATGAAAAATAACATTTTGTTAGTTGCGATAGATGCGTAGAAATATTCCCTATCAATTGATGCAAACATTTTTTCATATCCAGTGAAAAAATGTTCGAGTTATAAGAATTCGAAATCTTTCATTTTTTCCTGCGTGTTCTGTGTTATAGGTTTTCATTTTACCCCCCCATATATTTCGGTTAGACGTAGTCCCACGTCAAAACTTAAAAGTTAATAATTTTTAGAGTGTTATTATTAATTTTATCCTAAAAAAAAACAGGAAGTGGGTTATATCTATGGTATAACCGCAAGGGTGACGTAGGACTATCGTTGATTTAGAGATCATTTGTTTGAAGTTGAATCTGAATTCATTCTGAATGAATGAATATTTGGAGTCCTTCGAAAACGAGAGCGTTACGTTGGAGACACAAGGTTTTATGCATCCAATATTGGATACGGAAATATCCTACTGATGGGGAAGAATAATTTTCAGAAGCTATCCTGTTAATTGCGATTGATTGAAAAATCACAAAACCAAATGTATTTGGTCACAGTGTTACATGGATAGAAAACATTAAAATAAACTCTTTCACATGAATGTATTTTTAAATTCCCAGAGGAACTGGCAGATTATTTTCAGTAACGATTAGATATCTCCACATTTTCCTCGATACTGGAAGCCCACCAGTGGTTTATGCTAACTCGATAACCATCTGTTAATAGCACTTGATGCAAACATATTTGGTCACAGTGTTACATGGATAGAAAACATCAAAATAAACTCTTTCACATGAATGTAATTTTAAATTCCCAGAGGAACTGACAGATTATTTTCAGTAACGATTAGATATCTCCACATTTTCCTCGATACTGGAAGCCCACCAGTGGTTTATGCTAACTCGATAACCATCTGTTAAAAGCACTTGATTGAAACATATTTGATCACAGTAATACATGGATAGAAAACATCAAAATAAATTCTTTCACATGAATGTATTTTTAAATTCCCAGAGGAACTGACAGATTATTTTCAGTAACAATTAGATATTTCCACAGTTTCCTCGATACTGGAAGCCCACCAGTGGTTTACGCTAACTCGATAACCACCTGTTAATATCACTTGATTGAAACATATTTGGTCACAGTGTTACATGGATAGAAAACATTCAAATAAACTCTTTCACATGAATGTATTTTTAAATTCCTAGAGGAACTGGCAGATTATTTACCGGATCATTCTCGATGCTGAATGGCATCCAAACGGAAAGAATTCCGTGCGTGTATGTGTGTGTAGCGGCTGCTTCGATGGTCACTTTCTCTTCTCCTGAAGGATCGGCTTCTCTGTGCTCCTCACAGTTTCAAATAAACTGCTTGCGTTTCAGGGCAGATCTCGATCCTTCGCCATCCAGCACCCTCAGCAACGATGTTGTCTTGTCGATGACCTCACGAAAAATGAATGCGTCTCACCATCAGAATATCGCTTAAGTATGCTTTTGGTGCGTGATTGAATCGAGCGAAGGTGTGGTTTACGATGGCAATTTGGAAGGCAAACTAGAGGGAAATGAACTCTCTGAGCTCGGAACTTTCGGCGACTGAGCAATAATCGATTGCGGGCGCATACAATATTGGATACGGAAATATCCTACTGATGGAGAAGAATAATCTTTAGAAGCTATCCTGTTAATTGCGATTGATTGAAAAATCACAAAACCAAATGTATTTGGTCACAGTGTTACATGGATAGAAAACATCAAAATAAACTCTTTCACATGAATGTATTTTTAAATTCCCAGAGGAACTGACGATTATTTTCAGTAACGATTAGATATCTCCACATTTTCCTCGATACTGGAAGCCCACCAGTGGTTTATGCTAACTCGATAACCATCTGTTAATAGCACTTGATTGAAACATATTTGGTCACAGTGTTACATGGATAGAAAACATTCAAATAAACTCTTTCACATGAATGAATTTTTAAATTCCTAGAGGAACTGGCAGATTATTTTCCGGATCTTTCTCGATGCTGAATGGCATCCAAACGGGAGGGAAGGAAGGAAGGTCTTGTATTAGAGAGACTTTAAACTTTTGCAGTTCATTCGTCTCTAGCCTTGAGAAAAGCCTTTTGAAAACTCTACTCTATTTAATCCAGCGCTACCACCTCCACCCTCTTGCCTTGGCACTCGATCCCTCGCCGTCCAGCTCGTCCAGCAACGATGTTGTCCAGTCGGTGTCCACACAAAGAATGCCAAACGGAAAGAATTCCGCGCGTGTATGTGTGTGTGTGTGTGTGTGTGTGTGTAGCGGCTGCTTCGAGATCTTCCCGGGGAACCGTTTGTGGCATCACTCTCCTCCTAATGGATTCCCTTCTGGCCTAAGGTGCACAAACAGGCTCTTGGTGACACCGTTCATCCGCGCTTTCATGATGAATGAAGAGCTTCACCATAACAGCGACAACATGCTCCAATCGCTGTTCAATTAGAACTGAGTGGATTTCCGAGCGGCGCTCGCTTATATACCGATTGGTGATTTCAATAGCCTGTTTTGAAAGCAAATTTAAGACTATTGAAACAAGTTTTTGGATCAGAAAGTAACAAGTATAGAACGCGTAGACATTTTATCTTTCGAATGAAGTGTTTATCATACCATTTCGTTCAGTTGTTTAGGAGCTATTAACACTCAAAATCTCGGTGTCAAGCGTAACGCTTTCGTTTTCGAAACTTTGATTTTACACCCCGGTATAGAAATGAAAGACGTAGTCCTACGTCAATACATTTAATTAGATTGTTTCTATCAATTAAATTAAAGCTCTCTAACTGCTCTACAATTTGTTCTTCGACACCCATCTTTTATCTTTCTTAATTTGGCTGCAATATCAATACAAACAATTCCTGGTGAGAATTCATGCAAAATCTTCAAAAATCACTTCAAAATTTACCCCACTGTACATGTAATAGTCATTTAAATTTCACCTTAGCGTCGAAAGGTTACATTTCTTCTTGAAATAAGAAATCATAACTCGAACGAAATGGAAATCCGTCAGAATAAAGAATAGAGGTACTTGTCACCATAACCCCCCTCCCCACACAAACAAACAAACAAAGTAGACCATTTGACATTCAACCGCGTTGTCTCGAGCGCACCCTCGAAAATCGATAAATTTCCCTTCGACCTACGCAACTTATCCTTCTGGGACAAACCCACCCCCTCGGGGCGGCACTCAGTTCGTGACAAGTTGTAACTTTGTTTTGATTGCATTTTTTTTATCTCTCTCCCTCTCTCTCTGTTTTTTTTTTTTTCAGAGCATCACAACAAAAACAATAATGACGAAAACAACGCTGGCAGCAGCAGGTTTCGCGGATGACCTAATGCCATCATCAGCAGTAGCAGTAGCAGCAGCGCCTACTCCTTCTTGGTGCAAGGTCAACTGAATCAACCCCTTTTTTTCGAGAGGGAAGATCCGAGAGAGAAAAGGGTGAGAGAGCGTGCCGCGCGTGAAGCATCTGTGCAAGAAACTGAACTCATCTCGCGGTGGCCTCTGAGAGGAAACGCTGAGTTGGATTGGTCGTGTGTGCTCGTGTATGCAATCGATGTGCGGGGGTGCTAAGTTCTAGTAACTTTTTCGTGTTCTATTTATTCCTGCCCGCTTGGGATAGGGGGTAAAACTCACTCAGAACTGAGCTACAGTGAGTTGGGAGAGTGAACAGTGAACTGAGAGAGGGAGAGTGCACTTTCGGAGAGTGGTGCATTTGGTGGTGCAACTGCGCGCAGTGCACCGTGAAAACAACCCCCCTCGTTTCTGCGGGAGCTGAACTAGTAGTGAGTGCATCGCACGGTTTGCTCTAGTGCGGAAGAGGAACACCAAGCCAGGAACGGAAACAGGAAGCACGAGGGTGGTTCTGCTGTGACGCGAGGGAGGTGTAACCATAGAGCGCAGCCAAAATGCTCTCCTATATGCTGCCAGTTGAGGAAAAATCGCCCTCAGTGACGGCGGCCAATGCTGCTGCTGCGGCGCGAAATTTGAGTCTTAATTTGAACAGCACCACCACGGGCAATTGCAGTCCCGGGCCGAATGCCGGAAGTTCCA
The DNA here is from genome assembly GCF_029784135.1 of Toxorhynchites rutilus septentrionalis. NCBI lineage: Eukaryota > Metazoa > Arthropoda > Insecta > Diptera > Culicidae > Toxorhynchites > Toxorhynchites rutilus. Next base: position 198,671,592 of record NC_073744.1, read on the forward strand.
AACTGTTGAGATCGGAGTGCTCTAATGGGGCCAACGGTGCCGTGGGAAGCCGTCCCCTGTCCGGGGGAGTGACCACCACTGGGAAAGTGATCAAATCGGCCATCAAAACAAACCATCGCTATCATCTGGTGTCGTGCAGCAGCAGTCATCTGCCGGAGGAGAACCAGGGGAGAAAAAAGTTCGGCAAACGCAACGGCAGCAAGGGAGGGGAGGACAACGATTCGGTGCGTCACAACGGTGCTTCGAACGGGTCCGACGAGTTGAGTGATGAGCATACGAGCCTGCTAGGCGGGGGATCCAAGAGTGTGAAGAGTGATAAAAATTTCAACAATCTAATCCTGGTCAACGGGAACGGGAATGTGAATGGGAAGCTCGCGAGTGTGTTGAAGAATTCATCGCTGAAGAATGGTGGTGGAGGTGGTGGCGGTAGCGTAGGTAACGGTGGCATTGTGGGTAATGGTGGTGGCCTCGGTAATGGCATCAACGGGGGCGGTCCCCTCAAGGTGGTCACCGCAAGCCACGGCCACAATGGCTACAGTGCGGTGAACAACTGTGAATATGACGACGAAGACGAAAACGAAGAAGTCGAAGAAGAGTTTGATCTGGTCGCGGCAAACAATCGCAAGAATATTCAGCAGCAGCAACAGAATCAGCAGACGACGATCAACATGAGTACCAGTGCTAGTGTAACGCGGAACCTGAACGGAATCAATGGTAACCAGCGGGAGCTCCCGCAGCAGCAGTCCTCCGTGGAGACGCCCAGCAGTGGTATCATCGTGGACACCAGCGATGCCGACTCGGAGCAGACGGCCGTCAGTGGTGGAGGCGGCGACGGGGGCTCCACCGGGGGCGGCGGCAAGAAGGTTAAAATGAACAAACTCGGCGGGAGCAAGAATGTGACGCTCAAGAGGTGAGTCCTTGGTTCATACTTCTGGGTGTGTGTGCCCGTAAACACAGTCGCGGTTGGCCTAATGCCAGCTTCTACTAGAAGCTAGTAGATTGGCATATTATGAATTGGTTTATATATAGATTTGTTTGACTCGGAAAAGTGGAAATTAGGAAGTCGCGCAATGAATATCCGTTGTTTGCGAGCTGCTATCGCTGCACTCTGCAACGCAAACATTGTTTCCCAGCTGGCGAAGGTCAAGGTTCGTTAGAATCGCCATAAACACGCGGTTGCCAGCTTTTATTTTATGGCTCCGCTATAAATTCTGTTTGTGTAATGACATCGCGCACCCCTAATGACGCCAATGACGGGAATAAAATGTCCAGACCCTCTGGACGATTGAGATGAAACTTTGCACGCATCTGTGGGGGGAAAATGCTATATAGAAAAGAATAGAATAGAATATACATAGAAAAATATCTAAAGCAAGGAAAGCTTACTCCGATGTTAATTACGTTGTCTATAAAATTCACGAACTTTCTTGGGAACCTCTGCCATTAGGTTCCGTACAGTATCTTCAGATATGCTGGCGGTGGCGCTTTTCCATCTCTTAAAATCATTAATGCCATTCGCTTTCTTCTTAGTTTCGACTAGTTTTCGCTTAATCAGAGCCCAGTACTTTTCCACTGGGCGAAGTTCTGGACAGTTCGGTGGATTTGCTGTTTTTGGCACATACTTGACCTCATGTGCATTATACCATTCCAGGATGGATTTTGCATAGTGACAAGAGGCCAAATCTGGCTGCTTATGAATGGTAACAACCGCTTCTCTGCCGTAATCTTGCAAAGTGACGCAAGCGCCAGAGGGACGAATTTTCAGTACGGGACTTTTCGTAAAATTGCATGTATAATCAGCTTATGCGTACATTACGGAAATCTGATCTGTACAAATTGTGTACACATGATGGAAAAACATTGCCATCGGTTTTATTTTTGAAAAAATGCCGTTTTATTTGAGCTATATTGCCAACGCCAGTTTGTTGTGGAAACAGCAAATTTTAATCGCTGTTTCCACAACCGATTGGCGTTCATCCATAAAAGAATGCGAGAATCTGTTTCCAATTATTTTCTCCAAAATGCCGCTGTTGAGCGGAGCATGAGAAGGCATCAGGGAGAGAAGTTCTACACATTTTCCGACTTTGTAACATGCGTTGAACAGGCTAACATATAGCGAATTCGTTTTTGTTCAGTTTCAACCCCAGTGCCGCACTAACTGCTGTCAAAACGTTTTTTTATTCTCTCAGTTTCGCACTCAGTGTCGCACTAGTTCGCCCCGAAAGCTGTTAGTTTCGCACTGAGATGTTTCACGGGTTGGCACTCGGGTTCACCAATACAACTATACTGAACTGTCAAGTTCCGAGTATTGTTTTGGAAAATCTAAGAATAAAGACTATGAAAATGGAAAACATGCTGCTCTTGCTTTTGTATTATTTGAATCGTAATCCAATTCGGATTCTGATTTTGAAGAGTATATTCGAGTAGACGGCATTAAGCTCCGTGTGCTTTCATTGGGAGGTGAAAATAATGATGGATATTCAGGTGGAATAAATTTCAAAATCAAAATTATGAATGAAAATTTACTTTAACGTATCGAATATTTATTTTATGTGATTAGATAAGAGGATTTTTCCGATATCGCAGAAACATATTGAACGAAAACTGTGTCTAATGATGATTTTATATTATAATAGTAATTATTTGTGGAACAAACAGGAAATGCATCGACAAATGGTTAAGTGAGTGTCAGGACTACATGTGTTAGGTAATCAAACAATATGAAGTAAAAATTTTCATTCAAACTTTTATATTTTTACACTGCACTTGGCCCTTCTGATCTTATAGAGAATACTATACCTCCCTAGCACTAATATCTCCACCAGACGTCGACACTGTACATTTGTCGTCGCAAATATAAACAAATCAGACTATACAACGCACACCAACAAACCACCGCATTCGTGAAACTGAAAACGTTTTTTTATTACAGAGTCAGTGTGGCACTGACTCAGTTTTAAAAACGAATTCGCTAATAGTTGAGAACCCGATTGTAACAATTGTAGACAGCACCATTTTTTTCCAATCCAAAATGCAATTGAAAACATTGAAAACATAAAATAATGCCGTCCAAAATCATCCGATGTAAAGCAGATACAGTTTATGCGAGGATGTTTTGAGTTTTGTTACAAAATGCGTTTCGATGGAGGATTTAGAAAAGTGCAGCTTTTCACCAAATCCTACATTTACCCTTCAATCAACACTCAGCTTCAATCCATCTGAAAGAGAAATGAGCAGGTGAGAAAGTAAACAGCGTCAAGAAGCTTTATCGCTTGATACCTGAGGGTAGAAGACATCATTGCCATCAAAAGACATCAATTCTTGTAATCAACAAAGAAATTGATGAGTTTAAACTAATTAGTCACAATTTTTATGTTCAATATGTGATCGATCAAGGATAATTTTTTCCTTTGAGATGAGTTTGATTTTATGAATTTAAATATTTGACGAGATTTATAAACAGAGCAAAGTACATGATTTGTAGTTCTGAAACAAAATTGCTATTATAAATGTAGCACTGCATGGGGATGGACTGTTTTGAATTAAAATGGTTGGCATGACGAGCTTTTCGGAAAAGTGATTTTCATTATGCTAAACGTTTATTACGGAAGATGTTGTTATGTGAAGTTTTGCTGTCCCTGCTAATCCATTCTATGCTATCAGATAAGATAAAAAAAAATACTTCGCATCACAATCAAATTACGACACACCATAGGGAAAATGGCGCTTGCGCCATATCACAGTGGAAATGGCGCTTGCGTCACTCCGTTTTTAGGCTTTTACGAGGTCATTTTTTCACAATTCTGCAAAACTCCGCAGTTGTTTGAAAGTATTTGGTATTCTTTATCGATCTATAACAAAAAAAGTATAATGTCAATTTTGGCGCTTGCGTCACTTTGCGAGATTACGGCAGTTCTGGAGACATTCCCTCTCGTGGACATCTTTGTTGATAGTGCCGGTAGAGACGAAAGATTTGGATTTTCGCCACAACTGCATATGGACTGTCAAACCAAGTACTTTTTGGGGAATTTAGACTGCTTTTTGGTCCGGAAACACTCGGCTGCGGCATTCCTTCGCATTGCAGTATAAAAAGCGAGACCCGAAAGCTGTTTGAATTCTTCGAGAACATAAGTTTCACTGTTCCTTAATGTGCATGAACATTTTTGCAAAAACTGGGTGTAGAGCACCTTAGCACGGCTTTTTGCAGTGAAATTTTGCTTATCATCACGATTGGGCACCTTTTTCACTTTTTACGCCTTCAGTCCATGCCTCTGCTTCAGTTTTTGTACATATGATTTTGATTTTCCAATCTTTCGAGCCACATTTCTAACTGGAAGGTTGGGATGTTTCTCAATAATGGCAACCACCTTTCGGTCCATCTGTCGGGAGCATAATTTTTGATTTGTTCCGCTTCCAACCTTCCGATTCACAGTTAAGCGCTGGTCAAACGATTTGCACACACTAACCACGGTACTCTTCGGCAGTTTTAGCTTTTTGGCGAGATCGCGTACTGACAGTGTTGGATTTTGCTGCCGTTCGCGAAAAAGGCGTTTGCGTACTTCCACTTGATTCGACACCATTTTACCAAACTGAAGAAGAATGTAAACATGTTGGACATCGAAATAAAGAGGAGGGTTTCAGCTGTCATGTAAGTGAAATATTTCATTGATTAGTGAAATATTTCATAAACTACACTGAAAGAAAAGTGTCCGAAATCTAACGTGGACAGGCCTTAATCGAAAGCAGTTTCTTCTACGGTAAAATCACTATTTGCAATTCATATGAGCTATGGAAGACTCTTAATCTTCTGCTCGATATTTTGTCGTTATCCTAATAAACATATATCCTATTAAACGAATACAGAATCCGGCATATTTATTGGTTGTACAAGTACGGAGTTGTACGGATTTGTAATATGTGGCACATGTTGAAGTTGGTTCAAATATAAACAACCAACATTCTTATCATAGGCCGTTTGCAGGCCGTTTGTTTGATTGCATTTTTTATCTCAAGAAAAGTGCAGATGATGGTTATTGTTTGATTATCGAAGCTTGCATAGGATATGCTCCATTGGTAAGCATCTGTTCATAAAAGCCAGGAGCAATTTTTTCAATGAAACATAATATTTATCACCGAAGATAAAAAAAAACCACACAAAAAAAATTCAAGACTCATTGGTGAATGGTACCGACTAATGTTAATCCGTTTGAACGTGTGCTCTGAACGAAAAACGACACATTTTTCGTGAATCAGTCAGATTGGTCAGATTATTTATTATTATGCAGACTTATCTCACTTCTTAACTAGGCGAACCTAGCCAGAATTTTCACCTGCCCCCGGGCTTCTGAATGCCAAAGGGGGACTAGGCTCTGCGGAATGCACGTATCTGCATGCTCGTGCTGTTTTAGTCCTGACCGAGGAATTGTCGGACAATCGCGCAGGTGCTAAGGATGACCGACTTTTGGATGCCGGCCAATTCCTTCTCGATGTTCAACACCTTTAGCGCTTCCAGAAGTGTCTTCGGGATAATTCCAGTTCCAGAGAGAACGACTGGAACAATTCTTGGGACCTCCCTTAGCCCCCACAGTTCCTTGAGCTCCACGGCCAATGGTCGGTACTTGCAGATTTTGCGACCGTGGGTCTCCTCCAGATTCTGGTTCAGTGGAATAGCGACATCGATGATGGTGACTTTGCGGTCGCTCTTGTCGTAAACCATTATATCTGGGCGGTTGTGGTGGATCGAGAGGTCGGTCAGAACAGTGCGATCCCAGTACAGCTTGAAACGGTCATTTTCCAGGACAGGTGCAGGCAGGTACCGGTAGTTTGGTACGTTGTCTTCCAGTAGAGCACATTGGAGCGCCAGTTGTCGATGAACAATACGGGCCACGTTGTTGTGGCGCTCGGTGTAGGCTGCGTTGGCCAAAACGGGACAGCCTCCCATAATGTGCTCTATGTTTTCACCTGGTTGATGGCACATCCGGCAAATGTCATCAACGTCTTGATGCCAGACGTACCGCCTGCAGTTTCTCGTCGGCATTATCCTGTCCTGGATGGCTATCATGTCGGCTTCTACTACTGAAGAGAGTTCACCACGCGTTAGCCACAGATTAGATGCGGCCTTGTCGACGTGTGGCCGGTCCAGTTGATGGGGGTGGGCACCATGCACTGCCTTCTGCTTCCAAGCTGCAATCTTCTCCTCCACTGTCTGCAGATTGCATTGCATTGCATTGCATTTTATTTTTAATTTATTTTTCTAATTTTTCTTTAATTTTTAGTATATGTCTACATTTTCTGATTTTTTTAAATTTCCCGAATTTTTGTGAATTTACTGAATTTTTTTTTTATTTTTCTGATTTTTTTCCTTTTTTGTGTATCTTACAGAATCTTGCTTTTTAGTTTTTTTTTATTTCATGAATTTTTTGAAATTTTTTTGTATTTTTTTCGGTTTTTTTTAACTATTTTGATTTTTTATAAAAAAACGGTTTTGTTGTTTTGTTTTTATTTTTTTAGTTTATATTTATTGTTATAGTTTTTATTCTTTCCTGATGTTTCCTGATTTTTTCAGAATGTTTTTTTTAATTGCTCTGAACTCTAAATATCTCAGATTTTTCTTAATTTTTCTATTTTTTTTTATTTCTGTCTAAATTTTTCTGATTTCTCTGAGTTTTTTAAATGTTTGTTAGTTATTTTTTCTGAATTTTTCGGATTATAAGTAAAATATTCGAATGTTTTACATTTGCTGTTTTTTCCTGATTTCTGTTAAAGTTTTCGAATGTTTCTGATTTTTTTTTGCATTTTATTAAACTTTTTCGATTTTTTTTTATTTTGACCGCTTTTTCTATTCTATTCTGTTTTGTTTTAGTGTTTTTTTTAATTCTCTGATTTTTTAAAAAATTCACTAATTTTTTAAAATTTTTCAGATGCACTCTTTGGAATATGAACTTTGTAATTCAAGGCCTCTATAGTTGAAAAAATAATCAATTAATAAATGACATTTATCGTGAAGTATTTCTTCTCTATCATATTGAACAATTCCACGCCAAATAGACCAACCGCTGTTCGAATTTTTCGAAACTTGTTGCTTATGATGGAAACTACATAAAATCAAAAATTTTCATTATAACATGACCGATTTAAATTACGACTGATTTCTAAAAAGGGCGTACTGTAATCATTGATCTTTCTTTCAAAAAATCGTAACTCACAGATGTCTGATTAAAATATGATGTTTCACCAAGTTGTTCGAAAATATATTTTTTTTTATTTAGAAAAAATAACATTCAGAATACACTGTTGAAAAATGTTACTCAAAAATTTAACTTAATGTTAAAAACTTTTATATAGCAAAACACTCCCGCTTCGATATTTTTTTGTATATTATTATTGAAAAGTCCTTGTAATTGACATACAGTGGTGTCGTGCCCGAATTTCCGTTTTTAAACTATGTAAAACGTTTCATCCTAGGAGTAACCTTTCTCGAGATATAACCAATTTGAACTAATTGAAATCATGTTCGTGAAATATCAGAGAATGAATTCTGCTGCTGCACACTACGGTTCCGATTCCGACACTTTATTGAGTGTTTAGCCGAGTATCAGGGAACGTGTGAAAAAGTCTGGGAAATCCTGACAAATCAGGAAAGTTGGCATTTCTGGTTTGACCTTTTCTGAATTTTTCTAGAAAAATCAGTATTTCTAGTTTTTCTGATTTTTTTTACTGTTTTCAAGTTTTTCCTGATTTTTTGAGTTTCTCACATTTTTCCAATTTTTTCGGTTTCGTTTTCGGTTTTCGGATGTTCTTTTCATAAATTTCTGTCTAAATTTTTCAGATTTTTTTATTTCTCTGAAATTTTCTGAATGTTTCCTATTTTTTTTCTCAATTTTTCAGATTTTGTGTAAAAAACTCATTTTTTCTTGCATTTTCTGTATTTTCTGAATTCTGCTAATTTCTTCGAACTTTTCTGTGTTTTTTTTTGCATTTTACTGAACTTTTCCAAATTTTTTTCAAAAAGGTTCAAATTTTGACTGTTTTTTCTATTTTATTCTTAATTTTTTTTTTGTGTTCTGCTAGTTTCTTCGAACTTTTCTGTGTTTTTTTTGCATTTACTGAACTCTTCCAAATTTTTCAAAAAGGTTTAAATTTTGACTGATTTTCTAATCATTGCTGGAAAATAATCTGCCAGTTCCTTTGGGAATTTTCAAAATATATTCATGTGAAAGAGTTTAATTGAATGTTTTCTATGATGTTCTTATTTTTTTTTGTGTTTTTATTTTTTTTTTTATTTTTTGTCAAATTCTTCTGTTTTTTTTGTATATGTCTGATTTTTCCCGTTTTCTTCAAGTTTGCTCAATATACTTGGTGTTTTCTGAATTTTAAGTATTTCTATTTAATTTTCCTGAATTCTTCAAAAAAATCTTATATTTTTCTGATTTTTTTTTTATTTTTCTGATGAACTGATGAAAAAATATCGAAGGGGGGTGTTTTGTGATATAAAAAAATCGTATTAAATTCATTTTTTGAGTAAGATTTTTTAACAGTGTATTCGAAATGTTAGTTTTTCTAAATAGCCAATTTATTTTCCAACTGCTTTGTCAAACATCATATCTGGATCATATCATCTGGATGATTTTGAATGCGCCTTTTTCAAAAATCAGTTGTAATTGAAATTGGTCATGTAATAATAATAAATGTTAAAATTTTCTGTTTTTTTTTTGCCGATTTGGCATGAATTGCTCTATTTTTAACCAAAGCAATTTCAAATTGTTAAAATATTAATAAAAAAAACAGGAAGTGGGTTATATCTATGGTATAACCGCAAGGGTGACGTAGGACTATCGTTGATTTAGAGATCATTTGTATGAAGTTGAATCTGAATTCATTCTGAATGAATGAATATTTGGAGAACTTCGAAAACGAGAGCGTTACGTTGGAGGCAGGTTTTATGCATCCAATATTGGATACGGAAATATCCTACTGATGGGGAAGAATAATCTTCAGAAGCTATCCTGTTGATTGCGATTGATTGAAAAACCACAAAACCAAATGTATTTGGTCACAGTGTTACATGGATAGAAAACATTCAATTAAACTCTTTCACATGAATATATTTTGAAAATTCCCAAAGGAACTGGCAGATTATTTTCAGTAACGATTAGTTATTTCCACATTTTTCTCGATACTGGAAGCCCACCAGTGGTTAATGCCAACTCGATAACCACCTGTTAATAGCACTTGATTGAAACATATTTGGTCACAGTGTAACATGGATAGAAAACATTCAATTAAACTCTTTCACATGAATATATTTTGAAAATTCCCAAAGGAACTGGCAGATTATTTTCCAGCAATGATTAGATCTTTCCGGAACTTTCTCGATGCTGAATGGCATCCTAACGGAAAGAGTTCTGCGCGTGTATGTGTCGATCCTTCGCCGTCCACCTCCTCCAGCACGTTAGGCAACGATGTTGCCTTGTCGATGTCCTCACGAAAAATGAATGTGTCTCACCACCAGAATATCGCTTAAGTATGCTTTTTGTGTGTGATTGAATCGAGAGAAGGTGTGGTTTACAATGGCAATTTGGAAGGCAAACTAGAGGGGAATGAACTCTCTGAGCTCGGAACTTTCGGCGAATGAGCAATAATCGATTGCGGGCGCATACAATATTGGATACGGAAATATCCTACTGATGGGTAAGAATAATCTTCTGAAGCTATCCTGTTAATTGCGATTGATTGAAAAACCACAAAACCAAATGTATTTGGTCACAGTGTTACATGGATAGAAAACATTCAATTAAACTCTTTCACATGAATATATTTTGAAAATTCCCAAAGGAACTGGCAGATTATTTTCAGTAACGATTAGATATTTCCACATTTTCCTCGATACTGGAAGCCCACCAGTGGTTAATGCCAACTCGATAACCACCTGTTAATAGCCGCGCGTGTATGTGTGTGTAGCGATGTCTTCCCAGGGAACCGTTTGTGGCATCACTCTCCTCCTGATAGATTCCCTTCTGGCCTAGGGTGCACAAACAGGCTCTTGGTGACACCGTTCATCCGCGCTCTCATGATAAATAAAGAGCTTCACCGCAACAGCGACAACATGCTCCAATCGCTGTTCAATTAGAACTGAGTGGATTTCCGAGCGCCGCTCGCTTATATACCGATTGGTGATTTCAATAGCCTGTTTTGAAAGCAATTTTAAGACTATTGAAACAAGTTTTTGGATCAAAAAGTAACAAGTATATAACGCGTAGACATTTTATCTTTCGAATGAAGTGTTTATCATACCATTTCGTTCAGTTGTTTAGGAGCTATTAACGCTCAAAATCTCGGTCTCCGGCGTAACGCTTTCGTTTTCAAAACTTTGATTTTACACCCCGGTATAGAAATGAAAGACGTAGTCCTACGTCAAAAATAAACGGTTAGAATTTTGATTAAGCGTTTACGATGATAACTTAAAAAAAAAAAATATTGACATTTCATAGCATGAAAAAATACCGTTCCTATAGAAGGTATTCATGTATGTTATAAATTACAGAATTCCACAAAATCATGTTACAGGACGGATTTTATTTTATACGGACTCGATTATATACTACATGATTCGATTATTCCGGACATGGGTTTGCGAAACACAAATATTGTTTTGAAATTTTGTCAACAGCAACATCATACATGTTTGACACTACACTGTACTGATACAATAATAACTATCAGTCACATTAATTCAACATACAGAAGATGTTATGGTAAACACATTTTTTTCCATATCAGCTCATTTCACCCTCTCAATATAACTGCACTGATGAACACGAAAAGAACCACTCCATTTGAAATCAAAGTGTTGCGGTATTAAATGTTTTTTTTCGAAACTTTTCAGCATTCCAGTCAACACTAGGTAACAGTAGGAAATTAGTAGACCAAGAAATGACTTTTGTTCCTGAGTGGGTACTTTTGGGGTATGACATAATAAAAAATCCACTTCATGTTTTTTTTTTCAAAAAATAACAAACAAATGAAAAAAATAATTTACAGTCAATATATGACCCCTTTTGACCTTGATAACCAACTGACACCGCTTTGGCATACTCTCCACGAGGTTCCGGAGGTGTTGAGGGTCCAGCTCGTCTCAAACCTTCCTCAATGCAGCTAAATAGTTTTAACGTCAGTTTTGTCTACCTTGTTGTCCAAAATCGCCCATAAATTCTCAATAAGATTCAAATCGGGGCTTTGGGGTGACCACATCATTGGTTTGATCCGAACCGATCGGAAGAATGCTGCTGTTTTCCTTGGCAGTATGCTTCTGGTCATTATCTTGCTGGAAAATGTAGTTATCTTCCAGCTTAATTTTCAGCATGGATTCTTCCAGGTTCTCGCATAAAATGTCAAATGCACAAACCGCGAAATTCGTTACCTGTCCCACACAGCCACCGTCAGACTACGTGCACTTCGTTAGCAGGGTTCTGCGAGTGACAGATCCAACAAGTGGCGACACCCCTCTTTCTCTGTATCCCACAAAAATAATCACACCCGCCGGAAAAGTACGATCTCATGCCTCCGCTGTGCGAAACCTTTATGCGTATTCTTACAACACATATCTTCCGAGATGAAGACGACGACTTTTCGCCGTGACTCGACACACATTGCAAGTTTTTCGTCACTCACTCACGCACGCACGCACTTTTGTGTGTTTTCGTGTTTTACGTTCGCCGGCACAGTCTCCAAAATGCCGGGAATGCAGTTTTGCGTTTGCGTTGTTTCAGGGGGCGATGACACTTGCCGAAATGCGTGGAATTTTTGCTGTGGTTTGTTTTGTCGTTGTTTTGATTTGGAAGAGTGTGTGCAGCGCACACTTTGATCAGCGTGTTTGCGATGTCATATTTTTGGAACACGCGCAACGCGTGCAGTGCTGTCAGTTTATTTTCCACCTCGTTACAGCGCGCAAAATGAGACTAATAAATAGACCCGAATCGGGGTCAATTATGGATCTTTAATTTGTATTACTTTCGCGATCGAGCGAGCCCTAATTTATTCCCCTCCTGTGGTGCATCTTGTCTGTCCACTGAGTTCAGGGCGGCTTGACGATTTATGCAAATTGAGCGCACAATCTTTCACTTCCCTCGCGGGTTTCGTGGTCGTCACTCAACGCTTTTTACCGCTGCACCGATGCACCAACAACGACTGACAAATGGTCACAAGATGTGCGCGGAGTCGAACGGTAATTAAAATAATCGCGTGCCAACTGATCAGTCGCAATTAGCCGTCAAGCGAAAGGATGACGCCTGGACAGGCTGTTTTCGTCACTGTTATGAGTTAAATGTGCCGCATTTGCCGCTTCATGGCGACGGCAGGTAGTCGTTTGAAGAACCCGGGCACAACTGGCGGGTGAGTTTTTATTTCTCGGAACAAACTCCTCAACCAGCTCCCGGGGCCAACGAAGGACTTGTACCCTCATGAATCGTAACATTGCACTCGAAACGAATGCAAACGCGAGCGATAGGGTCGTTCACCCTTTCCAGAGAATGACACTTTGATTAGAAATTCCCCCCTCACGTGTTCCATCAAACAGTTTTGGGCACAGCAGAAGGGGGAATTATGTTTGTTGATTATGTTTTAAGCTGGAACATTTTGTGCGAACAGTGTTTGACCACGTCCCTCCGGTAACGAGATAGACCTTCACGGCTGAGGGTGTGATAATGAAATACGGCAAATTCGCTGTCGTAATAAGGGATCGTTTCCACAACGAGGGTGAACATTTTGCAAATTTTGTATGTTTGCTAGCAAATCTTGTCCGTCGCACAATGTTGCAGTGAGTCTGGCAAAAAAAATCCCCCTGAAGACCTAAACATCCGCCAGTCCGTCCAGACGGCACGGGCTCCAACCCGATGCCACCGCTCGGCAGGAAATCACCTTTCTCTTGCGCACATATGTCGCGCAGATTCCTCGCGGCTCGCGGAGATATACATCAACCACATGTCACTCGGAGGTATTTAATTTGTCGCATCTTTGATTTAATTACGGCTCCCATTCCCGTCGCCGAATGCCCCGACGAGAAAGTCGTCGGCAATCGGTCACCGTCAGACGGGCTTCATGTGGATCCACGCGCGATGCTGAAAGTTTACAGAGTTGAGTGCAGTACGGAAATATGTATGTTCGTAAGGAAGAAAAATCAATAATGATCAATCTTTGTTTTTACAATTATGCTTCAATAATTGAAAAAAATAATGAAATGAGGACTTACGTGTTGTGATTGGAATACTAAGGGAATAGTTAATTGAAGAAAGTGACAGTAGAAAGGCTAATTGTTCATTAATATTGGCTCACAACTAGCTTCATTACATATTAGAGCGTTTTCCTCGGAAATAGTTTTTTCCAAACTGCCGTACAAGATACCTCATAAGTTCTTGTTTGATTTTTTGACTAACACTACGCGGTGAAACTGGGGTTTGAAACGGTTACTTTTGAACCTTTTATTGCTCGCCTGTTAATTTACAAGACTAACACGGTTGATGCGATCTATTAGGATTTGTATTTTCGACTATCTCGATCTGGTTCTGACTGTGGTATATATATGGGTCTACCAACAATACAGAGAGCGTGTAGATTATACGAAGATAACGAATCAATAGGTCTTTTTGGTTCCTCTGGTTTACCTACTCTGATAACCGAGATAAACTATTTTACGAGAGAATTCTATTCTTTCGATACGATCGCAATAGGGTTCAATATGAATCTAAATCCTTAACAGTTCTATTGAATCGATTTATTTCAAATTTATATGTAATAATTATATAACGGGTAGTGAAAATATGCTTTTTTTTATTTTTCCGGATCTCAAAAAACGTCCGAAATTCGTGCCTCTACACTAGAATACCCCATTAAGTCAAAATAATTCAAAGGCGAATGGATTGCGAAATACGTTCGATTTCCAATTGAATCGAGTCGATCGGATTGGAGAATACAAAATCGCTTCCCGTTGGAATAGTTCTGATTCGATCGAATTTCACAATAAGACTGTTTCATAGAAACGAAAATTCCATCAGTGTTGCCAAGAATTTCCAAAAATGAAACAAAAATGAACTCTGTTTCAGCGCACGCAATTTGTTTCTAACCAAAACATCCAGAACCAACTATGCAAACAAGGCTTCTATCAATCGCATGATGCGAATAAAGGGTGTGTCACATCAAATTGCATCACGGAAAAAACGCTGTAGAAATTCGCCCAGTAGACCGATCCTTTTGAAAATTTAAGACATAAAAATAAAAACTATTAAACAACTTTTGGCATTTTCTTTTTATTCATACTTCGAGCCCAAGCCCGTATGCTCGCACCTTCCCCTTTACCCCGTCCATAAGGTTCTGTACAACGTCAGGTTGTAGTTTTTTTTGAACAGAAATCCATTTTCTCTTGAAGTCCGCCTCCGATTTGACAACTTTTGGGTTCTTCCGGAGGGCCTGCTTCATAATCGCCCAATATTTCTCTATTGGGCGAAACTACGGCGCGTCGGGCGGGTTCATTTCCTTTGGCACGAAGGTGACCCCGTTGGCTTCGTACCACTCCAACACGTCCTTTGAATAGTGGCACGAAGCGAGATCCGGCCAGAAGATGGTCGGGCCCTCGTGCTGCTTCAATAGTGGTAGTAAGCGCTTCTGTAGGCACTCCTTCAGGTAAACCTGCCCGTTTACCGTGCCGGTCATCACGAAGGGGGCGCTCCGCTTTCCGCAAGAGCAGATCGCTTGCCACACCATGTACTTTTTGGCAAACTTGGATAGTTTCTGCTTGCGAATCTCCTCCGGAACGCTGAATTTGTCCTCTGCGGAGAAGAACAACAGGCCCGGCAGCTGACGAAAGTCCGCTTTGACGTAGGTTTCGTCGTCCATTACCAGGCAATGCGGCTTCGTCAGAATTTCGGTGTACAGCTTCCGGGCTCGCGTCTTCCCCACCATGTTTTGCCTTTCGTCGCGGTTAGGAGCCTTCTGAACCTTGTATGTACGCAGGCCCTCCCGCTGCTTGGTCCGCTGGACGAATGAACTTGACAAATTCAGCTTATTGGCGACATCCCGGACCGAACTTCTCGGATCACGTCTAAACTGATTAACTACGCGCTTGTGATTTTTTTCACTGACGGAGCATCCATTTTTGCCGTTCTTCACCTTCCGGTCGATGGTTAGGTTCTCGAAGTATCGTTTTAGTACTCTGCTGACCGTGGATTGGACGATTCCCAGCATCTTACCGATGTCCCAATGTGACAACTCCGGATTCTCGAAATGAGTGCACAGGATTAATTCACGACGCTCTTTTACGTTCGACGACATTTTTCCAAATTTACGAAAAATTGACAGTGAAGCATGGCCAACGTGATCTATACACTCTTATCTGATTATAAGCGAAAGCTGAAGATATAATTCCTAAAAATTAAATTTCTACAGCGTTTTTTCCGTGATGCAATTTGATGTGACACACCCTTTACCAGATTCAGCGCGGTTTCACAAGAGTGTCCCTCTCGATATCCCGACTGTTCTGGTATTAGCAAACTGTTATTATCTATAAAATGTATCAGCTGACCTTTCACAACAAGTTCTAACAGTTTCTCTAATATGTGCAACATGTTAATAGGGCGGTACTCTTCGGCTTTATCCGTCCCATTAACTTTGGGGATTGGAATCACAAGGGATTCCTTCCAAACCTTTGGCACGTGCCCAGTTTGTAAAGAGTCATTTATAAGGTCCAGCAGATCGTGTCCAATGATGTGAAAGCAATCTTGAATCACTTTCGCGTTGACATTATCGGTACCAGCCGATTTTTGCAATGAAAAACAGATACCTTTCAATTCAACAAAAGTGATAGGTGAAAAACAATCTAGTCTGCTATTGATTGTAATCGGCTGTATTATTTCGTCAGGTTCTCTGACCAACGCAATACTTTGGTTGATCAGCAGAACACTATTAACGAAATAACTGTTAAATTTCTCTGCAATAATTTGGTCTGACTGTTCTTCTGACCCTCCGAAAACTATGGAACGCGGTATACTATTTTTCGAATTTAATAATGTTTTTAATATTCTCCATAGTCCTTCACTATTATTTTGATGTTCATCGATTTTCCTCTGTATATATTCACATCTAGTCTTTTTCAAGGCCCGTGAATATATGTTCCGCGCTAAGGTGTACATGTTCCAATGGTTTTCTGAATTAGTTCTCAAAAACTTTTTGTACTTTTTGTCTCTTTTGCGTTTGAGGCGCATCAGATCCAAAGAGTACCAGCTGTTCGAATTGCTCAAATCAATATGTTTTTCAACTACTAATTTATTCGTACACTCTCTCAAAATATTAGTTAGAACAGCTGCTTTATCATTCAGATGTCCAGTCATTGCCACAAAATCCAGGCTTGCCGACACAAGCTGAGACATGGATTCTTTAGAATATCGTTTCCAACATTTGATCATTACTTTATTTCCATCACTGTCATGCTGTCCATTCTCAATGTAAACAAAAATTGTCTCATGGTCAGTTATTTTAGATTTGGCCTCGGTCGAAGAATGAACAGTAGCAAAATTTGAAAAGACGTGATCAATCAGAGTTCTACTATGTTTAGAAATTCTAGTAGCCTCGAGAACCGTTTGTTTCAAGTTGAAATAATGCGATAATTGTTTCAATTGATTCGAATTTCGTACATTGAGCCAGTCAATATTAAAATCACCAGCAATTACATTTAATTTACTGCAATCAACGATATTTTCCCACCAGTTCTCTAAAATTTCAATAAATCGGACGGAAGAATACACGGATAACGGGGGGAAAGGAAGCACGGATGTAATATGAGGGAAAAAAAAGAACAATTTCAAGGATAGGGTAGCATTACTTTATTACTTTCAGGAGTGGAATAATCATGGGAAAATAAGGGAGCGGATACACGGATTGTAGGGGAAGGAATGTGCTCTAGCAGGGAAAGGTTATTTTCTTTTAGAATCTAACAACTCCAACTGGTCCTTGTTGCAGATTTCCTGAGCTGCAAGATCAGCATCTGGCTTAATGTAGACTTTTCCGTTCCTTGTGAAGACGGTGTGAATTCGGCCATCCTTCTTTAGTTTTAGAGCGTATCCTTTCAGATGCCGTGCTGACTCACTCAAGTTTTCATTCAGAAACATTCGCTTGTTGACGTCAAAACCAAGTTGAGATAGATTCAAATTTCTTCTAGACAGATAACGCTGGAAGAAGTCATCTCTTGCCGCTCTAACGGCGAACTGGAACAATATTGGTGGTGAAGAACCAACAGCAATGGGGATACGGGCCATCCGCTTTGAAAAGGTGACGGGAACATCGGAATCGCAGTAACCAAGAGCAATGGCAACTTTGGACAGAAAGCTGCTCGTTTTCTCTGAAGGGTTGTACGGAACGCCAGTGAGTAAAAGGTCAGCAGATTTTTCGAGTCTGACGATGGCATCTTTGTTTGATTTAACGTTTAGCTCCGTTTTTGTGCACTTCTCCTTCAGCTGGTTTATATCACGAGTGCAGTCATCTCTCAACTTTTCCACTTCGCACCTGATCGTGCCAATTTCTTCCACCAGAGCATTGTTACCGGCTTCAATTTTTGACTCGATACGCTGATTTCCCTCGTCGATCATCTTCTGAATTCTCACTAACAGGTCATCAAATGATTCCATGGCAACTTCTACATGATCCAAATCTTCCCTCGATCGCTTGATGTTGTTGTTTACGTTGAGTGCTAGCGACGTTGTTCTGTCTCTACCCATTCTTGTGGACATCGATCGAGTGACAGAGTTGTTTGTGTTCATTCAGATGACGGATAAAAAACTCGAGCAGATGAACACAGCTGATGTCGCCAATTGCAAAATAGGTAGAAACAATCTTATAGGAATCAACAATTTTCAGCAAAACCGGCACGGGTAGAAACTGATCATGACGTTTCACTGATGTAGCATCAATATATGCGTCGAATTATCACCATCGAGTGTTGAATATAGCATCTAAACACGAGTACAACTTCGAAAAACCACGACACAATAATCATTCACTGCCTCCGTACATTGCTCGAATTGCTCGACTCCGTTTACTCCCATGATATTTCAATACAATCCAAACATTCGAGTGTTCGCAAAAGGTGTCGCCACCTTGAGAAACGAATGAACTCTATAACTGTTACCGAAGTCATCGATTCTTGGATTAAGTAGCAGCTCTGCAATGTGACAGGCCACATACTGCTTACACAGGCGAACATCATTGATTCGTACCCAGGCCAGTGCCATTGCGGATTCAAGAATGCACACAAGAATGCATTCAATGGTGGGACTAAGTCAACGTCATCAAACGCCTCCCCGAAACCGCTGCTCGCAATTCGAATCGTAGAAACTGTTCTAGAACAAACACTCACTCTTTTTCTCCGGCTATGATATCTTTATGGAGATCGACGAAGACGTGAATTCTAATATATGTCACCGATCGAAATGTAATCTCTCGTCCCACTGCAAGTCAACTCGCTACATGTCTAGAAGAAGGTTCTTGCCGTGGATCTGGTATACTCTAAGAGGACTCAACATATTGGTGGAGTGTTCGACATTATCGATCACAAGCTGTATCTGATCTCTATTTTGATTACTTAGTCTAGTATAGTCTAGCTTGATTAATTTCTTTATGTACCGCTGTCATTTCGTTTTCAAAATGGTCGAGAAAATCATCGACATGGTGATTCTTCGTGATCTCTTCGACATCTCGTAGAAAACGATCCCCAAACTCCATGGATGATTTGCGATATTCAATCTACTTTAGCCACAGCGTTTAGTTTTAATTTTGCTGTTTCATATTATTTTGTAAACCTCAATACAACTGTCAAACTTGAAAAGCTGCTGTCAAGAACTGTCGAGATTGGACATAGAGTAGTGCGGGGCGAAGGTGCGCACGGGGCAAAAGTGCGCATTAGCCTTTTTGAAACAAACGAGCATAAAAATTCGGCAACAGTGTATTCGTTTGACACATTATCACACCAGCAGCTCACACGTATAAACAAGATACATTTCATGAAAGTGATAAATACTTATGAGGTAAGAAGTGTTTTGCGTTGTTTTGATCTTTTTTTTTTTCAATTTTGGGGATGACCTTTTAGTTACCTGAAATAACTGGAAAGTTCCAAACGACATTGTCGAGGTAACCTTCATTTTCTAGTAGATAATAGTGCGTATTCGTTTCGGTGAAAAAGTTTAAGAGCTTTTTTTTAGAAATTCAATTAGTTGAAAATTTGCTCGTGGGGCAAAACTGCACAGCGGTTGTGAGGCAAAAGTGCGCACCAGCGTTTTGCTGTCCACGCATATAGGCACCTTACCTCGCTTATTTCAGAATGGTGTAGGGGAAGTCCGGGCTAGACGCTCATGTTAAGCAAAACCGGATGAAATATGTATTTTTACTACATATTACAACTTTTCTTCACATCCACAGTGTAACCACGTCTGTGACATGAGCAAGAACGATTAAGAATAGGTAAGCCAACAGCAATAACGAGAATTCTAAACGCATTCATATTACACCATTCTGAAATAAGCGTGTCCAAAATGCACCACAACAACGAGTCAAGATGTCAAACGACATCGAAGCGTTTATTCTGGATAATTCTTTATTCGTTGCTTATACCCTCCGCTTCCATTATGTTTTTACCAGTTAGAATCATCAAATGATCTCGAATTTTCGAGGCATTTTTGTTGTCGAACCGAAAACGCAAAGGAATTTTAAATACAATATTCGTGTTTTCAATCGTATCAATATGTGCCGCTGTTCATAAAAATATTGCTACGTGCCGCTGTTCACAAATGGGCTGCCAGATTTTTGGCCGTTATATTTATGAGTTTTTATTTTGTTTCCCAGGGTTTGTATTATTCTTAATAATGGATGGGTTTTAGAAGTAAGAAACATTGTAACGATTGTGTTCGTTCTGGGTTGTATTACATAATACAAGAAAAGATATATGAAAATGGTTTTATGCTTTTCAGAAACCATCCAGGCATAAAACAATTGCTGAAAATATCGGAGTGATTTGATGACACTGGAACACTTTATTAATCTCCATACTGGAGCGATGTGCCCGTTTATGAGATGGATTAGAAAATTGCATTTTGATATAAAATATAATTTTTAAAATTTTGTTATTCAAACTCAATCGATAGCTCTGGTAACATTTGAGAAAGCGTAGAAGTTTTCAAAATTAAAATAAGTTTTTTATGCTTCAAGCGTCTTATGACAGAAGCGGTCAAAGTTGCATGAAATCATGCATTTTTTTAAATATCATTATTTTATGAAGATAAACGTGGTTTATTGTACTACAATACGTTTGATTGTATTTATAATGAAAAAAGGAAGTTATAAGTGCTGAAAAATCCTGCCGATTACTGCGTTTTTCATGATTTTTCATGGTGGGGCGATTTACCGATACGGCGCGTCTTACCCAAAGTTCCCCTAATATGAATGTGTTTAGCATTCTCGTTATTTCTGTAACTAAGTAAATAGACGTGGCTATGTTGTGGATGTGAAGAAATGTTGAAATATGTAATATAAATACATGTTTCATCCTGTTTTATCTAACATGGGCGTCTTGCCCTGGTTTCCTGTATATAGAACTAAATGATTAAAAACTTTGAAACAATTTTATCAGCTTTGCTAAAAATTTCCAAAGATGGAATTTACTTAAATATATTTTTCAATTCGGAATTCATCTGAATGATACTTGGAATCTAACATCCAACAATTGGTATCAGCAATCTGCATCTGGTTCTGCATAAATGCTTTCAAACGCTATCCCGCGAAAACTGCGCCACTAAATCACCTTCAATGAGAGTGCACATCTCTCTATGCGATCACTGTGTTCAGCACCCCATCGGTGTGGCCCTATTTCTCCTGCCCTAACCTTAATTAGTATCGACCATTTAGTCATAAAAGTAAGCGGGTTGCTCTGGTTTTGCGAACGATCATATTTGCCAGCAACCCTCGTCCGTCCGTCAGTCCTGGCACCGAACAGAAGCTGCTAGAATATATCCATCCACCAGTAGCGCTCTTTTATCCTCGCACAGTTTTATATGATTGATGCAAAATTGCACTGATGATGATGAGCGTCATTTCCTTCGCTTGGTCATTCAGAAGAAGAAATAGTTAGAGTGACAGCGCGCGCACGATCAAGGAGAAAAAGAAACGGGTAACCCAATTGACAAGCGAGAAATGTCATAGCCGTTTCACCGAAGACGTCTCCCGTGCGCGCGTCATCGAGGGGGCGCTATTTTCGTGAGCTGATGTTCGGATATTTGCATTTGCCTGTAATGATAGCTGCAGGTGATGACGCAACACGGGAACAGTATTTGTGCTGCGGCGCAAAATTTCAACCATCGCGCTTCGAGAAGAGGTCATCTTGGTGTGTTTGTGTGTTTCTCGTAACTCTCGAAGCGCAATAAATAAACAAAGCTGGGCCGAGAGATTGGGGTCGAAATTTATGACTTCTAGCTGTGAAAAACATTGTTTCTAGTGTTTAGACATCTTTTCAATCGTCCTCTGAATCTGTCAGGGCTAATTTAAGACACAAACGCGATTATTAATAGACTGTTTGTAGTCGGACAATGACAAAGTAACACTGTTTTGGTTGCTTATCTGTTGTTTGTCGAATCTATCTGACATTAAGGGGAGCCGAGCTCAAATTCGATATTACCTCCGTAATTGAAAAGCTTTCAGTGGAAAGTGTGCCGCCTGAAATAGACAAAAAGTGAGTTTAATGAAAAATTGAGCAAAACATGCCTCTCAGCTGTGCGCAGCTTTCTTTTCCTCTCGAGCGCGTATTTACATCACTTCGTTTTTTTTGTGTTCTCTGAAGCTGTTTGTGGCAGCGGTATGCAATCAACACCACCATTTGCCTTGTCGGAATGGTGTCAATTATTGTTAAAACCCGTCTGATGACATCGACGCTCATCATCGGCTTGCAAATGCATCCATCCGGCAGGGGCAATTTGCATATCTTACGCGTAGAACAACAAGTGCTTCGAATTAACCCCTTTACCGAGGCTGGCTGCACCATCGTCAACATCGCGGTCGTTATTGTCGCGCGCCAATGTCGCAGAGGACACCCGGTGCACCACCGCGTGTCACATTCTGTGTGTGTACTCAAGAGGTGGTAATTTTCGCTCATTAATGTGCCAAATAAAAGCATGTCTACAACAGTCTACAACGAAAACAAAAAATAAATGCACTGTCAGAGAACAGCATTCTTCCCCACACACTGTATTGAGAATTGCCTCAATCACGCCTCCATCAATCACATCAAAGCGCGCGCGCTCGCTGGTCACCCTGAACTTGACAACACGGTTCTGTGCGAACTCACATCAACGCCTACTACGAACAAAATGAGGAGTTTATGCACTCGCGCTAATGGAGCGTAAAAAGTGCACAGAAAGAAGATGGATCCGTCTTGCGTCAATGTTTGCCTCTGCTGTCCTCATCGTTTGCTTCGATTATGAGCGATGGGTGGGTGAGATCGGGTTTGTGGATTATTACCAAGATGCTGGGTTTGACATTACGTATATCAACCACTAATTGCAGCTCTATGTTTTGTGCTTTGGTATCATAAGTAGTGACAAATGTAAAAAAAAAGTCACAGGAGGGTTGTGTCCGAGACACGACCGCATAGTTGACGTAGGATTCCGTTAGACTATCTGTTGATTTTGGATATGTTTGAAGAATTACATCGTTAAACTCTTTGATAATGATATGGTGGCCCTGAAAAGGGTCGTTTTGTTTGGTTGTTGGGTATTGTATGTTAACTCCACCAGTGTTTATCGAGTGATGATGGCAGAAGGATGGTAAACAGTCGTTGGATGGTGCGTATCAGATAAACGATACCGAAGTGGAACGATATATGATGAAAACCGCCCTCTGTGATCCTAGACGAGATGCCTCCTGTGATATGTATGTATGAAATAAAGAAAAAAAAACTCACCAATGTAACATAAGACAGTTACCAATACCGAACACAATTATAATTTTTCCTCATCAGTAAAAACATGTTACTTTAATATAGAGAAAACATATTTGAAATGGAAAAGGTATTCTTTTTTGATAATTTTTACTTTCTGAGTGTTTATTCAACCCAATTCAATTTTAATTGAACTAACAACACCTAATACTATATACAGAGGATGTGGGAAATCACTTTTTCGAATATTTCTTCACTTTTCCATTTTTTCTCGCCGTATAAACTTCCCTCGGGTGAAAATGAACACAAAAAACAGACAGCTTAAACTAAACGACCCGTTCCCGAGCGGGAACAAACCTTGGTTTTTAATTTTAGGAAATTAAAATAAATCGTTTCATATATCAAGTCATTCTTAGCACAACTGCTACCATATACAATTTTACACTTACACTTGTGCAAAATTTTTCACAATAAACGATCGGTCATTGATATGAAATTTCATGGAGCTACCCCCGACTTGCATATATTTTGCAATGCCGATTTCCCCGAGCACCTTGGTTTTGATGTCTCTGTTAGGGAACACATTTCGCTAGGGACTAAAACCCCCCCTACTTAAATGTATTTGCACCGATTTCCCCCAGGCAGCTTGGTTTTGATGTCTCTGTTAGGGACTCGCCGCATGTGTCGTCAATTTCAACCAATCAGAAGTGGATATTTCCGTTAGAATAGGGGATGAGATTATTTTCTTCGATATAAAAAATTGTTATGGAGTACCGAAATCGACACATTCTTTGTGTGGACACTGACTGGACAACATCGTTGCTGGACGAGCTGGACGGCGTGGGATCGAGTGCCTTTCTCAAGGCAAGAGGGTGGAGGTGGTAGCGCTGGAGTAAATAGAGTAGAGTTTTCAAAGGGCCTTTCTCAAGGCTAGAGACGAATGAACTGCAAAAGTTTAAAGTCTCTATAATACAAGACCTTCCTTCCGAAATCGATTGACGCAAAAATGTCATCAATCCATCATGAAATGACTGAGCAATAAGCGTTTGAAATTGAACAATTTTCACGATGTAATCGATTTTCGATTTTCAATTTGTACCCCAATATGTTCCCGAAAGACGTAATCCAACGTCAAAAAATCTTATATGAAAATTGCACATGAAAAAAAATGTGTTTGAATGATGTGTTTTGGTAGAAACATCAGGCAATATGCCTTCGGGCCTTCTAGTTCGATGGGAGATTAATCTGCCTCCCTAAAAGAATATTGCTTATGGCGTCGCTTGGTGCCACCGAAAGCAGACTCGTTTGCTGAGGAGTGCTGAGCGACAATGAAAATGTCTTTCTAAAGGTAGGTCGAGAAAGAGTATGAACTAGTTTTCTTCGCAAGGGCCCTTCTCAGGGCTAGAGACGAATGAACGTAAAGTTTAAAGTCTCTATAATTCAAAAGAAGAAAAATATTGCTACCAGATGTCACGAACTTCGACATTGTTTGCTACTATGGTGCTACTCGCCCGTGTAGTTGGCGCAAAGGCAGCGCAAAAATATTATTTTATAGAATTCCTTCATGCACTAGCGGCCCGTCCCATGTTTTCCCAAGTTTCCCGCATACTCATTGAAACAAATGAGCCCTGGTGTTTGGTTTGTTCAAATTGATTATTCAATCTTTCCACTTAAGGTGAAGGTGGAAGCTAGCCATTGTAGTAGTATAGGTAAAACCACGTGTAAAAATGGGGTAATAGTGTTTGTGAGAGAAGAGCAAAGCACATGTAAATAGATCAATTTACTTATCAGTGGTGCTTCATTGACACGAGTCTTTGAATACATTTGAAAAAAAATAACAATTCAATACTGAAGTTAAATGTATGAACGATATGTTCCGATGAACGATTGCAAACATAAATATATATGGAAGGTGCATTTGAATATGAAGTAAAATTCTGATTATACGCGAGCGTAACATGAGCAAATTTATAACACATGCGAATTGGGGCTCTTTTGATATTAACAAGTTCTTCCGCATAGTATCGATGCTGATAATTCCTCAATTTTTTTCCTTCGTTGGTCGTATTGTTTTCATATATTCACGTTGGAGAGCCTTAACCCTTCTCTTCGTTGGCCGAGACATTTAGATTGAATGTAATACTTTTCCGTTTATTGTTTTTGAAAGCATAGGGAGCCGTGGCAGTGTTCCGAGTTCTGCAATACAATTTTCTTACCCTATGTTAAAGTTGCTAAAACTAACATAATATACCCATTAAACGTAAAAATAATGATTGTTGATATCAACACAATTTTATTCTATTGATTTTCATAACATGAAACGCTTTAACTCAACATAACATTTTATTGAGTGGTTTTGATAGCTGTTTCGATGATGTTGTCTGGCATCAGTAACGAAAAAATAACGATGCTTTCACCAATACAAATAAAACCATTGCCGAAGATTGAAAAATGAAAATTTAACTTTCAGAGCACTTGCTCGAGTTTTCCGACGTTTTTCACTATACAGTGCGACAGCAGGTGAAAATTTAATATCTTGTGAGTAATCGATTAGAGTTTGGTTGATATTACTTCATGGGAAATGTGCGAAAACGATCATTTTCTTCACACTGTTTCGCAAAATTATTGATTTTCTGGCGAGGGGTGAGGGAGGGAGATGAAAGAAATGAGCGCCATTGTGGCAGCCATTTGTGGCTAGCTTCCACCTTCACCTTAAACGCGCTGGAAAAGGGAGTTGTATGTATGTAGTGTGTATGCATGTCTTCTATCTCTCTGTCTCTCTTTTCTCTCTCAGAAAATTTTAAAATTACCTTTTAGCCTCGAGGAAGCCTGTTGACTGACTGGCTAGAGCGAGAATAGAATTAAAATTTTCTTCTTACTATTTAGGTTTGAAACACCAAAGTTCATTTTCCTCTTACCTTGAAAAGTCCAATGAGGATAGCAAAACTAACTCTCTCGTAACCTTTGAAAGAACGATTTTTAAAGTTATTTAATGGCATATTCATTCTACAGTTTTGCATTTTTATTATTATTTGTAGGACAACCTATTTAAGTAGCATTGTGAGAAACATATCAGCCATTTCTCCATCAAGGGGGGACCCCGATCTGGAAAATCGAAAAAATCGAATTTTTGTTTTTTGCATTTTTGAGTACTTATGCCCTAGGAAATGTTATCCCAAAAGTATTTTTCGTAAAAATGGATTATCTGAAGCGTTACATAACCGTTTTTCATGTTCCTTTATTCCATTTTTTTGAGCTTTTAAACAACGATTTTTCATGTAAAATAACTTATTTTTAAAAAAGACCGCAATTTTGGCATTTTTTTCGAATTTTCAAAAACTATGCAACGCCTCAGGTATTGCCTTAAAGCTTCAAAATATTCATTGGAATTTGTTCTACGACATCCCGTTGCTTCTGTACTACGGATCCAGCTGTCAACAGTGTTATAATTATTATTCGTGCATTAAAAAAATGGAAAATACGACTTCATATAAACCTTAAACAATAACCAAAATACCCGAACACAGAAGTGTATATAATATTGCCATGCCTGGAAAGCATCTAATTATTTGTTAATTTGTGTTGTGTTATTTGTAGTACCGTAAACCGGGGGCAAATTGATCACGATTTTCAGAAAAATGTAAATATTTCCGAATTTTTTTGTTAGATTTAAACCTAATTATTTTTGAAATCAGTACTGGTGCTAAGGCCACAAAACGTTATGGAATTTGTTGAAAAAAAATCCTTGAGCGTTAATTTGGAAAATTTTTAGCAGAAAATTTCAAAATTTTACTTCGGGGTGAAATTGATAAATCTCTGTTTTTCAGGATTTTCTAGTGTCATACGCACAAAAATGTATACAAAATCTATTATTTCTTCACCTACGGTCATTTGAATGGGATTTGAACACTGATCTGTAGGTCATCCGGAGACCATTCCGGTTATCCTAATGTGAAATCCTTGAAATTGTCACCAATAAGCTAGTTTTGCCAAACCAAGATGTTCGATATGTCGAATGATGGGATTCGGTTCTGGTCATGCGTCGTGCTGTTTTTGTAAAATAGTATGTTTTTTACTTGTTTGAATAGTAATTACAAGTATTTGAATGCTTATTCAACTCATCAAGTATCGGCTAGAAGTGGATTAATATGTTTAGCGTCTATAAATATTGTTTTGATTTGTTGAAAATATGTTTCTTTACCATAGTTGAAAATGAAAACGAAAATGCTATTTAGAAAAATATTGTTTTTTATGCAATTTAATAAGGGATTCGTTGAGAGCCATTGGCAAAAAGAACCTTCAGATGATGCTTGAACATGTCAGATCAAAAAATTTTAAAATTAAATTAAACTAAATTGATCTGAAAATTTATGTTTGTTTTCATCAATACGTTTGATCAATTTGCCCCCGGATGACGGTACCGTGTTCTTTGTAGCACCGGGGTGAGATTGGATCAAATCGAAAGAAATTGCAGTTAGTGATATCTAGACAAGTATTGCAAATATTTTTGAAAGCTGTGAACCGTTTAGGAGGAGATATATTTTCACTACTTCCAGTGCATAATACTTTACTGTAATACAAATAGTTATTGTTTAGTAATTTATCAGAATTTGATGTATTTACAAATCAAGCTTAGACCTATTCTCATCCCCATCGACGGTACTTTAGCGAATTAATCTAATCCGGCGAACAAAACAGTAGAAAACTAGTAACTTCGATATACCAGGTGAGAGACGAACCAACCTACGGCTTAAAGTCTCTATAATAAAGAGCAAAAAAATGTACCAGGTGTTATTTGTATACTTCTATGCGAGCCCTAGTTAATGAATTAAAGTTTCACATACTATAGTGGAACCAATGTGATAGAAGACACGATAAGTCACCAAATAAAACTTAATTATTGTATACTGATCAGTGTCAAATTCACGCCCAAGTCCTTCAACGTTGGGACACCATTTTTGACATCATCGGTCACATAATCGCGCTCGACGGGTTTGGTGTGCAAGTCTCCCAACGGGAACGAGATGCAAACGAATTCTGTAAATCTCACCTTCATCATGAAAGTAGGATCATCCCGTAAACGCCAATAGCTCTACCAGCTTTCATTCTTGCACATCACCTGGTGGAACCAATCGATCATTTCCGACAACTTGTACCGGCGTAGACCAACAGTCTGATAGATTTGGTCTGGCTGTCCGGGCAACATTCGAACAGTATTGCTGTTTGTCGGTGCGCTTGGACCACAATGGCATGTCGCGGAGCGATCTTCCTGGTATATACCTAATGGGCGGAATATGACCGCCTCGAGGAACTCACAAACCGCAAGTTCACATATTTACTCTTGTGAGTACCTCCGAGGAGAAAATTTTTGTCGATTAGATTTGTGACATAAGTTGAATTTTGTCACTGTTCACTTTAATCGATTTACGTGTTGGCTACTCATGCATTTGCAGATTTTCAGCTGATTTTCTTCAACATTTCATTGACATGCAACAAAGCAAGCTGTTCACTGCTAATTCTCTTTCTCTTTGTGTGTTAACAAAACATGCTCTCTGTTTATTTACACCGCGCTTTTGGACACGAATTTTTTAAGCGCTTTTATTTATAGTGAGAAAACGAACACATGCACACACGCAGACGCGCACACTTCGCGCAGTGATAAAATGAACAAACTGTTGTGTGCTGTATGCTGGGGGACTTGGACGCTTTCTGGGACTTGGTGTTATTGCCGACGGGGCAGTGTTATACACACTGCGTACTGCGGGTGCTGGCTCGTTCTCACACAAAAAACACATCGCAGCTGCTCACTCTCTCACTCTGTTTGTGTTTACGTCAAGAATACGACCATTTACGACCGTTTACGACTGTTCACGACGACCGCGCTTTATTTTTTAGCGATTTTATTTATAGTAAGATTTGTCTGATACGGGCTGTGTATCGTTCGTTCTTGTTTTTGAAGGGACTTTAACCCAAAGGTCATTCGTCCCTAACGGGCTGTGTATGACTGGAGCGTTCCGTTATATACATGCATGCATATGTCCTTCGCTTCTTTTGCCAAATCCAGTAATAGGTGGTTGATGAAACGTATGTTTTTGACGTGATACGTTCCATGTTAGTTAGTATAAAATGTAAAAATAAACAGTATTTTTGATCGGTTTTATATAGTTTTTGTGGTAAGTGGAAAACAGTAAAATAAATTCTTTTGTTTCAAAACAAACTGATAGTCCTACGTCAAAAAACGAGACAGTAGCTTCCAACGCGTTTCTTGGATACGATCTGTATTCATAAATAAATTTGTTTATTACAAAAGCAATTGGCGAACTGCAATTGTGACATTAAGTTCCACCTTACTCGAGTATCTTGGATTAATACTTCACCCATGTCGCTTCTAAGCCAATGAAGACATTGTGTAGGACAACTTGGGAATAATAATCTTTAATGAGTTGTAGAAAATGCAAAAATTGTTCTTCTCCCCGCTGACGCGGAACGAAGAATTATTGCAAATAATTCAAATGGTTTGCAGTACAGAGACTGGTACTAGAAAAGATCCGCGAGAGTAAAACTTCAAATGCATTAATGGTTTTCGGGTCTGAATAATATAACCATGATTAATTGACGTCAGTCAGGAAAGATTTTGACTATATCCAAATATTATAAAAATGCTTATTTTCGATTCAATTAATGATAAAATGTTTATAACGAATGTACAATAAAAAAAAGAGAATTTCTTCGGTGATATAGTAAAAAAAAATGAAAATATTTCAAGTTCTTCAATAAAAAGTCAGTGAATGTTGGCAAAGAAGCCGTGTTCAGCCGTGCGGCGCAACTTAGTGGAGATGATCTCACAAGAGCGCAGGACAACACTGACATCCATCTTCCGGATCCTCGTGGTCAGTTGCTTGGTGTCCGTGGCCCGCCAATCGGACCGCCGATCGGACGGCATTAGGGGAAGTTGGTCGGATTCCGTTTCTTGAATACGTACGGCATTTGTTTTTCCTCGAGGTACGCCATCGACTTCTTGGCGTAATGGAAAAAAAAACCTTCTCCGGTCAGAAGACGTACTTCCCTTCAGAGTGATGCTCCTCTAAGAACGGATCCAGGATCTTCACCAGGCACTCCTCCTGGCACACCCTCTGGTTGATGGCAAGTTAACTCGGCTTGTTAAACCAGGGCTTTGAAATCCCTTTGTCGGAGATTGCAATACCGTTCTGAATCATATTTCGGACGCTTAAGGCATATGATGCAGAAAACAAATCTTAACTTTATGCACAGGTATTATTTGGTTGATACTTTTAATAAATTAGTTCAATATCCTTTAAGCTTTCTACTTTGGTACCTATTTGATTGAAAACATAAAAAAATCATCGAATAAAATGCTGTTCAAATGAAGCGAATAAAAAACAAAATTCGGACACTAAATCAAACTTCGGACAGATTGAATTCAAATTTCGGACACTTTAGTTTGTAATTTTTCGGACGAAAATTACATTACACTTGATTATATTTTATAGTCAACTGCGAAACACTTCACAGAACACTTCACTTCCAAGAAATCACAGTAAACTGTGAACGATGATGAGAAATGATGAAACACGCGAGAAATTTAAATATTTATGAACGGGTCAATTCTACGTGCTCACGCTAAGGTTTATGCCGATTATGTTATAATTCAGATGTAGTTCTCATGTGAAATGATAGTGAAACCAAGGGA
This sequence comes from Toxorhynchites rutilus septentrionalis, assembly GCF_029784135.1. Taxonomy (NCBI): domain Eukaryota; kingdom Metazoa; phylum Arthropoda; class Insecta; order Diptera; family Culicidae; genus Toxorhynchites; species Toxorhynchites rutilus. The sequence continues at coordinate 198,702,263 of NC_073744.1, forward strand.
TTACTCTAAAGAAGCAATTGTGATATCAATTTGATAGTTATATCATCTGTGCATTAAGAATTTCAAGATATTAGAACAAAGTGTCCGAAATATGATTCAGAATGGTATACAACCTAACATTCTTCTCAAACTTATGCTTGCATTTGTACTTCACCCCGGGGGCGGTGGGCGTCTATCGTCTTATCGGTATAGTACGGGCCATTGCCGGGAATCTGGGACTTTGACAACGGAAAATAACTCTCGTCGTCCAGCACGAACGACGTTACGTGACAATTCTTCGTCATTCGCCGGCACTGAGATTTTACGGTCGCTATCTGCTCGCCCGTGTACCCTGGGGACCTAGTCTTCGTCCGACAGACGATGTCCTCCTGCTTGAGGGTTCTGTGGATGTAGGAATGGGAGCAGCGAAATTTTCGACCGCCGTCACGCAAACTTGTGCCGTCCTGGTTGTCCAACAGCTTTTTCAGAGATTCCTTCTTCTTTTTCGTCATGATATTCGCCTCCGGGATGCCAGGATCCGGTAACAGTGCTCACCGGAACATTTGCGTCCCGAAAGTGGTCTGTTGTAAACTTTTCTCCTTGACTTGCACGCGTTTCGAAGAACCGTAGAACGCGCTCGCGGAGTGCTTGTTGTTTCGACGAGCAACCCGGGTCTTCTCTTGCCTCTGTTAGTTGGTAACGGTCTCTTCGCTAGTCTGCAACTAAATAAGCCACCCACTCGCAACCATTGCTGAGCGGTTCTGGAGCTTATATTAATACAACGTATAATTGACCGATCCATTCTCGGCGTAGATTCCCTTGTATTTCTAGCGAAAACTACTAACGTGCGTATGCCAAAGGCTTCATCAACTTGTTTTTGAGAACGTCCCTTCTCTGCTTCAAATCGCTGCTGTAAACATTACGTTACATTGTTATGTTTGCGAACCACACCGTCTGCTTAATGGTGAAAAAAAAATAAAACCTGAAAAAGTCGCAACAATACTTGCCGATATGATAACCGCTACACACTGCACTGTTCACCAACTTGACAGTTACTTCACTTTTTTCGCGTGCTTTTCATAACGATTTACAATGCAGTGCTGCCAAAATAATGGAAGCAATATTTTTCTACATATTGATGTTGTTCGGGAATAAAGTCAAACGCCGATTCTTTTTAGCGTAATGCTTAAAACTAGAAATTTTATGTACAATGAGCTTACAAATTCGATGCAGCCTTCGAGCCATATTACTGCTCGAACAAATATCGGCTTTCTTTTGAGGTCCTAATAATCAATTTTAATTCGATGAAATTTTGATAGCTGATAGGAATGGGAGACTTACTTTTAAATTAAATTGAACTATTGTTTGTCAGATTAGCTCAATTGTGCGTATGTTCACTCCTAGGATTGCTATGGAAACATAGTTTAAACTTAAGGGGTAATCATACACAATTATAATGAGTTTTCATCTACCTAAGACAACTATAGTGTAGTATTAATCACTGCATAAATCACTTCAGAAAAAAATTTTAACTCGAAATTGAATTCAATATGATCAATTGTCCTTTTATCCTCAAATAACAAAAAAAATCTCCAAAAAAATGTCAGGCATTGTCGTAAGTGCTAAATTTAGATGACATCAATATCCACGGCACCAATTATATCCAAGCAAATGACAGTGATTAGCAATTCGTTATATTATTTCAAAGCTGCTTAACTATAACCCGACACTGTATGTACGACAGCTGTCTTCCCCAATTTGAGGGAGAGCAAAAGTGATATCACAGTATTGTTTGTCGTTCTCGAAAACCGTTATATACAAATTATAGTTTTGAGTCTACAAATAACAGACAGACAGACAAACATTTATTTTTTATTTTCAGCAATTCCATGAACAAAGGATGTACCAATCAAAAAGTTTCTCTGATGTTGCTCAAACACCGTATATTCATTCTTTTTCACAAAATGTTAGACACGCATTTTTGTTGCCCTTAGGATGCGTCTTTCTGGATTAAGGAGACCTAAAAGTTTTTTTCCGATTTTGTCGAATATATGAATTTACAGAAATTCGTTAGCTTTGGCAAAAAAAAACCACTGGACCGATTTCCGATCTATAGTAAAAGTACTAAAAACTGCACTCCAAGTGTCTACTTTCAGGCGAAACATTGAACAAAATTCGAAGTTTCTTTTTGCATCTGAAAACAAAAATAATTTTGAGCCGCTTGACTTATGTTTGATCTGCTTACAACAAATGAAAGGTATTCAAATTCAATTTTTAGGAAAAATTGTCAATAAATTTTCCTAGAAAAATTCTTTTCAATACAATATTATACTGAATAACAAATGTCTACTTTTAGGCGAGAAAAAATCGTTATTAACCCATTACGACCAAGCTGGACAAGTTTTTTTTGACGTAGGATTACGTCTTTCTGGAACATATGGGGGTGCAAAATGAAAATCGGAAATCGAGCACATCGTGAAAATTGTCCAATTTCAAACGCTTATTGCTCAGTCATGTGATGATGGATTGATGAGATTTTTGCGTCAATCAATTTCGACACTCCATAACAATTGTTTACATTGAATAAAATAATATATGTCATGAAACTAACTATCGAACAATTGAAAAATCTCAACCCTTATCCTAACGGAAATACCCACTTCTGATTGGTCGAAATTGACGACACATGCGGCGGCTCATGCACTTACAATTATTGGTCGGTTATTTCCTGATGGATTTACGAGATATTTGCATCAATCGATCTTAGCACTCCATAACTATTCATCACAACGGATGAAATAATATATCATATGAAATTAACTATCAAACAATCGAAAAATCTCCAAACGGAAATACTTCGTTCTGATTGGTCGAAATCGAAGATACGTAGAAATCGGCATTGCAAGTACATCAAAGTAGAGGGAACTTTTGTTCCCACCGAAGTGTGTTCCCTAACAGAGACATCAAAACCAAGCTGTCTGGCATTGCAAACACATGAAAGTAGGGGGAGCTTTTGTTTCCACCGGCATATGTTCCCTAACATTGATTTCTAATTCAAGGTATCTGGGGGAAATCAGCATATAAATACCCTCGTGGTCGGTAGTTTAACAAACGACGCACACAAATAGATAGTGCTCATTGTAACTAGCGTGGGCATTGCTGATTGCATACGTGCTGGCGAATAAGTTGGGAGCGATGAACGAGTATTTTTTTAAATTTTCATTCCAATAAAAATCTTCCGATGGATTGATTGGAGAATGATGTTTCAATCAACTGAATAGAACTTATGTTTGATTGAATATAAATAAAATTTAAATTTTTGGAACTTTCATGTTGGTTGCTTTGTGAAATTTCATATCAATGACCGATCATACATTGTAAAATTGTATATTGTAGCGGTTGTGTTAAAATGACTTGAAATATGAAACGATTTTTTTCTCCCAAGGAAAGTTCATGCGACGAGAAAAATTGGGAAAATGAAGGAGTTCCGTGTCCCGTTGGGCTTGAAGCGAAAATAAAAATGGATTGAATAAACACTCAGAAAGTAAAAATTATAAATGAAATTATCTTTTTCATTTCAAATTGAAAACTATAATAAGGTAACACTGTTTTTCTGGTGAAGAAAATTGATAATTGTGTTCGATAGTGATAATTATCTTATACTAAATATAATGATAAGTTTTTTTTCTTCATTTTATCCATACATAACACAGGAGCCATCTCGTTCAGGGCCACAGAGGGCGGCTTTCATCATATATCATTCCACTTTGACATCTTCTATCGTGATACGCACCATCCAATGACTAATCACCATCCATCTATCATCATCACTCGGTTGTGAACACTGGTACAGTGAAAAAACAATATCTAACAACCAGACAAAACGGCCCTTTTCCGGGCCACCAAATCATTATCGAAGAGTTTACCAATGTGATTCTTCAAACATATCCACAGTGTTTGCCAAATGATCCACTCATTGAAAAAATCGCTTTCGTTCGTTCAAATATGATCTTTCAGGAAACATTTCCCCCAGCGGTATTCTATTGTTGTTATGTGCTGCAAATCACGACACAAAAGAGAACGAGACAACTCTGCATCGGCTCGCACTTCATTGCACACCAGCATGCAAGCAAAGCTATCATATACGCTTTCGGTGCAGAAAGCTTATTTTCTTCTTTGCATCTAACATATGCATACCGACCTCTCCATGCATCATGAAACAGCAGGATCATACGGACAACGCAAAGCGAAAGATTCATATTCAGCTAATGTAGCAGATCCTGATTTTTAAGTCTCAGAGAGTGCAAACTATATGATTATTTAGCTCGATAGAGGCTAAGGGAAGGGTAGTCAGATTATATTTTCCATTTTTAACGCCTCTATCCCTTGAAATGTGTATATTCATATAGACCGCATAGTTTTACTAGCAACACCGCTCTCTTTCCCCATTTGTTGCTCTCCGCAAATGGTGACCGAATGATGACGTAATTTTTCTTGTATCATTTATTGCTTTGCACTTGCCTGTGCAGTGGGTTTCGCTATAGTAGAGCGGTTCAAACTTGTATGCAGGCTTCGAAAATGGTATGCGATGTTTGTTACAGATCGGATATGCAATCAACAGTCTTCGTTCCTCTCTCAGTTTAATCACTAAATATTACACAAGAGATTACTGACATTCATACAAGTATCTGAATGATCCTCCCATATTTGGTTATATGTTCGTGAGAGTTTTCTTGCATGACACATTGTGTATCATTCGATTTTGATCGAAATCCAAACACTGCATATCCAAAACAACAGATTGCCTAGAGGAATCCTATGTCAACTATGCGGTCGTGGGCGGGTGGACACAACCCTCCTGTGACTTTTTTTTTACAAAAGCCACTGGTGTAATTTCGATTATTCACGCTAAAATAACTCCAATGTTCAAGAATTATTTTTTCCCAACTTCCATTTTCCGAGAAATTCGAAAAATCGAACATTGACCAAAACGCGCACTTTTTTTTTTTGGCAACTACAAACATACTGCGTTTTAATAAATGCATCAATTGTATATTCCGGGACGAACAAGCACAGGAGGACGGAGGTCTCTATGTATAAACCTAAAATAATCCACCTAAGGTGAGATGTGAAATTTGTTATTTCATGTAATTTTAACTTGTTACTTTTAGCAGGCTTTTCCTTTCAAACGAAAGCAAATGCTGTTATTATTATTGTTGGCTGTGGAGAAAAGTCAATGCTTGAAAATTATTTTCTCCTAAATACCGTTTTGTTTCAAGTTCGGAACACTTAAGCTTTGTTGGTCATTAAACAGTGTCTCATTACTCAAAATGGTACTTTTTCGCGGAATTTATGTGGTTTTTGGATACAATAGAGCCATTCATTTGTCCACCATAAAATTGATTTACAAATACGTATTCATGGTAGAAAACTAAAAATATGTTTGATTACAATTGTTCCAAATTCCGAACAGCAGAAATACATTTTTTTTTTCAAATCATAACTTTTGATCTACTAGACCGATTGAAATGATCGATATATCAAATTAAAGCCAATCGGCTATTCTTCTTCGGAGAAATGCCCAAATTTTGAATTTTGTGCTTCGAAACTTGATTCAAATTCCGAATTTGCCAACGCAATCATTTTATCGCTGGTTTTGGCAATCACTTTTTTGCAAATGCTTAGTATTGTAAGTTATAAGCAAAATCGATACCTGTAAAATTACCCTGTATAGAAAAAATTAAGTCTATTCCACGAAGAATGTCAGGGTTTATATTATTCAACTAGCTGACCCGGCAAACGTTGTTCTGCCATATAAATTTTTTTTTGTCCCTTTTATTTATTTTAGGCTCATTGGCATTTTAGCTGTAACAGAGCCGAATTTTATTCGTGTACATGTCACATATTTATCATATCTATTATTAGCACATTACACAGTTGCCATTTTTCGGCGTTGTAGTATTCCCTTCTATACCATTCCATATGGTACACATTTACACAGTAACAGCCATTTAGGCGTAAGAGTTTTCTATCTGTTCTTCCATTATCCAGTTAGACCGGACAGCGGAGACAGTTGATTGATGATTGTTGAGTTATTTATAGAACAGCAGCCCGATGTGTCTTGCAGAGCAGAGCAGTTGTATGGATGAATCGATCTTATTTCGACCGTGGATCGATCTCCATCGCTGATGATTGTTGCGTGGACGTAGTTATTCTGTAACAACACAAAGATGGTCAATGAGGGCCCTGAGTTTCGAACTCACGATCGATCGCTTACTAAGCGAACGCGCAACCAATGTGGCTACGGAGGCCCCCTATGCCATATAAATTGAATCTAGTAAAAATATTTTGGTCGCTATTTTTCCAGTGAATATGTTGGTCGTTAAATGAACAATAACTAATGCTTAAGTTTAAGTGTGTAAGTGTGTGACTGTTTTAACAATTTGTAGCAAAGTAGAGAATTCAAATAAAGAAAATATTTTTTAATTTCATTCAATTACTGACTTGGTAATTCTCGCATTTGCCGCTGTGTGATGTGGTAATGAAGCCCATTAAAGACTTAATTTTTGTTCAAACACATGTGCTGTAATGTCATGACATTGCATACGTTTTGGTCTGGCAATAGTGAAGGCTGTGTCGACGTTGCTCATGATAGCGTCTCGAAATATATTATTTCTGGTGACCGGAATAAATCGCCACAGTAAACAACTGCAACAGAAACAACCGCTTAGAAAAAGTGTAGTAGGCTAGAAATATTTGGCGCGGGAAAAACATCATGTGCCTCACATTTCTATTATAAATTTATTCTCTTGTTCTCGTTTTTCGAAATTTATTCTGAGGACAATGTAATGGGGACGAAGTCCCCATTTGGCGAGGATAAGGAATCGAGGCGGCCCATGCCGCCAAGATGACGCAATCCGAGTCCACCGCCGACCCGCCGTCGGAAGCGGCGGTGTCTCGCACGCAAACCTGGGATCCACTGATTGCCCGGTTAGTTTGAAACATAGGATACGATCCTTTAGCAATGTCCGACCGAGCTCTAGCGAGCGTCGGACGGTATACGTCTGCCCGGGGCGTTACGTTTGCCTGGGGCGATACGTTTGCCCGGTTAATTCTTGTTTTGAAATACAATACCGCGCCACAATATTTATAGCCTACTACACATTTTATAAGCGGTGGTTTCTGTTGCAGTCGTTTTCTGTGGCGATTTATTCCGGGAACCATTATTTCTCACGTCCCTTCTGTTGATTGTGTCATAAGAATCGCAGTCGTTCGCTCTCTACCTTTGCGTACAGCTCATACAATTTTCGCATACTTTCAACAAAATAGGAACGGGGTTGGTCAGGGCGAGCAAAACTGCAGTTGTTCGAAAAATCTTCTTTTTAGAGAAATTTCGTTATACAGTCAAAGTCAAATTGTTAGTGAGTTCTTTAAACGGCAATCATTGCAATCATCCGGAAACAAAAGGCACAGTACATTATGAGCTCGATTAGAAACCAGCCTTCTCGCCTCCAATAGACACTCCAATTAATCTGAAAGCCTTGTCTACAACCTTCCCCCACCCCCAATGAAAACGGAAGGGAATCAATTATCGCAAGCAATAGTCAAGCAATAGTCTTTCTTTTCATTGTACCGCCCAAAATCACCGTGATCCCAACGTGCGGAAGAAATTCAAAAGTGAAATTGAGTCACGATGAGAATCACTGCTTGCGATTGCTACACCATCATTGAATCCCATAAACTCGCCCAAGAGTGATTATCAGTGCAATAAATACAAAATCTGGTAGCTGAATGGGTCACTAACAATCATCTCTCGATAGGTCTTTCAAAACAACCCATGAGCCGATGACGATCGGAATGAGAAAAGAACGCTATAAACAACAAACAAGCGGCTCCGAGAAACGCGGCTTATCCAAATGTTATTACAGCACTTTTATCGCTTACATCTCATTTGCCTGCTGGGACATTTAGGGAATGCGACTCGAGATTAGTTCGGCAGTTATACAGAGCACACGATAGTGGAGATACAGACGAGTCTCCAACGTTCCATTTGGAGATTGATATTGTTGTTTCATCCCATTCCCCACTTCACAGCATCACAGTAGATGCTTCGCCCCATCTTTCATCCTACTTCCCTGCGGGGGGAAGAGAGCAGATGAAATACAATAACAGTGTTTGACAGTTTTATTGGAAGTGTTTCGGGACTTAAGTGGATGCATTCCGGGGAGGGCGAAGAAAGCAACGGATTGAAGTTAGTTTCGCTTCTTGGTATCCGTTGAGTGTGTTTTGATTCGTTTTTCGATGAGTTGAAATGTAGTATGTAAACAAAGTTTATCTACCCGTTTTTGGGTTTGCTGTTGCTGCTATTGCTGTGCGATTTTTTTCGTCGTTTTTTCTATATAGAAGCATATATAGTAAGCGTTACTCATAAAAATGTTTATACAAAAAAACATTTCTAATTATTTATATTGTCAGTTTATTTCCGGTAAGGTAATATATCTATTATCTACGCCCAGGGTTATTAAAGTCCGAATCGTCCTCCATTTGCCTCAAATACGAGCAGCATTCGTTTTGGAAAGGCCTCACAGCTGGCACGCACGACGTGTCACAACGTGGCATTTCGTCCCATATTTTTATCAAACGTCCCTTGAAACCGTTCGTCCATATGAAAACGTCTATTTCAAAAATACCCACAGAAATCCAAACTTTTTATTTATCCGCATACAGACTTGAAAAACTAAAAAAAAAGTCACAGGAAGGTTGTATCCAAGACACGACCGCATAGTTGACGTAGGATTCCGTTAGGCTATCTGGTACATGTTGATTTTGGATAAATTGTATAACTCTTCGATAATGATTTGGGTCTGTTTTGTCTGGTTGTTAGGTACTGTTTGTTCACTCCACCAGTGTCCATAACCGAGTGATAATGATAGAAGGATGGTGATCAGTCATTAGATAGTGCGTATCACGTACCAAAGCCGCCCTCTGTATTCCTGAACGAGATGGTTCCTGTGTAATGTATGGATGAAATAAAGAAAAAAAAAGCCTCATCAATCATCATCGAACACAAGTTTTCTCACTAGAAAAAAGTGTTACTTTAGTATAGAGAAAATATATTTGAAATGGAAAAGGTAATTTCATTTATAATTTTTTTTCTGAGTGTTTATTCAACCCATTTCCTTTTCGCTTTAAACCCAACGGAACTCTATGCTACATGCCTCAAGGCGAATTTCAATTGAGCTAACAGGACCCAATACGATATATAGAGCATATGTGAAATCACTTTTTCGAATACCTTCATTTTTCCAATTTTGCTCGTCGCAAGAACTTTCCTTGGGAGAAAAACAGGAAGTGGGTTATATCTATGGTATAACCGCAAGGGTGACGTAGGACTATCGTTGATTTAGAGATCATTTGTATGAAGTTGAATCTGAATTCATTCTGAATGAATGAATATTTGGGGGACTTCGAAAACGAGAGCGTTACGTTGGAGGCACAAAGTTTTATGCATCCAATATTGGATACGGAAATATCCTACTGATGGGGAAGAATAATCTTCAGAAGCTATCCTGTTGATTGCGATTGATTGAAAAATCACAAAACCTAATGTATTTGGTCACAGTTTTACATGGATAGAAAACATTAAAATAAACTCTTTCATATGAATATAATTTTGAATTCCCAAAGGAACTGGCAGATTATTTTCAGTAACGATTAGATATTTCCACATTTTCCTCGATACTGGAAGCCCACCAGTGGTTAATGCCAACTCGATAACCACCTGTTAATAGCACTTGATTGAAACATATTTGGTCACAGTGTTACATGGATAGAAAACATTCAATTAAACTCTGTCACATGAATATATTTTGAAAATTCCCAAAGGAACTGGTAGATTATTTTCCAGCAATGATTAGATCTTTCCGGAACTTTCTCGATGCTGAATGGCATCCTAACGGAAAGAATTCTGCGCGTGTATGTGTCGATCCTTCGACGTCCACCTCCTCCAGCACGTTAGGCAACGATGTTGTCTTGTCGATGTCCTCACGAAAAATGAATGTGTCTCACCACCAGAATATCGCTTAAGTATGCTTTTTGTGTGTGATTGAATCGAGAGAAGGTGTGGTTTACGATGGCAATTTAGAAGGCAAACTAGAGGGGAATGAACTCTCTGAGCTCGGAACTTTCGGCGACTGAGCAATAATCGATTGCGGGCGCATACAATATTGGATACGGAAATATCCTACTGATGGGGAAGAATAATCTTCTGAAGCTATCCTGTTAATTGCGATTGATTGAAAAACCACAAAACCAAATGTATTTGGTCACAGTGTTACATGGATAGAAAACATAAATAATAAATAATAAATAAATAAATAATAAACTCTTTCACATGAATGTATTTTTAAATTCCCAGAGGAACTGGCAGATTATTTTCAGTAACGATTAGATATTTCCACATTTTCCTCGATACTGGAAGCCCACCAGTGGTTAATGCCAACTCGATAACCACCTGTTAATAGCCGCGCGTGTATGTGTGTGTAGCGATGTCTTCCCGGGGAACCGTTTGTGGCATCACTCTCCTCCTGATAGATTCCCTTCTGGCCTAGGGTGCACAAACAGGCTCTTGGTGACACCGTTCATCCGCGCTTTCATGATAAATAAAGAGCTTCACCGCAACAGCGACAACATGCTCCAATCGCTGTTCAATTAGAACTGAGTGGATTTCCGAGCGGCGCTCGCTTATATACCGATTGGTGATTTCAATAGCCTGTTTTGAAAGCAATTTTAGGACTATTGAAACAAGTTTTTGGATCAAAAAATAACAAGTATATAACGCGTAGACATTTTATCTTTCGAATGAAGTGTTTATCATACCATTTCGTTCAGTTGTTTAGGAGCTATTAACGCTCAAAATCTCGGTCTCCGGCGTAACGCTTTCGTTTTCGAAACTTTGATTTTACACCCCGGTATAGAAATGAAAGATGTAGTCCTACGTCAAAAAAAATCGTTTCATATTTCAAGTCATTTTAACACAATAGCTACCATGTACAATTTTACGCTTACAGTTCTGCTAAAAGTTTCAAAATACATGATCGGTCATTGATATGAAATTTCACGAAACAACCAACATAAAAGTTCCAAATTTTAATTTTATTTATATTCCATCTAGCATAAGTTCTATTCAGCTCATTGAAACATCATTCTTTAATCTACCCATCGAAAGATTCTTATTGGAACGAAAATAACAAAAAAAAAACACTCGTTCATCGCTCCCTTATCCGCCAGCACGTATGCAGTCAGCAATGCCCACGCTAGTTACAATGAACACTATCCATTTGTGCGCGTCGTTAGTTAAACTATCGACCACGAGGGTATTTACATGCTGATTTTCCCCAGACACCTTGGATTTGAAATCTCTGTTAGGGAATACATATCGGTGAGAATAAAAGCTCCCCCTACTTTTATGTATCTGCGATGCCGATTTCCCCCAGGCAGCTTGGTTTAGATGTCTCTGTTAGGGACCCGCCGCATGTGTCGTCAATTTTGACCTATCAGAAGTGGGTATTTCCGTTAGGATAGGGGTTGAGATTTTTCAATTGTTCGATAGTTAGTTCCATGACATATATTGTTTTAGTCAATGTTAAAAATTGTTGTGGAGTGCCGAAATTGAATGACGCAAAAATCTCATCAATCCATCATAAAATGACTGAGCAATAAGCATTTGAAATTGGACAATTTTCACGGTGCGCTCGATTTTCGATTTTCAATTTGTACCCCAATATGTTCCCGAAAGACGTAATCCTACGTCAAAAAACACTTAGCAACCCTGCCTTGACGTCCATTGGTTAATGATTATGTTATGTTAGAAATAGGGCAACAACTTGGAAATTGCTATAGATTACTTTCAGTGTGCATCGGGGAACGCAATGAGCTGTCAAAACAATGGTAGATGTTGCTGTTGTAAAGCTCAAAGCTACTTGTGAAGAAGGCAATGTCTGTGTAATGTGTAATGTCTGTGAGCAATGTAATTTGAGTTTCGGAAATAGGAAAAGGTCACACGGGGTCAAATCGCCAGTAAGTATGCGTTGGATGAATTTGATCGTTCAAGCATGTCTTCAGCCACTTGGTTGCGATGAAATTTTTAAAGAAAATTGAGCTTTTTTGGCACTAGTCGTGCTGCGACTTTTCTCATACCCAGAATATCAACCACATAAGACGAACGGTCTCGTGAAAGATATTTAGTTCACGGGTTAGCTCTCTCAAACGTAAATTACGATTTCCGAGCAGCCTTCCCTTTTATTTAGTCGATGTTTTCATAAGTTGAAGAGATGAATGGAGGACGCTTGACGTGGCAAATCGTCCATCTCTTCTCGGCCGTCTTTGAATGCCTTATACCAGTGGTGGCCAAACTTTTGGGCACAACGGGCGACTACTTGTTCAAATATTAGGCTGCGGTCTACCAATGTTGACTGTATCAAAAAGTCATTAGAAAATGAATTTAGTACTAGACAATAAAACAAAGTTTGAACTAGAATTGGGTGATCTTGCATCGATATTCAGAAGATCGATCTTTTCCTCTCCGATTTCCGATGTTTTGGATCGGTTCATTGTACTCCAAAAAATCGCAAAAGTCTATCTTTTCGATCTTTTTGATATTTTTGATCGTAGAAATCTTTTTGTAGATTTGTTTTTCAGCGAACAATGATTTTGACCGTTCGAGTGCGGAGGATAGCGCTCCTATAGGAATCACCTAATACCAATAATACAAGAAACGCGATTAATGCAAGAACACCTAACTTTTTTTTAGTAGGTCCCAAAAATCACTACTGTATAAAGGATTAAAATTCTTCAATTCGATGCCCAGAAATATCAAACGAGCGCCAACAATGGAGTCCAAAGAATTGTGTCTCTCACATGTGAAAACTGTGTTGTGAACTTGTAAAAATGTTTCAATGTTTCTATGTTTGCATAAACTGTTCGTATTGATGATGATGGATTTTTGTTGCATTATTGTTGTTGTGAATTAGATTTGAAAAAAATATAAATGAGTAATCTACAAAAGCTTGAGCCACGCGCTTTTCGGTAGACATAGATAACTTGATTTTGAACATTGGCGAAAATAGTTATACAATGAAATGTTCTAGGGTCTTCAGTGGAAACCGGATTCGAACCAGGGGTAGCCCAGACAGAATACTCGTAAACTATCGTATTAGAAGATGGTTATATCGAGTTTTTTTTCTGTACCACGACAGATCTCAGTGTAAGTATCTAGTGGAAACTTGAGGATAACGGGTTCGATTCCCGATCAGTCAAGGATCTTCCCGGGTTGGAAATTTGTTTGACATGCCTTGGGATTATATCTTTATTTTTCGATGTCCGTCTTTTGTTCAATGTTCTTATGATAGCAATTTATGTCTGCAACAGAACCAGTCCGTTTTATGTTAAACTGTTAAACTTGTTAAACTTGTTAAACTTTAAAAATCATCTTAATGATAAATCGTCTTTCTCAAACCATTGTAGGGGTATGAGGTGGGACCATCATCATCATCATCATCAACAAACGATTTCGTCTTTCGCGAGTATATTGGGTATACAAATTGAAAAAATCTAGATACTGTCGCTGAAGGCTCATCCATTTTTCGATGGATTTAAGAAAGCTATTTTGAATATACTCAAACTCATCCACATTTTTGGCACTTTCTCACAAAATATGTTCCGCATTCTAACGATTAATCTCATCGAAAACGACTCGACAAGCAGCAGTTTGTAAGCAGTTTCGTATGTTTGTTCATTACAAAACAAATTGATACGATTTATACTTACACCTCACTTGGGCGACAGTGAAAATTTTAACGAAATTGGATGGTGACATCAAGTCCAGCTGAAGCGTTCTTTTTAGAACTGAGACTACCACCAAGATTTCGACTAAATGCCAGACGTATGGCACGATTGGATTTTATTGGATTATTGTCAGTGGATTTATAGATGAATATCGGTTGTTGCATTTCTAATAATAACTTTCAATTAATTATTTAATTAAATGATTCTAGAACGGTACACAATAAATGCACTGGAAAATACAATTTGTGTCACAGACTGTGCGTGTCTCTGTAATTTTGCTAATGGTTTTTTGCTGATGCTATTTTTGGCATTATTTATATTTATTTAAAGCAAAAAAAATGGGTGGGTTATATCTATGATATAACCGCAAGGTTGACGTGGGACTACATTAGCTTATCAATCATTTGTTTGTATTGGTTAAATTTTTTATGCAATGAAACAATTCCCGAAGGCACTCAGGCACTCTGTTCCGATTTTGACATGTATATCGAACGCATATTGTTTAATCAATAGGCGTTATCGCTGCAAATGGTTAACAACATTTTGCCTAATCATCAAATGGTATGCGTAGAAATTCAGTGAGCGGAAGATATGAAGGTATATCGTTCAATACAATAATGAATAACCGAGCCAAAGCGTTGTGTTCGTACCCGCTTTTGTAATCCGTGCTAGGAAAACACATTTCGGAGTGCAAAAAAAATGCGGGTGCAGAGATACCCCCGACTAGCATGAATCAAAAACTTCACCTTCTACTTTTTATACTATGAAGGATTTAAACTTAAAAAGTTCATTCGTCTCTAGTGTCTGCACGATTTTCCCAGGTTCCCAAGTTTAGGAGACCGTGTTAAGGAAACATATTTTAGTTTGCACAAAGGCGAGCGAGTACAAAAGTACTCGAAGCTTGCATTTATTTGCAGAGCCGATTTTCCCCAGACATTTTGGTTTTGAAGTCTGTGTTAAGCAAACACATTTCAGTCGGAACAAAAGTGCCACTGACTTGCATGAATTTACAATGCCAATTTCCTCAGACACCTTGGTTCTGAAGTCTGTGTTGGGGAAACACATTTCAATCGGAACAAAAATTCCCCCGACTTTCATGTATTTGCAATGTCGATTTCCCCACGCTACATGGATTTGAACTCTGTGTTAGGGAAACACATTTCAGTCGGACCAAAAATGCCCCCGACTTACATGTATTTGGAATGCCAATTTCCATCACGCTCCTTGGATTTAAAGTCTGTGTTAGGGAAACACATTTCAGTCGGAACAAAAATACCCCCGACTTTCATGTATTTGCAATGCTGATTTACCCAAGGCTGCTTGGGTTTGATGGCTGTGTTAGGGAAATCGTAGATCGGGCCAATCAAAATGAGGCAGTTATGCCGTTTAGATAACGCTTAAAATTTTACAGTTATTCAATTGTTTATCTAATGAAAAATAACATTTTATTGATTGCGATAGAAGCGTAGAAATATTCCCTATCAATTGATGCAAACATCTTCCCGATCCAGTAAGAAATGTTCGAGTTATAAGCATACGGAATCTTTCATTTTTTCCTGCATGTTCTGTGTTTAGGTTTTCATTTTACCCCCCTATATACTCCGGTTAGACGTAGTCCCACGTCAAAAAGAATTACCTCTAATGGGTCATACCGAGACACTACTCAGTGTCGCAATAGAGGCGATTGTGACCTGTAATTTGACTTATCAACGAACACAACAAACTGTGAAAAATATGTTAAAACCGGAAAATCTAACAAATAATCACTAGGAAAGTGTGCAAAATACATAATCTAGTAAAATGGTTCAAAACACTCCTAAAAATTCATCGCGTTGTTGAAAATTGCACAAAGGAGGTTTACAAAAACGTCCAATTAGAGAATCATATCAAAATATCCAATTATTCGTGTCGCATTACTTACTTGAATGGCGTTAACGTTCCCTGTGGAACTTTTGCCGTCTCAACGTATGCATTAATTAGCGTCATTTATTAATACTTAGTTGAGATTTCTTAAGCCAAATAACACGCCTTGAATGTATTCCGAGGGGCAAGCTCTATAATACGCGTGACCACAGTGCAAGTCAAAGGAAATTTCTTTGGCGAAAAATCCCCCGGCCAGCAAACGGGGATCGAACCCGAACACCCGGCATGATAATGTGAGACACTCGGCCACGGGTGCACACGTGACGCATTACATGTATGTCCAGATGTTTTCTAATTAAATGAAAATTATTAATTATTCTTAATTAACCAATTAACTAGAAGTATAAGAACTATCCATCGGAAATATTGGCCCCTATTATGTAAATTGAATCGAACGATCAATTCGATCCCTATAACTATAACTATCATTTTGTAAAGCGATAGAATCTTATCGAATCGAGTTCTTTCTCTAAAATTTTTTTTTCTTGAAACGTCTCTGAATTGTTTCTTAAAGCAAAGCATCAGGAACGCAACAAAAAATCCAAACAGCTCGAAAAATTATGCCGACAGCTTTCACCCGACTGTATCTGTAACAATAAAATAAAGCTAACAAGTAAATTTTTTTTCAACTCTAATTACATAATAGGGCACAATATTTAATTTTAGAAAATTTATAATTTCTCATTCATCACTGTTGTTCTATTCATGACTATGTTTCTTGAGAAAAATAATCTGCTTAATTAATTCACATTACTTAAAATTTACTTTTAAAATTAAAATAACGATACTTCAATGAATCTCGCATACGCATTCTTCAAAAGCGAAGTTTTTTACGAAAATTTAGTTTTTATTGGTTTTCGAAACCTTATGCCGGATGTTTCCAACATCTTCAATTGGTCATTTAACAAATTATTTAAGTTATTCCTTGTGACAATTCCTTAGTTTATTTACAAGTGGTCGAACAACTGGATGTGTTAATATTAAAGAACCAACAATCTGAAAAATAAATATTTAAAACCGAAACTTTAATGAAGAAATATCTATAAAATATGATCACGACAAAAGGTGGAGGGATATTCATTCCATTGCATTTGGAGGTGACACTATCCTAGACCAGCTGGCGGGCGCCTAGAAATACAGACGCGGGCGACCGGTAGACCGCGGACTACCGATTGGCCATCCCTGCCTTATACCATTCATACACCCGTGTTCTCGACATAGTTGAGTCACCAAATGTATTCTACGATTTTTTTTATAAATGTATTCTACGATTAGATAGTTTTGAGTGAAGTGACATTATCAGGGGTATGACTAAAACGTCAAATCCCCCATTTTGCCAGTGTACTCAATATTGCTGCGGTTCACTGACATTGTGGTTCTGTCAATTACTGTTGTTTACAACTCGGTCCGGTTATATAGTCGAATAGTGGCTAACTTTAAACTCCATGTTAAATGTGAACACCTCCATGTGAAACCGAAATATGAAAATCGCTCTTGCAGTTAGAAATAAAGCATAATATCTCCGTGATTTCAACGATTTCAACCCTCGCAAATGGTATGTTGGTATACAAATGACGCCATATTGATTTTGATTTTGGGTAGCCTATATTCAATTGATGTCTAACCCCTGGACATTATCAACTGGCCGGGTTTCCAGTTTCATAAAAGTAATTAATGAAGTATCTCGAAAGCAGAAATAGAGTCAAGCAATGTTCGGATGTGTTTTCACTGTCGTCAAATCATTTAAAATTTCAGAATAGGCCGGGGAAAGTGAAACGTACGCTATTTGATCGAAATACAAATTTAGAGGTTGGTTGTGTCCGTGATAAAACCGCAAGGAAAACGCAAAATAAATTTACAATGTATAAATATGATCACACACTCCACCTTCCTATCCCTTGACCAATTTTGCGATTTTCACATTGATCGTTCGGTCGATCCAAGCAAGACGGGTCTATGGTACTAGGTGAGGTCGTTTCGTCACTAAGTTGGTTAGGGGAGCGGTATATGAAAACAGTACGGAAGAAAGCAGAAGGGGAATTATTTGCTTGTAGCGTGAAAGAGACAGACTGATCACGAGCGAGCTTCGGCACTAGCGTATTGTGTTTTGTTTACAAACAAAACACAGTAGACTTCCAAGATGGCTGAAGAGTGGTTTTAGCAAGTTGGCCCACCTTAGGATATACTTCTAAGCGCCTTGGATTCAAGGTTTTTTTTTACCTTAAGGTTTTTATTTACCTTCGATCGACCTTATTTTTCCTTAAAAACTCAACTGATTTTTTTTATTTAATTATTTTTCTTCTGTTTACACTTCCGAATTTAATACGGTTGGAGCGCAGTGCGTGTGGTGAAAATATACTGTTTTTTAGTCGTCGTGTTTCTATTGATCTACTCGAATGATATGACTAATTAATGTTTTTGTTTCATCATTTCATGAACTATATCCAGTCTTCTCCCAGTTTCTTTAGAAGCACTCTTTCACACACAGTATTAATGGTAACCCTGTATTCCAGAGACAAAAATCGAGTCTAAAAGTGTAAATCAGTTGTCAGATGAGCTGTTAATTTACAAATATTCCCCTATATGGAACATTCTTAACTCAGTCAAAGCATTTGATCTTCCGACTTCATTTTCGTCACAATCTACGCCAGTGTAAGCTCGGGAAACTTACGCCACTTCAATTCCGCACGGATTAGTGATATTGTTACTTTCTGATTAGCTAAAATTCTAAAAATTCGCTTACTTTTTCTCCCACGGTTCACGAAACAGTCACTTTTCTGGTAGCTTACGATAGTCATGAGCGACCGGATGAGTTTGCGACCAATTTTTCTTTTTATGGTGCCTGTTGAAGCATTCCACCAATCAACACGAAACCTTTTAATTTCATATTTTTGATCAAGCTGAAACTTTGTCAACTTGTTCGGCACTAAGTACGATGCCGTTCTCCGGTATCAGTTTTCGGAATACGATCCCGACTAATTTTTGAAAAGGACCTCTGTAAAAATAATTTTGCGGTACACACTGAAATAAAAACAACTTTTTTGACCGAAAAAAAATAAAATAAAGTTCAGAAATGAAATATCTAAAAAGCTACGTTTTTTCAATCTAAATTTTTGACACAATAAAGCCCATATTGTATCTACAATTGCATTTCATTTGATGGGCAAATCAAAAATGACTTTTTATGGCAGTATGAAATTTGCACTTTTTTATACAAAAATTTTTAACTCAAAAATAATAATACCTACAAAATTCCTGTCAACGGATAAAATGTAGGAAATCAATCAAATTTTCATAAAAGATACATTTCTTCCAATTACTCTGAGGAAAAATATTTTAAAAATTATAACTCCTTTTTCTTAAAAACGTATTTTTAAAATTCTCAAAAAAAATCTATGAATAGTTCTTACGGTTTCCAACAGGTCACCCATACATCGGAAGCGGGCACTTTTACAGGGAAAAAGTTTTTTCTAACTACAACTTTTTCATGTGTTCTTTGAAAAAAATACAACTGATTCTAATTTAGTTTAAAGTCAAGATACAGCCATTCCATGCCAAACCGATATAGCGGTTCTCAGATTCTCGTGACAATTGGTAGTTTTGTTCTTTATCGCAAAACATTTCACCCGTATTTTTTATTCAGTAGGGTGACCACTTCCATTTTAGGGTTGTCCGAAAAATCAACTTTTTCCTCTTTTTTCCAAAAATGACTTTTTTAAAAAATTCATAACTTTTGAACTACTAAACCGATTCAGATGATCGACATATCAAATTAAATCCAATCATCTGTTTTTGACGTAGAACTACGTCTTTCAGGAAGGGTGCCAAAACAGAAAACAGGTCACGTTTTCATGAAATATAGTTAAAGTTAATAACTATTTTCACTGTGAACGAATTCTCATGATTTGCGTACCAATCTAATCGGAAATTCTCTAAGATTTGTTTGATATGCTATACATTACAATTCGCTAATCTTTAAATGGTTTAAATTCATGAAAACTGGAAGAAGTTTCTTTTTCCCCATACATTTGTTCTGCCGATTTGTGCGCTAACCCTACCCGTATTTCGAATGCTTATAACTCGAACATTTCTTAACAGATCGAAAAGATGTTTGCATCAATCGATAGAAAATATTTCGACGCGTCTATCACAATTAATAAAACGTTATTTTTCATGAGATGAACAATTGAATAACTGTAAAATGTCAAGCGTTATCTAAACGGCCTAGCTGCCAAGTTTTGATTGGCCCGATTTACGGTGTCCCCAACACAGACTTCAAAATCGATGTACCTGTGGAAATCCGCTTTGCAAATATACATGCAAGTCGGGGATATTTTTATTCCCACCGAACTGTACTTCCCTAACACGGACTTCAAAATCAATGTGCCTGGGGGAATCCGCTTTGTCAAAACATGCAAGTCGGGGGTATTTTTCCCACTGAGCTGTGTTTCCCTAACACGGACTTCAAAACTAATGTGCCTGGGGGAATTCGCTTTGCAAATAAATGCAAGTCGGGGGTATTTTTTGATGTTGAGTACTTTTGTACTTGCTTGTCGTTGTGCAGACCGGAATATGTTACCCTAAAACGTACTTTTGAACTGAGAAGCCTGGGAAAATCATCATTTCAGATATTAGAGGTGAACGAACTTTCGCGGCTCGAGAACTACGTAAACATGAGATGTGCAATAATTTCAGAGGGAAATGTAGAATAAAATGATCGTTTGACAATTCTTCGGTTCACATATTTTGGTAGTCTTAGGCATCATATCAAACGTAAAAGGATGTTCATCAACTTTACTTGTAACGAAGAACATAATCTATTACAAAAATTTCGATGCATTCTTAAATAAATTCGAAGTGGTAAACAAGTGGATTGCATAATATAATTGCGTGGTTCTACGTCGAAAATATACAGTCGTGTCCTAGATACAACCCCTTACATTTTTTTAAGAAAAAAATACTACACTTGCAGAAAACTCTATATTTATATTTTCTATATTTTTTAAATTACTTTTTCTGTAAAGCTGATGATTTTTCACATAACTCATGTCGAAACCAGAGAGGCGTTTTTTTCGTTTTTGAGTTATGCTTCTTCAAAGTTAACGGATGGATCGAAAAATTATTTTTTTCCTCTTTTTTTCAACGGAAAATTCATAACTTTTGATCTACTGGACCGATTCAATGATCGACACACAAAATTAAAGCCAATTAGGTAGTCCTTTTTTGAAAAATATTAGACTTGCGAAAAAAAAAATGGATTTTGATTTCGTGATTATTTATTGTATTGTTTTGCACTTGTTTAGTTTTTTATAGTTTACATGGTGTCGGGACCAAGGATGCTATATTTTTATATTTTTTCTTGAAAGCTGATGTTTTTTACATAACATATCTGAAAATCAGAGATGTGTTATTTTTCGTTTTTAAGTAATGCTTTTTCAAAGTCAACATGCTTTCAGTCTTCGTTCAATATTTCTATGCGACTAGACTGAATGTATGTGGTTCAATTAATTTGCAAATGTGTAATTTTTTTCAAAAAAGGCTAGCTAATCGGCTTTAATTTGATATATCGATCATCTCAATCGGTTCAGTAGTTCAAAAGTAATACATTAAAAAGTAAAAAATGATTTTTTGGACGGTTTGAAAAATCATAACTCAAAAACGAAAAAAAAGCTTATCTGGTTTCGACACATGTTATGTGAAAATTCTCAGCTTTTCAGAAAAAAATAATTTAAAAAATATAGCGCCCTTGGTCCCGAGACTATGAAAACAATAAAAACGAACACAATCAATAATAACGAGAACAGAATTCGAATTTTCTGCAGATGTAACATTTAAGGTGATTGGCTTCAATTAGATATGTCGATCATCTGAATCGGTCTAGTAGTTCAAAAGCTATGACTTTTTGAACAAAGTCTTTTTTGGAAAAAAGAGGAAAAAGTTGATTTTTCGGACAACCCTAAAATGGAAATGGTCACCCTACTAAAAAAAAATACTGTTCTAATGTTTTGCGATAAAGAACAAAACTACCACTTTCCACGAAAATCTGAGTACCACTATATCGGTTTGGCATGGAATGGCTGGATAGCGATATAGTGTATTCAACAAAGCTTTAGATTAGGGATTGCATTACCGTGCCAAAATTTCAATAACCGGTTATTCGGTAATGAAAATTTTATTACCGGTAAAACCGGTAAATTATCGGTAAAAAACCTACTAAAATTTAAAATGAAGGAACGACTTTTATTTATAATGATCAGTTTACAAATAAACATTTTGCAAGTTTTTGCTGATTAACACTAGGTTTGCGGACGTTTCTTATATACCTATCTCTACGAACACGCGATCAATTACTTACCTCGATCAATTCATAAAAGTGGAATATGTGGAGATGGAATATAAATGCAGCCGATTTTTGTAATTTTCCATATACAATTCGAAATGCGTGAAAATGACGTGTAAACCTAGTGTTAAAGTAATACTTAAGGACACAGAGAATGTTAATTTGGTTGACTTCTAATCTCGATCGGATCTCATTAACAAAATTTCCAAAAGAGGAAAACGCCCGTTCAGAGTCCAATTATGTTGGGTGTACCGCACGAAGAGTATCGAATACCATTGTCATCCGGGTTGCAACATATACAGAATATTCTGTATTTTACAGATTTCTCGCCAAATCTCAGATACAGAATCTGTATATACAGAATTACAGATTTTCAGCAAAAATATAGAATTTTTTTAAATTCAATTTTAAATATTGAATTAATTACTGCGCATACATTGATACCTTGATTCACAAAAAAAAGTAGAACACAACGCAACAATATGGCTTTCATTGGAGGCAGTTGTTAAGCGAAATCTTGAGCGAATCGAAGAGCTTAAACTATTATATTCATTCCAAGTCAAGTATGACCATAATCAATCCACCATACATCCACCATACACCATACACTCATTTAAACTGTCCTATGACTAAATCGGTTATGCTGTTCCTAAACATTGTTCTATCGCTCATCAATGAAGTCATTCCACTTTTCAATCAGAAAGTTCTCAATTTTGCGAACTTTATAATGAGACAAATATATTATTGTTGATCATGTCGGGTAACTTATGATTTCAGAGCTACGTGCAACGATTCGTTAATGCTGATTATAATGTGAAAGATTTTGAACACGTTCTGAAGAAGCCTGAGAATGTTTACGTTGGTATCGGGAAGAAGCTGAAAAAATATTGGATGTAGCTAGGAAGCTGACCTTCAATTCGATTTGTTGTGATTTCTATATTAAACTCGTGAAACAGATTTCAAAGAAATTTCAAATTTGATTTCAGCGATCCGGTTATCAAAACTACGGCCTTGATAAACCCTTCAAATTTTCGTCAAATTACCAAACCTAAATAATTTGATACGCCAAATTCCACAATTTGTTGAAGTAATAGACTAGGCTTGGGGAACGAATTCAGGCTACTCAAGACGAATCTTATTGGGCAAAAATTGAGTGAGTCAGGAATAACTTGGTCCCAGCTGTTGGATGTCGAAAGGCGCCTTTTTGATAACATTCTTCAGCGTCTGTAGAGCAAGTATTTTCGCATGCCAACGTAAACCGGAAATCGGTTTGCCCCCACAATTACAGACACTATTTTGGAAGCGAAAAACTATGTATCGGCTCAAGGAGGAGCTTCAAGGATGATATTGACGAAAAGTTTTAAAGCAAAGTGTATAAACAACATACAATTCAGAGGATTAGAAGAATAGAACCTTTTTATGATTTACTTTGTTGAATTGATACGACTTCAACAAAATAAACCTACATTTCATTTTTGTTTTCCTTAATTTTTCGATACAGATTTTTTTATGCAGATTTTTTTTGCTAATAATACAGGTATACAGATTTTTACCAAAAAAAATACAGAGTTAAATGTGGCAACCCTGATTGTCATGTATTTGCCTCTGATGCCCTCTGTACGAAAACTCTTGTCCGAGGCTTTTCATCAATCCGTTAATTGACGTTGAACTTGGACTGGACGTTGATACTTTTCATTGTTGCAATCGTCGTTCAAGTTGATGCTCAACTGTTCTGCAGGTTTCGCAGGATTTCTTCCTCCTGTTGTCCAGCTGCTGAATCAATATCATTATCGTCAAATTTGATTTAGTCAGGAACAATTTGAAATGCCTGTTTGATCAATGCAGTCCGTGACATTGGATAGAAGACGCCAAAATCATCATGAATTGTGTTACCACCACGAGCAGAATGATTATTCATGTACGGAAACAAATCTGCATATACGAAACGTTTTTCTGCAATCCTTCCAATCAGGACTTCCAGCAGCTGCTTCAAAGTTCCTGATGGTTGCTCCGATAGCTGCTCTAGCATAAAGTGCAATCTGGCATCAGCTTCATTAAGGGTTCAACAGCGACCAGAACTGGTTTGAGGGCATCAACCAATTCCTTCATCGCTGTCAGTTCTTCATCACTGAAGCTTATCTTTTGTTTCGTTTTCAGATCGGGTAGCGATTTTTGAACTGAAGTTCAGAGAACCTAGAATCGGCGTGTTTTTTTTCGATTTTATTTGATTCTCGAGTAATATTTCAAAGCGGCATAAAGGCAAATATTCTTTATAGTGTAAAAATAAATATAACCGATATTACCGGTTATTGATTGTAAAATGACCGGTAATTCGGTAATGGAAAATGGCCCGGTATTACCGATAAAACCGGTAACGGTAAAACCGGTTAACAATCCCTACTTTAGATCTTATGAAAATATGAACTTTTGTCTAAGTCGTCAACTTTCTATCTTTTAAAGTTTCTGGAATATATAGCATTTTTGTATGGAGACTCCTGAAAAAAAAAGTTTTATTCGTAAAATTTTTGAGAAAAAATGTAGGAAATAATTTATGTTTTCATTAAAAAATAACAAGCAATTTAGAAAAAAATCATTGGAAAATAAATATTTTGAATATTGAAAATTTTTTTCGTAAAAATATGTTTTATTTTCAAATTCTGAAACAAAATGTATGTGTGAATTGCCCGTACAATTTGCAATTAGTCATCCATACACTGGAGGAAGGACACTGCTAAAGGGAAAAAATTTCCTAACAAACACTTTTTCATGGTTACTTTGAGAAATTACTATGAATGTTTAAATCGTAACATTTTAGTATGTAGATTATCGCAATTGACACATTCTCCTATTCTTTTTTCTATTTAGAATCACGTCAAGAGCATGTCAAACGCGAGAATTTACACACAAAAATTTTACGAGTGAAACTTTATTTTTTTCAGGAGTTTCCATTCGAAAATGCTACATAGAAACTATAAAATATAGAAAGTTGACGTCTTGGACGAAAGTTCATATTTTAATGAGATCTAAAATTTTGTCGAATACACTATATCGCTATCTTTACTATGAACAATGAAAAAGCTGCTGCAAGAAAAACGTTTTACCCTTTAAAGTGGCCATCTTCCGATGTTTGAGTGACTTGTTAGAAATTGTGAGAACTATTCATATATATTTTTTTTTAGAATTACAGAAAAATGCGATTCTTAGAAAAATTAATTTCAATTTTTAACATGATTTTTTTTTTGGTTTAATTGAAAAAAATGATTTTTTGGTAATTTTTTTATGAAAATTACAACAATTTCCTACAGTTTATAATTTGACAAGAATTTTGTAGATTTTTTTTTTTTGAGTTGATTCTGTAAACAAATGTGCAAATTTTAAAATGCAAAAAAACAGGAAGTGGGCTATGGTATAACCGCAAGGGTGACGTAGGACTATCGTTGATTTAGAGATCATTTGTATGAAGTTGAATCTGAATTCATTCTGAATGAATGAATATTTGGAGAACTTCGAAAACGAGAGCGTTACGTTGGAGGCACAAGGTTTTATGCATCCAATATTGGATACGGAAATATCCTACTGATGGGGAAGAATAATCTTCAGAGGCTATCCTGTTGATTGCGATTGATTGAAAAATCACAAAACCTAATGTATTTGGTCACAGTGTTACATGGATAGAAAACATTCAAATAAACTCTTTCACATGAATGTATTTTTAAATTCCTAGAGGAACTGGCAGATTATTTTCCGGATCTTTCTCGATCCAAACGGAAAGAATTCCGTGCGTGTATGTGTGTGTGTGTAGCGGCTGCTTCGAGATCTTCCCGGGGAACCGTTTGTAGCATCACTCTCCTCCTGATGGATTCCCTTCTGGCCTAAGGTGCACAAACAGGCTCTTGGTGACACCGTTCATCCGCGCTTTCATGATAAATGAAGAGCTTCACCACAACAGCGACAACATGCTCCAATCGCTGTTCAATTAGAACTGAGTGGATTTCCGAGCGGCGCTCGCTTATATACCGATTGGTGATTTCAATAGCCTATTTTGAAAGCAAATTTAAGACTATTGAAACAAGTTTTTGGATCAGAAAGTAACAAGTATAGAACGCGTAGACATTTTATCTTTCGAATGAAGTGTTTATCATACCATTTCCGATCTTATATACCGATTGGTGATTTCAATAGCCTATTTTGAAAGCAAATTTAAGACTATTGAAACAAGTTTTTGGATCAGAAAGTAACAAGTATAGAACGCGTAGACATTTTATCTTTCGAATGAAGTGTTTATCATACCATTTCGTTCAGTTGTTTAGGAGCTATTAACACTCAAAATCTCGGTCTCCGGCGTAACGCTTTCGTTTTCGAAACTTTGATTTTACACCCCGGTATAGAAATGAAAGACGTAGTCCTACGTCAAAAAACACTTATGATAATTAAAATATTTCGCATCAATTTTAGGATTTTTTCGCATTATCCAGGGTGCGTGACGAATTTTTGCAGTAAGGCATGTTTTAGAAAAATAACGCCAGTTAGTCATATATGCGATAAATGTTTTGTGGTATGTTTTCTTTCGTAACTTATGGGAATTTTTCAATTATTTCGTTCAAAAAAACCGCCTTTTTTTTCGACGACTGTTGATAGACGCTTCCGGAAACTGTCGCATATACGTTTTACCATGTTCCGATTCATAGATGTAATCACCTCCATGATCTCAGCTTTGGGCGACCCAAGTGTGGTGTGAGGCGTCCTATTGGTATTGATATCGGGACTACTAGGGGGCCAAATTTCCTTCTCCCAAAACGCCGGAATATTTTCAGCAAGCCGTTTCTGTATTTTCTTGGCATTATGAGCAGGTGATCCGTCTTGTTGGAAGATGAAATTAAGGCCAGCAGCAACCTTCTTCATTTACGGGACAACAACATCCTGCAAAATATAGAATACCACAGCCTTTACATTGAGTCCTAGATCAAAGAAATACGGGGACATTACACCTCGCTCGCTGGAGACTACACCTAGAATCATCACATGGGTCGGAAACTTCGTTGACATGACGATAGCAACCTGACTACGATCTGGTGCAAGCCACCTGTTATTCTTTCGATTCATCTTTTGATCTTGATTAAATTTTTTTCATCAGAAAAAAAGATTTCATATTCAATATGACGAGGGTGCTTCAACCTACTCTGGAGTTTTTTAGCTTTCTCCAATCGCCGTGATTTGGTCGCAGCGTTCTTGGATTGAACTCTGCCTAGCGCATATGACTAATGGCCGGATTGAGAAGTTCAAACAGCCGATTTCCCGAACCATGGACCCCATTGATCTCGCTGGATTCTTTTGAATTATTTTATTGGAACGACACTTGTATTTCTTCCGGGTAAAGGGTGTGTCACATCAAATTGCATCACGGAAAAAACGCTGTAAAAATTCGCCCAGTAGACCGATCCTTTTGAAAATTTTAGACAGTAAACTAAAAACTATTAAACAACTTTTGGCATTTTCTTTTTATTCATACTTCGAGCCCAAGCCCGTATGCTCGCACCTTCCTCTTTACCCCGTCCATAAGGTTCTGTACAACGTCAGGTTGTAGTTTTTTTTGAACAGAAATCCATTTTCTCTTGAAGTCCGCCTCCGATTTGACAACTTTTGGGTTCTTCCGGAGGGCCTGCTTCATAATCGCCCAATATTTCTCTATTGGGCGAAGCTCCGGCGCGTTGGGCGGGTTCATTTCCTTTGGCACGAAGGTGACCCCGTTGGCTTCGTACCACTCCAACACGTCCTTTGAATAGTGGCACGAAGCGAGATCCGGCCAGAAGATGGTCGGGCCCTCGTGCTGCTTCAATAGTGGTAGTAAGCGCTTGTGTAGGCACTCATTAAGGTAAATCTGCCCGTTTACCGTGCCGGTCATCACAAAGGGGGCGCTCCGCTTTCCGCAAGAGCAGATCGCTTGCCACACCATGTACTTTTTGGCAAACTTGGATAGTTTCTGCTTGCGAATCTCCTCCGGAACGCTGAATTTGTCCTCTGCGGAGAAGAACAACAGGCCCGGCAGCTGACGAAAGTCCGCTTGACGTAGGTTTCGTCGTCCATTACCAGGCAATGCGGCTTCGTCAGCATTTCGGTGTACAGCTTCCGGGCTCGCGTCTTCCCCACCATGTTTTGCCTTTCGTCGCGGTTAGGAGCCTTCAGAACCTTGTATGTACGCAGGCCCTCCCGCCGCTTGGTCCGCTGGACGAATGAACTTGACAAATTCAGCTTATTGGCGACATCCCGGACCGAACTTCTCGGATCACGTCTAAACTGCTTAACTACGCGCTTGTGATCTTTTTCACTGACGGAGCATCCATTTTTGCCGTTCTTCACCTTCCGGTCGATGGTTAGGTTCTCGAAGTATCGTTTTAGTACTCTGCTGACCGTGGATTGGACGATTCCCAGCATCTTACCGATGTCCCGATGTGACAACTCCGGATTCTCGAAATGAGTGCACAGGATTAATTCACGACGCTCTTTTTCGTTCGACGACATTTTTCCAAATTTACGAAAAATTGACAGTGAAGCATGGCCAACGTGATCTATACACTCTTATCTGATTATAAGCGAAAGCTGAAGATATAATTCCTAAAAAATAAATTTCTACAGCGTTTTTTCCGTGATGCAATTTGATGTGACACACCCTTTAGGTGCGTATGGTAGTTTTTCACTTTTCCAAGCCTTCTTTACATAATACACTGTTCTATCCGACACTTTTACCGACCGTACCATCTCCTTTACGCTTGCTCCGGCGCGCAATAAAACGATGACGGCTGACCGATTACTCTCATGTTTCGACATCTTTACGTTTACTCAACACCGTTTGGCTTCATCTGACACCTAACAGAATTAGCTATCCAGTGCTGCCAAATATATCTGAATCTTGTTCCGCAAGCACGAGAAATTGCTAATTGCTATTGATATTTGCTTTTCCATCAATCAGTTTAGAATTACGAAAATATTGTTGAATATTGCAGAATTATAAAAGTACTAGCTGACCCGGCAAACTTCGTCCCGCCCAAAATGTGTGCAATATTTTCAAACATTCACGTTTTCGTACCAAGCGCAAGTTCATAAGCCCAATCGCAGAACTGTTCATTGATTGATCTTCTAATCGACCCCGTTGAATTTACCTCTTACTAAAAAAAATCGTAGTACTTCTACCAAAACTCATCATTATGATATCGGATTATTTTCAGACTCAATTCTCGTTCAAGATTTTTCAACCACTTGCAAACAACATGTTTCTCCGTTACATGGAATAAATGTTTGATACAGAAAATATGATAGAACAAAGACAGACCCCTCCCCTCTTCTCCCCTCAGGGAGGGGGGAGGAGTGTCTATTCACCATAGAAACATTTCGTGCCCCCTAAAATCTTCACATGCCAAATTTGGCTCCATTTGCTTGATTAGTTTTCGAGTTATGCAGAAATGTTTTTGATTTGTATTTTTTTTTATTTGTATAACAGCCCCCTCTAAGAGAGGAAGGAGCAGTATCTAACCACCATAGAAACATTTATTGCACCCTAAAACTTCCAGATGCCTAATTTGGTTGCATTTGCTTGATTAGTTCTCGAGTGATGTAGAAATATGTGTTCCATTTGCATGGCAGCCCCGAACAAATGGCAATAAAAAGATGCCTAACTCTTGCGAACGATGGCGACCTGATGTCGATGGAGTCTCTGCAACACTGGCTCGAACGGCATCAATATTCTCGTCGAAACGTCTTGGTCGTTGTCTGGACAGATGACTGGCATTACCAACACTACCAGACGATATAAATTTGGCATATAATCGACGTATAGTGTTGTCTCCAGGCGATGTTTTAACTTTATTTTTATTTTTCCACGCACGTTTAGTTAACACAATTGAGAAGTTATTTTGAATGTACAGCTGAACAATTTCAGCGCGTTGTTTAGGTGTGTATTGTTTCATGGTTAAAATTGTACTGAAATGACGCTTCCAACGCGGTATGACATTTGTTAATCTGACATCTCTGTCAAAAGTTATGGGGTTGCCAGATGCTTCCACTTTAAATGGCCCACCCTGTATATAGATTGTTGAAAACATGTTGGATCTTTTTTTTTCTTAGGATGTGCTTGAATAATGAAAACATCCATAAACACAATTAAAATAATTGCAATTATATAAGTTTGTTTGAAAAATCATGCGATTAGTACTCCCTATAAATTTATGCAAAGGAGTTTAACACCGAAACAAGGTAAACAAAAATATGAAATATCGTAAAAGCTGACATCGAACAGTGCTTATCACGTACTTATCATTCGAATACATATTCCTGGAAGGCATAATCGTGAAAGACTTCAGCCCATAAACCTATCGAATAAAGCCATCAGCATCGCTACCAGTATTGATCGCCTCAGGTGCGAAACCCGTAAATCAGTCTTAATTTCTTCCAACACGCGCGCCCGCTTAGCGTGTCGCATTTTTTATGGCTATATCTTCCAAAATCCAAAGCTCCAAAACGTTTTACGCGACCTCCCAAACGTTCGATTTCCTCTGTGCCGAGACATTCATCTCTCCGAGCGAAATGCCCATTATCGTCGTTAAATAAAAACACGGGATGTTTCACACATTTTGTGTGTTGTTTTCGTTGTGATCTTGCCACATTGGTGCCAAAACAGATCAATTACAGCAACACACACACTCACACGCGAAGCGAAGTGATCATTCTCGGATGGGGCGAAATGGAATCAGCTGGTAGTTGTCTCCGCGACGCCATTGGCAGCCGAGATCAGCTTGAGCTCAAGACGATTTAAAAATATCCCATGGCGGCGGCGAAGGGGACGTTATTGGTCTTTTTCTCTAAATTAAAATCAAATAAAGATAAATTTAGAGATCGACTTCTTCACATCTTCTCATCTTTTGCTTCGATTCCTCGAAGAGGAAAGCGCAGATCATATGGCTATTTTCGTTCCAGACGGTTTGGTCGATCTTCACTGTCGGAAGATATCCGACGGATGCCCAAATGGAAGAGGGTGCCCAAATGGGGTGCGAGAGACAAGCGAGGCGCGACAATTTCGGCTGCATTTTTCATAATGAGATCACTCGAGTTAAAAGCGGAACTAACTTAATCAAGCCCGCGCGCAATTGGAATTCCCTCGCTTGGCGTAAAGAAAGTTCGGGGCATAAATCTCTGGAAAGTGTTGACGGAGTTCGGTTTTATTTCAACACTATTGTTTTATTTGGCTTTGTTAATCAAGCTTTCGCTTCCGCTGTCTCCACTCCTTTCCCGGGTAATGATAAACCCACCGGCTCTTAATGGTTGATTTCGTCGACCGATCGACCGGCTCAAATTATCTACTACCTAATAAAAGTCATAAAAGCAAATTTAATTACCTTTCACGTGAAACTACACACGAAAAAAAAAGAAACATTACACCACTCGCAAACATACGCGTCAACCCGCTTTACGGCTAATTAAACGAAGGAATGCGTACAGCCTACTACTACTGGTACTCATCTAATCGCAACTGTCACTGCATGTCGACAACAATGGCTGCTCGGGCGACCTCTGTCCGTCGAACGCAGGCAGCTTTCGAACGCAGTCAATCACTGCATGGTGTGTGGACGCAGTACGCGATAGGAGGGCGAGGAGGGGAGGCAGGAAGGAAATTAAATTAATCGAGTTTCCATTGATCGAACATCCCGCACCCAATGTGGAGCAGAGGACAATGGCAACCGATTTGTGCTGGGTCATGGCGGCTGTGAACTCTAATGATGTGTCTCCTCTTGGCACTGCGGAGGGCAAAAGTTCGCGACGTAATTGAAGCTAGCTTCGCGGAGTTGATTGGGTGATATCGTTGCCGTACATTGTTGAAGGAAAGAACCCATTTCTCGACGGGGGATAGCTTATCGTGGTGCTTCTTATCCGTGGGGTTGCATGCGCTTCGCTCTTGCAGCAAGTGATTATATAATTAACGGAATTAACTTCAATCCGATCCGGAGTAGTGGATTAGACAATGGTTTTTTACACTGTTTTTTTTTCTATCTTCTATGCTTTCTTAATCGCATTTGCGCTCAGATGCTCCGTAACAATTCGAGAAAGTGGGTGAGAATGTGGAACAAAGACTCTGTTACGCAGCGCTATCTTCGACGAACCCCCCGTCGATAGTGGCATTCACTCACTCAGTCGCTTCGAGCCTTCATTCATTACAGCGATGGAATGTACTCAGATCAAATTAATGCATTCTGTCAATAATAATATAACGAGAGTAGTAGACTTAATCCTATTACCGAAAAGAAACGATGAGGGACCTGAAGATAGACAAGTAGAAAATGTGTGTTCCAAAATTGGTATGGAGTTTTTCGTTTCGTTTATTCGTCAAGTTTGACAAAAAAAATCATATACCGCGAAATATCATCATGATGAACATTCCAAAACTCTCTGTGTTGATCAGAATATTCGGACCTTTTCGAGAGCTGGTTACGTAGTTACGTTATGTAGAGTTCACGTATACAAGATCTAAATTATGCAAGAGCTCAAATTAAAACAACTGAACTTTCAAATTTATAAAAGTCAAAATTAGTAAATTTTTAAATCCATCAAATTCAGAGGGTCTTCGTAGCCACATTGGTTGCGCGTTCGCTTAGTAAGCGATCGATCGTGAGGTCAAAACTCAGGACCCTCATTGACCATCTTTGTGTTGTTACAGAATAACTACGTCCACGCAACAATCATCAGCGATGGAGATCGATCCACGGTCGAAATAAGATCGATTCATCCATACAACTGTTCTGCTCTGCAAGAAACATCGGGCTGCTGTTCTATAAATAACCCAACAATGATCAATATCAACTGTCTCCGCTGTCCGGTCTGCTGAACAATGGATGAACAGAAAGAATAACCTTACGCCTAAATGCCTACTACTGTGTAATTTATCATAATGTAATGGAACAGAAAACTTAACGCCTACATGGTTACTACTAATTACTGTGTAATTCACAATTTATAGAAACATTAACATATGTACACGTACACGATTAAACCCGGCTCTGTTACAGCTAAATGCTAATGAGCCTAATAAATAAATGGGATAAAAAAAAATCAATTTTAAAATTCGTCAACTCGAAATTAAACATTTGAAGCGTGTAATCTTCCTACAACTCCTAATTCTTAGTTAAATTCAATTCGTTAAATTCAAAATAAACAAATTCAAAATTTGACAAATATAAAAATCGCGAGATTAAAAAAAATTGTAACATACAAAATTTACAAAAACGAATCAATTTGAAAAAAAAAAATGACAAAATCGAAAAACTTGTCTAAATTGCAAATGTTTGTTAATTTTTGACAAAATGTTCAAAAATTCACAAAAATTACAAAAAAATTTACAAAATTCATAGACACTCACGAAGTTTGTAAAATTTATAAACATTTGCAAAATTTACAAAAATTCACAAGATTGACATAAATTGACAAAACTCACAGGAATTAACAAAATAAAAAAAATCTTATTATTTTTTCATCGAATTTATAAAGTTTGGTTTTAAACAATCACAAAATTTTCTAAAACAGACAAATTTTACAAAAATTACTTTATTTGCAAAATTTACAAAATTATAAATTTATGCAAAAATACAAAACTTATAAAAATTAATCACAATCAGAAATAAAAAAAAAAAATGAGGAAAGAAATTTACAAGCATTAACCCCAATTTACGAAAATTTGCATTATTCATATAGTTTTAAAATACTCACGAAATTTACAAAAAATCACAACATTTACAAAATTTCTCAAAATTTTGAAAAAATTACAAAGTTTTTAAAATATTACAAAACTTCATAAAATTTTGAAAAAAAATATCACAATTTTTGAAAATCTAAAAAACAAAGAAGGCAGAGGCAGTGGAGCACGTCTCTGCACCTCAGTGATGGGGAAAATGTGTTGCAGTCTAGAACGCTGCAGATAAAGAGGGGGATATTCCGAGGCGACTCTTTCAGCCCGCTTTGGTTTTGTCTGGCACTGAACCCCCTCAGTAGGACGCTCAATAGAAACGGTCATGGCTATAAAATAAGGTATGGCGACGGCGCCCACGAAGAAGTGACCCATACCTTCTACATGGATGATCTCAAGGTCTACGCTGATTCACGTCAGCGTCTAGGTGTAGCTATCCGGGTTGTCGAAGACATAAGCAGGGACATCTGCATGGAGTTCGGCCTTGACAAGTGCCGCTGTGTCCATATGCTGAAAGGGCAGCTTACCGAATCCGGAGGTTACGAGGTCTATGACGGCGAGTTCATAAGAGACATGGTTCGTGGCGAATCCTATAAATATCTTGGATTCCGACAGCTCACCGGGATTCGCCACTCCGACATCAAGACGGAGCTGCGAGACAAGTTCTTGAGTCGAGTGAACTGTGTCCTGAGGACTTTCCTCAACGCGGGGAACAAGGTACGCGCGATCAACACATTCGCGGTTCCCCTGCTGACCTTCAGTTTTGGTGTAGTCAAATGGAGCAAAACTGACCTAGAGGACCTTGAGAGGAGGATGAGGAAAGCATTCAAAGAGGCCGGAATGCACCATCCTCAATCGGCACTGGAGAGAGTTTCACTGCCACGCAAAGAAGGGGGACTTGGAATAGTCGACATATCTGCACTGTGTGTTGCCCAGGTACGACAACTGCGCGAGTACTTCGCAGAACGCGCCAACCAAAACGCGCTATACCGGGCTGTCTGCGCCGCCGACAGAGGATACAGCGCTCTGCACTTGGCGCAAGCGGAGTACCAACTCAACTGCAATCTGCAGACAGTGGAGGAGAAGATTGCAGCTTGGAAGCAGAAGGCAGTGCATGGTGCCCACCCCCATCAACTGGATCGGCCACACGTCGACAAGGCCGCATCTAATCTGTGGCTAACGCGTGGTGAACTCTCTTCAGTAGTAGAAGCCGACATGATAGCCATCCAGGACAGGATAATGCCGACGAGAAACTGCAGGCGGTACGTCTGGCATCAAGACGTTGATGACATTTGCCGGATGTGCCATCAACCAGGTGAAAACATAGAGCACATTATGGGAGGCTGTCCCGTTTTGGCCAACGCAGCCTACACCGAGCGCCACAACAACGTGGCCCGTATTGTTCATCGACAACTGGCGCTCCAATGTGCTCTACTGGAAGACAACGTACCGAACTAC
Organism: Toxorhynchites rutilus septentrionalis; assembly: GCF_029784135.1. NCBI lineage: Eukaryota > Metazoa > Arthropoda > Insecta > Diptera > Culicidae > Toxorhynchites > Toxorhynchites rutilus. The sequence goes on from NC_073744.1 coordinate 198,737,533, forward strand.
CGGTACCTGCCTGCACCTGTCCTGGAAAATGACCGTTTCAAGCTGTACTGGGATCGCACTGTTCTGACCGACCTCTCGATCCACCACAACCGTCCAGATATAATGGTTTACGACAAGAGCGACCGCAAAGTCACCATCATCGATGTCGCTATTCCACTGAACCAGAATCTGGAGGAGACCCACGGTCGCAAAATCTGCAAGTACCGACCATTGGCCGTGGAGCTCAAGGAACTGTGGGGGCTAAGGGAGGTCCCAAGAATTGTTCCAGTCGTTCTCTCTGGAACTGGAACTGTCCCGAAGACACTTCTGGAAGCGCTAAAGGTGTTGAATATGGAGAAGGAATTGGCCGGCATCCAAAAGTCGGTCATCCTTAGCACCTGCGCGATTGTCCGACAATTTCTCGGTCAGGACTGAAACAGCACGAGCATGCAGATACGTGCATTCCGCAGAGCCTAGTCCCCCTTTGGCATTCAGAAGCCCGGGGGCAGGTGAAAATTCTGGCTAGGTTCGCCTAGTTAAGAAGTGAGATAAGTCTGCCAAAGAAAAATAACGAAATTTACAAAAATTCACAAAATTTGCAAAATTTACAAAAAAAACACAAAATTCATATAAATTTCAAAAAGCTTACATAATCTACAAAAAATTGCAATATCAAAAAACTTGCTGAACAATTTTTAAATTTTGTAAAATTTATAAATATTTGCAAAATTTACAAAAAATCACAAGATTGACATAAATTGACAAACCTCACAGGAATCAACAAAATATAAAAAAATCGTATTGTTTTTCATCGAATTTAGAAAATTTGGTTTTTGTATCCCATTTATTTATTTAAGGCTCATTAGCATTTTAGCTGTACCAAAGCCGAATTTTAATCGTGTACATGTCACATGGTTATCATATCTATAATTAGCACATTACACAGTTGCCGTTCGCCAGTATTCCTTCTATACCATTACATATGGTACATTCACACAGTAGCCATTTAGGCGTAAGAGTATTCTTTCTGTTCTTCCATTATCCAGTTGGACCACCGGACAGCGGAGACAGTTGATTGATGATTGTTGAGTTATTTATAGAACAGCAGCCCGATGTGTCTTGCAGAGCAGAGCAGTTGTATGGATGAATCGATCTTATTTCGACCGTGGATCGATCTCCATCGCTGACGATTGTTGCGTGGACCTAGCTATTCTGTAACAACACAAAGATGGTCAATGAGGGTCCTGAGTTTTGAACTCACGATCGATCGCTTACTAAGCGAACGCGCAACCAATGTGGCTACGGAGACCCCCTAAAATTTGGTTTTGAACAATCACAAAATTTTCTAAAACAGACAAATTTTACAAAAATTACTTTATTTACAAAATTTACAAAATTTCATCAAATTTACGAATACACTTCACGGTGGAAACGGTATGAAACGCATTCGCGATGACAACGGTACGGTGTCGACATCTGGATGCGAGATTAGTTTCCCAGTAAATTTATCATTATAATATCAAATTATCTTCAGATGAAATTTTTGTATGGGATTATTATACCACATGAAGAAAACAAAGTTTTCCACTCACATTGAATACCAGTTTGATACGAAGAAGATAATTTTCATTAATGATTTTTTATTTGAAAAGTGCTCATTCTGCCTGAAAACTCATCATTATCTTCGACACTTCACTAACTCGTAAAACGTAGTTCAATGGCGTGCCGTTATTGTCGTTTCCACCGTGAAGTGTATTCGAAAATCAGGGCCAAAAATTTATCACAATCAGAAATTTAAAAAAAATGAGGAAAGGAATTTACAAGCATCACCCTAATTTACGAAAATTTGCATTATTCATATAGTTTTAAAATACTCACGAAAAAAATTACAAAGTTTTTAAAATATTACAAAATTTACAAAAAAATTATAAAAATAACAAACAACCACTAAACTTCATAAAATTTTGAAAAAAAAATCTCAAAATTTTCGAAAATTAAAAACTTTTACAAAAATTTACGAAATATCAAAACAAATTTAAAAAATCTAAAAAAAAAGAAAAATAACAAAATTTATATAAATTTCAAAGAGCTCACAAAATCTAAAAAAAATCACTAAATTGCACAAAATTTAGGGAAACTTTCAAAGTTTTTTAAAAAATCACAAAATTTGCAAACAAAAATACGAAAAAATACGGAAAAAAAAACAAAAAAAATAACAAAATTTAAAAATGAATTAAATTTATTAAAAAAAAAAATTAAAATTTTACTACTTTTTGAAAATGCTTGAATGAACAAAAATTTGCTAAATCTACAAAACAAATCTAAACTTACAAAAAAAAATTAAAATTTACGAAAATTTACAAATATTCATTGAATAAAAAAAATAACGAAATTTAAAAAAATGCATAAAATTTATCTAATTTTCAAGAATGTACACAACTTGTAACATTTACGAAATATCAAAAAAAATGCTGAATTTACAAAAATATACTAAATTTACAAAAATAGATAAAATAAAAAATTCAATGAATGTTTGTAAATTTTCGTAAATTTTATTTAACGATATTCATAAAAATGCATAAAATTGTCAAGAATCGAGAAATTTCGAGAACATTTTTTAAAAATTTACAAAATTTCCCAAAAATTACAAAAAATGACACAATGTACGAAAAAGGATAAAATTAAGAAAATTATATAAACTCACAAAAACTCACAAAATTTTATAAATTTCTAAAAATTTTGAAAAAACATGCAAAGTTTAAAATGTTATCTTGTGATTATGTACTTGTGATGTACCAAAAGCTACGAAATTTATAAAAATAATGAAGTTTTAAGGAATTACAGAAATTACATACAATTAAAAAAAGTTAAAGAATCAAATAATTTCTGGTAAAAATAATTTTATACATTCAGAGGTACAGATCAAAATTCAAAAACAAAAATAACAATCGACAAGAAATCACAACAGTTTATATTTATGGAAATTAAAATTCACAAAAATCTACGAAATTCTAAATTTGCATTCATAAAAACAAAAAAATATGTAAAACTTTCCATGCACAAAGTTTTTGAAAATCAAATCAAAAATTACAAAAAAAAACAAATTTTAGATGAAAAATATAATTTTGAAAATTCACAACATTTACAGAATTGCAAAATTTATTAAATCCATAAAATTCACATAAAGTTCAAAATTCAATATTCCAAGCTAACAAAATTGAAATTTACAAAACTTTACAAAAAATTTTAATTTGAACAAATTTTTTTTTGAAAAAACAAAATTTACAAAAATGCACGCATTTAGTTCACATTAAATCATTAAAATAAAAATTTCAGAAACTCAAAATTCTAAAAAATTATGATATTTAATTTTTATAAAAATTCAAATGTTCTTAATATACAATTCACAAAAATTCAATTCGAAAAAAAAATCAAAATTAATTAAAAAATTGGTGGGTTATATCAATGATATAACCGCAAGGCTGACGTGGGACTACCTTAGCTTAGCAATCATTTGTTTGTATTGGTTAAATTTTTGATTGTAAATTTAATGACAATCCTTCTACGTTTGGTATGATGTGAACGGAAGAATTATCAAACGCTTATTTTGTTTTACATTTCCGTCTGAAGTTTGCATCTCTCAAGTACACGTACTTCTAGAACCGCGAATTTGCTTGATTTGATGAACTTCAGGCACTCAGTTTCGATTTTAACATGTACGTCAAACGCATATTGTTTAATCAATGGGTGTTATCGCAGCAAATAGTTATCAACATTTTGCCTAATCATGAAATGGTATGCGTAGAAATTCAGTGAGCTGAATATATGAAAGCATATCCTTCTATACAATCTTGAATAACCGAGCCAAATAGTTGTATTCGTAATCGTTTTTGTGATCCGTGTAAGAAAAACACTTTTCGGAGTGCAAAAAAAAATTGCGGGTACAGAAGTACCCCCGGCTTGCATGAATCAACAACTTCAACTTCCACTTTTTATACTATAGAAGCTTTAAACTTGAAAGTTCATTTGCCTCTGGTGTCTGCACGATTTTCCCAGGTTTCTAACTGTAGGAGACCGTGTTGAGGAAACATATTCTAGTCTGCACAAAGGCAAGCCAGTACAGAAGCAGTTTGCATTTATTTGCAAAGCCGATTACCTCAGACATCTTGTTTTTGAAGTCACATTTCAGTCGGAACAAAAATAACCCCGACTTACATGTATTTGCAAATGCCGATTTCCCCAGACATCTTGGCTTAGAAGTCTGTATTAAGTAAGCACATTTCAGTTGGAATAAAAATACCCCCGACCTGTATGCATTTGCAATGCCAATTTCCTCAGACACCTTGGTTCTGAAGTCTGTGTTGGGGAACACATTTCAGCCGGAACAAAAATGCCCCCGACCTGCATGGATTTGCAATGCCTCCGACTTGCATAAATTCGCAATGCATATTTCTCCACGCTCCATGGATTTAAAGTCTGTGTTAGGGAAACACATTTCAGTCGGAACAAAATACCCTCAACTTTCATGTATTTGCAATGCCGTTTTCCCCTAGGCTGCTTGGTTTTGATGGCTGTGTTGGGGAAACCGTAAATCGGGCCAATCAAAACGAGGTAGTTAGGGCGTTTCGATAATGCTTAACATTTTACAGTTATTCAATTGTTTATCTAATGAAAAATAACATTTCATTAAATGCGATAGAAGCGTAGAAATATTCCCTATCAATTGATGCAAACATCTTTCCGATCCAGTAAGAAATGTTCGAGTTATAAGCATTCGGAATCTTTCATTTTTTCTTGCATGTTCTGTGTTTAGGTTTTCATTTTACCCCCCATATACTCCGGTTAGACGTAGTCCCACGTCAAAAACTTAAAGTCATGAAAATCAAGCATGTAATTTGTATGATAATAAAATAATAAATACAAGATAATAAAACACATACAAAATTTACAATTTACAAAAATTACAATCTTCACAAATTCACATATATTGAAAAATTACGATATATCACAAAAATTAAAATTCTGAAAATTGAAAGTTTACAAAAATTCAGTATCGCAAAAATCCAAATTTACACAAAAAAAAATTTAAAATTATAATTCACAAAAATTAATTAAAACTGGAATTCGCCGAACAGATAATTTAAAAAAAAAACAAAAGTCGTTAATTCGTGAAATTCCGAAGCAACAACTACACATAGCTATTCACAATGAACGTAGCAAAAGAAAACCCCAATTGACACAACAACAAAATTTGCAATTGCAAATTCTAAAACCAATATTTCCGGCGATATTTTCCGTTATCAATCGTGCGTACTCTGTATCGAACTTCAATTGCGACGGAGGAGAGTTATCTCTTTCTTTACGAAATAACGATGGATAACAGCTATTACAACCGCCCTCCTTAAGGGCTTCGGGCCATCTGCTCTGGTTCTAAATAGTTTCAAGTTCTTTTTAGGACATGTTACTATTGACGATTTTACGTTCAATTTACAACCAGATGGCGCAGCGAGTAAAATGAGGATGTTTTGCTTTTTGACGTAGGACTACGTCTTTCATTTCTATACCGGGGTGTAAAATCAAAGTTTCGAAAACGAAAGCGTTACGCCGGAGACCGAGATTTTGAGTGTTAATAGCTCCTAAACAACTGAACGAAATGGTACGATAAACACTTCATTCGAAAGATAAAATGTCTACGCGTTATATACTTGTTACTTTTTGATCCAAAAACTTGTTTCAATAGTCTTAAAATTGATTTCAAAACAGGCTATTGAATACACCAATCGGTATATAAGCGAGCGCCGCTCGGAAATCCACTCAGTTCTAATTGAACAGCGATTGGAGCATGTTGTCGCTGTTGTGGTGAAGCTCTTCATTTATCATGAAAGCGCGGATGAACGGTGTCACCAAGAGCCTGTTTGTGCACCTTAGGCCAGAAGGGAATCCATCAGGAGGAGAGTGATGCTACAAACGGTTCCCCGGGAAGATCTCGAAGCAGCCGCTACACACACACACACATACACGCACGGAATTCTTTCCGTTTGGATCGAGAAAGATCCGGAAAATAATCTGCCAGTTACTCTAGGAATTTAAAAATACATTCATGTGAAAGAGTTTATTTGAATGTTTTCTATCCATGTAAAACTGTGACCAAATATGTTTCAATCAAGTGCTATTAACAGATGGTTATCGAGTTAGCATTAACCACTGGTGGGCTTCCAGTATCGAGGAAAATGTGGAAATATCTAATCGTTACTGAAAATAATCTGCCAGTTCCTCTGGGAATTTAAAATTATATTCATATGAAAGAGTTTATTTGAATGGTTTCTATCCATGTAACACTGTGACCAAATACATTAGGTTTTGTGATTTTTCAATCAATCGCAATCAACAGGATAGCTTCTGAAGATTATTCTTCCCCATCAGTAGGATATTTCCGTATCCAATATTGGATGCATAAAACATTGTGCCTCCAACGGAACGCTCTCGTTTTCGAAGTTCTCCAAATATTCATTCATTCAGAATGAATTCAGATTCAACTTCATACAAATGATCTCTAAATCAACGATAGTCCTACGTCACCCTTGCGGTTATACCATAGATATAACCCACTTCCTGTTTTTGGTATGAAATTCGTTCAAATTTTCTAGAAAAATCAAAATTTATCTTCAAATTCCCGGTTTCATGTATTCTTTCCACGCTGAAAAGGTTAGAAAATCATCATTTTACAATATGCTATGTACATTACGAGGAATGGCTTGTTATAAGTATGGTAACTTTAATTTTTTTCAACTAAGTAAACGATGAATAGGGTGTTTTGCGCTAGAAATACTGCAAATCCTTCTCGTATCGACACCCACATAATCAATGATATAAGCCAATTTAATATGATATCGATTTCATCGCAACTATCCATAGTATCAACAACCGGTATGCATTATCAAACTTAAAATTTTCGAAGATTATCTATGACTTTGGTCAAATCGCGTGTTGAAACCATCATAAATATACAAAACTCCAACTTTCTTACCATATACTGACGACATTCAATGGTTGAAATTAATCTAAATTGAAATCGCCACCGAAACTTGCTTTCCAGTGCGTAAAATATAAAGACACCCTCACTTTTGTGGTTCTGAGCTCTAATGTAGATGTCGCATGAGCTGATTCAGCTTTGCGTAAATTCGTCAATAGGGATCCACCATTCGCAGGTGAAGTTCCTTCTATCCCACATTCTTAGTGAGTGTGAAAAAGATAGCAACGAAGATGGTCAAAATAAACACTACAGAAATGCCAAAATTCGAGTTAGAAGGAAAATTACAGCGGATTGAGGTTAGGTTTGATGGAGTGATCTACAACCAGAAAACGTGTGAACCCCATACACCACAATTAATCAAGTTTTCAAGCTTTATCCGTATTTTCTAGAGGTTCTAGAAGGAAAGATCCTCAAATATTTTTTCACAGTAATGTTCGAGTGGTTGGAATCGTTAATTTGATCTGTTCGAATGGTTAATTAAGGGTTTTTTTTTATGAACTACATATACATTCTACACGAAGCTTCGAGCGAAACTCTACTTCTCAAGCATTGGAATAGGTAAAAAAATTCTTTTAAATAAATCAAAGTCAAACTTCTTAAAATAAAAGGATATTACAGAATCCAGTTTTCTTCCAGTTTTTTTTTTTTTTTTTTGAGAGCAATCTTCCAGTTTTTTTAAAAATATTATTGGCAACCCTGCTTATCAGTCGGCACAGGTGTTAGCTGCGCTACGAACGGAGTCCAGCTCCAACTACACTGTAACAATGTTTTATATTGAAGCTGGAGGATGACTGATGAACTCAAACCAAATGCTTTAGAGGTCCTCGCGTTTGCATTAGTAAATAGCGTGCAGTTTGGGAGGAATTCTAAACAACAGTTTAGTTCACTTTGTCTCCGAGTTCAATTGTTTTACAGCAAAACGGGTTTATATCAACAAAATTCACGAATTTGTCAGTGTTTCTGAACACAACACAGCACGCTATTATATATGTGTGAGTAATTTTCGTGTACGATAGAGAAAAAAAATCTAGCTCACCTGTGTTGAACTCAAACATCGATACATGCATACGTGATACATGAGAGAGAGAAACGAATTCATTCTGGGGAGAGTCACTTCAATATGCATTGAAGACCATTTGACGGGTAAGTATGAAATGCGATAGTCGAGCCGTAGAGTGAGATAGCAACTAAACGCCCGAACAACTGTTGAGTCATGTTGACGGAGAAACTGTTGGGAGAAGCCAGAACTCATTTCCAGCTGAATACGAAGGCGAATTTCTTCATAGTCCGCTGACTATCCCCAGTTGAGTATGACTTCGCCGAGCCCTGCTACTGACAGCTGCGTCCGATGAGATATAGGCACTCTTGGTATCACCCGCGTACTTAGTGAGAGACATGCGGTAGCAGGACCATGGTCACAACCAGTGCCACAAATTATCAAAATTTATTCACGAATGAAGGAATAAGATTTTTCCCAGTATCGGATGAATTCTCTTCTGTTGAAACTCAACACCATATCTGTCATAATGAGTATAACACAAGAGTCGGGACGCATGAGCTTTGTCTGGTATATTGATCGAAAACAGCATGAATGAATTTAGAAAAGCCTGCATTCAGGCACTTCCATTACTGTCAATAATTTCAGGTGATTATCACGAACGTTAAGTTGATCTTCATCGCTTGCAGTGAATTTTTGACGTAGGACTACGTCTTTCATTTCTATACCGGGGTGTAAAATCAAAGTTTCGAAAACGAAAGCGTTACGCCGGAGACCGAGATTTTGAGCGTTAATAGCTCCTAAACAACTGAACGAAATGGTTTGATAAACACTTCATTCGAAAGATAAAATGTCTACGCGTTCTATACTTGTTACTTTCTGATCCAAAAACTTGTTTCAATAGTCTTAAAATTGCTTTCAAAACAGGCTATTGAAATCACCAATCGGTATATAAGCGAGCGCCGCTCGGAAATCCACTCAGTTGTAATTGAACAGCGATTGGAGCATGTTGTCGCTGTTGTGGTGAAGCTCTTCGTTTATCATGAAAGCGCGGATGAACGGTGTCACCAAGAGCCTGTTTGTGCACCTTAGGCCAGAAGGGAATCCATCAGGAGGAGAGTGATGCCACAAACGGTTCCCCGGGAAGACATCGCTACACACACATACACGCGCGGAATTCTTTCCGTTTGGATGCCATTCAGAATCGAGAAAGTTCCGGAAAGATCTAATCATTTCTGTAAAATAATCTGCCAGTTCCTCTGGGAATTTAAAAATACATTCATGTGAAAAAGTTTATTTGAATGTTTGTAACACTGTGACCAAATATGTTTCAAGCAAGTGCTATTAACAGATGGTTATCGAATTAGCATTAACCACAGGTGGGCTTCCAGTATCGAGCAAAATGTGGAAATATCTAATCGTTACTGAAAATAATCTGCCAGTTCCTCTGGGAATTTAAAAATACATTTATGTGAAAGAGTTCATTTTAATGTTTTCTATCCATGTGACACTGTGACCAAATACATTTGGTTTTGTGATCGCAATTAACAGGATAGCTTCTGAAGATTATTCTTCCCCATCAGTAGGATATTTCCGTATCCTATATTGTATGCGCCCGCAATCGATTATTGCTCAGTCGCCGAAAGTTCCGAGCTCAGAGAGTTCATTCCCCTCTAGTTTGCCTTCCAAATTGCCATCGTAAACCACACCTTCTCTCGATTCAATCACACACAAAAAGCATACTTAAGCGATATTCTGGTGGTGAGACACATTCATTTTTCGTGCGGACATCGACAAGACAATATCGTTGCCTAACGTGCTGGAGGAGGTGGACGGCGAAGGATCGACACATACACGCGCAGAATTCTTTCCGTTTGGATGCCATTCAGCATCGAGAAAGTTCCGGAAAGATCTAATCATTGCTGGAAAATAATCTGCCAGTTCCTCAGGGAATTTAAAAATACATTCATGTGAAAGAGTTTATTTGAATGTTTTCTATCCATGTAACACTGTGACCAAATATTTTTCAATCAAGTACTATTAACAGGTGGTTATCGAGTTAGTATTAACCACTGGTAGTGCTCCCGTGGCTGAGTGGTTAGCGTCCCACACTATCATGCCGGGGGTTCGGGTTCGATTCCCGTTCTGGCCGGGGGATTTTTCGTCAAAGAATTTTTTTCCGGCTTGCACTGTGGTCACGCGTATTCTAGAGCTTGCCACTCCAGAGTACATTTGAGGCGTGTTATTCGGCATAGAAATCTCAAACAAGTATTACTAATAAAAATGACGCAAGTAATGCTACGTTGAGAAGGCAAAAGTTCCACTGGAACGTTAGAGCCATCCAAGTAGAAGAAGATTAACCACTGGTGGGCTTCCAGTATCGAGGAAAATGTGGAAATATCTAATCGGTGCTGGAAAATAATCTGTCAGTTCCCCTTGGAATTGAAAATTACATTCAAGCGAAAGAGTTTATTTTAATGTTTTCTATCCATAAAATATCCATATAATACATTTGGGTTTGTGATTTGTCAATCAAGTACAGTTAGCAGGTTAGCTTCTGAAGATTATTCTTCAGAACAAGGTTTTTCGTATCCTATATTGGATGCATAAAACCTTGTGCCTCCAACGTAACGCTCTCGTTTTCGAAGTCTCCCAAATATTCATTTATTCATTCATTCAGAATAGATTTAGATTCAACTTCAAACAAATGATCTCTAAATCAACGATAGTCCTACGTCACCCTTGCGGTTATACCATAGAACCCACTTCCTGTTTTTTGAAAACGTGGCACCCATTGCACATATAAATGGTGGTGTATGTCATTTCCGGGCAATCGTGAGTAGATTCATAAAACGTAGCAAGAGTTATTATATACATTCTATTGCCGAACTCGCCAAAAACAAGAATTTTGTGTGATGGATTGCCATCCTTTACCATTAATCGATTTTACTCTCAATTGGTGACGTTGAATTTTATGCTTTGATTTTCACTAACACGCAATGATCTTCTTTTTCGACCTTACGAATACCATGACGAAAAGGAAGGTGCAAATGAAAAATGAACTTCATGGCAAGCTGATGTTGATGTTCATTCCACTGGGGTTCATTGACAGTGTTGTTCCATATTTATCGACTCTCGCTTGAGCAGTAGGTTATCAATACAAGGAAGGCAACAATTCGCTGAATTTGAATGTCGTGAACGTGAATATTTTCAGCACTGGTCACAACCAATCAACTTTTTTCCAGTTTAATACCGCAAATAACGATAATGTTTGCCAGTCACTGTAAACACTCATAACCAAGATTTTGCTGTATCCGGAACTGACAAAGTTTAAACGAATTACGCATCAGTTGAATCGGTCAAACAGTCGTCAATATTAAAAAAAAACCTCAAGTAACAATAAAAACGATCAAATTGAATTATTTATATTTTTGCATTTCATGCAAAACAACACAGATGGAGATGAGTCAATGCAACTAAAGTATCTTCCAATGTTTTCTTCTCGCCGAGAGATCCAAACAAACATCGAAAGTGTTTGTGTGTGTGTGTGTGTGTGCTTGTGTGTACATAGCTTAAAAAACAGAAACAACACAAACGGATTGACGACGATTACTGAATAAACAATGAGATGAATTATTTATAATCGCGACGGCGCATAGAGAAGTGAAATGTATGTCAGATATTGTTTACCCCTTTCTGCTCTACTTTTTCGCCGCCCTCTCGTGAGCGCTTGCTGGAGCATTGACATATGTGCGAAGAGTAATGAAAACGAGATGAAGTGATAATCGGTGTTTTAAAACCGCGGTGCGTTGAGTTGTCGAGCGTAATAAAAATGGAAAGATGACACTGTTTCGAGGGGTTGTTGACACTTGTCGCTGTATGGCGACTTTGCCGCAATATACAGTAGGCCAGTCAGATAAACAAATTGCTTCTGGGAAAAAGAAAAGCTTGACAGTTTGACGCAGCGTAACAAACGGTATAACAGGTGACACTGGATGAGTCCGCATTCCATTTTTATTAAGACTTCGGAACGTGAAAAAACTCGCCATTGCAATTGCGAGCTGTGCGAGGTGTGGCATTTAGAGTATCCTTTGTTTGTAAGAAGCTTGAAAAAAAAGTTCGTGATAAACGTCAGCGAAGCGTCGAAAAGTGAAAACATTCCCCTCTTCCTGTCTGGTCCCGTAGAGAGTATATTCATCACTCTTCACAACCAGATGGCGATCAGCGGGGAATGGTCCAAAACAAAACAATCTCCAGTTAATTGAAAAGCGCCATAACTGTAATTCATTTAGTGAAGAAAGAGATAATATAGTTAATAGCATTATAGAGTTATCTATCGACAGTGGCGGCGTTGGCAGCGATCTGTTGCCACTCCTGTGGTGCATCCGAAAGTTGCCACAGCAGGAGGCCGCCGGCCCTCATTACACCAACCTTGAAGTGTGCTCCCCTCTGCAGTCGAAAATTGGTTTTTCCCTCAGAGGCCTGAACACGTGGTGCAAAAATGCAGCTGCGCGGGAGAAGCGCATCGCATTGCTTTTTCCTGCCTCCTCTCTCGAATGTTTTTTTTGACGTAGGACTACGTCTTTCATTTCTATACCGGGGTGTAAAATCAAAGTTTCGAAAACGAAAGCGTTACGCCGGAGACCGAGATTTTGAGCGTTAATAGCTCCTAAACAACTGAACGAAATGGTATGATAAACACTTCATTCGAAAGATAAAATATCTACGCGTTCTATATTTGTTACTTTTTGATCCAAAAACTTGTTTCAATAGTCTTAAAATTGCTTTCAAAACAGGCTATTGAAATCACCAATCGGTATATAAGCGAGCGCCGCTCGGAAATCCACTCAGTTCTAATTGAACAGCGATTGGAGCATGTTGTCGCTGTTGTGTTGAAGCTCTTCGTTTATCATGAAGGCGCGGATGAACGGTGTCACCAAGAGCCTGTTTGTGCACCCTAGGCCAGAAGGGAATCCATCAGGAGGAGAGTGATGCCACAAACGGTTCCCCGGGAAGACATCGCTACACACACATACACGCGCGGAATTCTTTCCGTTTGGATGCCATTCAGCATTGAGAAAGTTCCGGAAAGATCTAATCTTTTCTGGAAAATAATCTGCCAGTTCCTCTGGGAATTTAAAAATACATTCATGTGAAAGAGTTTATTTGAATGTTTTCTATCCATGTAACACTGTGACCAAATACATTTGGTTTTGTGATTTTTCAATCAATCGCAATTAACAGGATAGCTTCAGAAGATTATTCTTCACCATCAGTAGGATATTTCCGCATCCAATATTGTATGCGCCCGCAATCGATTATTGCTCAGTCGCCGAAAGTTCCGAGCTCAGAGAGTTCATTCCCCTCTAGTTTGCCTTCCAAATTGCCATCGTAAACCACACCTTTTCTCGATTCAATCACACACAAAAAGCATACTTAAGCGATATTCTGGTGGTGAGACACATTCATTTTTCGTGAGGACATCGACAAGACAACATCGTTGCCTAACGTGCTGGAGGAGGTGGACGGCGAAGGATCGACACATACACGCGCAGAACTCTTTCCGTTAGGATGCCATTCAGCATCGAGAAAGTTCCGGAAAGATCTAATCATTGCTGGAAAATAATCTGCCAGTTCCTTTGGGAATTCAAAAATACATTCATGTGAAAGAGTTTATTTGAATGTTTTCTATCCATGTACCACTGTTACCAAATACATTTGGTTTTGTGGATTTTCAATCAATCGCAATTAACAGGACAGCTTCAGAAGATTATTCTTCCCCATCAGTAGGATATTTCCGTATCCAATATTGTATGCGCCCGCAATCGATTATTGCTCAGTCGCCGAAAGTTCCGAGCTCAGAGAGTTCATTCCCCTCTAGTTTGCCTTCCAAATAGCCATCGTAAACCACACCTTCTCTCGATTCAATCACACACAAAAAGCATACTTGAGCAATATTCTGGTGGTGAGACACATTCATTTTTCGTGAGGACATCGACAAGACAACATCGTTGCCTAACGTGCTGGAGGAGGTGGACGGCGAAGGATCGACACATACACGCGCAGAATTCTTTCCGTTTGGATGCCATTCAGCATCGAGAAAGTTCCGGAAAGATCTAATCATTACTGGAAAATAATCTGCCAGTTCCTCTGGGAATTCAAAAATACATTCATGTGAAAGAGTTTATTTGAATGTTTTCTATCCATGTAACACTGTGACCAAATATTTTTCAATCAAGTACTATTAACAGGTGGTTATCGAGTTAGTATTAACCACTGGTGGGCTTCCAGTATCGAGGAAAATGTGGAAATATCTAATCGTTGCTGGAAAATAATCTGCCTGTTCCCCTTGGAATTGAAAATTACATTCAAGCGAAAGAGTTTATTTTAATGTTTTCTATCCATAAAATATCCATATAATACATTTGGGTTTGTGATTTGTCAATCAAGTACAGTTAGCAGGTTAGCTTCTGAAGATTATTCTTCTGAACTAGGTTTTTCGTATCCTATATTGGATGCATAAAACCTTGTGCCTCCAACGTAACGCTCTCGTTTTCGAAGTCCCCCAAATATTCATTTATTCATTCATTCAGAATGGATTTAGATTCAACTTCGAACAAATGATCTCTAAATCAACGATAGTCCTACGTCACCCTTGCGGTTATACCATAGATATAACCCACTTCCTGTTTTTTCCTAAACGAAATTGCTTCACCTGCTCGGTAAATCCATTAGCTTGAGGTTAATCGGGTGCCTCGTAAAGCATGTTTACGATTTCGTAATTCGTTTTGCGGCTTTTTTTTCCACCGAAAAGTGTAATCAAATTTTTCACTCAGTCTGTCCGTGCTTCCCCCCGCAAACATAACGGTGTTAAACCCTTCCGTTGTACGTGATTTGATTTCTTCGTTTATTCCGGGCAATAACTGAGAGAGAGAAAAAAAACATCCCGTTACCCGTTACCATCGTTAACGCTGGCGTTTGACAGCGATGCTGTGTGTTGTGCGCTGAGATGATGGAGCTGGAAACCGTTCAGTTGGGGTTTCTGGGGAACCCTACAACTGGGTCAATTCTCGGTTTCACTTAGCTGATACCTTGTAGCTGTTTTTTTTTTGTCGAAAAAAGTGCGTACGCTTGACGCTGACAGAAGGGAAACGCGTGCAAGGTTTGCCCAGAAGAAAGTGAGATTGATTGGGGTATTCCGCTGGCTGCTGTCCAGGTCGGATCACATGAAAGGGGAGTGGAAACGTAATTAGGGAAAATCAAGACGGTTTACTTATTACGGGCACTGTTGTGGCAATCCATGTACGGATTGTGTGTTTATATATTGAGTAGAAAGAGAAACGATGTTCTTGAGCAATCATACCATCTAACCTGTTGCTCGATTTTCGTTTGTGCCCTTTTCCACACATGAAACTTAGAGTCGGAGTTTCAGAAAATAACAACTGTTCGCCAAACAAAACATATTTCAAATTGGTTTGTTTACCTTTACTAAATGTTGCTATGTTGAAACTTCTCACGGTTGCATGATAATTTGACCAAAATTCTCATGAAATCATTCAACTGTTTGTTTTTTTAACAGATGACAATTGTGTCGTGGCTTATTACGATTATTTATGTGGTATAAAGGTCCAGAGAGCAATCGTATGCGTTAGCCTTGATCAACAACATTTTCGGTGAAATTTTGATTAATTGGTAATTATTATCTCACAACATACACATCGACACTGAGAGCCTTCCAAACATACACTTCATAGCATTAAAATAATGAAACTTTGTTTGTATGAACGTGGGGGAGTGAAAATTGCACATGGAAATATCACTTTTATCCGTCTTTTTCGACGTGATTTAACAAATATTCACTGCACACTATCACATTAGCCTCATATTCAGCGGGAACTCTAGAAAATGATATTTTTAATTGATTTTTAATTGATTTTTTTTAATTGATAAAATAGCATTTTCCCATGGATGTGACGGGCAATCAATGATAAACACAACGACTGGCGTCACTATTTGAGAAACAGTTATGGCAGCGCATGCTATGTCGCTCGAAACTCTACCATCTTCATTACCTTTTTTCCAGGACATTGGTAACAACCAATGAGCACCTAAAATAATTGTATATAAGGAGAAAATGTAGTGTTTAATGCTGGCCATACAGTGTCCAAGCAAATACGATTATCATAGTTAGTATTAAAAATTGTTATACTCATCAAACTGAATTTTGACGTGGACGAAATAAATAACTCGCTTCGATATTTAGGCTCTGAGCAGGGGATAGTAACATCAAGCAAAAAAGTGGGACCGATTCGAGATTGTTTTTATGTAAACAGTGAACTTTTTTTACACTCTAAAAATCGAACCGACTTGCACTGACAACTGAATGATATTGTCAATTTGTGCGAGATGCCTCAAAACAGCTGGAAATGAATATTGTTTATATACAGTAAGTTACATTTAATGCGACGTTTAGATTATTGAACAGACTTGTAATGTGACACGTTTAATTGGACATTTTTGTAAAGACGTCGACACTGTACCACTCACAACGCCAATGCTCAATTACAGGCCAAAATCGCCTCCGAAGCGACACTGAGTGGTGCCTCGGCATGTCGTATTAAAGTTAAATTACTGTATTATGTTGTTATTTATGTCATAATGCATAATGTCATAAACAATGAACACACATTTATTTTCCACTTGCAACGGTATTCACGATGATTGGATGGATGAATATACGACTCCTACATGCATCTAGTACGACTATCGTCATGCGTATATACGATTAACTACAGACAACCCAAAAACGAATGGCGGAAAACGTTCTTGATTATTATGATAATTATTATAGATTCTTGTAAATACATGTATGTTTGGAATATTACGTTAAAAATTATTTTTAAGTCAGAATATTTCCGGTTTTAAGAAAAGTGAAAGTTAAAGTTGCTTTTTTTATTTTTAACTTTTAAGAACGAAAGATTATCTGTTTGCCGGTCTTTTGAGTTCTAAACATAGTGACAAAAATAAATTAGTTCAACTTCGTCATTCAATTGCACTTAACTCAAAACTGTAGACATGAGATTATGAACTTGACAAACCAAGCTGCCAAGTATGCCAACCCAGCAAACATTAAATCGTATAACTATCGTATATAGAGCATCGAATATCTGATATTTGGGGTGGTATATGATGCGCCCAAATAGCATATACAGTAAATTACCTCTAATCCTCGACATACCGAGGCTCTACTCAGTGTCGCATTAGAGGTGATTGGCCTGTAATTGGACATTCACAATGATAGTGGTACAATGTAGACGTCTTGTGGCGACTTCCAATCTGGGGCCATACTTCGGGTACCAAACTCGATGTTCACAAAATATCCAATTAGAGATGGAAAAGTCCTATTATTTGTATCCCATTACAGGTCTGTCCAATTACCTCTAATTCAACATTTAGTTACAACTTACTGTACATGCAAGGTTATTAGGCAATACCTAATAACATAATAAGTCTGTTGTCATACGAATATACGATTCATCACTGCCATAAAAAACGGCGGAAAATATTAAAGTAAAATGTTCGGCCCGGGGAATCATCATTTTTGTATGTATATAGAACCTTTATAAACATTATGTTTGTACAAATAGGAATTAATCAATTGACTTTCAGGGATATAAATGTTCGATATGAGTGGGGCCACGCTTATAAAATTGCTCCGATGAAATTTGAACTCCGGTTTTTTGGATTATCAAGCCGCAGCTACCTCGTACGGCTATCTGAAATATGATTCTAGGGCAATTAAAGTTCTTACATATGATACGAAAGAGTTGCACATAACATGAAGTAAAAAATTTCATTCATATTTTAACAATTTAAAAATCCTGCCTTCGGGCCTGCCCAGCAAACATTAAATCGTAAAAAAAAATTCGAGGGCTTGTATCAGAGACACGCAATTTTTTTTCTTTTGAAATTTGATGGTTTATCATTTCGAATATTATGTGCGAAAACATCGAAATTTCATATAAACTCTTTAGTAAAAAGTTCCGGGGATCCTGAAAATATTTAATGGCTTGCGTAGTTTTGTAGACTCATTTCGAGAAGCAAAGATCATTTTTTGCCCTTACGAGAACAATACGCTATGGTCATATGTCGCAATTCGTTTCTTTATATCAATGCACGCATTGCACTGAATATTAACGAGTGGCATCTTCCGTGCATCGCCATCGAAGACGAATGAACTCTCTGAGTTTCAAGTGTCTATAATTCAAAAGAAGAAGAAGAAGAAGTGCATCGCCATTCAACAAGCATCAAACACGCGTCTAACAGATGCATACAGTTGCAGTGCTAAAAATGAAACATCGCAAGAATGACCGTTTATGAAAAATCGTTTCTCGACTCTCGGTCGATACCGTCAACAAAGTTTCTAAGTTCTATGTTTTACGCAATGAAAACAAGCTACACACAAAAAAACCGAACACTGATGTTCAGAAGCGACCTAAAATCATGTGTACTCTTCTCTTGTTTCGTCTGCTTCGCCATGCCTCGGATGGTTGTGTTAATTGCAATGCCGATGCACTTCAAGTGAAATATTCACTAGCGTTCACAGCTCGAAGGGATACATTAAACACAAAACGAGCAGAATAAGTGACCTTTGTTGTTTCGGGCACAGAAATATTCTGAGAATTTTCCTCAGAGGAGATGCAATACTTATACGCTAGCGACAGCTTACATACTATGCAAGGGTGGAGTTTACTTCGCAAATTTTTTCTTTTCGCTATCCCCCTTCGTTGTTTCTGTTCTAGCGGCTGCATAAGTTACACGTTATTGACAGCTCTGTTCGGGCACACAAATGGATAGAACAAATGTATGGAAAAATGGGAATGCTTCCATTTTTCATCAATTTAAACCATATACAAACTATGGGATTGTAATGTATAGTATATCAAACAAAATAAATCTTAGAAAAATTTCCAATTCGATTGGTATACAAATCGTTTAAATTCGTTAGTAGCAAAAAATAGTTATTAACGTTAACTTTATTTCATAAAAAAGTTACCTGTTTTCTGATTTGGCACCCTTTATGTAAGACGTAGTCCTACGTCAAAAAAATATCTAAAATTGGAGGCGATATACATACATCTAAGACACATTACTTGTATGATGTGTATAACTGGCATATGCATATGAAATTGGAGGCCATATACATGTATATGGGGTATATGATGTAATATAAACGATAATTATACGATTTATTATTTTCTAGGATGTATGTATATCGCCTCCACGTTTGCATGTATGGGCTGGCTAGGCGCATCATGTACATGCAATTTATATTAATCATACTTGTATGTTTGTGAATATAATCCTCAAAATAAAATAATTACACTAAACCTTCATTTCAAACAACTTATACAGTTACCAAATCACGCAATAAACATCAAGAATTGCTGGGAATCTCTTATCAATATTTGTTCAAATTTAAAAATGTGCTTAATTCCAGTTTTGTTGACAACTTTTATGCATTCAATTAAATCGTACGATAAATCATATATAAACATAAACATTCCCACCTTTCATCCTTCATTAAACACCTCGTAGTAGAAATCTGTCAGTATGCATACACTCTCCTACGAAACAGAGTGGAAAAAAATATATTCGTCGATGTAAACAAGCGGTGAAAAAGGAGACACTTTTCGACGAGTGATTTGTATGAAGTTCCACTGCCGTGATGCTACCATACGATTTCCATGGGAGAATATTTGACAACGAGAAACAACGAGGAAACAATGAATCTCAATGCTAGCAGAGGTAATGTTCGCCATCGGCTCAATGAAGGTGGTTTGAAAGTCTGTTTCAATGTGGAACAAGAAAAACAATGATTGGAGTTTGCCAGAGCATATGCTGAAATGTCTGTAAACTTCTGGAAAAGAGATTTACGGTCTAATGAGAGTAAGTTCAAGCTATTTGAACAAAACACCGGTTCTAGGATATGGAGAAAATCTAAAGATGCATCAGGGGAACATTATAAGAAGAAAACCACTGCGTTCCTCAAGTCAAACCCAATTAAACTACTGGAATGGCATCTACAGTTCCCTGATTTAAGCCTCATTGAGAACTTGGATGATAAAATTCACAAAACAGAAGTTTTTCACAACAATTCCCATTTTGAAACAGTGTAGGAACAAGTTAACCAGGAATATCTATGCAATTTTTTACCTAAATTTAACACAGGTAAAAAAAATATTTTTTCTTTTTATAAAAAAATTCTTTTCTCTTTGTATAAAATTTCTTTTCTCTTTTTATAACGCAAAATGGCACAAAAACACTAGTATGAAAGAAGCAGGGAAAAGGTTCCCATACAACAATTGACAGTGACATCTTTCATTTGACAATACTGAAAATTCGGTACGTAGCACCCTTCCTGATATCTCGAGGGAGGACAGTCCAGGACCACTTTCCCCTTATCTTTCAACTTATCAACTAGGCACATGAACTAGAGTTCGTTGAGTTTGTCATTTCCAATTTCAATCTCCACATCTGTCGAACATCCAGATGCGAACTAGCCCAGGAGGCTGAAAGCCTCTCAAATCTATCTATACAGCAATTCCATGTCAAACCGATATAGTGGTTCTCAGATTTTCGTGAAAATTGGTAGTTTTGTTATTAAAAAATACTACACCTGCAGAAAATCGAATTCGAATGCTGCTCTCGTTATTATCGATTGTATTCGTTTTTTATTGTTTTCATAGTCCCGAGACCAGAGGCGCTATTTTTTTAAATATTTTTTCTGGGAAGCTGAGGATTTTTCACATAACATATGTCGAAACCAGAGAGGCGTTTGTTTTTGTTTTTGAGTTATGATTTTTCAAAGTTTACCGATGGTCCAAAAAATCATGTTTCACTTTAATACGGAGAACATTTGAATTTTTGCAAAAGTATGCCTCCTTTTTCTTTTTGAATATACTTCAAAAAGTCAGTAATTTTGAAGCTATCAAAAGCTAATAAAAATAATGGAATGTAGTTCGATAAAGAAAAATCCTTTTGTTTTGCATAAAATTTTTGTTGAAAAAAGGATTTCAAATTTTAAACTTTTCATTTTATGATTCTTCAATGTTTTTGTGTCTATCGTCTATATTTTATATGATTTTCATCTTCCAATATTTTCATATTTCGCATTCTCGTACTTTCATTTTTTCATGTTTTTCGTCTTTTCGTCTTTTCGTCATTTTGTCTTTTCGTCTTTTCGCCTTTTCGTTTTTTCTTCGTTTCGTCTTTTCGTTTTTTGGTCTTTTCGTCTTTTCGATTTTTCGTCTTTTCGTCTTTTCGTCTTTTCGCCTTTTCGTCTTTTCGTCTTTTCGTCCTTTCGTCCTTTCGTCTTTTCACGTTTTCCTTTTTTTCGTTTCCCGTCTTTTAGTCTTTTTGTCTTTTTTTGTCTTTTTTTGTCTTTTAATTTTTTGGTCTTCTGGGCTTTCCGTCTTTTCGTATTTCGTCTTTTTGGTATTTAATTTTTTTTTTGTATTCTTGTATGTTCATTTTTTCGTTCATTCCTTTTTTAATTTAATATTTTACTAGCTGACCCGGCAAACTTCGTCCCGCCCAAAATGGATTTTCAAACATTCACGTTTCCTTACTAAGCGAACGTTGATGGATCCAATCGCAGAACGACCCTTTACAATTTCTTTTTACCATAAATTTCCTAGTGCTTCTAGCGAAACTCATTATAACATAAAATTATTTTAAGACATAATTCTCGTTTATAGTTAGTCTATATAGTTAGAAGATATAGGAGTGCGTTTTTTTACTTCAAAAACAATTTCCGCTTCCGAATAAAAATCAATTTCATTAGCACAAACATCAAATGTACTAAAGGGTGTGTCACATCAAATTGCATCACGGAAAAAGCGCTGTAGAAATTCGCCCAGTAGACCGATCCTTTTGAAAATTTTAGACAGTAAAATAAAAACTATTAAACAACTTTTGGCATTTTCTTTTTATTCATACTTCGAGCCCAAGCCCGTATGCTCGCACCTTCCTCTTTACCCCGTCCATAAGGTTCTGTACAACGTCAGGTTGTAGTTTTTTGTTAACAGAAATCCATTTTCTCTTGAGGTCCGCCTCCGATTTGACAACTTTTGGGTTCTTCCGGAGGGCCTGCTTCATAATCGCCCAATATTTCTCTATTGGGCGAAGCTCCGGCGCGTTGGGCGGGTTCATTTCCTTTGGCATGAAGGTGACCCCGTTGGCTTCATACCACTCCAACACGTCCTTTGAATAGTGGCACGAAGCGAGATCCGGCCAGAAGATGGTCGGGCCCTCGTGCTGCTTCAATAGTGGTAGTAAGCGCTTCTGTAGGCACTCCTTAAGGTAAACCTGCCCGTTTACCGTGCCGGTCATCACGAAGGGGGCGCAAGAGCAGATCGCTTGCCACACCATGTACTTTTTGGCAAACTTAGATAGTTTCTGCTTGCGAATCTCCTCCGGAACGCTGAATTTGTCCTCTGCGGAGAAGAACAACAGGCCCGGCAGCTGACGAAAGTCCGCTTTGACGTAGGTTTCGTCGTCCATTACCAGGCAATGCGGCTTCGTCAGCATTTCGGTGTACAGCTTCCGGGCTCGCGTCTTCCCCACCATGTTTTGCCTTTCGTCGCGGTTAGGAGCCTTCTGAACCTTGTATGTACGCAGGCCCTCCCGCTGCTTGGTCCGCTGGACGAATGAACTTGACAAATTCAGCTTATTGGCGGCATCCCGGACCGAACTTCTCGGATCACGTCTAAACTGCTTAACTACGCGCTTGTGATCTTTTTCACTGACGGAGCATCCATTTTTGCCGTTCTTCACCTTCCGGTCGATGGTTAGGTTCTCGAAGTATCGTTTTAGTACTCTGCTGACCGCGGATTGGACGATTCCCAGCATCTTACCGATGTCCCGATGTGACAACTCCGGATTCTCGAAATGAGTGCACAGGATTAATTCACGACGCTCTTTTACGTTCGACGACATTTTTCCAAATTTACGAAAAATTGACAGTGAAGCATGGCCAACGTGATCTATACACTCTTATCTGATTATAAGCGAAAGCTGAAGATATAATTCCTAAAAATTTAATTTCTACAGCGTTTTTTCCGTGATGCAATTTGATGAGCTAGCCTTTCTCATGATGTTTCCCTTCGTACTGCTGATTAAATCTTATTCATTTAGAATCCGGAATCACAAAACCAGCTGTATTTCGTGATTGATTGAAGGTACAAAACTTGTTTTAGCATCACCATACAGATAATTCATTGTTCTATCAGAAAAAAAAAATTGAAAAAAATGTTCCTTTACACTTTGGAAATTTGTACGTTATATCGAGGTAAAATGTAACGAGGTAATGATGTATATCGAGTGACGTTATAACGAGGGTACGCTATATCGAAGTTTCCCTGTATTTCGAATGACATAAATAATCAATTCACTGATTGGCAAAAAAAATTAGGAAAAATCAGTTTCATTTCAGAAAAATAAAACAAAATTGAGTGTTTGTCAGGGAACCTATCGAAAAATCTGGGGAATCCTGAGAAATCAGGAAGGTTGACATCTCTGGTTTATGGTATGCCTTTATGGTATTTCTTGATGAACGACGCAACTTCCGGCGGGCACTTCGTACTTAAAATTTCCCCGTTCACGGCTAGTCTGGAGCTAAAGAAGAGCGACTCATTTCCTTCGTGGAGGAAGTAAAATAAGAAGTGCCCTGCCAGTCATTGCCATCCAGGGTGAGATAGGTCTCGTCGTCCATCACCACCGCCACGTCGCGATTCACCGGGAAAATCGACTTGACCATCTTATTCAGCCGCTGCCGCTGCGTCATTGCCTGCAGCTCCGAGACCAGTGGACGGGACTTCCGCTTCCTGACATGTGTGTCCATGTTCGCCAGGTACTTTTTCATTGTTCGGCCGGTTGCACCGACCTCCCGGTCAAGCGCACGCAACAATATAGCCACTTTTCCCTCGATCTTCCTCTTCAGCATCCTTTGGAGTTTCTTGTCGCTCGGGTCGTCGGCCGTCCGTAACCGGGCTTTCTTTCGATGCTCTGATTGTTGTCCAATATTGCCAAGATGTTGTAGATGCCGGAACGGGCGTATCCGACGTACACAAAGTGGCACGATGTTCGTTTTCGACGGTTTGACCGCGCACACTTCTGAACGGAGTAGCTTCACTGTTTTCGCCATCACGGTTAGAGTTCGACTGATAGAGCTGTCATTTTTTTTCTTCTAACTCATGGGCTACTATGATTGATGCTGCATGTCAATTTTTTTTAATGCAAACGTTAGTGCTCATCACTGTAGCAATCAAAGTGACACAATTAGTCTCCGTATACCACAATTTCCGATGATGTCTCCAGGCATAACGAAACCTCTAACGCATCTCATTATTCTTTTCTTTTCTCCCCCTCAAGGGTCTCATTTGGCTCCTCCAAGGGTTCCATGGTGGAGACGTTGGTCTTCGAGACCCCGACGCCCCTGCCGGAGCACGCCGAGCGGGAGTTTTTCCACTCACCGGCGGTACTGGCCGGCGCTGGCACCACCGTAAACAACGTCCACCACTATCACCATCTTCCCCACTATCACCATCCGCCGCCGCATCACCACCAGTCCCACTCCCACTCCCACCACCAGCATAATCAGCATCAGTCGGATGGCAGCGGCAGCAGCCTGGTAGGATTGGACGACAGCGGCATCGAGCTGCAGGAAGAGTAAGTACACATCCACCACCCATTGCTCACGTTTTGTTCATTATCACACCACCAACCTGGCGTGGCGTGGCGGAAGTGCTGCCAGCAAGCAAGATAGAGGGAGACGGTGGGAGCGTGATTTAATGCAATTTCCGGAGCAGACAACAATCACCCAACGAGTGAAGACTTTTCTTCAGTTGCGGCCAATTGTTTCCTCATCAAATGCGGAAATTTGAACGCTTGTTAGGGGGCACCATTTTCCCAGGCAACTCTTCGGAACGGGACACGCTTCGCGCAATTGTTTTGCGCGAAAGTTTTGCGCACAGATGGATAATCTTTCCGTCCCATGCCGAGAAGCCATGTGATAGTTCCTGTTAACCACTTCCGAACCTTACAAATCAATCGTGATTTTTTTATGGCGAATAATTTATTACGTGCTCAGGCTCTTCTCCCCGTTGGCGGCAGCTTCGCATCGATGGGCTCTAAAATCTAATTGCTCAATCAAGTCTCCCAGCATGCCAAATCCAATACGTTCCATACGACATCGAGCTGCTTCGGATTGGGGAAACTGAAACTAGTCAAGCGAATAACACAAAACGCGTTACAAAAAAAACCTATATGACAGTAGCAATAACACGCAATAAAATCGGCTATAGCTACCGCTCGCGTTCGATATGCTGATGATGATGTTGATGCTGCCGCCAATGATCGTTTGTATCTTGTTGATTGGACTCATCCTGTGCTCTCACCGCGATGCGACGGTTTTGTTTTCAAATGTTTATCTCGCCCCTCATTGACCTCACTCATTCACTGACTCACTCACTCAGTCAGTGGTGAACAGTGAGAGAATTGTTGACAGCGAAAAAAAAATCGATTTTCTTTCTCTCTCGCTCGGAGTACCTCACGAACACAAACATCGCGTGAGTGAATGGCATTTTTCCCATTAACTCTCCCTCTCTTTATCGCAGAATTTTTGAACGATTCTTATTCGAGTTATCAGAATGGGGTGGCGATGATGTTGGTGTGGCAACCACTCAAACAAAGTTTATTTTTAGGCAACGCTCCTATCGATGTGTGTGTGTGCGTTTGCTGTATGTCTTTCTCTCTCGCTGTATTATAAATAAGAATGAGAAAACTCGAATTTGGTTTTACTGTCTCCGCGAAAATCGGTATCAATTTTTGCTAATCTTGGTTTTTCCACTGATGTGATCACCGTCAAAAATAACCGCCATGTATTTTTTCCTCGGGGAAATTAATTGCCAATCTTGCTGTAAACAACAATTGATTTACATTCGAACCGGGCACCGCTAAAGTTCATGAATGAAATTTACTTGCAAATTCCTCCAGCAACAACATCTGCTGATTTCATTACCCTCTTCCCGCATATTCTTCTGCTGCGCTTCATTTATTTCCATTCCATTCGCATTCGAGATAAAAAAAATTGCGAGGAGAGCGAAATGATCAGCACAAACATGAAACAAGAACAAGAAAACAGAATGACATAACCGGTCTCATCCAGCAGATTCGTGTGTGCATGGTTCGCGAAAAGCATAATTCTCCATCGCTCCAAGATTCCTCTCCGCGTTGCGATTTATGCTGAATGGCTGTCTGCCATCAGCATAAATCGTACCATACCATTGCTGCACTCGCTCTCGCGTTTGCGAGAGCGTGAGTCCTTTTCCGCTGAGTTGCATTGAATGAGTGATACCTCCGCAAACCCTTTCGAGACTGATATTGTGGAGATTTTTGACGTAGGATTACGTCAAACATATTACACGGATTATAAACATATTACGGATTACATATTGGGGTACAAATTGAAAATCGAAAATCGAGCCCATCGTGAAAAATGTCCAATTTCAATCCCTTATTGCTCAGTCATTTCATGATGGATTGATGAAATTTTTGCGTCAATCGATTTCGGCACTCCATAACAATTTTGACGTAGGATTACGTCTTTCGGGAACATATTGGGGTACAAATTGAAAAATGAAAATCGATCGCATCGTGAAAAATGACCAATTTCAAACGCTTGTTACTCATTCATTTCATGATGGATTGATGAGATTTTTGCATCAAACGATTACGGCACTCCATAACAATTTTTCACATTGAATAAAATAGTATATATCATATAACTAACTATCGGACAATTGGATAAATTCAACCCCTATCCAAACAGAGATACCCAGTCATGATTGGTCGAAATTGACGTCATTTCTTTTTCGCGCCTGATTCGTTCTCTCACCGCCAAGCTGCTGGCAATCGAGTAGGAGGCGCCTACTTCACACATACCAAATGATATAAAAGGAAGGAGCATTCGTGGATCTCATTCATTCTTACAACGGACGTGGAACGGACAACAACAAGTGGAGAGCAGCAGCAATGAAAGCGGCTAATATATAGACGAGCATTGAAGTTGAGCGGTCAAAATGCGAGCTGTGTCTCACATCGAGCTTCTATGGCAGCATAAACAGCGGTAAACAGTAGCAACGGTTGTTGAAACCGGTCTACTACTAGTGGCCCCAGCAAGCATCAAGAGCGGATCGTTTCAGGCACGCTCTCTCCGTCAGAAGTGCGAGAACGTTTCTTGGCATCGTGAAAGTGCAGTATCGAATCTGAGCGGCCAACAATTGAGCTGTGTCTCACATAAGTGGCAGTAGCAGCAGCAGCGGCGGTAAACATCAAGGCTGAACCTCAACAATCGAGCTGTGTCTCGCATCGGTCCACTACTGTTGGCAACAACAAACATCATGAGTAGAGAGTTTCAGGCATGCTCTCTTTCTCTACTGCTGCTGCTGCTACTGCTACTCAGTCAGATTTCTCATTCTTGTTGGACGCTCAGATCGATAAACATATGTGTTTCCAGTGTGCATTGCTGGTACTCCTGTTCACATCAACCAATACAATTGGATGCGGTTATGGAGGTAAAGGAGACAAAGGATCCGGTTGAGGAAGAGTGTATCGCAAGGTTCCACATGACAACATCCAGTGTATCAAACCCGCTATCCGTTGTTTAGCTCACCGTAATGGTGTCAACGAAACCCTTGCAAACCGCCGCACAGAAGCTGAAGATGCCAAAGCCAAGGAAAGCAGCAGCGACTCCGAAAAAACTACCGCTGCCAAAAAGTTAACAACTGCTACATCCGACTGAAACCTCACATTAGCACGCAGCAGATTCCGTACAACCCATTTAACCATTCCAGTCCTTTTCAGGACTTTCGATATTGCTTTGAAACGAAAGAGTTTAATTTATTGTTTTCCACTTATCATAAAAATGATATAAAACTACGATCAAAAATACTGTTTACTTTTACATTTTCTTTGATCATGTGCAACTAACAGGAAACTTATCACGTCAGAAACATACTTCCCATCAACCAACCTGACTGGATGCGGTAAGGGAGGCGAATGACATATGTATGCATATATATAGCGAAACGGCTCCGGTAATGCCTCAAGGAATTTTCTAAAATAATATTTTGCCGATGCCTTTGCGCGAACTACACGGGCGAGTAGCACCATAATAGCAAATCAAATGTCGAAGTTCGTGATATGGGTGCGTTCATCGCAAATTCGGTTCGGCGTCGGTTTAACCCTTTCATTACGGCAGTGTGCTCCGCCGAAGTGCTACCCTACGGAGCACTTCGCCGAAAAGTATGCACATCGCGCTGGTGTGATCGAAGAGCAGTATGAATTTCATGTCGTCTAAAGACGACGTTCGTACACACAGCTCGTCGCGTGGATGTCGTCTATAGACGACATTCGTACACACAGGACGTCACGCGGATGTCGTCTATAGACGACGCTCGTAACGGAAGGGTTAACCATCAATAACTACGCTTGGCAACATTGACATCTGGCAATTTTCATATAAGATTTTTCCCCCGCATGTTAAAAGTGGTTTTTCATGTACATAAAAGCGCAGCGTAGTATGTCAACTGCTTCTCGGTTAGAAAATAAATGAGCGACCCGTCCAATTTCAAACGCTTATTGCTCATTCATTTCATGATGGATTGATGAGATGTTTGCATCATACGTTGTCGGCACTCCATAATAATTTTTCACGTTGAATAAAATAATATATATCATGTAACTAACAATCGAACAATTAAAAAATCTCAACCACTATCCAAACAGAAGATACCTAGGCCTGATTGATCGAAATTGACGTCATTTCTTTTTCGCGCCTGATTCGTTCGTTCACCGGCAAGCTGCATGACAATCAAGTAGGAGGCGCCTAACTCACACATACTAAATGATATAAAAGGAAGGAGCGTTCGTGGATTTTATTCATTTTTACAACGGACGTGGAACGGACAACAGTGGAGAGCAGCAGCAGTGGACGCGGCTAATATATAGACGAGCATCGAAGCTGTGTGGTCAATAGGCTAGCTGTGCCTCACATCAAGCTTCTATGGCAGTATAAGCAGCGGCAAACTACTACTACTCTACTAGTGGCAGCAGCAAGCATCGCGAGCGGAGCATTTCGGGCACGCTCTCTCCATCAGAAGTGCGAGCACACGCTTCTTGGAATCGTGAAAGTGCAGCAGTGAACTTCAAGACAAGCATCAAATCTGAGCGGCCAACAATTGAGCTGTGTCTCATATCGAACTTAAGTGGCAGTAGCAGCAGCAGCGGCGGTAAACATCGAGGCCTAACATCAACAATCGAGCTGTGTCCCGCATCGGTCCAGTACTGATGGTAACAGCAAACATCATGAGCAGAAAGTTTCAGGCAAGTGCTCTCTTTCTGCTGATGCTGCTGCTCAGTCAGATTTCTCATTTTGATCGACGCTCAGATCGGTAAACATATATGTTTTTAGTGTTTTAAGTGCGGTCACATCAGATCAACATCAACCAACATGACTTCATGCGGCAAGGAAGGCAAAGGAGGATCGAAGCGTATCGCAAGGTTCAACATGACAATATCCAGTGTATCAAACTCGCTATTCGCCGTTTAGCTCGACGTGATGGTGTCAACGAAAACCACTAAAATAAAAACACAAATAAGCAGCAGCGGCTCCGAAAAAGCTACCGCTGCCAAAAAAACAACAGAAGTGAATTGTTGTTTTTGTTGCTTCATTAATTTTTACGCGAGTAAATATGTCGGAATATATGTTCACGCAATATGAGCGCCAATCTCGTAAACGTGCCTTGGAGCTGAAAAAACTTTCTATCACTGATACCGAAAGCTCGATTGTAACACTGGTGAAATGAACAAAAAATACCCAACAACCAAACCAAACGGCCCTTTTCAGGGCCATCAGATCGTTATCAAAGAGTTTAACAATATATTTTTTCAAACATCCAAAATCAGCATGCGACAGATAGCCTAACGTAATCCTACGTCAACTATGCGGTCGTGCCTCGGACACAATCTTCTGTGATATGTCATGAAACTAACTATAGAACAATTGAAAAACAGGAAGTGGGTTATATCTATGGTATAACCGCAAGAGTGACGTAGGACTATCGTTGATTTAGAGATTATTTGTATGAAGTTGAATCTGAATTCATTCTGAATGAATGAATATTTGGAGAACTTCGAAAACGAGAGCGTTACGTTGGAGGCACAAGGTTTTATGCATCCAATATTGGATACGGAAATATCCTACTGATGGGGAAGAATAATCTTCAGAAGCTATCCTGTTGATTGCGATTGATTGAAAAATCACAAAACCTAATGTATTTGGTCACAGTGTTACATGGATAGAAAACATTAAAATAAACTCTTTCATATGAATGTAATTTTAAATTCCCAGAGGAACTGGCAGATTATTTTCAGTGACGATTAGATATTTCCACATTTTCCTCGATACTGGAAGCCCACCAGTGGTTAATGCTAACTCGATAACCACCTGTTAATAGCACTTGATTGAAACATATTTGGTCACAGTGTTACATGGATAGAAAACATTCAAATAAACTCTTTCACATGAATGTATTTTTAAATTCCTAGAGGCACTGGCAGATTATTTTCCGGATCTTTCTCGATCCAAACGGAAAGAATTCCGTGCGTGTATGTGTGTGTGTGTAGCGGCTGCTTCGAGATCTTCCCGGGGAACCGTTTGTAGCATCACTCTCCTCCTGATGGATTCCCTTCTGGCCTAAGGTGCACAAACAGGCTCTTGGTGACACCGTTCATCCGCGCTTTCATGATAAATGAAGAGCTTCACCACAACAGCGACAGCATGCTCCAATCGCTGTTCAATTAGAACTGAGTGGATTTCCGAGCGGTGCTCGCTTATATACCGATTGGTGATTTCAATAGCCTATTTTGAAAGCAAATTTAAGACTATTGAAACAAGTTTTTGGATCAGAAAGTAACAAGTATAGAACGCGTAGACATTTTATCTTTCGAATGAAGTGTTTATCATACCATTTCGTTCAGTTGTTTAGGAGCTATTAACACTCAAAATCTCGGTCTCCGGCGTAACGCTTTCGTTTTCGAAACTTTGATTTTACACCCCGGTATAGAAATGAAAGACGTAGTCCTACGTCAAAATCTTACTAATAAAATCCTAACGGAAATACCCACTTCTGATTGGTCGAAATTGACGACACATGCGGCGGTTCCCTAACAGAGACATCAAAACCAAGCAGCCTAGGGGAAATCGGCATTGCGAATTCATACAAATCGGGGGTATTTTTGTTCCGATTGAAATGTGTTTCCCTAACACAGACTTCAAAACCGAGGTTTCAGGGGAAATCGGCTCTGCAAATAAATGCAAACTGCGAGTACTTTTGTCCTCGCTTGCCTTTGTGCAGAGTGGAATATGTCTGTTCTAACATGATCTTCTAAACTTAGGAACCTGGGAAAATCGTGCAGCCACTAGAAGCGAATGAACTTCCCAGTTTCAAGCAAATTCGAGATTCGAGAAGTATGTACACTTTTGGGATGTAAACTTCAGAGGGAAATGTAAAATAAAATAATCGTTTGATAATTTTTTTTTGTCTTTATTGGAAAGATTTTCAGCCTTAGGCTGGTTCATCAAACGTTTGATAATTCTTCCGTACATATATTTTGTTCTAGTCATCATACCAAACGTAAAAGGTCCGTCATTAAATTTACTAGTAACGAAGAACAATCAATCACAATAAATGAATTGACTTTACACGGCATTTGTTAATTTTTTTCACTCACAGAGCAAATATATTGAACTCAATTGAATTTGGAAACTGTTTCATTCAATCAAGAATTTTATCAATACAAACGAATGATTGCTAAGCTAAGGTAGTTCCACGTCAACCTTGCGGTTATATCATAGATATAACCCACTCATTTTATTTATTTTAGAATGTATCGGTGATTATATTTTAAAAAATATTCATTATTCGTGTCCGCGTGGATATAGTTTATACCCCCTACCCCCCCTAGAGTTGTCGACGTGGTATGCGGACGGCCCCTAATAAATTAAGCTATCTATCATATGGTTCCTGTCGAAAGACATGAAAAATTATCAAAGTTACTGTTCGATTTTTCGAACACTTGGCCTAAAATGGGTTAAACTAACCAAATCACAAGTTCGATTCTACATCTATCAGAACACAGGTCTACATTCGCGAGCCACGAACTGATCAACCCTATATTCCAATCCTACGATTCTTTATACAAAGTCTACACAAAGTACTCGTGAGTCCGCTCGAAAATCTCCAATAAGAATCATGCTCCCATCTCCCATCGCCATGTTGAGAGCTGACCCAGAGAGACTGAGTGAGAGTGTCGGGTTGCGCGTATTTGTTGTAACAGCGGGAGAGTGTGTGTGAGAGAGAGAGAGGGCGCGCGCGTATGGTGGGAAAAAAGAGAGCTACGCTGCGCTTCGGGCAGCGGGTTGCGTTTTCGCTGCGACGACACGGGCCAAAAACAATCAAATCCAGTAGAATATTGTTAAGGCGCGCATGTTTTTCCGCTCCTGCTGTATGTTGGCTGGCTGACTGACTGACTGACTGGCTGCTGTTGTCGAAAAGTGACCGAGTTGAGTTGAGAAGGTGATTGGGTTGTGATTCTGCTGCAAGGGAATAGTCTCGAAAGATTGTTGCTTGAATTTGGAAGTTATAAATATAAACGCGCGGCGCGGTTCGGAAATACATAAAGTTTTCTTTCCGGGAAGAAGCAGAAGGGAACCACAGTGTTTGTCGAAAGTGCAGTGTCCGATCGGTGTATAACGAAGGAAAGAAGGTTAAACTTTCAACATCTGGAATAGTGCGCTGCTGTGTATTAATCGACTGCTGTGATCTCACCTAGAGGGGGAGGAGCATTATTCCGTGAAGCCACAAATCCTAGCAGGCGCTGCTAATATTTTGGAAGAGGGTGCAAAAGGTGACGACACGACGGCAGTGTTGGAAAATGTGAGTTAGTGATTAGACCGAAAGTAAAAGTGTATTTCTCGGTGCTGCCTTGTTGGTTGTTTCTCGATTGCGTGACGACCGCCGAGTTGTATCCGCTTTTCCGTGCGTGCATCTGTGAGCTAACAGTTTTGAATATTGGGCAATCGAGAGAGATGTAAACGGTTTACCATTGGGTAATCGTCCCCGATAATTGTGCCATTTTGCAACAAGTGAACGTTTTCGTTTCGGAGTCTGTTCATCATCTACGCAACGACACATCTTGAATCATTTCCGCGATTGTAACCAACCATATTTGTTGGTAAGTATAGATGTGGGGTGTTGGGTGGTGCGGTTCGTAAAATCAATTTCACCGGATGAAGCTCACTCTCAACAGCAGCAGTGACTACTGCCACTGCTAACTTTCAAGGTCACTCGAACTGTCAAAACAGTCATTCGGGAGGGGTAGTGACTGCTCTCTGTGCTGCATAGCTTGCAGGCGCAGCACTTGAAAGGGAGCAAATATGGTGGAGTTGTTTTTGAATTGCTGCCAAGTGGGGCATCTTCTGTTGCTCCAGAGAAGTGGCAACCATTTTCAAACTATTCGGCAAGCTGCCAATAGTCGAGGGGCGGCAGAAAGGTTGCTCTTCTCGAGGCGCGTCGTCCTTTCACTGCTTTCATCTCCAGCGAACTTTGTTTATAGTTCGTTCATTATTTGCTGCTAATTGTGCGGCAGTCAGTGCGCATGACGTGACATTCGAGATTCCCCCCGCTGCTCCTTCCGCTCCACCGTGGGCCAACATATTTGACCCACTGGACCAAATCAAAACAATTTCGAAGACGTAGTTTGGCTTCAAGATGAGCGAACCATTTGACCTTTACTCATTCCTGCTGTTGTTTCAAATTCAGTGACGTTCAATTACTCACCCAACATCGCTGCTATCGGCTGGATGAATGACACTTGAGTCGAACTTGTCGTCGCGCAGCGGAATGGATGACATCATTTCGCTGCTCGCCTTGAGGAAAACGCCCGAATCAAACCTCCCTCCGCCGTCGTTTTGCTTCACCGCGAATGGGATATTTACATAAAGCCGAAGTCGCTCTCTAACGTTGAACTTCCTCCGCTGCATATCGGTCAGAACCCCGTTAATTAAATGCCAACAGAGTTTGGCGGTGTGTTTCTGTTTCTGTTCTTTGTAGTCATTTTATTTTCGTGCTCTTTGTAAGCCACAGTCCGTCTCACTACGGACTGTGGCTTATGGAGTTCCGAGGAACGTTCCGCTAGATGAAATTGTAGCCGGGGTTGGGGGTTCATAACATGCACGAAAACCTAATTGCGCGGAAGGGTGCATTTAGTTAATGCGCCGCCAAGTGCCGAACAACATTTGAATATCTTGCGCACTGTTGAAATGAAAGGTCGACAGGCGAAGGAGAGCGAACTCTGGCGTGCTTTATCGCTAAATGGTTAGAATAATAAACCACACTTACAGGCCGAAACTGTGTCCTGGTACAAGATGAAGTCATCCGCACGCGAAACGCAAATCACTCGACGGAATTTTGATAGTGGAGAGTTTTCAGTTACCAATATGAATCCCTTTACTTCCAGATGTCAAGATATTCTGTTAAAACTTGATGAAGAAATCGACACCTCGCTACCGGTTGAAAATTGTGGAAAACTATTACCAAACTCTGAGATCAGATTGAACTGTGAAGAGGTTTGATGCTTTGTTCAATTGCCGATGGAACAAAATTGTCGAGAAAACAGGTATCGATTCAATATTCATATACGGCTGCAAATCATGGAGCGAAAAAATATTGCAATGTAAGCTCTGCCCATTTTTAATCTCTATAAATGAAAATGGAGTGCCAATTGTGTTGGTAGGCGCAAAACCCGAGGAAGGAATGGTCCGTCTTTATTTTGGTGTATCCGTCTCTTCCTGTAGATCAATATAGCGGAGAGAAAAACCGGAAATTTTTTGG